>NC_140009.1:25618673-26368673 GCF_964263955.1 Coregonus lavaretus
TAAATCTTAGTAAACTAGTTATTCACACATGTATATATATTTCCTTAAATATCCTGTATTGTGTGCTTATTCTTTTACCAGGTACTGCTGGAAACTACACAGGTCACTCAAAACATTTATAAAGTATTTATAAAGCATAAATTGCGCTCACTTTAGATTAGGGGCTGCAAAAATACTTCACTAATGATTACTAAATGGTTTATAAATGTGGGAGTAATGATTAATAAATGGTTAACACACACTTTATAAATGCCTTATAAATGGTTTATTACCGCACACCCAGAGCTGATTAGTGAAGATGCTGGAGGCAAAAGGCAAAACTGTAGAAACAGGAAAAAGTCTCTGCATACTTCGAGTCAGATGCAAATGTCTTTAATTGTGGCTGAGCATTCGGCCAGTCGACCTTAATCAGAGCATTTCTACACAAACAATAGTGGGACAGATAAGGCCACACAGTGAGCCAGAGATAATTACAGACACCTGTGGTAATCTAAAGTACAACTAAGGGCCACTATACTGTATGTCATAGTTTCAGATATAAATACCTATACTATATAGAACAGAACAGAATTTATTATAGATATATTTCTACTGGAACAGAACACAAATAAAGTGTTACCAGATGGGTCTATGGATCTGAGCCAATGACCAACTCTATAAGTCTCCAACACATTCAGTTCCCTGGAGTAAATTCAAATGGTTCCTAACACTGAGAGGCAATGTTTTCAAAGTGCCACTAAAGATCTTCAAGATGATTTCAGAAGCCAATAACAGTAATTTTGGTAGCTACAAGAGTCAGGCCATACCCTGCAATTGCTCCTCATTGACTGTGGAGCCATGAGCTACAAATCCTTTAAAAGGGTAACAGCCCATCAGACCCCCCTTTTGCCCTCCATGTTCCTCTCTAATGTGTGACTACATGTCTAGTCTGCTTACCTACATTTGGAGGACACAGTCTGTGTGTCTGACTCCCTTGCAGGCCAGTAGCCTTCTGGGACAGGGAATTACAAGGCTGTAAAAACATGCAGGGTCTGCCTCTGATATCATGCCACTCCACATGCATCCCACACAGCCCCAGTGAGAGGGAACAGACTGTAGCGAGGATTCTCAGCAGCACAGTTTATCAAACATTTAAAGACACGTTGCCTCTGATCTAGGATGTCAGTAAGGGCATCACTACGACAACCCCATGTCCACACCCACAGGTTGCTCATGCCTCTTCCACTCTGAACTCAGAACACATGAAGGCAACATTACATTATGGGAACATACTGTATCTGGAACCTTTGAAGAGAAGCTAATGCCCACATACGCAAACAGATACAACTCAAATGCAAAACAGGTCAAATGGTGCCTTGAGACCTACACTACATGGCCAACAGTATGTGGACACCTGCTCGTCTAACATCTCATTTCTAAATCATGGGTATTAATATGGAGTTGGTCCCCCCTTTGCTGCTATAACAGCCTCCACTCTTCTAGGAAGGCTTTCCACTAGATGTTGGAACATTTCTGTGGGGACTTGTTCCATTCAGCCACAACAGCATTAGTGAGGTCGGGCACGGATGTTGGGCGATTAGGCCTACGCTCGCAGTCGGCATTCCAATTCATCCCAAAGGTTTTTCGAGGGGATTGAGGTCAGGGCTCTGTGCAGGCCAGTCAAGTTCTTCCAAAACGATCTCGACAAACCATTTCTGTATGGACCTCGCTTTGTGCAAGGGGGCATTGTAATGCTGAAACAGGAAAGGGCCTTCCCCAAACTGTTGCCACAAAGTTGGAAGCACAGAATCGTCTAGAATGCCATCGTATGCTGTAGCATTAAGATTTCCCTTCACTGGAACTAAGGGGCTTAGCCTGAACCATGAAAAACAGCCCCAGACCATTATTCCTCCTCCAACAAACTTTACAGTTGGCACTATGCATTCGGGCAGTTAGCGTTCTCCTGGCATCCTCCAAACCTAGATTCGTCCATCGAACCCAGATGGTGAAGCGTGATTGATCACTCCAGAGAAATGCGTTTCCACTGCTCCAGAGTCCAATGGCGGCGAGCTTTACATCACTCCAGCCGACACTTGGCATTGCGCATGGTGATCTTAGGCTTGTGTGTGGCTGCTCAGCCATGGAAACCCATTTCATGAAGCTCCAGACAAACAGTTATTGTGCTGACATTGCTTCCAGAGGCAGTTTGGAACTCGGTAGTGAGTGTTGTAACCAAGGACAGACGATTTTTATGCTTTACGCGCTTCAGCAGTCCCATTCTGTGAGCTTGCGTGGTCTACCACTTCGCGGCTGAGCTGTTGTTGCTCGTATATGTTTCTACTTCACAATAGCAGCCCTTACAGTTGACTGGGGCAGCTCTAGCAGGGCAGAAATTTGACGAACTTACTTGTTGGAAAGGTGGCATCCTATGACGGTGCCACGTTGAAAGTTAATGAGCTCTTCAGAACAGGCCATTCTACTGCCAATGTTTGTCTATGGAGATTGCATGGCTGTGTGCTCGATTTTATACATCTGCCAGCAATGGTTGTGGCTGAAATAGCCAAATCCACTAATTTGAAGGGGTGTCCACATAGTGTATGTTAATGAGGAATGAGGAATACACCACCTAGTGTTCAGAATGACATCCAACCCTGATTGGTTACAGTATTACCACCATAGACATACAGTATGTCTTTATATACATCCTTGATTTCTATTTGTATTTGTATTTATTATGGAGCCCCATTAGCTGCTGCCAAGGCAGCAGCTACTCTTCCTGGGTTCCAGCAAAATTAAGGCAGTTATACATTTTAAAAACATTACAATGCATTCATAACAGATTTCACAATATATTAAGTGTGTGCCCTCAGGCCTCTTCTCTACTACCACATATCTATAACACAAAATCCATGTGTACATGTGTGTATAGTGCGTATGTTATCGTGTGTTTGTATGCATGTGTCTATGTTTGTGTTGCTTCACAGTTCCATAAGGTGTATTTCTATTTGTTTTTTAAATCAAATTTTACTGCTGCCATGAGTTACTTGATGTGGAATAGAGTTCCATGTAGTCATGGCTCTATGTAGTACTGTGTGCCTCCCATAGTCTGTTCTTGACTTGGGGACTGTGAAGAGACCTCTGGTGGCATGTCTTGTGGGGTATAAATGGGTGTCAGTAGTTCAAACAGACAGCTCGGTGCATTCAACATGTCAATACCTCTCACAAATACAAGTAGTGATGAAGTCAATCTCTCCTCTACTTTGAGCCAGGAGAGATTGACATGCATACTATTAATGTTAGTTCTCTGTGTACATCCAAGGGCCAGCCGTGCTGCCCTGTTCTGAGCAAATTACTATTTTCCTAAGTCCCTCTTTGTGGCACCTGACCACACGACTGAACAGTAGTCCAGGTGCGACAAAACTAGGGCCTGTAGGACCTGCCTTGTTGATTGTGCTGTTAAGAATGTAGAGCAGCGCTTTATTATAGACAGACTTCTCCCCATTCTAGCTACTGTTGTATCAATATGTTTTGACCATGACAGTTTACAATCCAGGGCTACTCCAAGCAATTTAGTCTCCTCAACTTGCTCAATTTCCACATTATCCATTACCAGATTTAGTTGATGTTTAAAGTTTAGGAAATGATTTGTCCCAAACACAATGCTTTTAGTTTTTGAAATATTTAGGACTAACTTATTCCTTGCCACCCATTCTGAAACTAACTGCAGCTCTTTGTTAAGTGTTGCTATCATTTCAGTCGCTGTTGTAGCTGATGTGTATAGTGTTGAGTCATTTGCATACATAGACACACTGGCTCAAAGCCAGTGGCATGTCGTTAGTAAAGATTGAAAAAAGTAAGGGGCCTAGACAGCTGCCCTGGGGAATTCCTGATTCTACCTGGATTGTGTTGGAGAGGCTTCCATTAACCGCTTCAGCCTGAGGTTCCCCATATCCGGGGTACTCCTCCCGCAATTGCAAACAATGACGTAGTACGGTTTTTAAACGTGTGAATACCTGAATGTTAAACACTACTGGAACGAGAAGCGTCTCAACTGTGAATCTAGCTAAACTGTTGTTGCCCAAATTAAATAATATTCAGACTCCAAGCAAATATATAAACATATAGCAAAACCAGTACTGTATTTTGAAACCGTGCATGCCCGTATATTTGTAGACAGATAACGTATTTTTCTCAACCTATCTACACAAACGATACACCATTGGAAAGCTGCTTCCTTCACAGATTACAACAGTGATAGCCGTGTTCCTCTATGACCAACACTCACTAAACTATTAATCAAAGAACGTCAATAACAAATGTCAAAAAAATTTATCACAACAACAAACTGCGTCTTACCTTTGTTGTTTTTGTTACCAAAAGTAGTGTCTGATCGAATAAAACCACTTGAAAAGATACTCTAGTGTCTCTCTCTCATTCCGAGTCGATTTCAATGAGTTTACATCGTTTTACATGGCCAACAATGTGTTTCAAGATTAAGTCAGTCGTTTTTTTCAATCACAACAGGCACTGTTCTGTTGCCATCTTCTGGATATATGATGCAATCCGAGTGGCTTGAAATTGTGCTAATTTAATTCTACTGATCCAGAGCTTTCGATAGAGGGGTCACATGTCAAAATCGACCAACCGGTTGTTGAAATATCCAAGTGAGCACCTCATTGTATCATATTAGTTGACTTGCTGCATTACGAACGGTTACGCAAAGTTTATAAAAATATGGCAGGCTCTAGTAACAAATATACAGTTACAGAGGCGTTATTAATTGTAACAGATGAAAGTTGGACTCCATGTATCCCCATTGACTCTGAATCGGACGATGAGGACCTGCTTAGACCGGACGAACCAGACCCCAACGACGATAATTAAGGTTATCGTGTCCAGGGCCCTAATCAAGCATCAGAAGAGTGTGTAATCCCATTGTTATTTACTACTTCTAATACTACTATTACTCATTTATTGTATGAGTACAAAACATACATTCTAAAATATATATTTGAGTAACTGAAGCTCAACGTAAGTTAGCGCTAGCTTAGCTTAGAGGCCCACACGCAAGTTTACTTACAATAGAATGCTATGTGTATTATTTATTGTCACTGAATTATCACTTTAGTCAACATTCTCATAGTTCTAACTATTTATTTTATATATCTGACTGTTTTGAGTCAGATTTGTCAATGAATGAATACAAGTGTGTTTTAGTCATGATTTTATTTTCTCTTTTGTCTTGTTTGTACAGTGAAGATGATTATAGGGGTGATGAGCCACAGCCAGAGCATCTGCCTCCTCAGCCACAGCTTTCCCTTCCTCAGGCAGAGCCTCCTCTTCCTCAGCCTGGCCGCTTGTCTAGACAACGCACTTCTGCTCCCCTCCCTCGGCCACGATCTTCATCGGACACTGAGTCCCCTGTAAAGAGCCCTTAACCCAAAAGAAAAGGGAAAGCTTTCTCAAATTCAGCGCATCCAAGTCAGCATGGTGGAGGTAGGCCTGCCACTCCAAGAGTCGGGGAGGAAGAAGAAGATAGGTGGCATAATAGAGAAGAGAATGATGAACGACCAGACCCAATCCGGTTTATGCCCACCAGAGTCCCAGGCCCCACAATCGACACCACTGCGTCATGGTCTCCCCTTTCACTCTTTCAACTGTTTTGAAGAAGTTCAGGGAAAAGCTACTCACAGAAATGGTGAACTTTGCTAAACAGTCTGAACCACAACCTCCACCACGACCACCACCAGGGGCGGTGTGTTCAATAGGGCGATATGGGTGACGCACTGCCAAACGGGAAAAGGAAGGGATTTTTTTTCTAATCAATTATATCACGGCAACAGTAGTTATCAGTGTTGTAATCTAGACGTCTGATCTGCCACAGTGCCACACTGCCACTAAATGTCCAATCAGGCTAAAGTCGTGCTTCAAATGGCCACCCCCCCTTTTGGGGCGATTTCAGTCAGGTTGAAAATCGCCCAGAAGTCTGTCATAGACTCCCATGTAAAATCTATTTTTTTCAAATTTCAGAGCTTTCAATACAATCTCTATGGGTGTCTGAGGGCTTGCACTTACGCGCTTTCGTCATACGTAACGTAACCATGAACGTAACTAAGAAAAGAGCGGGTAGCAGTGTCTCTGTTGCGACCTGCAGTGTGTGTGACGTTATCTTATGTTTTTAATCTTATGTTGTTAATTTGTACACTTAGTGGCGTTATTTTATGTTTTTAATTTGTACACTTAGTTTACAAACATTCTGCCAACCATGGATTTCCAGTGGTGGGGTCACGGTGTTGGACTGATCTTGTTGATCGTGTACATACCCGCTACGAACGGACTAAATAATGAAAACGCTGCTGGCAGCGGAATCCAATACAGCAGGGAGTTTTTACTACAATGCAACTCAAATACGAACGCGATGGATATCCCAATGGCCCATCTAATACCTGATTGTCTGCGAGTGGATTACAAACCCAAATGCAAACGTGGAAAACGCGGGGGAATCAGACAACGACTTAAAAAAAATTAAGAACAAACTTCCCTTACCCACCACCTTGCTGATTAATGCCCAGTCACTGAGGGGGAAAGCGGATGAGTTGTCAGCGAATCTGCGCTTCCAACACGAATATCGGGAGGCCTGTTTGCTGGCATTTACTGAGACTTGGCTGGATGACAGAGTCCCGGACAGAGAA
Organism: Coregonus lavaretus; assembly: GCF_964263955.1. Lineage (NCBI taxonomy): Eukaryota > Metazoa > Chordata > Actinopteri > Salmoniformes > Salmonidae > Coregonus > Coregonus lavaretus. Next base: position 25,625,345 of record NC_140009.1, read on the forward strand.
GTGGAGCCGGCCGGCTTCACCCTGGTCAGAGCGGACCGCGATCTGACAGTCACAGGGAAACTTCACGGCGGGGGCGTCTGCCTGCTTGTCAGCGACCAGTGGTGTAAATCGATCCTGGTAAGAGAGCGACTCTGTACCCCCGACATTGAACTGCTTTCTGTGTCACTGCGACCTTACTATCTGCCCCGTGAGTTCCCCCAATTGTTTGTTACCGTTGTGTACATTCAACCAAAAGCTAATATAACAAAGGCATCAGAGATTATTTATAATCTGTCACAGAAACTGGAATCCATCTCCCCCGACGCACCCAAATTTATTTTAGGGGATTTTAACAACTGTACCTTGCACAAAGTCTTGCGCACATACCATCAGTATGTGAAATGTCACACTAGGAAAAATAGGACTCTTGATTTGTGCTATGGGACAATACCAAAGGCGTTCTCTGCCACCACCAGACCTCCTCTGGGGACATCAGACCACAATGTGGTCTACCTCAGGCCAATTTACTGTCGCCTCCTGGAGAGGGAGAAACCCACAGTTAAAACTGTCCAGATCTGGAATGACAACAGTATCACTTGGGGTGTTTTGACTGTACAATGTGGGAGGTATTTGAGGACAGCAGCTCTGATCTGGATGAACTCACAGAGGTTATTTCAGACTATGTAAACTTCTGTGTTGAGTCAGTTGTGCCTACTAAGACCTGTAAAATCTTCCCTAACAACAAGCCTTGGGTATCAAAACATCTAAAATCACTACTTGATAGGAAGAAGGCAGTTTATGCTGGGGGTGATAGACAGGCTTTAAGAGATGTACAACGTGAGATAAAAAGACAGATACTGGTGGACAAGTTTTGCGGAGTGTTTGAGTTAGCTTTGCGAGGCAAAGATGAAACTGAGGGCTCCACCAACCCTGGTAAGCCAACACTTTTGAGATCAGTCAATAAATGCTTCTGGTATTGACTTATATGCTGCCCCTGTCTTCATGTTGTTGCTGGACATATCTTTTTTAAAATGTGTGTAGGTCACCTAAATCATCAGAAAAATTGCCCCCCCTGAGAATTTTTTCAGGAGCCGCCACTGACCACCACCAACATCCTGCATGCCAGAATACTATGGTGATGATGCCAGCAAAGACAGGAAGAACTGTAGGAGATGTCTGGATGTTGGCATCCCCAAAGTGAAAACACCTGTGTACTGCAGGAAGTGCCAAGTCCCTTGTGCCTTACATCAAAGCGTAACTGTTTCAAGGATTGGCACGACAGCAAGTTTTATGGTAAAAAGGGTCTACATTTTGTGTGACAACCCACCCAAGGACACCATATCATTGTTTATAGTTTTGGGATGTGTGGACTTTTTGTTTTTAAATTTGTTGTTTATAGTTTCTAATATATCTGCTCAGTTTGGAGTCAAACTTACCCATTATATGGTTTATTTTAATGGGAACACGTATAGAGGTCTGGGAGAACATTGGAAACAACATCAAAACAGTTGTATTTTGATGGAATGTACACATATAGTGATATGTTAGTGAAATTAAATGCCGTTTGCTGTCTGGTACCTGATAAAAGTCAAATGGCACTGATGGTGCCCAAATCTACCCAAATGTCTCCATTTGGTAATCCGCCTAAACATACTTAAACTAAAACCCCTACAACTTTGGTTTACTTTACTTTATTGGCATCAAACTTCACATACGTACTCATCAGATATTGGGCTATGGTCCCATAGTGTTTAGGGGCTGCAGCTGTATAAATCCAATAAATTATTCCCTATAAAACCTGAAGTTACTTTCAGGCGGAATCAAAACCTCCCAATTTATGATGTGTTCTCTAGCTTCATTTACTCTGACACTGTAATACCCACATTAATTATTTTACTTCAAGATACATCTCTACATGTGTTACCTTTCTTTTGCTACCAAGATTATGTTTATAGCCCTTGTCGTTTTGGAGATATACTCTATTCAATTTGGGCATGCATTTTCGAGGCAGGCACTTTAGCCAGGTGCCTAGTGATTAAGAGGTTAAAGAACACCCTCTGTGTTCTGTTAGACAGGTAACTCTTTATCCACAATATAGCAGGGGGTGTAAAGCCATAACACATACGTTTTTCCAGCAACAGACTATGATCAATAATGTCAAACGGCGCACTGAAGTCTAACAAAACAGCCCCCACAATCTTTTTATCATCAATTTCTCTCAGCCAATCATCAGTAATTTGTGTCAGTGCTGTGCTTGTTGAATGTCCTTCCCTATAAGCATGCTGAAAGTCTGTTGTCAATTTGTTTACTGTAAAATAGCATTGTATCTGGTCAAACACAATTTTGCCCAAAACTTTACTAAGGGTTGGTAATAGGCTGATTGGTCGGCTATTTGAGCCAGTAAAGGGGGCTTTACTATTCTTAGGTAGGGGAATAACTTTTGCTTCCCTCCAGGCCTGAGGGCACACACTTTCTAGTAGGCTTAAATTGAAGATATGGCAAATAGTAGTGGCAATATCGTCCGCTATTATCCTCCGTAATTTTCCATCCAAGTTGTCAGACCCCGGTGGCTTGTCATTGTTGATCGACAATAATAGACCCCACTTCGAAATTTCAGAACACTATATTTTCTGTCCTAGATGGGTATTTAAGTTCTAGTCAAATCACCAAAAAAGAACACGATTTTTTGGTTATTCAACATCCTAAAATTGCCTGGATTTTTTTTTTTAAAGACCCTTGCTCCTTTCGGTCTCAACGTAGACTTTGATTTGAAGCCATTGTTGTGATTTTGCTATTCATTGTAAATGTTGTGGGCCTATGTAGCCAAGTATCTATGATCATATGCTATCGATGTTTTTTGTATGTTGTTTTTATCTGTGAATTGGCCAATGCTATTAGGCCACACCCGGCCATGATTACAGACACCTGCGTGTGTCCTTTCACACTATATAAACTAGTGATTATTAGGATATTAAATTATTGTATCTGAGCTCCTAGAGTGTGCGGCTTTCCTTTTCTTTTTCTATAACAGCTTCCCACCATAATGGGCTTTAGGTGAGGCAGGTGAACCTGTAGCCATATTACTTCAACAGTATTTAAAATGTGATCCTCTCTAAGCCTTACAGGAATGTGGTTCTGAATACAGACCGCAACACCGCCCCCGTTAGCATTTCTGTCTTTTCTGTAAATGTTATAACCTTGTATTGCTACCACTGTATCATCAAAGGTATTATCTAAGTGAGTATCAGAGATGGTCAGAATATGAATGTCATCTGTTACTAGCAAATTATTGATTTCATGAACCTTGTTTCTTAAGCTACATATGTTAACCTGGGCTATTTTTAACACTTTTCTGGGGTGCTTGATTATTTTTCTTGCTTTACTGGGAAGCTTAGTAGAGGTAGACATACTCGGACATACAGGGTGAGCTGCACACAGTGGACTTCCTACTAGGGTACACCACCGCAGTGCTAACAGTATTGCTCTGGTTCATAGGCATATGAGTACTGCATACAATAGCTGTAGGATCAGCAGAGGCTTTTCTGGCAGTAAGAGGGACATAAATTAGGTTATTTACATTGTTTCTTCCAACGCCCCAAGGATAATGTACATTTGCTGAATCATTATGACAACTCAGCGACATAATGGTAGGGATTAAATGAGCTGGACTTGGGTCATTGATACAGTGAGGGAAAAAAGTATTTGATCCCCTGCTTTGCCCACTGACAAAGAAATGATCAGTCTATAATTTTAATGGTAGGTTTATTTGAACAGTGAGAGAGAGAATAACAACAAAATAATCCAGAAAAACACATGTCAAAAATGTTATAAATTGATTTGCATTTTAATGACGGAAATAAGTATTTGACCCCCTCTCAATCACAAAGATTTCTGGCTCCCAGGTGTCTTTTATACAGGAAACGAGCTGAGATTAGGAGCACACTCTTAAAGGGAGTGCTCCTAATCTCAGTTTGTTACCTGTATAAAAGACACGTGTCCACAGAAGCAATCAATCAATCATATTCCAAACTCTCCACCATGGCCAAGACCAAAGAGCTCTCCAAGGATGTCAGGGACAAGATTGTAGACCTACACAAGGCTGGAATGGGCTACAAGACCATCGCCAAGCAGCTTGGTGAGAAGGTGACAACAGTTGGTGCGATTATTCGCAAATGGAAGAAACACAAAATAACTGTCAATCTCCCTCGGCCTGGGGCTCCATGCAAGATCTCACCTTGTGGAGTTGCAATGATCATGAGAACGGTGAGGAATCAGCCCAGAACTACACAGGAGGATCTTGTCAATGATCTCAAGGCAGCTGGGACCATTGTCACCAAGAAAACGGGCGGCAGGTAGCTTAGTGGTTAAGAGCGTTGTGCCAGTAACCAAAAGGTCGCTGGTTCTAATCCCCGAGCCGACTAGGTGAAAAATCTGTCGATGTGCCCTTGAGCAAGGCACTTAACCCTAATTGCTCATGTAAGTCGCTCTGGATAAGAGCGTCTGCTAAATGACTAAAATATAAAAAAATATAAAATATAAAACAATTGGTAACACACTACGCCGTGAAGGACTGAAATCCTGCAGCGCCCGCAAGGTCCCCCTGCTCAAGAAAGCACATATACAGGCCCGTCTGAAGTTTGCCAATGAACATCTGAATGATTCAGAGGATAACTGGGTGAAAGTGTTGTGGTCAGATGAGACAGATGAGGAGGAATGCTGCCTATGACCCCAAGAACACAATCCCCACCGTCAAACATGGAGGTGGAAACATTATGCTTTGGGGGTGTTTTTCTGCTAAGGGGACAGGACAACTTCACAGCATCAAAGGGACGATGGACGGGGCCATGTACCGTCAAATCTTGGGTGAGAACCTCCTTCCCTCAGCCAGGGCATTGAAAATGGGTCATGGAGGGTATTCCAGCATGACAATGACCCAAAACACATGGCCAAGGCAACAAAAGAGTGGCTCAAGAAGAAGCACATTAAGGTCCTGGAGTGGCCTAGCCAGTCTCCAGACCTTAATCCCATAGAAAATCTGTGGAGGGAGCTGAAGGTTCGAGTTGCCAAACGTCAGCCTCGAAACCTTAATGACTTGGAGAAGATCTGCAAAGAGGAGTGGGACAAACTCCCTCCTGAGATGTGTGCAAACCTGGTGGCCAACTACAAGAAACGTCTGACCTCTGTGATTGCCAACAAGGGTTTTGCCACCAAGTACTAAGTCATGTTTTGCAGAGGGGTCAAATACTTATTTCCCTCATTAAAATGCTAATCAATTTATAACATTTTTGACATGTGTTTTTCTGAAATGGTTTTTTTTTTTTTGTGTCTCTCACTGTTCAAATAAACCTGCCATTAAAATTATAGACTGATCATGTCTTTGTCAGTGGGCAAACGTACAAAATCAGCAGGGGATCAAATACTTTTTTCCCTCACTGTAAGTCATTGTCTCAACGCAGCCTCATAATGCTGTGAAATGATCCAGGAACCCAAATGATTTGGGTGGATCCCATCCTCCTTATAATGCATTGAAATAAATAAACAAATCCAAGCTAAGAGAAAACATAGATCTATGTGATTGTTGAATGTGACAAACAGGCCATGTAGTCCACCATTTTGGGAAGCCCACAGCCACGACGTGTATGACACACGCTGTCAGTCCAGTCCATTCCTGCAGGCTGGGGCTGAAGCAGAGTGAAATTCATACAGTGGGGAAAAAAAGTATTTAGTCAGCCACCAATTGTGCAAGTTCTCCCACTTAAAAAGATGAGAGAGGCCTGTAATTTTCATCATAGGTACACGTCAACTATGACAGACAAATTGAGATTTTTTTTCTCCAGAAAATCACATTGTAGGATTTTTTATGAATTTATTTGCAAATTATGGTGGAAAATAAGTATTTGGTCAATAACAAAAGTTTCTCAATACTTTGTTATATACCCTTTGTTGGCAATGACACAGGTCAAATGTTTTCTGTAAGTCTTCACAAGGTTTTCACACACTGTTGCTGGTATTTTGACCCATTCCTCCATGCAGATCTCCTCTAGAGCAGTGATGTTTTGGGGCTGTTGCTGGGCAACACAGACTTTCAACTCCCTCCAAAGATTTTCTATGGGTTTGAGATCTGGAGACTGGCTAGGCCACTCCAGGACCTTGAAATGCTTCTTACGAAGCCACTCCTTCGTTGCCCGGGCGGTGTGTTTGGGATCATTGTCATGCTGAAAGACCCAGCCACGTTTCATCTTCAATGCCCTTGCTGATGGAAGGAGGTTTTCACTCAATCTCACGATACATGGCCCCATTCATTCTTTCCTTTACACGGATCAGTCGTCCTGGTCCCTTTGCAGAAAAACAGCCCCAAAGCATGATGTTTCCACCCCCATGCTTCACAGTAGGTATGGTGTTCTTTGGATGCAACTCAGCATTCTTTGTCCTCCAAACACGACGAGTTGAGTTTTTACCAAAAAGTTCTATTTTGGTTTCATCTGACCATATGACATTCTCCCAATCCTCTTCTGGATCATCCAAATGCACTCTAGCAAACTTCAGATGGGCCTGGACATGTACTGGCTTAAGCAGGGGGACACGTCTGGCACTGCAGGATTTGAGTCCCTGGCGGCGTAGTGTGTTACTGATGGTAGGCTTTGTTACTTTGGTCCCAGCTCTCTGCAGGTCATTCACTAGGTCCCCCCGTGTGGTTCTGGGATTTTTGCTCACCGTTCTTGTGATCATTTTGACCCCACGGGGTGAGATCTTGCGTGGAGCCCCAGATCGAGGGAGATTATCAGTGGTCTTGTATGTCTTCCATTTCCTAATAATTGCTCCCACAGTTGATTTCTTCAAACCAAGCTGCAGATTCAGTCTTCCCAGCCTGGTGCAGGTCTACAATTTTGTTTCTGGTGTCCTTTGACAGCTCTTTGGTCTTGGCCATAGTGGAGTTTGGAGTGTGACTGTTTGAGGTTGTGGACAGGTGTCTTTTATACTGATAACAAGTTCAAACAGGTGCCATTAATACAGGTAACGAGTGGAGGACAGATGAGCCTCTTAAAGAAGAAGTTACAGGTCTGTGAGAGCCAGACATCTTGCTTGTTTGTAGGTGACCAAATACTTATTTTCCACCATAATTTGCAAATAAATTCATAAAAAATCCTACAATGTGATTTTCTGGATTTTTTTTCTCAATTTGTCTGTCATAGTTGACGTGTACCTATGATGAAAATTACAGGCCTCTCTCATCTTTTTAAGTGGGAGAACTTGCACAATTGGTGGCTTACTAAATACTTTTTTTCCCCACTGTACATTACATGTTATGGTCACATTGCACACAGGGTGCTTGATAATATTAGCCTCATTCCCATTTCCCTATATCCAAGGTGTGCTTACTATTGTGAGGCACTAACTGAAGCACAACATTCAACCCTCACATGTCATAAAAGACAAATCACCAGTGGTTCCTTATCATTTTCACAATGGCAAATGATCATGTTAAAATAAAATGCCAGATGTTGTGAAAAATATAAAAGTTTGTCTTGAGCACAGACATGAGAATAATGATATGTTTCTATAGGTTACCTATTGGTGAAGGCCTTCACCCAATAAAGAGAGGTATCACATTATTACTTCCTTCCTTTTTTTCCTGCAGCCTGAAGAGATAAGACAGCCAGGCTGTCCTTCAGACTCACTGTTATCACATTCTCTCCTTTCCCTCATCCACTTTCACAGGTGTCAGACACCACCGCCTTCTCTGAGAACATGAGAACACCAGGTTTGTGCCCGCAGACAGTCACAGCAGCACCAACCGACTATTCACTCTCTCGAGGGCACCCCTTGGACCCGCACCCCCCAATAGCCTCTCTCTTGGTAACACTAACACATAAGGTCATGTCCACACACATTATATTTATTGTGAGACCATCGTGAGAATTTTTTTTGCTGTAACAAGAGAGAGAGACTCATTAACAGCATGCCTTGGCAACATATTTCCTATTCTGATTAAAAGACAAAGAAAAAATAAACAATTGTATTCGATAAGAAAATCTACAATTTAACCTAGGAGGTGTCATAAAGTAACTGCACAATTCAGCTGTTTCATTTTTGGAACTTGCATCTTGGATTATTACAGAGGCAGGTAAGGCAAGGACGCCTGTGAGTGGAAATAAGTCATGACTAGTGTGGAGGCAAATACACTGCTCAAAAAAATAAAGGGAACACTTAAACAACACAATGTAACTCCAAGTCAATCACACTTCTGTGAAATAAAACTGTCCACTTAGGAAGCAACACTGATTAACAATACATTTCACATGCTGTTGTGCAAATGGAATAGACAACAGGTGGAAATTATAGGCAATTAGCAAGACACCCCCCAATAAAGGACTGGTTTTGCAGGTGGTGACCACAGACCACTTCTCAGTTCCTATGCTTCCTGGCTGATGTTTTGGTCACTTTTGAATGCTGGCGGTGCTTTCACTCTAGTGGTAGCATGAGACGGAGTCTACAACCCACACAAGTGGCTCAGGTAGTGCAGCTCATCCAGGATGGCAAATCAATGCGAGCTGTGGCAAGAAGGTTTGCTGTGTCTGTCAGCGTAGTGTCCAGAGCATGGAGGCGCTACCAGGAGACAGGCCAGTACATCAGGAGACGTGGAGGAGGCCGTAGGAGGGCAACAACCCAGCAGCAGGACTGCTACCTCCGCCTTTGTGCAAGGAGGAGCAGGAGGAGCACTGCCAGAGCCCTGCAAAATGACCTCCAGCAGGCCACAAATGTGCATGTGTCTGCTCAAATGGTCAGAAACAGACTCCGTGAGGGTGGTATGAGGGCCCGACGTCCACAGGTGGGGGTTGTGCTTACAGCCCATCACCGTGCAGGACGTTTGGTATTTGCCAGAGAACACCAAGATTGGCAAATTCGCCACTGGCGCCCTGTGCTCTTCACAGATGAAAGCAGGTTCACACTGAGCACATGTGACAGACGTGACAGAGTCTGGAGACGCCGTGGAGAACGTTCTGCTGCCTGCAACATCCTCCAGCATGACTGGTTTGGCGGTGGGTCGGTCATGGTGTGAGGTGGCATTTCTTTGGGGGGCCGCACAGCCCTCCATGTGCTCGCCAGAGGTAGCCTGACTGCCATTAGGTACCGAGATGAGATCCTCAGACCCCTTGTGAGACCATATGCGGGTGCGGTTGGCCCTGGGTTCCTCCTAATGCAAGACAATGCTAGACCTCATGTGGCTGGAATGTGTCAGCAGTTCCTGCAAGAGGAAGGCATTGATGCTATGGACTGGCCCGCCCATTCCCCAGACCTGAATCCAATTGAGCACATCTGGGACATGTCTCGCTCCATCCACCAATGCCACGTTGCACCGCAGACTGTCCAGGAGTTGGCGAATGCTTTAGTCCAGGTCTGGGAGGAGATCCCTCAGGAGACCATCCGACACCTCATCAGGAGCATGCCCAGGCGTTGTAGGGAGGTCATACAGGCACGTGGAGGCCACACAAACTACTGAGCCTCATTTTGACTTGTTTTAAGGACATTACATCAAAGTTGGATCAGCCTGTAGTGTGGTTTTCCACTTTAATTTTGAGGGTGACTCCAAATCCAGACCTCCATGGGTTGATAAATTTGATTTCCATTGATCATTTTTGTGTGATTTTGTTGTCAGCACATTCAACTATGTAAAGAAAAAATTCATTCAGATCTAGGATGTGTTATTTTAGTGTTCCCTTTATTTTTTTGAGCAGTGTATAATGCCAGTGTACTATTATTTTACCATTCTAACATTTGGTTGGAATATGTCTGAATCAGGTTGGCAAAAGGTCTCAGGGGAGCAATTCCCCCTCCAAGCTCCCAGCGAAGATATATAGGCCTACTCCTATTTATCTTTGCTAGGGATTCTCCCAGTGGTGAGTGACGTCGCTGAACCTGCGAGAAAATGGTCGCTGTCTAGGTGCTGAATCATGCTGAATGGTTGCTGTCCATTCTAGCGGTGCTGAAACAGTGATATTACAGATTGTTTGTTAAAGCACCACCAAACTATTTGCTCTTGATCGTGATATAGTCACCACATCAACCTCTTCATGAAGACAAGGTTCAATCATTGAAGATAATCCACTGTTCACGGACAGATTATGAAATCATAGGCCCCAGGGTTGCATTTTCTTTTATAGGCCCCCACTACTTTCAGGCACACCATCATTTTCTGTAAATGAATCTGTGCACCAAGATGCAATTCGATGCTTCATGAAATGGGTTTCCATGGCCGAGCAGCCGCACACAAGCCTAAGATCACCATGTGCAATGCCAAGCGTAGACTGGAGTGGCGTAAAGCTCGCCACCATTGGACTCTGGAGCAGTGGAAACACATTCTATGGAGTGATGAATCACGCTTCACCATCTGGCAGTCCGACGGACAAATCTGGGTTTGGCGGATGCCAGGAGAACGCTACCTGCCCCAAATGCATAGTGCCAACTGTAAAGTTTGTTGGAGGAGGAATAATGGTCTGGAGCTGTTTTTCATGGTTCGGGCTAGGCCCCTTAGTTCAAGTGAAGGGAAATCTTAACACTACAGCATTCACAGACATTCTAGATGATTCTGTGCTTCCAACTTTGTGGCAACAGTTTGGGGAAGGCCATGACCTCAGCCCCCTCGAACCATACAGAAATGATTTATCGAGATCGGCGTGGAAGAACTTGACTGGCCTGCACAGAGCCCTGACCTCAGCCCCCTTGAACACCTTTGGGATAAATCGGAACACCAACTGCGAGCCAGGCCTAACCGCCCAACATCAGTGCCCGACCTCACTCTTGCTCTTCTGGCTGAATGGAACAAGTCACAGCAGCAACATTCCAACATCTAGTGGAAGAGTAGAGGCTGTTACAGCAGCAAAGGTGGGACCAACTCCATATGAATGCCCATGATTTTGGAATAAGACGTTCGACAAGCAGGTGTCCACATACCTTTGGTCATGTAGTATATACACTACCAGTCAAAGGTTTGGACACACCTACTCATTCAAGGGTTTTTCTATATTTCTAAACATTTTTACATTGTAGAAGACTAGTGAAGACATCACAACTATGAAATAACACATATGGAATCATGTAGTAACCAATAGCCACCCTTTGCCTTGATGACAGCTTTGCACACTCTTGGCATTCTCTCAACCAGCTTCACCTGGAATGCTTTTCCAACTGTCTTGAAGGAGTTCCCACATTTGCTATTTTTGTTTCATCAGACCAGAGGACATTTCTCCAAAAAGTATGATCTTTGTCCCCATGTGCAGTTGCAAACCATAGTCTGGCTTTTTTATGGCGGTTTGGGAGCAGTGGCTTCTTCCTTGCTGAGCGGCCTTTCAGGTTATGTCAATATAGGACTCGTTTTACTGTGTATATAGATACTTTTGTACCTGTTTCCTCCAGCAAGGTAGGTCCTTTGAAAGACTCATGTGGATATACTCGGAATACATAACCCAAATTAAATAAATGATCTCACTCCAATACATTTTAATAGAAAGTTAGCAAAACTAGATAAGATCTTCCTACCATGGAAAGGTAAATACCTGTCAATTTGTGGAGAAATCACCCTGATTAACTCTTTAGTATTATCCCAGTTTACCTATTTTCTTATGGTCTTGCCTACGCCTAGCGAACAGTTTTAGAAATTATTTGAGAAAAATATATATTCCATTTTATTTGGAACGGCAAGCCAGACAAAATTAAACTGGCCTATTTATCTCATGAATATGAATTCGGAGGACAGAAATGATTAAATATGAAAGAATTAGACCTATCACTAAAAGCTTCAGTCATACAAAAGTTATACTTAAATCCGAACTGGTTCTCTAGCAAATTAAGAATGTCTCACCCAATGTTCAAGAATGGCCTTTTTCCCATTATTCAGATTACAACTTCTCACTTTCAGTTATTTGAAAAGGAAATAATCTCACAAATATCACTATTTCTAAAACAAGCCATAGAAGGTTGGTTGCAATTTCAATGTAATCCTCCAGAAACAACAGAACAAATAATGCAACAAATATTGTGGTTAAACGCAAATATACTAATTGATAAAAAAATGTTTTAAAAAGGTATAATCTTCGTAAATAGAGGTTTTTGGTCTAAACTCCACTCGCCGTGTTTGGAGGAAGAAGAAGGATGAATACAACCCCAAGAACACCATCCCAACCGTGAAGCATGGAGGTGGAAACATCATTCTTTGGGGATGCTTTTCTGCAAAGGGGACAGGACGACTGCACCGTATTGAGGGGAGGATGGATGGGGCCATGTATCGCGAGATCTTGGCCAACAATCTCCTTCCCTCAGTAAGAGCATTGAAGATGGGTCGTGGCTGGGTCTTCCAGCATGACAACGAAACACACAGCCAGGGCAACTAAGGAGTGGCTCCGTAAGAAGCATCTCAAGGTCCTGGAGTGGCCTAGCCAGTCTCCAGACCTGAACCCAATAGAAAATCTTTGGAGGGAGCTGAAAGTCCATATTGCCCAGCGACAGCCCCGAAACCTGAAGGATCTGGAGAAGGTCTGTATGGAGGAGTGGGCCAAAATCCCTGCTGCAGTGTGTGCAAACCTGGTCAAGACCTACAGGAAACGTATGATCTCTGTAATTGCAAACAAAGGTTTCTGTACCAAATATTAAGTTCTGCTTTTCTGATGTATCAAATACTTATGTCATGCAATAAAATGCAAATTAATTACTTAAAAATCATACAATGTGATTTTCTGGATTTTTGTTTTAGATTCCGTCTCTCACAGTTGAAGTGTACCTATGATAAAAATGACAGACCTCTACATGCTTTGTAGGTAGGAAAACCGGCAAAATCGGCAGTGTATCAAATACTTATTCTCCCCACTGTAGATTGCAAAATAGTTGGGAAGAGATTTTTTATGTACCGATTCCATGGCATAGTGTTTATGAACTGATACGCAAAACGACGCCGGATTCAAAACTTATAATTTTTCAATTTAAATTATACAAAATTCTTGCTACCAATAGAATATTATTTATATGGGGGATACAATCTTCCCAGCTCTGCAGATTTTGCTGCGAAGAGACAGAATCATTAGATCATTTGTTTTGGTACTGTCCATTTGTAGCCTGTTTTTGGACACAGTTCCAGGAATGGCTAAAGGATTGCAATATTTATCTGGAGCTAACCCTGCAGATAGCACTACTGGGTGATCTGAAAAGTCAGTCAATCGATCAATAATATAATAATACTTTCATCAATAATGTTTATTTTCAATTTACAATCTGTAGAAACAATGAGAATAGAAGGGTTCAGAACTTTTGTAAAACATCACAGTACAGTTGAAAAATATAGGGCAAATAGAAATCCAATATGGATGGTGTTAAGAGATAGATGGGTGGTGTTGAATGGAGTTGAAGGATGGGACTAATAACAACTAACAACAACTAATAACAACAAGATAACTAATGTAAAGCATACTGTGTCCATAATAAGTATATAGGTTATAGGTTGAGAGCTTTTGTGAAATAGCACAGTTAGAAAGATATGGCATATAGAAGCAAACCGGATGGACATTATGAAAATGAGGTTGAGGGTAGAGGAAATTCAGGAGTAAAAACAAACAAAATATAATTATTGTAAAATTGACTGTGTCCATAAAATATATATAGTATGTACAGTGGGGGAAAAAAGTATTTAGTCAGCCACCAATTGTGCAAGTTCTTCCACTTAAAAAGATGAGAGAGGCCTGTAATTTTCATCATAGGTACACGTCAACTATGACAGACAAAATGAGAGAAAAAAAATCCAGAAAATCACATTGTAGGATTTTTAATGAATTTATTTGCAAATTATGGTGGAAAATAAGTATTTGGTCAATAACAAAAGTTTCTCAATACTTTGTTATATACCCTTTGTTGGCAATGACACAGGTCAAACGTTTTCTGTAAGTCTTCACAAGGTTTTCACACACTGTTGCTGGTATTTTGGCCCATTCCTCCATGCAGATCTCCTCTAGAGCAGTGATGTTTTGGGGCTGTCGCTGGGCAACACGGACTTTTTACCAAAAAGTTCTATTTTGGTTTCATCTGACCATATGACATTCTCCCAATCCTCTTCTGGATCATCCAAATGCACTCTAGCAAACTTCAGACAGGCCTGGACATGTACTGTCTTAAGCAGGGGGACACGTCTGGCACTGCAGGATTTGAGTCCCTGGCGGCGTAGTGTGTTACTGATGGTAGGCTTTGTTACTTTGGTCCCAGCTCTCTGCAGGTCATTCACTAGGTCCCCCCGTGTGGTTCTGGGATTTTTGCTCACCGTTCTGGTGATCATTTTGACCCCACGGGGTGAGATCTTGCGTGGAGCCCCAGATCGAGGGAGATTATCAGTGGTCTTGTACAGTGGGGGAAAAAAGTATTTAGTCAGCCACCAATTGTGCAAGTTCTCCCACTTAAAAAGATGAGAGAGGCCTGTAATTTTCATCATAGGTACACGTCAACTATGACAGACAAAATGAGGAAAAAAAATCCAGAAAATCACATTGTAGGATTTTTAATGAATTTATTGGCATATGATGGTGGAAAATAAGTATTTGGCCAATAACAAAAGTTTCTCAATACTTTGTTATATACCCTTTGTTGGCAATGACACAGGTCAAACGTTTTCTGTAAGTCTTCACAAGGTTTTCACACACTGTTGCTGGTATTTTGGCCCATTCCTCCATGCTGATCTCCTCTAGAGCAGTGATGTTTTGGGGCTGTCGCTGGGCAACACAGACTTTCAACTCCCTCCAAAGATTTTCTATGGGGTTGAGATCTGGAGACTGGCTAGGCCACTCCAGGACCTTGAAATGCTTCTTACGAAGCCACTCCTTCGTTGCCCGGGCGGTGTGTTTGGGATCATTGTCATGCTGAAAGACCCAGCCACGTTTCATCTTCAATGCCCTTGCTGATGGAAGGAGGGTTTCACTCAAAATCTCACGATACATGGCCCCATTCATTCTTTCCTTTACACGGATCAGTCGTCCTGGTCCCTTTGCAGAAAAACAGCCCCAAAGCATGATGTTTCCAACCCCATGCTTCACAGTAGGTATGGTGTTCTTTGGATGCAACTCAGCATTCTTTGTCCTCCAAACATGACGAGTTGAGTTTTTACCAAAAAGTTCTATTTTGGTTTCATCTGACCATATGACATTCTCCCAATCCTCTTCTGGATCATCCAAATGCACTTCAGACGGGCCTGGACATGTACTGGCTTAAGCAGGGGGACACGTCTCGCACTGCAGGATTTGAGTCCCTGGCGGCGTAGTGTGTTACTGATGGTTGGCTTTGTTACTTTGGTCCCAGCTCTCTGCAGGTCATTCACTAGGTCCCCCCGTGTGGTTCTGGGATTTTTGCTCACCGTTCTTGTGATCATTTTGACCCCACGGGGTGAGATCTTGCGTGGAGCCCCAGATCGAGGGAGATTATCAGTGGTCTTGTATGTCTTCCATTTCCTAATAATTGCTCCCACAGTTGATTTCTTCAAACCAAGCTGCTTACCTATTGCAGATTCAGTCTTCCCAGCCTGGTGCAGGTCTACAATTTTGTTGCTGGTGTCCTTTGACAACTCTTTGGTCTTGGCCATAGTGGAGTTTGGAGTGTGACTGTTTGAGGTTGTGGACAGGTGTCTTTTATACTGATAACAAGTTCAAACAGTTACCATTAATACAGGTAACGAGTGGAGGACAGAGGAGCCTCTTAAAGAAGAAGTTACAGGTCTGTGAGAGCCAGAAATCTTGCTTGTTTGTAGGTGACCAAATACTTATTTTCCACCATAATTTGCAAATAAATTCATTAAAAATCCTACAATGTGATTTTCTGGATTTTTTTTTCTCAATTTGTCTGTCATAGTTGACGTGTACCTATGATGAAAATTACAGGCCTCTCTCATCTTTTTAAGTGGGAGAACATGCACAATTGGTGGCTGACTAAATACTTTTTCCCCCCACTGTATAAGCTAGAAGTAGAGGCCTAAGCATTGTTGTTCACTAGTTTACTCCAATTAGGGAAGGGATGGTGGGGTTGGAAAGCAATGAAGGGAAATATATTTTTAAAAAGGATATGTATATACAGTGTGGGAAAAAGTATTTGATCCCCTGCTGATTTTGTACGTTTGCCCACTGACAAAGACATGATCAGTCTATAATTTTAATGGTAGGTTTATATGAACAGTGAGAGACAGAATAACAACAAAGAAATCCAGAAAAACGCATGTCAAAAATGTTATATATTGATTAGCATTTTAATGAGGGAAATAAGTATTTGACCCCTCTGCAAAACATGACTTAGTACTTGGTGGCAAAACCCTTGTTGGCAATCACAGAGGTCAGACGTTTCTTGTAGTTGGCCACCAGGTTTGCACACATCTCAGGAGGGATTTAGTCCCACTCCTCTTTGCAGATCTTCTCCAAGTCATTAAGGTTTCGAGGCTGATGTTTGGCAACTCGAACCTTCAGCTCTCTCCACAGATTTTCTATGGGATTAAGGTCTGGGGACTGGCTAGGCCACTCCAGGACCTTAATGTGCTTCTTCTTGAGCCACTCCTTTGTTGCCTTGGCCGTGTGTTTTGGGTCATTGTCATGCTGGAATACCCATCCACGACCCATTTTCAATGCCCTAGCTGAGGGAAGGAGGTTTTCACTCAAGATTTGACGGTACATGGCCCCGTCCATCGTCCCTTTGATGCGGTGAAGTTGTCCTGTCCCCTTAGCAGAAAAACACCCCCAAAGCATAATGTTTCCACCTCCATGTTTGACGGTGGGGATGGTGTTCTTGGGGTCATAGGCAGCATTCCTCCTCCTCCAAACACGGCGAGTTGAGTTGATGCCTAAGAGCTCGATTTTGGTCTCATCTGACCACAACACTTTCACCCAGTTCTCCTCTGAATCATTCAGATGTTCATTTGCAAACTTCAGACGGGCCTGTATATGTGCTTTCTTGAGCAGGGGGACCTTGCGGGCGCTGCAGGATTTCAGTCCTTCACGGCGTAGTGTGTTACCAATTGTTTTCAGCTGCCTTGAGATCATTGACAAGATCCTCCCGTGTAGTTCTGGGCTGATTCCTCACCATTCTCATGATCATTGCAACTCCACGAGGTGAGATCTTGCATGGAGCCCCAGGCCGAGGGAGATTGACAGTTATTTTGTGTTCCTTCCATTTGCGAATAATCGTACCAACTGTTGTCACCTTCTCACCAAGCTGCTTGGCGATGGTCTTGTAGCCCTTTCCAGCCTTGTGTGGTCCTCTGTAGCTCAACTGGTAGAGCACGGCGCTTGTAACGCCAAGGTAGTGGGTTCGATCCCCGGGACCACCCATACACAAAAATGTATGCACGCATGACTGTAAGTCGCTTTGGATAAAAGCGTCTGCTAAATGGCATATTATTATTATTATTATTATTTATTGTGTAGGTCTACAATCTTGTCCCTGACATCCTTGGAGAGCTCTTTGGTCTTGGCCATGGTGGAGAGTTTGGAATCTGATTGATTGATTGCTTCTGTGGACAGGTGTCTTTTATACAGGTAACAAACTGAGATTAGGAGCACTCCCTTTAAGAGTGTGCTCCTAATCTCAGCTCGTTACCTGTATAAAAGACACCTGGGAGCCAGAAATATTTCTGATTGAGTGGGGGTCAAATACTTATTTCCCTCATTAAAATGCAAATCAATTTATAACATTTTTGACATGCGTTTTTTCTGGATTTTTTTTGTTGTTATTCTGTCTCTCACTGTTCAAATAAACCTAGCAATAAAATTATAGACTGATCATTTCTTTGTCAGTGGGCAAACGTACAAAATCAGCAGGGGATCAAATACGTTTTTCCCTCACTGTATATGTATGTATATGTATTTATATGTTTGTATGAGCATATGTATGTGTATGTATGTATTTGTATATATACACTACCGTTCAAAAGTTTGGGGTCACTTAGAAATGTCCTTGTTTTCGAAAGAAAAGCAATTTTTTGTCCATTAAAATAACATCAAATTGATCAGAAATACAGTTTAGACATTGTTAATGTTGTAAATGGCTATTGTAGCTGGAAACTGCAGATTTTTAATGGAATATCTACATAGGCGTACAGAAGCCTATTATCAGCAACCATCAGTCCTGTGTTCTAATGCCATGTTGTGTTTGCTAATCCAAGTTTATCATTTTAAAAGGCTAATTGATCATTAGAAAACCCTTTTGCAATTATGTTAGCACAGCTGAAAACTGTTGTGCTGAGTAAAGAAGCAATAAAACTAGCCTTCTTAAGACTAGTTGAGTATCTGGAGCATCAGTAATTGTGGGTTCGATTACAGGATCAAAATGGCCAGAAACAAAGAACTTTCTTCTGAAATCGTCAGTCTATTCTTGTTCTGAGAAATGAAGGCTATTCCATGCGAGAAATTCCCAAGAAACTGAAGATCTCATACAACGCTGTGTACTACTCCCTTCACATAACAGCGCAAACTGGCTCTAACCAGAATAGAAAGAGGAGTGGGTGGCCCCGGTGCACAACTGAGCAAGAGGACAAATAAATTAGAGTATCTAGTTTGAGAAACAGGTCCTCAACTGGCAGCTTCATGAAATAGTACCCGCAAAACACCAGTCTCAACGTCAACAGTGAAGAGGCGACTCCGGGTCGCCTCTTCACTGTTGATGTTGAGACTGGTGATTTGCGTGTACTATTTCATGAAGCTGCCAATAGCCATTTACAACATTAACAATGTCTACACTGTATTTCTGATCGATTTGATGTTATTTTAATGGACAGAAAAATTGCTTTTCTTTTGAAAACAAGGACATTTCTAAGTGACCCCAAACTTTTGAATGGTAGTGTATATATATATCTTGGCGAGAAAAAAAAAACGTATGTGGGATTGGAAGTGATGCAGACAATTACATTGATGGAAGTTACAATCTATCTGCAATATTAAAGCTGATCTACCACCAGAGCATATGAGCGGAGTGGAGCGGGAGTGAGCGTGGAGCGTGAGCGGACGGATTTTGAACAGAGCGCAGAGCGGCATTTTTAAATGGACGGAGCGTCGCCCTATGTCCCGCTCCAATTTCGCTCGCTCACACCACGAGTCTGAAGCATGCTCAAGCCTGACCCAGAATCCATCTGTTTAATTTAATTTGTGTCGTCCATGAATTTGTATTTTATAGAGCGAGAGGAGCAGCAGCAGCAACAAGAGAAAAGGGTTGAGGAATTCAAAAGTTTATTCACTGCACGCAAAGGCCCAACCATAACAAGGGAGAGAAAAAGAGAGCTGGATGTAGCATTTTTAAAAATGATTTTCATGGACTATGAACCGCTGAGTAAAGGAGAACGCGAAGGGATGCAACACTTTGCCAGCGCAGCTCAACCGGGCTACACCCCCCCAAGAAACTATGATTAATCAGTACTTTACTTTGTCAAATTTACATCTGAGATGCCCCATTCACATGCTTCAGCTGGCGATCAAAAACGCCGTTAACAAGCACGACAACATTAATAGGCTGTTAGTGAAAGTCGGGCACCTGGTGAAAAGTGTACGCAAGAGCACAGAGGAAACCGACCAATTAGGTGTCCGCCCCACAAATGCCTGCGCCATTCGATGGAGCAGCCAGCTGCGGATGATTCAGTCGTTCATCCGGTTGTTCCAAAAATACCCGTTATGGCAAAACAAACTCAAGTCTAATGTTGCTAACATCACCCTGAATCAAGTACGGCAGCTGACGCACCTTGTCAGTGTGCTGACACCACTAGCAGACCTCACAGACAAAATGCAGCTGGGGAACCTGGGGATGATCCTCCCTGCTGTCACAGAAATCAAATCCCTGCTCACCGATTACACTCACGCTGCACTTCCAATGGGCATCGCTGCTTTTGCAGAAACATTGGCAAACAACGTGTCAATTCGCTATGGAATATACTATACTGATTAACATCTCATTTTAGCGTCAGTGTTAGATCCCTGTTTCAAGACAGAATGGATAATCCGAGATGAGTCTGTATGCAACAAATTCGGGGAGATGCAGATTTTGTTCCTTTTTTGGAGTGAGCGGGGGGCGATTTGAGTGGAGCGCGATGCAAACTGCGTTGAGCGCTGAGCGATAATGAGCGGACTGGCCTGATGTGGCTTTGAGCGGGGGGAGCGGAGGGGTGAACAGCTCTGTGAGCGAGGAGCTGAGATTCTCACCGCTCCACTCCGCTCATATGCTCTGTCTACCACCTAAAAAAAAAATATCTGTCTGGCCCCGAGGCTTTGTGAATGTTGACCTGTTTAAAGGTCTTGCTCACATCGGCTATGGAGAGAGTGATCACACAGTCGTCCGGAACAGCTGGTGCTCTCATGCATGCTTCAGTGTTGCTTGCCTCGAAGCGAGCATAAAATGCATTTAGCTCGTCTGGTAGGCTCGCGTCACTGGGCACCTCGCGGCTGGGTTTCCCTTTGTAGTCCGTAATAGTTTACAAGCCCTGCCACATCCGACGAGCATCAGAGCCAGTGTAGTACGATTCAATCTTAGTCCTGCATTGACGCTTTGTCTGTTTGATGGTTCGTCTGAGGGCATAGCGGGATTTCTTATAAGTGTCCGGATTAGTGTCCCGCTCCTTGAAAGCGGCAGCTCTAGCCTTTAGCTCGGTGCGGATGTTGCCTGTAATCCATGGCTTCTGGTTGGGATATGTACGTATGGTCACTGTGGGGAGGACGTCGTCGATGCACTTATTGATGAAGCCGGTAACTGAGGTGGTATACTCCTCAATGCCATTGGATGAATCCCGGAACATATTCCAGTCTGTGCTAGCAAAAAAGTCCTGTAGTGTAGCATCCGCGTCATCTGACCACTTCCGTATTGAGCGAGTCACTGGTACTTCCTGCTTTAGTTTTGCGTGTAGGATAGAATTATGGTCAGATTTGCCAAATGGAGGGCGAGGGAGAGCTTTGTATGTGTCTCTGTGTGTTGAGTAAAGGTGGTCTAGAGTTGTTTTTACTCTGGTTGCACATGCTGGTAGAAATGAGGTAAAACGGATTTAAGTTTACCTGCATTAAAGTCCCTGGCCACTAGGAGCGCAACTTCTGGATGTGCGGTCTTAGTGCCAGCATCGGTTTGTGGTGGTAAATAGACGGCTACGAATAATATAGATGAGAACTCTCTTGGTAGATAGTGTAGTCTACAGCTTATCATAAGGTACTCTACCTCAGGCGAGCAATACCTCGAGACTTCTTTAATATTCGACATCGCGCACCAGCTGTTATTGACAAATAGACACACACCCCTGCCCCTCGTCTTACCAGACGCAGCTGCTCTGTCCTGCCGATGCACGGAAAACCCAGTCAGCTCTATATTATCTGTGTCGTCGTTCAGCCACGACTCGTTGAAACATAAGATATTTCAGTTTTTAATGTCCCGTTGGTAGGATAGTCTTAAATTGTAGATCATCCATTTTATTTTCCAATGATTGCACGTTGGCTAATAGTACGGATGGTAGTGGAGGTTTACTCACTCGCCTACGAATTCTCAGAAGGCAGCCCGACCTCCCCCCCTTTTTCTCCGTCTTTTCTTCACGCAAATGACGGGGAATTGGGCCTGGTCTCGAGAAAGCAGTATATCCTTCGCATCAGACTCGTTAAAGAAAAAATATTTGTCCAGTTCGAGGTGAGTAATCGCTGTTCTGATGTCCAGAAGCTCCTTTTGGTCATAAGAGATGGTAGCAGCAACATTATGTACAAAATAAGTTACAAAACGTGAAAAAACAAACAAAATAGCACAGTTGGTTAGGAGCCCGTAAAACGGCAGTCATCCCCTCTGGCGCCATTATCATAGTCAAATTTTACATTTACATAAGTACTCAGACCCTTTACTCAATACTTTGTTGAAGCACAGCGATTACAGCCTTGAGTCTTATTGGGGATGACGCTACAAGCTTGGCACACCTTTATTTGGGGAGTTTCTCCCATTCTTCTCTGCAGATCCTCTCAAGCTCTGTCAGGTTGGATGGGGAGCATTGCTGCACAGCAATTTTCATGTCTCTCCAGAGATGTTCGATCGGGTTCAAGTCCGGGCTCTGGCTGGGCCACTCAAGGACATTCAGAGACTTGTCCTGAAGCCACATCTACGTTGTCTTGGCTGTGTGCTTAGGGTCATTGTCCTGTTGGAAGGTGAACATTTGCACCAGTCTGAGATCCTGAGCACTCTGGAGCAGGTTTTCATCAAGGATCTCTCTGTATTTTGCTCCGTTTATCTTTGCCTCGATCCTAATTAGTCTCCCAGTCCCTGCTGCTGAAAAACACCCCCACAGAATGATGCTGCCACCACCATGCTTCACCGTAGGGATGGTGCCATGTTTCCTCCAGACGTGACGCTTGGCATTCAGGCCAAAGAGTTCAATCTTGGTTTCATTAGACCAGAGAATCTTGTTTCACATGGTCTGAGAGTCTTTAGGTGCCTTTTGGCAAACTCCAAGCGGGCTGTCACGTGCCTTTTCCTGAGGAGTGGCTTCTTTCTGGCCACTCTACCATAAAGGCCTGATTGGTGGAGTGCTGCAGAGACGGTTTTCCTTCTGGAAGGTTCTCCCATCTCCACATTGTAACTAGAACTCTGTCAGAGTGACCATCGGGTTCTAGGTCACCTCCCTGACCAAGGCCCTTCTCCCCTGATTGCTCAGTTTGGCCGGGCGGCCAGCTCTAGGAAGAGTCTTGGTAGTTCCAAACTTCTTCCATTTAAGAGTGATGGAAGCCACTGTGTTCTTGGGGACCTTCAATGCTGCAGAAATGTTTTGGTACACTTCCCCAGATCTGTGCCTTGACACAATCCTGTCTCGGAACTCTACTGAGAAGTCCTTCGACCTCATGGCTTTGTTTTTGCTCTGACATGCACTGTCAGCTGTGGGACCTTATATAGACAGGTGTGTACCTTTCCAAATCACGTCCAATCAATTTAATTTACCACAGGTGGACTCCAATCAAGTTGTAGAAACATCTCAAGGATGATCAATGGAAACAGGATGCACCTGAGCTTAATTTCGAGTCTCATAGCAAACGGTCTGAATACTTATGTAAATAAGGCATTTCTGTTTTTATTTTTAATACATTTGCAAAAAAATCTAAAAACCTGTTTTCTCTTTGTCATTATGGGGTATTGTGTGTAGATTCCTGAGGATTTGTATTTATTTAATCCATTTTAGAATAAGGTTGTAACGTAACAAAATGTGGAAAAAGTCAAGGGGTCTGAATATTTTCCAAAGGCACTGTATATATTTTGGCTACTAAATAACAGTTCCAGTGGCACACTGATTCACCTAATGACGAAGATGAAGCCATAGGCGATGCGCGTGTATTGGCAATAGCCTATCTCAAGATGAGCTACTATGAAAAACAATGCTGCTGTTTGCCAAAAATTGGGAGTTGTTGAGAAAAAAAGTATATATTGGTTCTACAGACAGATTAGTCTCCTCTTTTCAGCAGTAGGCTTTCCAAACTGTACGTTTTTCCCGTGATTGTATTTTGAAATTTGCAAAAGGCAAACAGACAGCCGCAACCTACCATAAAAATATAATCCATAGGTGGCAGTTCCTATTCAAGTCAGAACTGTCAGCCATTGCTAGTGTACCCATGAGTTTAATAGTCAAATTGCCAGGGTAAGAGGTTCCAAAACCCTTCTATGTCTATGGCCACAATGCAACAAGCTGTATATTTGACGCGCATGCTGGCCAAATTGCACAAAAGTGTGCAACTGCAGCCCGCAATTGTTCCTGCATGTGGGCATTCCTGCATATGGAACGCCCCCCTCGAGCATCCTTTTTGTTCCTTAATGACCCCCCCCCCCCTCTGCTAGCTAGCGGTAGACAGTGTCCTTAGCTCCCGCCTACCGAACACCTGCCCTCATCATTGTTAACAGAACTGCGGGAAAACAGTGCCCGACAGGCAGGGGCGAAGGACACTGTCTACTGGTTGCCCTAACACGGCAGGTGGGAGGCTGGGGCGACACCGTGTGCTAGCTTGCTAGTTAGCTAGGAGAAAACCGTGCCCGACAGGCGGGGGAAAAGGACACCGTCTACCGGTCGTGTCTGCTAGGGTTGGCCGGTATCCAGATTTTCATATCATCATTCCGTCCTTCTCTCATATCGGGATATACGGTATTAACAGCTTAGTACACAAGGGGGCGCCCAAAAAAAACATTGGGTGTCTATTACCAGAATGCTAACGAAATTAGCACAAGTAATAGCGAGGCTACTGCTAAATATGCTATTGAGCGCGAACGAAAATAAACAAATTGCAAAGACAGGCAATCCAGCTCATAAAGTTATACATATATGGGTAGGAGCTACCGATCGTCATTTGTTTGTGAGTTTGGACATTTACAAGCGAATGTGAACGACAGATATTGTGCAATGAACAAAGTTTTGACGGATGCTTGTCTGAAGGAAGAACAGTGCTGGCTATAGAGCAGCATGTGTAGGCTACACACTGTGTCTGTGTGGAATCGCTAGGGCAATGGGCCTGCCTGCTCAGCTTGGAGAAGAGGGGAGAGGAGAAAAAACGCAAGGAAATCAAGATAGTGGCAGCTGTACAAATAACTCATCCAAATGGCTTTGACTTCTCAAACATGGCAGAAAGCTAACAGAATATGATGCCCCATTCACCTCATTAATTCAGCCACTTACTTAGATTAACTAGCAAGTTACATTTAGGGGTTGTGTTCATTCAGAATTCAGCATTTTTCACACAGGAAAAAAAGATACAACACATAAGAAACATCTTGCTGAGTTTTGTAAAAGCAGATGTAAAATGCTTCTTATTGTAATTTCTGCTAGGCA
Organism: Coregonus lavaretus; assembly: GCF_964263955.1. Taxonomy (NCBI): domain Eukaryota; kingdom Metazoa; phylum Chordata; class Actinopteri; order Salmoniformes; family Salmonidae; genus Coregonus; species Coregonus lavaretus. The sequence goes on from NC_140009.1 coordinate 25,650,135, forward strand.
TCAGACTAATTTAGTGCTTCAGTTGCACTTCTCCTCTCAGATGAGAATTCATGAATGGGCATTCTATCAGCAGACAGTGCTCTGACTGATGTGGAGCTACTTTTCTCCGGTACATTTCTCGGGTGTAGCCAGCCTACTTTTCCCGGTAAAATGCTAGATTAACTTTAAAACATTAGGAAATGTAGCTGGCTACATTCTTTCTATGATAAACATTAGAAATATGATGGCCATGCATCGTTTTTGCAAAAAATACCTTGCTTTTTCATTGTAAGCTAATTTACTTGTGAGGCTGCCAGCCAAATTGCATTGCACGTCTGTTGTCATCTGATGAAAATTAAGCTATTTTCTGCCGAATGTGTTGCACTAATGTATTTTCTGTGAAGGAAAACTATAGTTGCACGTCCCTGATCACTCTTTTGAAGCAAAAAAACACTGATGACTTTCAATATAAAACGCGACCCCTGTCAATACACAGCTGGACTCACCTGCTCCCGCTTTCTCCCATTGTGCTATTTACAAACAAACACGTGACTGGCTCAACTGTTCTGGGGAACTACTGTAAGCTTCATAATGTAAAATAATGTGACAGGTGAAATGAAGAACGCAATCTGCTTCATCGCCTAACGTATTGCACAAGTTGACTGCAGGTATTTACTTAAGAAGTAGCTACAAATATTAAAATGTATGGAAAAACTTCAAATAAATAGTTTCAATGGTATTGAAAAACCATCCCGTGGCTATTTCCAAATACCCTGGTATAGGGTATATACAGTATACCGCCCAAGCCTAGTGCCCGACTCCCGTGAGCACAGCAGATGGGAGGCTAGAGTGACACCGTGTGCTAGCTAACTAGCTAGTTAGCGGCACCGTCTGCTAGCTTGAGAGCTAACACACAGTGTCACCACGAACTCCTGCCTGATGTGTATGGAGGACTAAAAGTGCCACAATTAAATAAATAAATACACCATTAAATAATTACTTAAATGTGTCATTAATTAATTCAAATTAGAATTAAATACATAAATGTGTAAATAAATGTGTCATTAATTAATTCAAATACCGATTCATTTTATGTAAAATACATATATAATTATTTCACTATTTACATTTACATTTCATGATCCTGCATTGCAGTGATTCATGAATTACTTAAAACTGTCAAACTGACCCATCAAAGTCAGTGGGCGGGGCTAACGCGAATCTAGTCTGATCCATTGCTTTGGTCTGAAGTAGAGTAGGCCAACCTGGATAGAGACAATGGAGGATCTCCGTGAACTTTCCAGGGAGTTGGTTAGAGACATTTTAAACTTAGCAGAGGATGTAGAAGCAGGACCTGCTGACATTATCCGGAATTGATTTGTCTTGGCTTGATGCAGAGGGTAACCAATCAGGCGTTAGGTTCCGCCTACCAACTTTTGATGGGTCAGTTTGACAGTTTTAAGTAATTCAGGAAGCACTCCAACGCAGGACCATGAAATGTAAATGTAAATAGTGAAATTATTATATATGTATTTTACATAAAATGAATCGGTATTTGAATTAATTAATGACACATTTAATAACACATTTATGTATTTAATTCTAATTTTAATTAATTAATGACACATTTAAGTAATTATTTAATGGTGTATTTATTTATTTAATTGTGGCACTTTTAGTCCTCCATAGATGTGTACCAAAGACAACCGTGCCAAACAGGTAGGGTCGAAGGACACCGTCTACTGTGCTAGCGGACCCTGCCTGTTCCGCATTGCTCCATCTGTTAATCCTCAGTTATGTTTCAGCATGTATTAAAAAACTGACGAACAGTGAAGAGGAGGAGGAAAACAAACTACCTAGAGTGCCCTATTCCATTATGGTAGCTTCCTCTGTTGTGATTAAGCTTGCAATCTCCTCCCACTGCCTTCCCTCTGACAGACCATTCACTGGCTGCAGAATTAGAGAGCATTCCATTACTCTCTGTATGATAACCACAATGATGTGATAGAGCCGTAAGTTGCATGAGCGCAAATCATAATGAAATGCTAATAACAAACTCTTAGGCTGTAAGCAGCAGCAGCTTCCACAACCATTCTGAGAAGCAAAGACAAGTGAAGCATGTTATTAGACCTACAAAAAACCCACACATACACAGGCTACTGTAGATAACAATGTGAGCTAGGGAAAACAGGCAAAGGTTAGAAGGGCCTACTGGGCTGCAATGATCATACGGATTGTGCAGACATTATAATTCTAACTAATTGCCCACCACACACTTCTCTGATCTCAGTTATGTCATTACACCAAAACAAATCCATTGCAACAGGTTCTCGGAAACAAAGTGCTGTGGGATTATTTAAGATACTCTTTAAAGAGGTAGGGTTTCAGATCTTTCCGGAAGATGGGCAGGAACTCTGCTGTCCTAGCGCCAGGGGGAAGCTCGTTCCACAACTGGGGTGCCAGGACAGAGAAGAGCTTTGACTGGGCTGAGTGGGAGCTTACCCCCTGAAGAGGTGGGAGGGCCAAGAGACCAGACATGGCAGAACAGAGTGCTTGGGTTGGGGTGTAAAGTTTGAGCAAATCCTGACCCACAGACATGACACTAAGAAATTGAACTAATCCAAGATCAGTGACAGACTGACATTGTCCGGGAGAACAAACAAATGGGTGAAGGCAGGAAACAGTTCATGTCAAGAGACTTGGATGCACAGCACGACCTCTTTGAATGTTGGCGCTAGCTTTAGACTAGCTTTTCCTCAAAAGAGATTGTGTGGGCACTTGTTAGTGCGTGTTTTAGCAATGTTGCCAGAGAAGAAAAATAGTCACTAAAGATTTATTTTATTTCACATACACTGGATAGGTGCAGTGAAATGTGTTGTTTTACAGGATCAGCCATAGTAGTACAGCGCCCCTGGAGCAAATGAAGGTGAAGTGCCTTGCTCAAGGGCACATCGAGAGACTTTTCACCTTGTCAGCTCGAGTATTCGAACCAGCAACCTTTCGGTTACTGGCCCAACGCTCTAACCGCTAGGCTACCTTAATAAGGAGAAGATTAATCCAAGTATAAACTCAGTTTGAGTCAACAAGAGAGATTCCTTTTAGTCAACTGATATTGAACGGTTCCTGTTGAAAGACTCGACTCCAAGATAGGAAAGTACATGGAGTCCACTAATAAAAAGCAAACCCTTACAGCGCCTTACGCCACACTACAATTGGATTATGCCCCTTACTGCATCATCTCTATCCTCTGCAGCCATATCACAAGCTCACTCAGTAGCACCTTTGCTGACAGACTTGCAGACGGTGCGGTTCAACCCACTGACGGCAGAGCTCAACTCAGCACCATGGACAGCTCCACCCAAGTGACAGCGTACAGAACAAACGGCCGTATAGACTACCTTCCCTTCCTCTGCATCAATAAACTATGCTGAGGCAGTTGATCCCCTCGTGGACCGTGTTGACACCCTGATGAGGGAGGCATGAACAACCTGTTTTTCTGAAGGGCCTGACATCTCCTTATTCAACCCACTTACACAGCCAGTTCTCAGTTGCAGGCTACCTCCTACAAGACCTTGCGTTGTGAATAAGGATCTAACATCATGTCCCCCGGTTGTTTCATCAGCCATAACTAGTGGTGCAGAAGAATCACTAATGATATAAACATCCCCAAACTGCATAAATGTTTAGACGTGCATTCTACCAGCCTATCTTCTGTTTTGACTGCACTTAGACATACACTACATTACCAAAAGTATTCGGCGTTCCGATTCATCCCAAAGGTGTTCGATGGGGTTGAGGTCAGGGCTCTGTGCAGGTCAGTCAAGTTCTGCCTGGGGACATTGTCATGCTGAAACAGGAAAGGGCCTTCCCCAAACTGTTGCCACAAAGTTGGAAGCACATAATCGTCTAGAATGTCATTGTATGCTGTAGCGTTAAGATTTCCCTTCACTGGAACTAAGGGGCCTAGCCCGAATCATGAAAAACAGCCCCAGACCATTATTCCTCCTCCACCAAACTTTACAGTTGGCACTATGCATTGGTGCAGGTAGGGTTCTCCTGGCATCCCCCAAACCCAGATTAGTCCGTTGGACTGCCAGAAGCATGAAGCGTGAATCAGAATGCATTTCCACTGCTCCAGAGTCCAATGGCGGCGAGCTTTACACCACTCCAGCCAACGCTTGGCATTGCGCATGGTGATCTTAGGCTTGTGTGCGGCTGCTCAGCCATAGAAACCTATTTCATGAAGTGCTCAACTAACAGTTATTTTGCTGATGTTGCTTCCACAGGCAGTTTGGAACTCGGTAGTGAGTGTTGTAACCGAGGACAGATGCGTTACGCGCTTCAGCACTTGTCGGCCCAGTTCTGTGAGCTTGCGTGGCCTACCACTTCGCAGCTGAGCTGTTGTTGCTCCTAGACATTTCCACTTCACAATAACAGCACTTACAGTTGACGTGGGCAGCTCAAGCAGGGCAGAAATTTGATGAACTGACTTTTTGGAAAGGTGGCATCCTATGACCGTGGCACGTTGAAAGTCACTGAGCTCTTCAGTAAGGCCATTCCCCTGCCAATGTTTGTCTATGGAGATTGCATGGCTGTGTGCTCGATTTTATACATCTGTCAGCAACGAGTGTAGCTGAAATAGCCGAATTCACTAATTTGAAGGGGTGTCCACAAACTTTTGTATATATTTTTACTTTTTTTTTTTTTTTTTGTATGCACTCACTAACTGTAAATCGCTCTGGATAAGAGCGTCTGCTAAATGACTAAAAATGTAATGTATATATAGTGTATTTCCTTGAGACACTTGATAGGAAATACAATTCCATTAATGGCAATAATATTGTTGATTCGTGACAGGCGAGCAGCAGAGGTTCCACCGAGAAAAACAATAACGCTTTCATATACAGTAGCGATGGCTCCTCACTGTGCTATGGCAGGCTATTACATAACGGCAGACCGGAATGCCCTCATTAGTATTCCATACCTTAATCTGCCTCATGATTTTCTGGCATTACGTTGTACAAATGTTGCACATGGGAGACCTGATAGCCTACTGAACAATAAACATAGACTACTATTCGTCGTTGGTCGACTGCTTTATGAAATAGTATTCAGAAGCATCATTGCGACCTTGTTTATTCGTCCAGGCTACCTCCATGGTCTTGTTTATCTCACTGTTCGTGCTAGGATGGGGCATAAACGGCTATCTCACAACCTTGGCCACCCAAAAGGACGTGTGGTGATAGCATCTGCGGCCGATAACCTGCAGTACTTTATCCGAAATTAATTTTATTCGATCTATTCATACACAGGTTAAACTACATTGTTATAATTACCCCCAGAAAAGGCTTAGCCATAATGCTTCAATTTGGCAAGGAAAACACGAGCATATAACGTCAGCCTGTATAAGGTCAAAACTCAGGTTTAACCAGTCAATCTAGCTAACTTAATATCAGTATGTGATCAAAGAGGAAAACATCTGCATGGTGGAAAACATCATCTGTCGTAGAATATCATGGAATAAAAAAATATAATTCACGTAGACAAAAGCAATAAGACAATTGCCAAATAAGATACAAAGCAAACCACATTTTCCAGATGACAAGTAAAAACATAAGACTGCAACATTATACCCTCTACAACACAACAACATACCTGGGATAAGATAGGCTAGATCAAGATCTTGACCATTTAATAACAATGCATTCGAATATGCGTTTCATAATTATGAAGAATATGTCGTTAAGAGATTATTTTTTTAAACACTGGATTGCAATCTGACGTTGGTCAGGTAAACTAATGTAAACGATGGGAACCATGCGAGAGAGATTTCTTCATCCCTATGTTTCCCTTTGCCAGTAGCTACACAGCTTTATCTAATCATCGACTCTATGTAACGTCAACAAGGGACAAACATGCACGGTTGACTTACCAGGGTGTTAGCGTGTTATCCAAATATTTCTGAATTTCTATCAGTTCTCTTTTTGCAATGACAGAAGGTGACCCTTCTTCTTTTGCAAGAGGCTCTGCATCTGCGAGATCACGATGCACGCAGCAAGGGGGAGCTGCAAAGCACTCGCGCACGTTGGGGGATGGTCCAACAAAATCGTTTGTCTCATTAAACACTTCAATATTGTCCACCATCAGAGTACTGACATTAAAATAATAGGACGGGTTGGAAACAGTTTGGTCGTACAGTTATTTCGACACCGGCACATTGTAAACTATGGTGTGATATGAATTGAGAGTGCTACGAGGCTATGGCCCATGGGTGCAATCAAGATAGTCTGATACATATTGGTAATTACACATGTTTTGAATACTCCTTGAATATGACTTAAATGTCTCAATGGGCGTAGCACAACTAGATGGAATATTTTTAAACATCCACTTTAGCTTTGAAATAATATGCATTTTTTTTTTTGTGTATGGGTGGTCCCGGGGATCGAACACACTACCTTGGCGTTACAAGCGCCGTGCTCTACCAGCTGAGCTACAGAGGACCATGTATACAGACGACCATGTATTCCGTCTATGTATACAGTTTGACGCATACATTCGATAAATCCAACATATGCATCACACAGAAAGTACTGCAACTGCCTCTGCAACGCAATGCTGCACGGCAAACGCAGCGTTCCATTGGAAATTAATGTACTTCTGGTGTACCAAAATGCAACAACACTGTCGGTGTGATCGAGGCGTAAGGGCCGGGGTAGGGCCTGTAGGGGATGGGACCATCCTCTCTTTTAGGCTGATGATGCCAGTCGGAAATAAAAGCCATAGCAAATCATTGCCTTAGCAAAAGCTGAAACAGGCTGGTATTTACGTCCACTCAGAACGTTAGTATTTTTTTGCGAATATCTTAAAGTACATTACATAATTAACCTATGAACTGTAGTCTAATCATCATGAGTGCTGCTGATAATACTGATGATGTGACGTCACCACATCCCTCAGCATCCCTCACTCCCATACCCTGAAAAATAAATGTAAAACTATAGAAAACCGTAACATTCAAACCAAATGCTATACGCACACCCGCACAAAAACATATAAATGTTGAATAATCAGGGATGTTTTAATTTCTCACGGCTGCGCTGGATACCACATCAATACGCATGCGTCGGTCTCTCCGGCTCCGGTCTCAAAACAAGAGTCAAGGTACAAAAGCGGCCTACTTTGAATATCCTGTATTATCGCGAACATCGTACGAAATTGTGTTGTCATAAATGAAAGTCGTGTCTGAATTGTGCTTCTCTAAATAGTCTAACGTCTATTTATGCTTGAATCTTGTTTTTTGGCCCTAAATGTCTTTCTATGAATGCTAGCTGGTTGCTAGCTAACGTTAGCTACACGACTGATAACTATGGCGGCCGCCAGCTTGTCCTGTGTTCTCCACTGATACAATAACACGATGTAGCATTACTGTGGCGGCTTTATAACTAGCTAATTATAGCGTTCTATTATATCCCGGTTTATGTCTTAAACATTGTGTCCGATGTTTCAAATATTGTTATCGAGGGACCTAGGCAGTAACTAACGTTAGCTAGCTAACCAGTTGGGTAACGTTAGCAAAGTGAGTAACTAGCAGCTAGCTGTAACCACCAATTAGCTAGCTAACTATGCCTAATTGACGTAATACACTGACTGACAAGTCCTCAACCTTTCTCCCATATGGGTTGTATCTTCTGTGTGGTCTATTGGATGCTAGCTAACTGTCCCAAGCTAGAAATGTTTGCTGCCAACTAGTTAGCGCTTGCTTTTAAATAAAGTTAGTTTACACGTCTTGAATTTCCGGATACACACCCAGAATCAGACATTTGTACTCTTTTAATGCACGCTGTGGGTCAGTTCAGTTGCGGAATGCCGCATTCAAGTGCTGGTAGGAACTAGGAAACTTGGAAATGTCCGACTTGCTAACTGGTTGAACGCAGCACGTTTCCTAGTACATACAGCCAGCACTCTGAGAAGGGTGCAATTGCAGCATTCCTGCATCTGCAGAAACCCCTCTTTATACTTATGTTTGTCTGTTTTTATGGTAGGACAGGAGGGAGGCAGGGGTGTTCCAGTACAGTAGGTGGCGTTAATGCACAATAACTGTGGATGCCAGCCGCAGATAAACCCCACAGAAGAATGGGCGACAACGGTAGCTAGCTAGCCGTACACCGGTAGACAATGTCCTTCGCCCCCACCTTTTCCACGGTTCTGTTGACGACTGCGAGGGCAGGTGTTTGGCAGGCGGGAGCGAAGGACACCGTGTGCTAGCTTAACCAGCTAGTCCTAGGGACGACTCTGGTACACTGCAGGTGGGGGTGACACCATGCGGTAGATAACTAGCAAGCTATCTAGCACACGGTGTCGCCCAATTATTTTTTCAACTAACCAAGCCTGTCTTTTCCAATGGGAGAAAATTAATCATAGTGGGCAGAACAAGCAAGGAGGTGGGCAGAGCCAAGGACGAGCTAGTGAGATCCTATTGGCGCGGTCTAGGATTTATTTGCATCTTTCAGTTAGGGATCGCCTCTCTGAAGTGTGCGTGTGCAATAACTGAATTAGCCCTTGCACTCCTAAACAACACAAAGGGTAACACAAAGGGTAAAGTCTACAAAACGCAGTCCACTGTTTGTTACAGATTCAAGTTTTGGAAACAGAAAACTGTTCGGAAATCAAATGTTTCATCAATGAGAAAAAAATCCCACTGCTGGCCACTGGGCTTCCTCTCATCACCATATTTGGTAGTGAGTGGAAACTCCAACCTGATGCTTCACATTTATACATCTGGGGAAATATATGGCTCATTGTTCTATATGTGGTTTCGCCCTAGCCTCCCGTCTCCTGTGCTAGTGGGAGGCGTGGATGACCGGTAGACAGTGTTCTTCACCCCCGCCTGTCGAGCACAGGTTTTCTCCAGTACACAGCTAGCTGAAGGTGGGGGCAACACTGTGTGCTAACTAGCAAGCTAGCACACAGTGTTGCCCTGAGGGCGACCGGTAGACAGTGTCCTTCGCCCCAGCCTGTCAGGCACTGTTTTCCCACAGTTTTGTTAACGATGGTGAGGGCAGGTGTTCGGCAGGCGGGAGCGAAGGACACTGTCTACAGGTGTTTCTCCCACGCAAAACTGAAAGCGCGAACCAACGCATTTAACCATGGCAAGGTGACTGGGAATATGGTTGAATACAAATTGAGCAGTTATGCTCGCCGTATGGCAATCAAACAGGCAAAACATCAGTACAGAGACCAAGTGGAGTCGCAGTTCAACGGCTCTGACACGAGACGTATGTGGCAGGGACTCCAGACAATCACGGAAGGCTGCCGGTCCAGACGGCATCCCTAGCCGTGTCCTCAGAACATGTGCAGACAAGCTGGCTGGAGTGTTTACGGACATATTAAATCGCTCCTTATCCCAGTCTGCTGTCCCCACTTGCTTCAAGATGTCCACCATTGTTCCTGTACCCAAGAGAGCAAAGGTAACTGAACTAAATGACTATCACCCCGTAGCACTCACTTCGGTCATCATGAAGTGCTTTGAGAGGCTAGTTAAGGATCATATCACCTCCACCTTACCTGACACACTAGACCCACTTCAATTTGCATACCGCCCCAATAGATCCACAGACTATGCAATCGCCATGGCACTGCACACTTCCCTATCCCATCTGGACAAGAGGAATACCTATGTAAGAATGCTGTTCATTGACTACAGCTCAGCCTTCAACACCATAGTACCCTCCAAGCTCATCATTAAGCTTGGGGCCCTGGGTCTGAACCCCGCCCTGTGCAACTGGGTCCTGGACTTCCTGACGGGCCGCCCCCAGGTGGTGAAGGTAGGAAACAACCCCTCCACTACGCTGATCCTCAACACAGGTGCCCCACAAGGGTGCGTGCTCAGCCCCCTCTTGTACTCCCTGTTCACCCATGAATGCATGGCCACGCACGCCTCCCAACTCAATCATCAAGTTTGCAGACGACACAACAGTAGTAGGCCTGATTACCAACAATGATGAGACAGCTAACAGGGAGGAGGTGAGGGCCCTGGTGGAATGGTGCCAGGAAAATAACCTCAACGTCAACAAAACGAAGGAGCTGATCGTGGACTTCAGGAGACAGCAGAGGGAGGACGCCCCCATCCACATCAACGGGACCACAGTGGAGAAGGCGCAACAGTAACTTCAGGAGGCTGAAGAAATGTGGCTTGGCCCCTAAGACCCTCACAAACTTTTACAGATGCACCATTGAGAGCGGGCTGTATCACCGCCTGGTACGCAACTGCACCGCCCGCAACCGCAGGGCTCTCCAGAAGGTGGTGTGGTCTGCCCAACGCATCACCGGGGGCACAGGAAGGCCTAAAAGATCATCAAGGACATCATCCACCCAAGCCACGGCCTGTTCACCCCGCTGTCATCCAGAAGGCGAGGTCAGTACAGGTGCATCAAAGCTGGGACCGAGAGACTGACAAACAGCTTCTATCTCAAGGCCATCAGACTTTTAAATAGCCATCACTAGCCGGCCTTGACCCAGTACCCTGCCCTGAACTTAGTCACTGTCACTAACCGGCTACCACCCGGTTACTGAACCCTGCACCTTAGAGGCTGCTGCCCAATGGACATAGACATGGAATCACTGGTCACTTTAAGAATGGAACACTGGTCACTTTAAGAATGTCTACATACTATTTTATTCATTTAATATGTATCTACTGTATTCTAGTCAATGCCACGCCGACATTGCTCGTCCTAATATTTATATATTTCTTAATAACATTATTTTACTTTTAGATTTGTGTGTATTGTTGTGAATTGTTAGATACTACTGCACTGTTGGAGCTAGGAACACAAGCATTTCGCTAGACCTGCAATAACATCTGCTAAATATGTGTATGTGACCAATAAAAATAGATTTGATAGCTAGCAAGGAGGACTCCGGTAGGCCGGGGCGAAAAAACTCAGATAATATTTTGTATTCCCTTTTTGACCCACATTCAAAAGTGTCACACAAGCATGAAGATGTCGCGCTCGAGGGTGGGGGGGGGGCATTCATGCAGGAACCAATGGGAAAATTTCAGAGTTCCGACTAGCACGTGAACGTAGCATTCGCTGCCGTATGACCATTATCTTATTACACTTCATGGAGGTCTCAACAGCACAGCTGATGCATGTTGACCTTACTAGCATGTAACATGAGCATAGCATGTTCAACAGGTGACGGCCATGTTTTTCTCCGCCCCTCCAGATGCTGATGCCCAAGAAGAATCGTATAGCCATCTACGAGCTCCTCTTCAAGGAGGGGGTGATGGTGGCCAAAAAGGATGTGCATCTGGCTAAGCACCCGGAGCTGGCCGATAAGAATGTGCCCAACCTTCACGTAATGAAGGCCATGCAGGTTAGATTTTGTACTTTCTTCTGGTGCCTCATATAGTGTTACATGATGGAGAATGAAACTAGAGAATAAGATGGGATCAACTTTATTGTCCCAAAAGGGAAATTTGTCTTGGACACACACAAACTGGTAGTTGAACTGTGGCCCTTGTCTGACTGTGACCCTCCCTCAACAGTCTCTGAAGTCAACTGGGTACGTGAAGGAGCAATTTGCCTGGCGCCACTTCTACTGGTACCTGACCAATGAGGGCATCCAGTACCTGAGGGACTTCCTGCATCTGCCCCCAGAGATTGTTCCCGCCACTCTGCGTCGACAGATGCGCCCTGAGACCGCCCGGCCCAGGCCTAAAGGTAGGCTGCATATCATGACCGTGTCTGTTTCACCTGGGGCCTATTCAGGAGGGTTCAAAGTTCAGATATAAATATATTATGTAGAACAGATATGATTGTCTCATGTAGAATTGGGGATCATGTCCGCTCTATTCATTTTATTTCTGTGATTTAGAATTGTACTTCCATTAGTAATCCGGGGTTTACTGTTTCCTGTAGTCAGTCAGCAGGTTCCCTTCATGGATGTATAGAGTGGTGAATGTTGCAGGTGTTATACTAGTGTGCAGATGAGATGAGTGGTGTAAAACATGTCCTTTGTTTCAGGTATGGAGGGTGAGAGAGGTGAGCGGCCAGCCAGGTTTAACCGTGAAGGAGGAGACCGAGACAACTACAGACGTTCTGCTGCACCACGTGAGTACCCAAGTTACGTTCAATAAGGATGCACCAATATGGAAACACTGAGCCAATGCTAATATTTTATTTGCCATGGTGGCTGATATGGCGTTGCAGCAAATGGTAAACTGAATGTAAATGACCTAAATCTCTACTTGTCTGATGATCATACTTTCTGTCCTTTTAGCTGGCGCAGACAAGAAGGCTGAAGCAGGCGCTGGTGCAGCTACTGAGTTCCAATTCGTAAGTAAAGACTTCCAAGGATTTAAAGTCAATGATTGGTGTCATGCCTTATTGTAGCTTAATGGCCAATTGTCACTTGAGATCTTCAAGGATTGAAAATGTACCAACTTGTATTGTGTGTTGCAGAGAGGCGGTTTTGGACGTGGCAGAGGACAGCAACCACCACAGGAGTAAAGCACTGACTCTGTTCTTGTACAGTATAATAAAAGGAGATTGCTGTAATCTCAATGTGTCATGAATTTCTAATTGCATTGGATGTCCAATGATCATAATATATATACACTTCACAGGAGGATGGTGGCACCTTAACTGGGGAAGACAGGCTTGTGGTAATGGAATGGTATTGAATGCATCAAACACATGGTATCCATGTGTTTGATGCCATTCCATTCGCTCTGTTCTGGCAATTATTATGAGTCGTCCTCCCCCAGCAGCCTCCTGTGATACGCTTGAATTTGTAGGTGGTAATGAGACTAAACTTTACATTTTTAATCTAGAGGAGTTGACGATGAACACATTTCTCCAACTGGAGTCAACAAGAAAATACAAAGAATAGAGAACACTGAAATACTGGTGTTTTATTAATTGGCACAATTGTTTGACAATCTTCAGTCTTCTCACACTTTGTTCTGTAATTCCCCATTGAAGAAGAAATCAGTGATATGTGTAGTTGAATTGCCCCTGATTGGACCATTGCATGTAATGATTTGGATCTGACCATTTTTCAGTGAACATCAGTCATCACGAAAGATGCATATTTCATCATTGGATTTGCTTTATATCCTGTTAAGACCATTATACTTACCAGTAAACTGAAGTCATCAGGAACATTTTACCCATAACTGCAATCACCTGGTTAGATGGCCCATCACCACTAGATGGCACCATCCAGCCATCACAAAATCTCATGATGACATGGTTGGGTCCAGTATGAAAGAACGGTGTGCAATGTTGAATTCAATGGAAACTACTGTACTGAATGACCAGTTGAAAAACACATTATGGTGGCCCAGCTGGATGTTATCATATGGTGTGCATCACGAGTTTTTTACAATTTCAGATGGTCACACCCACCAAATGGGAACAAACGTACCTCAAAGGCTGTTGAACTGTGCACACCGTTCTGGGGGAAACGTGTCGTTCAGTACAAACCGTCATGCAAACGTTAAAGCAAACTGAACACACCCCAGGCCTCACAGACAAACAACATGGGGCATACTGAGGATAATAATGAAATTGCAAATCCCTACTGGCCATATAGTGAGAAATAAAGCCATGTATGTAATTATAACAGTCATTACGGCCTGGTGCAATATTGTATGACTATCTTAGGTTTACCATGAGTAGGCCTAACATTTTCTATTTTTACATGTGCCATAGGAAAGTAGTCAAGAGCAAAATAAAAATTCAGTTCACATGCAAAAAAAAACGCCACATATTCCTTATGTTCAGGTTCCACGTAAAAAAGAGGAAAGGTAAACCAAAAAACCTCACAAGGCAGTTACTAGTACATAAATGTTGCATAAACAGCTAAAAATGAAATTCAATGCATCCATCTAACTAGCCAAACCTAGCCAACAGAGGGCCCAAGATACCACAGGTCTAGGGCCATTTCAAGGTTAGGACTAGGCTGTTGTGTAAAACTTCAAAACATTGGCAGAGGAGACGAACGGAGTGAGGCTGAGAACTAACTGAACAGCTCTTTGTGCTAGATCAGTTGGGTCAACGGGTACATTTGGCCCAATCCAACTCAGCAAGAATATAATATTCTCATTCTTTGTGCCCACATACTTGCCTAAATGATGCTCAGTTGAGCAAGCTGTTCTGCCAGTTCTGCCAGAAACAGTCAGTTTCTCACAAAAGGACAACTTACATTCTTGGGAGTGTTGGGGGCCTGAAACAAGATTTTATAAAACTTCATTATTGAAATTGGCACATACCTACTAGCCCATCAGGGCAAAGTACTGTGTGAAGTAGAATCAACACATACATTTTTGTAGGCCAGGGAGACAAGCAAACAACAGTACCAAACTCCAGAGCCAGTAGTGGAGGGTTGGTCTCTGCATTGACATAATAATATGCCATTTAGCAGACGCTTTTATCCAAAGCGACTAACAGTCATGCGTGCATACATAGACTATAGAACATTAACATATCTACCAATCCCAGTTGTTCTTGTTCACAAGTCTTGACAGGGCCAGAATCACTATGGTTCTGAGACTTTCATCAGCATCCATCCATTCATCAGATGAATGCCATTTGATTGATTTAAAATTATAAATTTGAACAACCAATGATGAACATACCTACAGTAGACAAATAATATATTAATACCTATTTAAAAGTGCCTTTCAAGAAAGAACAAAAACCTAACAAAACAAATCTAGCTAACATAAAAACAAGAAAAGTCCAGTGTTCATTTAAGGGAAAATGCAGAATTATATCACAATGTAAACATTTGTTAGGAATACAATTCAGAATTGATGGATTCACATGAGTGTAAATTTGTCCTCACCAAACGTGCAGGTGATTTACCTTGGCGTTGCATCTCCTGTTGTGCAACATCTCTTCCTTCCTGCATCACACACACCAATCAATCAACAGCCCTCACCTTAAACACATCAATACACACACTGAGAGGTTATTAGTACAGACTGAAAAACGTCCGTCATCTGCAATCAATCACCATCATACCATTAGAAAATAAATATGAATATAAACAACTAAGTAAATGGATATAGAATTATCAAGTGGAAACCATGAAGACATCAATTTGAGTGGGGTCCAGAGTATGACACACACGTTATCCAGCAGTGGCATAATCTTCCAAGTGCCATTTTAAAATAGCCTTACTATTCAAGCACAATAAACAACACCTAATGACATTACTCCCTACCTCCTGATGCACAACCTGATTCAAAAACTCTGCAAGAGCACGTCTCCTGCACCAAAAGCTAGTCTGGGTTCTTGTTCATTTCCCCTGAGGATCAGATAACATGTATAATTCTCTGTCTTTCCGGTCATTTAATTATAAAACCAATCAATATATTATCTTCATAGTCTAGACTGAAATAGACTGACAATAAGACGTGAGACAGCAGATTATTTACATTTCAATTTTCTGGTTAGATGTTCCCTAGTGTGATAACAAAAGCCAAAGCTACTATGGGAGTGTTTTTTTTTGTCAGCCCCCTTATCAAAGCTTCTCACTCAAATCATCAAAGCTTGTGCTATCTTCACAATGTAAGACAAAAGGAGCCTGTTTTGTACCAGATAATTCCATTCCTACAGATTGCATCACACAAGACACACCCATGTATCTTTACCACGCATACAAAACAGGAACCTTTCCAACAAGCCCATCTAACCATTAACCAAATAAATGCATTGTTAGACGATTAGGAAAGATATGAAAAAAAAATAAACTACAGAAAATGTCATGCTGAAAAAGACTGTCATACTGTATAACTCTTAACTCTTAGACTAATGATCTGTCACCGTACATGGTGAGAGGTTATGTCATTCTTATGACTGACATATAAAGGGGTGTTGCAACTTCAAGTAAAGTGTTAGCAAACCATGACAAGATCCTTAAAAGCCTGTCTTCTTCGGTAAACACATAGCATACCAATACTTTACATCACCACAGCAGAGAGTTGCATTCAACAAACCTCACATTTATGACAGAGCGGAATGAGGGACCGAGGTAAAGAGGAAAAGGAGGAAGAGTTTGGGAACATCTCATGCAATTATTCATAAAAAGCAAGAAAAAAACATTCAAATTACAAAGTATTATATCTTCTTCACCCAACACTTCAAGTCTGTACCTCCACTCTGGCACCACAAAAAAGGCTGGCATGGCAAACATTTCTGTTGATGTTTTGAAGTTTAAAAAATAAGCAGTAGTAGGAGGAGCAGGATTAAGTAAGAAAAGGAAGCGGGTAAAAGATGTGGAGAAGTCTCCAGGAGTTTATGTGTTTTAGTTATCTTATACTCGATCTAGAGTTATGGTTGATGTTGTAGGTAGGAGAGTGCTCTCCTCCCCCTATCGTGGTCACCAGGGGCATCATGTTGCTGCTCAGGCAGCTCTGTTGTAGGGCCTCAAAGTACGAGGCCTGCACAGGCTTGTGGCACTGCAGCACTCCGCTGGCATCATCTGTTTTAAACCATTCCCTTTTTCTCCCTGTCAACAGAGGGATAACGAGCAGAGTGGAGTCAGAAAAACAGGTTTAGTCTAGATTAACTCAGGAATGAAATGCCTATGAAGGATCTACAATAGTAGTAGTAGTAGTAGTAGTAGTAATAGTAGTAGTGGTAGTAGTAGTAGTAGTAATAGTAGTAGTAGTAGCAGTAGTAGTAGTAGTTGCAGCATCTATTGGTTTAGAGGATCAGCTGGTCAATCTGTTGCCGATTGATCAATTTGATCACGCATAACAAAATAGATTTCCAGTCATCACAGCTTTCACAAACACCACAAACAACTAGTAACAACGTACCAATATTTAACGTACCAATATTCACTGAGTCCTCCCAGTCTTCTAACATCTCTGTAACGATTAGGACATAGACATATGTTCTGTGCTTCCTGTCTGTGTTCTGAGAAAGAGGAAATCAAGGAAAATTCTTAGTGCTCAAGGTTAGGAGGCAAACAGTGGAAATAAACTAGCAGTCCTTCCCACCCCAAGTTTAAAGACAAGCAACACAAAGACATGGAAAAACACAAACTTTTTCAGCTCACCTCGAAAATCCCTAGTAGTCGCCCCAATGTCCCCTTGACACCAGCCTGGAAAGACAACATGTTCAGTGGAAATGAAACAGCAGATGAAACCTTGAATAACGATTCTTAGTAAAAGCAGGACACTGCGATGTTTTCGCATTTTCACACGATGAGACCTGGGGGTTTTGAGAATTGCTGCCATTTTCAGTCACATGGTGGGGGTAAAGTCATGGAGGAGAGGGAGGGATCAGCTCCTATTAACATGGTGTCATTGCAGTACTTTACAGGTTACAGTTTTACTCTATTTATAAACATGGACTCTCAATCAAGAGGCTCCTCAACCCATTTAGTGCATAGCTTCCATAGACAAACATTTAGCTTTTTCAGAGATGAAATAAGGGCTGCTAAGTCAACTGGTGTAAAATTAGTACATCAACAAAACCCTTCAAGAACATTTGGCCAAGACAACAATACATCATATTGTGTTTCATTAACAAATGAGCTCAACATTGATCACAAGGAACTCACAAACGAAGCTGAATACAGTTAACAGAAAACCAATAAACTTAAAAGACTGGAAGATCTGAAACCCTACCTCTTTAAAGAGTATCTTAAATAATCCCACAGCACCCCCCCCTCGCCCCCCCCCCAAAACAAAATAATTGTATTTTGTGAACTAACACTCACACTTGACTTCCCCCCCACCCCTAATAGCACTGCCTTTGCTGATAGCTACTTTATTGAAGAAAAATGTACTTACTGAGATATGTGGTTGTCCCACCTAGCTATCTTAAGATGAACGCACTAACTGTAAATTGCTCTGTATAAGAGCATCTAACAGTGTCTAAATTACTAAAATGTAAATGTAAAAACATGTAATTATCCCATTTGTTCAACAGAAAAGGTTAGCTTCAGTTCAAATACCTTATATACCCTCTAAGAACTTTAGGCAACACTTTAGCATGAGAGTAACCTTTCTTTAACAAAATTATACTCAGGGACATCAAGTATTTTGGGGGAAATCAGATCAGATTATTGATTAATAAACACGTTATAAGTGTGTAATTACCAGTCTATACCAATCTATACAGGCATTTACCCTTTACAAACCATTTAAAAGGGCACCTGTGCAGAAGTGAAACGATACTTTCAATGAGCTCCTTGCATAATAAAAACTCTGAATGCACAAATGAAGTTGACAAGTAATTCAACCTACCTCTTCATACACCTCTCGAACAGCAGCCACATTGGGCTCTTCCTCCGGCTCCATCCCTCCACCAGGGACAATCCACTTGTCTTGAGTCCGGCTACTACTCACCAACAACACCTGTAGGCAGGGTCAGATTAAGAAATCATAAACCCTGGGGCTTTGTTTTTTTTTTATAGAAAAAAAATGACCTTTTAAAAACGCACTTCATGCGTCTTTTACATGACAGAAGACATTAACTCAATATTTTTAAAATCCCACACAAATTACCAAAATGAGTGGCTACTCTGACACTGACAAATTGAGATCAATCTGGTCTTGAATTCAAACAAGCAACAGCCCAGGCCAATGAAGCCACACACAGATTGTACAATATTAGGAGGCAATATATATTTAAAAAAATCTAAAAACCTGTTGTTGCTTTGTCATTATGGGATATTGATGAGGGATTTTTTTTGTTTAATCCATTTTAGAATAAGGCTGTAACGTAACAAAATGTGGACAAAGTCAACGGGTCTGAATACTTTCCGAATGCACCATATATATATATATATATATATATATATATATATTGCAATGGCCCAGAGCTAACAGACTCTGCATTGCATAATAAACTCACTTGGCAACTTTGGGAAAATAACGTTATTCTGGGAAAATAAAGTTATTGTATTTTAATCTATTCTAATCTATTCAACCTAGGCGTCTACAATTAAGGTTAATGTCCGTTTGAGAATTGTACGTTTTTTTTTCTCCATTTACAACATGGTAACCGCAGGTGATGTTGTTGCCATCAATTCAATGTATGCCTTCTCGCCACCAAATAGGCATATGCTTTCGCTGACAACTACCCTATTCTTTACATTCGAAATAGCTACCCCACCAGACTACCGGCTGGCAACCTGTTTCCTCAAAAGGCCCGTTCCACCTCCACACCCCTAGCCTCGGATTTACCTCCTCCTCACTCTCGTTCTTGAAGCACAGACAGGCGGCGCGTTTCTTGTAGCCATCCCCGTCATATGTCCGCGTTTGATTCGATTTGATCTTCATCATGTTGTGGTAAAAAAATAAAAAGTGAACCAGAATCTCAGGAAGAAGGTCGCAGCCCACTGAGGGAACCCGTGTAAAAGGCTATCAATTTCTACAACAGACTTCTTCTCCGCTTCATTTTTCAAGACCGGGGCGCATCTCTTGCACAGACGCCATTATAAACTGCGTAAATTACGCACCACCGGAGATAGAATAGTCAACCGTAGCCTACACATATCGGTATTCACGTTTCAATCTTTGAGAATGAGAGTATGAAACTATAAACGCAATCTTGATCTGTCTGGTTGATCTCTAGTCTTACCCAATGATGTGTACAGTGCCTTCAGAAAGTATTCACACCCCTTGGCTTTTTTCACATTTTGTTGTGTTACAGCCTGCATTTTAAATTAAAATGGTTTAAATTGAGATTTTGTGTCACTGATCTACACAAAATATCCCATAATGTCAAAGTGGGATTAAGTTTTTAGAAATCTTTATAAATAAATTAAAAATTAAAACTGAAATGTCTTAAGTTAATACGTTTTCAACCCTTTTGTTATGGCATGCCTAAATACATTTTGGAGTAAAACTGTGCTTAACAAGTCACACAATCAGTTGCATGGACTCACCCTGTGTGCAATAATAGCGTTTAACATAATTTTCTAATGACTACCCCATACAATTATCTATAAGGTCACTCAGTCAAGCAGTGAATTTCAAGCACAGATTCAACCACAAATACAAACAATTGGTAGAAGGGGAAAAAAGCAGACATTGAATATCCCTTTGAGCATGCTGCAGTTATTAATTACACTTTGGATGGTGTATCAATAAACCCAGTCACTACAAAGATACAGGCTCCCTTCCTAACTCAGTTGCCGGAAACCGCTCAGTGAAACCGGTAACCGCTCAGGGATTTCACCATGAGGCCATGGTGATTTAAAAAGTGACAGAGTTTAATGGCGGTGATAGGAGATAACTGAGGATGGATCAACAAAATTGTAGTTACTCTACAATGCAATCATAAATGACAGAGTGAAAAGAAGGAAGCCTGTACAGAATAAAAATATTCCAAAACATGCAAAGAAATTAACTTTAAGTCCTGAATACAAAGTGTTATATTTGGGGCAAATCCAACACAACACATAATTGAGTACCACTCCTCATATTTTCAAGCATGGTGGTGGCTGCATCATGTTACGGATATGCTTGTCATCGGCAAGGACTAGGGATTTTTTTGGGGGGGGCGTAAAATAAAAAATCCTAGAGGAAAAATGTATTTGTATTTTTTTAGGGGTTAGATCAGCTGTAATGTTACAGATAGATTGTGGGTTCTATCAATGTAATTTTATGCATAATTTCCAATTCCCCATATTATACAGTGCATTCGGAAAGTATTCAGACCTCTTGACTTTTTCCACATTTTGTTACGTTACAGCCTTATTCTAAAATTGATTGTATTTTCTTATTCTCAGCAATCTACACACAATACCCCATAATGATGAAGCAAAAACAGGTTTTTAGACATTTTTGCAAATGTATTACTAATCTTCTCCTTTCCCCCTTCTGATAACCAGGTGGCGAATCGCATCTCTGCATGTCTGGCAGACATATCAGTGTGGATGACAGATCACCACCTCAAGCTGAACCTCGGCAAAACGGAGCTGCTCTTCCTCCTGGGGAAGGACTGCCCGTTCCATGATCTCGCCATCACGGTTGACAACTCCGTTGTGTCCTCCTCCCAGAGTGCAAAGAGCCTTGGCGTGACCCTGGACAACACCATGTCGTTCTCTGCTAACATCAAGGCGGTGACCCGATCCTGTAGGTTCATGCTCTACAACATTCGGAGAGTACGACCCTGCCTTACACAGGAAGCGGCACAGGTCCTAATCCAGGCACTTGTCATCTCCCGTCTGGATTACTGAAACTCACTGTTGGCTGGGCTCCCTGCCTGTGCCATTAAACCCCTACAACCTTCCCAAGTTCTCTCACGTCACCCCGCTCCTCCGCACACTCCACTGGCTTCCAGTTGAAGCTTGCATCTGCTACAAGACCATGGTGCTTGCCTACAGAGCTGTGAGGGGAACGGCACCTCCGTACCTTCAGGCTCTGATCAGTCCCTACACCCAAACGAGGGCATTGCGTTCATCCACCTCTGGCCTGCTGGCCACCCTACCTCTGCGGAAGCACAGTTCCTGCTCAGCCCAGTCAAAACTGTTCGCTGCTCTGGCACCCCAATGGTGGAACAAGCTCCCTCACGACGCCAGGACAGCGGAGTCACTCACCACCTTCCGGAGACTCTTGAAACCCCACCTCTTTAAGGAATACCTGGGATAGGATAAAGTAATCCTTCTACCCCCCCTTACCCCACCCCAAAGAAAAAAAATAAAAAATAAAAATATATATATATATATATTGTAAAGTGGTTATCCCACTGGCTATAAGGTGAATGCACCAATTTGTAAGTCGCTCTGGATAAGAGCGTCTGCTAAATGACGTAAATGTAAATGTAATGTAAATGTATTAAAAATTAAAAACTGAAATATCACATTTACAAGTATTCAGACCCTTTACTCAGTACTTTGTTGAAGCACCTTTGGCAGCGATTACAGCCTTGAGTCTTCTTGGGTATGACGCTACAAGCTTGGCACACCTGTATTTGGGGAGTTTCTCAGATTCTTCTGCAGATCCTCTCAAGCTCTGTCAGGTTGGATGGGGAGTGTCGCTGCACAGCTATTTTCAGGTCTCTCCAGAGATGTTCGATCGGGTTCAAGTCCGGGCTCTGGCTGGGCCCCTCAAGGACACTTAGAGACGTGTCCCGAAGCCACTCCTGCGTTGTCCTGGCTATGTGCTTAGGGTTGTTGTCCTGTTGGAAGGTGAACCTTCTCCGCAGTATGAGGTACTGAACGCTCTGGAGCAGGTTTTCATCAAGGATCTTTCTGTACTTTGCTCCATTCATCTTTCCCTCGATCCTGACTAGTCTCCCAGTCCCTGCCGCTGAAAAACATTCCCACAGCATGATGCTGGCAGCCACCATGCTTCACCATAGGGATGGTGCTAGGTATCCTCCAGACGTGACACTATCATTAAAAAATTTGGACACACCTACTCATTCAAGGGTTTTTCTTTATTTTTAATATTTTCTACATTGTAGAATAATAGTGAAGACATCAAAACTATGAAATAACACATATGGAATCATGTAGTAACCAAACAATTGTTAAACAAATCAAAATACAGTATATTTTACATTTGAGATTCTTCAAATAGCCACAGTTTGCCTTGATGACAGCTTTGAACACTCTTGGCATTCTCTCAACCAGCTTCATGAGGTAGTCACCTGGAATTCATTTCAATTAACAGGTGTGCCTTCTTAAAAGGTAATTTGTGGAATTTCTTTCCTTCTTAATGCATTTCAGCCAATCAGTTGTGTTGTGACAAGTTAGGGGGGGTATGCAGAAGAAACCCTATTTGGTAAAAGACCAAGTCAATATTATGGCAAAAACAGCTCAAATAAGCAAAGAGAAACAACAGTCCATCATTACTTTAAGACATGAAGGTCAGTCAATACGGAACATTTCAAGAACTTTGAAAGTTTCTTCAAGTGCAATCGCAAAAACCATCAAGCGCTATGATGAAACTGGCTCTCATGAGGACCGCCACAGGAAAGGAAGACCCAGAGTTACCTCTGCTGCACAGGATAGGTTCATTAGAGTTACCAGCCTCAGAAATTGTAGCCCAAAAAAATGCTTCACAGAGTTCAAGTAACAGACACATCTCAAGATCAACTGTTCAGAGGGGACTGTGTGAATCAGGCCTTCATGGTCGAAATGCTGCAAGGAAACCACTACTAAAGGACACCAATAATAAGAAGAGACCTGCTTGGGCCAAGAAACACGAGCAATGGACATTAGACTGGTGGAAATGTGTCCTTTGGTCTGGAGTCCAAATTTGAGATTTTTGTCTTTGTCTTTGTGAGACGCAGTGTGTGTGAACGGATGATCTCTGCATGTGTAGTTCCCACTGTAAAGCATGGAGGAGGAGGAGGTGTTATGGTGTGGGGATGCTTTGCTGATGACACTGTCTGTGATTTATTTAGAACTCAAGGCACACTTAACCAACATGGCTACCACAGCATTCTTCAGCGATACGCCATCCCATCTGGTTTGGGCTTAGTGGGACTATCATTTGTTTTTCAACAGGACAATGACCCAACACACCTCCAGGCTGTGTAAGGGCTATTTTACCAAGAAGGAGAGTGATGGAGTGCTGCATCAGATGACCTGGCCTCCACAATCCCCCGACCTTAAACCAATTGAGATGGTTTGGGATGAGTTGGACCGCAGAGTGAAGGAAAAGCAGCCAACAAGTGCTCAGCATATGTGGGAACTCCTTCAAGACTGTTGGAAAAGCATTCCAGGTGAAGCTGGTTGAGAGAATGCCAAGAGTGTGCAAAGCTGTCATCAAGGCAAAGGGTGGCTATTTGAAGAATCTCAAATATAAAATATATTTTGATTTGTTTAACACTTTTTTGGCAGAAACCTAGGAAGAAACCTAGAGAGGAACCAGGCTCTGAGGGGTGCCTGTCCCCTTCTGGCTGTGCCGGGTGGAGATTATAACAGTACATGTCAAATTAAGGCCAGATTTTCTCCAAGATGTTCAAATGTTCATAGATGACCCGCAGGGTCAAATAATAATCACAGTGTTTGTAGAGGTTGCAACAGGTCAGTACATCAGGAGTAAACGTCAATTGGCTTTTCATACCCGGGCATTTTGAGGTTGAAATAGCAGGTGCGGTAGAGAGAGAGAGTTGAAAACAGCAGGTCTGGGACAAGGTAGCACGTCTGGTGAACAGGTCAGGGTTCCGTAGCCGCAGGCAGAAGAGTGGAACAGCAGCATCACAACCAGGTGGACTGGGACAGCAAGGAGTCATTAGGCCAGGTAGTCCTGAGGCATAGTCCTAGGGCTCAGGTCCTCCGGGAGGGGAGGGAGAGAGGGAGAGTGAGAGAATTAGAGGGAGCATACTTAAATTCACACAGGACACCGGATAAGATGAAGAGAATAACACCAGATATAACAGACTGACCCTAGCCCCCTGGCACATATACTATTGCAGCATAGATACTGGAGGCTGAGACCGGGAGGGGTCGGGAGACACTGTGGCCCCGTCCGACGATAACCCCGGACATGGCCAACCAGGTAGGATATAACCCCACCCACTTTGCCAAAGCACAGCCCCCACACCACTAGAGGGATATCAACAGACCACCAACTTACTACCCTGAGACACGGCTGAGTATAGCCCACAAAGATCTCCTCCACTGCACGAGCTCGAGGGGGCGACAAACCGGACAGGAAGATCACATCAGTGACTAAACCCACTCAAGTGACGGACCCCTCCTAGGGACGGCATGGAAAGCACCAGTAAGCCAGTGACTCAGCCCCCGTAATAGGGTCAAAGGCAGAGAATCCCAATGGAGAGACAGGAACCGGCCAGGCAGAGACAGCAAGGGCAGTTTGTCGCTCCAGTGCCTTGCCGTTCACATTCGCACCCCTAGGCCAGACTACACTCAATCACAGGACCAACTGAAGAGATGAGTCTTCAGTAAAGACTTAAAGGTCGAAACCAAGTCTGCGTCTCTCACATGGATAGGCAGACAATTCCATAAAAATTGAGCTCTATAGGAGAAAGCCCTGCCTCCAGTCACACTCCAAACTCCACTATGGCCAAGACCAAAGAGCTGTCAAAGGACACCAGAAACAAAAATTGTAGACCTGCACCAGGCTGGGAAGACTGCATCTGCAATAGGTAAGCAGCTTGGTTTGAAGAAATCAACTGTGGGAGCAATTATTAGGAAATGGAAGACATACAAGACCACTGATAATCTCCCTCGATCTGGGGCAAAGTTGTGGAGGTCAGGGACAAAGTTGTGGAGAAGTACAGATCAGGGTTGGGTTATAAAAAAATATCAGAAACTTTGAACATCCCACGGAGCACCATTAAATCCATTATTAAAAAAGTGAAAGAATATGGCACTACAACAAACCTGCCAAGTTAGGGCCGCCCACCAAAACTCACGGACCAGGCAAGGAGGGCATTAATCAGAGAGGCAACAAAGAGACAAAAGATAACCCTGAAGGAGCTGCAAAGCTCCACAGCGGAGATTGGAGTATCAGTCCATAGGACCACTTTAAGCCGTACACTCCACAGAGCTGGGCTTTACAGAAGAGTGGCCAGAAAAAAGCCATTGCTTAAAGAAAAAAATAAGCAAACACATTTGGTGTTTGCCAAAAGGCATGTGGGAGACTCCACAAACATATGGAAGAAGGTACTCTGGTCAGATGAGACTAAAATTGAGCTTTTTGGCCATCAAGGAAAACACTATGTCTGGCGCAAACTCAACACCTCTCATCACCCCGAGAACACCATCCCCACAGTGAAGCATGGTGGTGGCAGCATCATGCTGTGGGGATGTTTTTCATCGGCAGGGACTGGGAAACTGGTCAGAATTAAAGGAATGATGGATGGCACTAAATACAGGGAAATTCTTGAGGGAAACCTGTTTCAGTCTTCCAGAGATTTGAGACTGGGACGGAGGTTCACCTTCCAGCAGGACAATGACCCTAAGCATACTGCTAAAGCAACACTCGAGTGGTTTAAGGGGAAACATTTAAATGTCTTGGAATGGCCTAGTCAAAGCCCAGACCTCAATCCAATTGATAATCTGTGGTATGACTTAAAGATTGCTGTACACTAGCGGTGTTGCTGTAATTCCAGGTTGTAAGGCAACAAAATAGGAAAAATGCCAAGGGGTGAATACTTCCGCAAGCCACTGTATGTTATGTAAGAAAAACTCAGTTATAAATCATTTTGTCTTGGTTTAAAACAAGTTGTCATCCAGTAGGCTTTGATGTAATTTCCAATATCCTCGCCCACGTGGAAATTCCTAGAGGAAAACCTGGTTCAGTCTGCTTTCCAACAGACACTGGGAGACAAATGCACCTTTCAGCAGGAAAATTACCTAAAGCAAAAGGCCAAATATACACTGGAGTTGCTTACCAAGACGCCATTGAATGTTTCTGAGTGGCCTAGTTACAGTTTTGACTTAAATTGGCTTGACAATTTATGGTAAGACTTGAAAATGCCTATCTAGCAATGATCAACAACCAACTTGACAGAGCTTGAAGAATTTAAAAAATAATAATGTTGAAATATTGTACAATCCAGGTGTGCAAAGCTCTTAGAAACTTACCCAGAAAGACTCACAGCTGTAATCACTGCCAAAGGTGATTCTAACATGTGTTTAGGGCTGTTGCGGTGACCATATTACTGCCACACCGGTGGTCACAAATCATGAAGGCAGTAAAATTCCATGTTATCGTTTAGTCACGGCAATTAGGCTTCTCTAAGCTCTGATGCTGCTGATGGTCATTAGTAGCCTACCAAACTTGCTAACTGCCTGGTACTCAGCACTCTATTGTCCCTCTAATCACTCTGACATCCATTTAAGTGTAATCGAAAATTGAATCAAACACTTCATGAGAGCCCATGAGCTCATGTTGCGCAACATTTCTATAGGCTATGCAATTGTGCGAGAAAACAGAGTGATAGCCTCTATTAAAAAGAGGAGGATCCCATCAGCTTTCTATAGGCTAGGCCTACTATATTTATTTCTCAACTTCCCTAATATTAAGCACATTGTTTATCTTTATAACAGGAGTATAGCCTACATGGCTGGCATGAAAATGAACGACGGGAAAAGCGTCCTCCCTGCCCCTGTTCGAGACAGGTACATGATAATGGTCCATTCTAAATTAAAACAAATTTCAAACATATATGATTTAGTATATTTAAAGACAAGATTAAATCAAGAATAGTCTGATGGGTGACAATTTTAGTCTATCACTTGTAAATTATATATTTTCACTTGTGAATGATGAACAGCGTAAGGCAATAAACAAAGGCTTTTTTTTGCGACTTTTTCGAATCATAGTCGCACACCTCATGTACAGTAGCCTAGCCCATAGGCCTCTATGTTTTGATAAGGTTTGTATCACAACTAAAGTTGTCAAATAACTTCTTAAAATTAAACACATTAATCCGCTTTACAAGGGGTGTAGAACCTAACTGGCATAAATAAGCAGCACGTGAGTTTCAAGTTTGGGGAATATGATTTGCGGTCAAATAGTGTTTTCCGCAAATGGAACATTCACGCTTATAGGCTACTGCCGTGTGCACATTGCTGCGCTTATAATGTGAAGAAATAGCCTAATAGTTTATCAACATTTTAAGCTAAACGTTCTGATCTGTTGCATCAGCCACATTGCGTAAAAACGTTTTTTTGATGCTAGTCAAAACTGTCCCAGACTATGTTTGGAATATTTATTTCTCGCACAGAATAGGTCAACTTTTGTACTATGGGGGATAGTAGACATAGGCTAGTGCTTTTTCTGTTCTGGGATGCCACCGGGAAATTCTAGGCATTATCAAGTGCTTATCAAATTGTGAATGAGAGACTGATGAAGTGTGTACCGCCTGCGCAAAAAACAAACCAGAGCTCATGCCTTTCAAGCGACTTTAACCAAATCATCATTAGAGTCACATCATGCAGCCTTACTATGTATTACAAATCAAAACATATAGCCCAACGTTTGTAGAACAACTAAAGTTACATTAATAACTCTAAAGTAAGCATATAGGAGTACCTATTTCTTTGTTAACCGCTCAACACAGAATATATCCTTTCTATTTAATTCAGCTTTGTTCAATTGTATTCTTCATACTATAAAATAATATACAATAATTCCACGGAATTCTAGTGTAGCCCAAAGCTATTTGGCATAGCCAGATCAGGACCTAACATAAAGACAACTCAGAGTATGCTATTCTGTTTTTCTGAAATAGACTACATTTTCTTCTTGTCATGTTTCTTTAGACCTGTCTAAAATAAATAATGGATTTATTGTGAAGGTGTAGGCTATATTACATGGATTTATTAGACTTTTTAAAATATAGATGTTTCAAAGGTCAGCATCAGTGGCTTTTAGGCTATGTGTGGAAGCCAGGAGATGCTAAATGTGTTTATGTTAATTAACGGTCAATTACTGTGAGACTGACAATCACCGGCTGAGAAAATGTTGTGACCGCCACAGCCCTACATGTGTTGAATACTTATTTAATCAATATATGTTAGTGTTTGATTTTCCATAAATAAAATAAAAATGTTAGAAATGTTCTTCCACTTTGACATTGACATTTTACATTTTAGTCATTTAGCAGACGCTCTTATCCAGAGCGACTTACAGTTAGCGAGTTCATACATCCTTTTTTTATTTCTTTTATTTCTTTATTTTTCTCCATATTTTTTTATTCATTTTTCACTTTCTTGTTTGTCTACTTATTTTGTATTTTTTTATACTGGCCCCCCGTGGGAATCGAACCCACAACCCTGGCGTTGCAAATGCCATGCTCTACCATCCATGTAATATAGCCTACCCTGCCGGCCATTCCCTCCCCTACCCTGGACGACGCTGGGCCAATTGTGCGCCGCCCCATGGGTCTCCCAGTCGCGGCCGGCTACGACAGATCTCTAGTGGCACAGCTAGCACTGCAATGCAGTGCCTTAGACCACTGTGCCACTCGGGAGGCAGTATTTTGTGTAGATTGTTCACAGAAAATGACAAATCCATAGCACAGAAAATGTGGAAAAAGTCAAGGCGAGTGAATACTTTCTGAAGGCACTGTATATCAAATCTAATTTTCAAATCAAATGTATTTATAAAGCCCTTTTTACATCAGCAGATCTCACAAAGTGCTATATAGAAACCCAGCCTTAAACCCCAAACAGCAAGCAATGCAGATGTAGAAGTATGGTGGCTAGGAAAAACTCCCTAGAAAGGCAGGAACCTGGGAAGAAACCTAGAGAGGAACCAGGCTCTGAGGGGTGGCCAGTCGTCTTCTGGCTGTGCCGGGTGGAGATCATAAGAGTACATGGCCACTAAGGCCAGAATGTTCATAGATGACCAGCAGGGTCAAATAATAATCACAGTGGTTGCAGAGGGTGCAACTGGTCAGTACCTCAGGAGTAAATGTCAGTTGGCTTTTCATAGCCAAGCATTCAGAGGTCGAGACAGCAGATGCGGTAGAGGGAGAGTAGAAAACAGCAGGTCTGGGACAAGGTAACACGTCCAGTGAACAGGTCAGGGTTGCATAGCCACAGGCAGAACAGTTGAAACTGGAGAAACAGCACGACCAGGTGGACTGGGAACAGCCAGGAGTCATCAGGCCAGGTAGTCCTGAGGCATGGTCCTAGGGCTCAGGTCCTCCGGGAGGGGAGTGAGAGCGGGAGAGAGAGAGAATTAGAGGGAGCATACTTAAATTCACACAGGACAAGACAGGAGAATTACACCAGATATAATAAACAGACTGACCCCCGGCACATAGACTATTGCAGCATAGATACTGGAGGCTGAGACAGTGGGGGTCGGGGGACACTGTGGCCCCGTCCGACAATACCCCCAGACAGGGCCAACCAGGAAGGACATAACCCCACCCACCTTGCCAAGGCACAGCACCCACACCACTAGAGGGATAACCACAGACCACCAACTTACTACCCTGAGACAAGGCTGAGTATAGCCCACAAAGATCTCCTCCACCGCACGAGCCCGAGGGGGTGCAAAAACGGACAAGAAGATCACGTCAATGACTCAACCCACTCAAGTGACGCACCCCTCCTAGGGATGGCATGGAAGAGCACTAGTAAGCCAGTGACTCAGCCCCAGTTATAGGGTCAGAGGCAGAAAATCCCAGTGGAGAGAGGGGAGCCAGCCAGGCAGACAGCAAGGGCGGTTCGTCGCTCCAGTGCCTTGCCGTTCACCTTCGCACCCCTGGGCCAGACTACATTCAATCATAGGACCCACTGAAGAGATGAGTTTTCAGTAAAGACTTAAAGGTCGAGACCGAGTCTGCGTCTCTCACATGGATAGGCAGACCATTCCATACAAATGTAGCTCTATAGGAGAAAGCCCTGCCTCCAGCTGTTTGCTTAGAAATTCTGGGGACAATAAGGAGGCCTGCATCTCTTGACCGTAGAGTACGTGTAGGTATGTACGGCAGGACCATGTAATGCTTTGTAGGTTAGCAGTAAAACCTTGAAATCAGCCTGAGCATTAACAGGAAGCCAGTGTAGAAAGGCCTTGATTGCTGGATTGCTGATTCTATGTATTGGCCAATAAGAGGCTTTGAAGCCACTGGTCGGCCATATCGGCACTTCTCAGATAAGCAGTCCTCCATAGGAATGAATGGAATTCTACAGTATTTCATTTAAATGTTTCAAGGACAAAATTACATGTTTTTAAGTACTTTTTGTTGTAGTGGGGACAGTAACATTAGTACTTTCTAAACATTATACTTTAAGGAAAATGTTTGTATATATTTTTTCATTTTTATGTTTAGCTCTCAAAATATAATTCAAAAGTGTGCATTAAGGTGTCTGTAATATAATAAATGTGGCAAAAACAAATGTAGACATTAATAAATGCAATTCTATAGCTTCCAAAATATATTTTTGCAATGGTGGGGAAGTGTCAAGATGGAGGCATGGGGGCTTCAGAACAGCGCCCCTGTCAGTCATCTAGTGTATATATAAATCATCGGTTTTATCTGGTTTTTATTATCTCCTGGTCTAGTAGAGTCCAGGAGCCGCACCTGGTTTTATGCTGTCCCCCTCCCTCCCCATCATCAGTGGTCAAGCAATCCATGCTGTAGAATTTGTATTCGCGCACGCCCTGCACATTATGATATTGCGCGGAATATGCTTGACAGGGAGAGAAGCTCTGATCTCTGAACCTCTTCTAAACAGATTTATTGTCACCAGTGAATTGTGTGATGATGATGTGATATGCTTATTCCAGTATCGTCCTTCAAAAAGTTAGGCAAAAAAAAAAAGTGACTTTATTCACACCCGCAATATTTATACCCACAATATTATACTTAAAAACAATCATCCACTGATCATAAACTGTTTATCAGGGGGCAGGGCTACTGACGTAAAGGCTAATCTGAAGATGGTGCTGGCTAAGGCTACTGGCGATTATAGAGAATATAAGGATATGGTTATCCACGTCAGCACCAATGATGTTAGGATGAAACAGTCAGAGGTCACCAAGCGCAACATAGCTTCAGCGTGTAAATTAGCTACAAAGATGTGTCGGCATCGAGTAATTGTCTCTGGCCCCCTTCCCAACTAGGGGGAGTGATGAGCTCTACAGCAGAGTCTCACAACTCAATCACTGGTTGAAAACTGTTTTCTGCCCCTCCCAAAATATAGAATTTGTAGATAATTGGCTCTCTTTCTGGGGCTCAACCACAAACATGACCAAGCCTGGCCTGCTGAGGAGTGATGGACTCTATCCTAGCTGGAGGGGTATTCTCATCTTATCTATCAAGATAGACAAGGCTCTAACTCCACATTTTTACATTTAAGTCATTTAGCAGACACTCTTATCCAGAGCAACTTACAGTTAGTGAGTGCATACATCCTTTTTTTTTTATACTGGCCCCCCGTGGGAATCAAACCCACAACCCTGGCGTTGCAAACGCCATGCTCTACCAAACTGAGCTACATCCCTGCCGGCCATTCCCTCGACGACACTGGGCCAATTGTGCGCCGCCCCATGGGTCTCCCGGTCACGGCCGGCTATGACAGAGCCTGGATTCGAACCAGGATCTCTAATGGCAAACTAGCACTGTGATGCAGTGCCTTAGACCACTGCACCACTCAGGAGAGATAGGGTGCAGGCCAGGCATCAGAATTTACTGAGTTAAATGAGGCCTCTCCTCCAGGTTACACTAGTGTCCTGCAAAGGCGGAGGTGTTGCTAACATTTTTTACAGCTTTTTCATCTTTTGAGTTTCAAGTCATAAAATCTATGCAGCCTACCCAAGCACTTTTTATAGATACTGTTTACAGGCCTCCTGGGCCGTATTCAGCATTCCTCACTGAGTTCCCGGAATTCCTATCAGGCCTTGTAGTCATGGCAGATAATATTCACATTTTTGGTGACTTCAATATTCACATGGAGAAGTCCACAGACCCACTCCAAAAGGCTTTCAGAGCCATCATCGACTCATTGGATTTTGTCAAACATGTCTCCGGACCTATGCATTATCACAGTCATACCCTGGATCTAGTTCTGTCCCGTGGAATAAATATTGTGGATCTAAATGTTTTTCCTCATAATCCTGGACTATCGGACAACCATTTTATTAAGTTTGCAATCGCAACAGACCCCAAACAAAGATTATCAAAAGCCACGCTATAAATTCTCGGACAACCCAAAGATTCCTAGAGGCCCTTCCAGACTCCCTCAACCTACCCAAGGATGTCGCAGTACAAAAATCAGTTAACCACCTAACCGAGGATCTAAATTTAACCTTGCGTAATACCCTAGATGCAGTCCCACCGCTAAAAACAAAAAACAATTGTCACAAGAAATTAGCTCCCTGATATACAGAAAATACCTGAGCCCTGAAGCAAGCTCCCAGAAAATTGGAACGGAAATGGCGCTCCACCAAACTGGAAGTCTTCCGACTAGCTTGGAAAGACAGAACCGTGCAATATCGATGAGCCCTCACTGCTGCTCGATCAACCTACTTTTCCAACCTGATTGAGGAGAATAAAACAATTTAAAAAACATGTTTTATACTGTCGCAAAGCTAACTAAAAAGCATCATTCCCCAAGAGAGGATGGCCTTCACTTCAGCAGTGATGAATTCATTAACTTCTTCGACAAAAAGATCATGATCTTTAGAAAGCAAATTATGGACTCCTCTTTGAATCTGCATATTTCTCCAAAACTCAGTTGTCTTGAGTCTGCATAGAACTGCCAGGACCTAAGATCAATGGAGACACTCAAGTTTTTTAATCCTGTATCTCTCGAAACGTTCACAAAAATAGTCATGGCCTCTAAACCTTCCAGCTGCCTACTAGACCCTATTCCAATTATTTGTCTTCAGGAAGCAACTCTTCCTGAAGACAAATAATGTATACGAAACGCTCCAGTCTGGTTTTAGACCCCATCATAGTACTAAGACTACACTCGTGAAGGTGGTAAAGTACCTTTTAATGACGTCAGACCAAGGCTCTGCATCTGTCCTCGTGCTCCTAGACCTTAGCTCTTTCTTTGACATCATCGATCACCACATTCTTTTGGAGAGATTGGAAACCCTAATTGGTCTACACGGACAAGTTCTTGCCTGGTTTAGATTTTATCTGTTGGAAAGATATCATTTTGTCTCTGTGGATGGTTTGTCCTCTGACAAATCAATTGTACGTTTCGATGTTCCTCAAGGTTCCGTTTTAGGAACACTAATGTTTTCACTGTATATTCCTCCCGAGTGGCGCAGTGGTCTAAGGCACTGCATCGCAGTGCTAGCTGTGCCACTAGAGATCCTGGTTCGAATCCAGGCTCTGTCGTAGCCGGCCGCGACCGGGAGACAAGGGCGGCGCACAATTGGCCCAGGGTAGGGGAGGGAATGGCCGACAGGGATGTAACTCAGTTGGTAGAGCATGGCGTTTGCAATGCCAGGGTCGTGGGTTCGATTCCCACAGGGGGCCAGTATATAAAAAATTAAAATGTATGCACTCACTAACTGTAAGTCTGGATAAGAGCGTCTGCTAAATGACTAAAATGTAATATTCTACCTCTTGGTGATGTCCTTCGGAAACACAATGTCAACTTT
The DNA here is from genome assembly GCF_964263955.1 of Coregonus lavaretus. NCBI lineage: Eukaryota > Metazoa > Chordata > Actinopteri > Salmoniformes > Salmonidae > Coregonus > Coregonus lavaretus. The sequence goes on from NC_140009.1 coordinate 25,684,153, forward strand.
CACTGCTATGCAGACGACACACGGATGTACATTTCGATGAAACATGGTGAAGCCCCAAAATTGCCTACCCTGGAAGCCTATGTTTCAGACATAAAGAAGTGGATGGTGACAACGTTTTTACTTTTAAACTCAGACAAAACAGAGATGCTAGTTCTAGGTCCCAAGAAACAAAGAGATCTGCTGTTTGATCTGAGAATTAATCTTGATGGTTGTAAAGTCATCTCAAATAAAACTGTGAAGGACCTCGGCGTTACTCTGGACCCTGATCTCTCTTTTAACAAACATATCAACAATATGTCAGGATATTTTTTGGGTCACAAAATGATGTAGAAAAGCTCATCCATGCTTTTGTCACTTCTAGATTAGACTACTGCAATGCTCTAATCTCCAGCTACCCGGATAAAGCACTAAATGTACTTCAGTTAGTGCTAAATAAGGCTGCTAGAATCTTGACCAGAACCCAAAAAATAGATCATATTACTCCAGTGCTAGCCACTGGCTTCCTGTTAAGGATAGGGCTGATTTCAAGGTTTTACTGCTAACTTACAAAGCATTACATGGACTTGCGCCTACCTATCTCTTCTTTTTGGTCCTGCCGTACATCCCTACACGTACGCTACGGTCACAGGACGCAGGCCTCCTTATTGTCCCTAGAATTTCTAAGCAAACAGCTGGAGGCAGGGCTTTCTCCTATAGAGACGCAGACTCGGTCTCGACATTTAAGTCTTTACTGAAGACTCATCTCTTCAGTGGGTCCTATGATTGAATGTAGTCTGGCTCAGGGGTGCGAAGGGGAACGGCAAGGCACTGGAGTGACGAATCGCCCTTGCTGTCTCTGCCTGGCCGGCTCCCCTCTCTCTACTGGGATTCTCTGCCTCTGACCCTATTACGGGAGCTGAGTCACTGGCTTACTAGTGCTCTTTCATGCCATCCCTAGGAGGGGTGCGTTACTTGAGTGGGTTGAGTCACTGACGTGATCTTCCTGTCCGGTTTTGCGACCCCTCTGGCTCGTGCGGTGGAGGAGATCTTCGTGGGCTATACTCAGCCTTGTCTCAGGGTAGTAAGTTGGTGGTCTGTTGATATCCCTCTAGTGGTGTGGGGGCTGTGCTTTGGCAAAGTGGGTGGGGTTATGTCCTGCCTGGTTGGACCTGTCCGGTTGGCCATGTCCGGGGGTATCGTCGGACGGGGCCACAGTGTCCCCGACCCCCCCTGTCTGAGCCTCCGGTATCTATGCTGCAATAGTCTATGTGCTGGGGGGCTAGGGTCAGTCTGTCCTATGTGGTGAAATTCTCCTGTCTTATCTGGTTTTTCTTTATTTTTACAATTTTCTACATTGTAGAATAATACTGAAGACATCAAAACTATGAAATAACACATGGAATCATGTAGTAACCAAAAAAAGTGTTAAACAAATCAAAAATATTGCCTTGATGACAGCTTTGCACATTCTCTCAACCAGCTTCATGACGTAGTCACCTGGAATGCATTTCAATTAACAGGTGTGCCTTCTTAAAAGTTAATTTGTGGAATTTCTTTCCTTCTTAATGTGTTTGAGCCAATCAGTTGTGTTGTGACAAGGTATACAGAAGATAGCCCTATTTGGTAAAAGACCAAGTCCATATTATGGCAAGAACAGCTCAAATAAGCAAAGAGAAACAACAGTCAGTCAATATGGAAATTTCAAGAACTTTGAAAGTTTCTTCAAGTGCAGTTGCAAAAACCATCAAGCGCTATGATGAAACTGGCTCTCTTTATTCAAATTAGTTTTTTCCCTGCTAAGAACTTACCTTGTTTTAAAGTTTGTTTCTTAAATCCTTTGTTGTTGTAATTAATTATTTACATTCATGTTTTTTTCATCATATTTTAAATAACTTGTAGAAAATAAACTTTATGACACTGTTCTGAAGCATTATGACCATCCTTTGTCACTTTACTTGGACTAAGAAAATACACTTTATGACACTGTCAAGAAGCATTATGACCATCATAATCATATAAGCCAGATAGGCCTATCACATACATTCCCTTATTTCAGTCATCAGTCAAAAAGAGTGTGTCTTGTCCTGCTCCTGAAACCTGCTCCTGCATTCATCCCAGTCATCAGCAACAGAGCATTGGGGTATGTGCATGTCTGACATCAATGTGTGCGCAATTACAATGAAAATGTAATATGGTCATTTTCACACAAAAAAATATAACATAAACATACTGTTGACATGTAGGCTATGGTGTAATGGAATGTTTTGCCTTGTTTGTGTGGTAGGTTTTGTGGGCTTTGACACTTATGTAGGTGTCATAACCAGCCATAATATAACGCAATATATGTCACAATAGGTATAAATATACAGTGCATTCGGAAAGTTCAGACCCCTTGACCTTTTCCACATTTTGTTACGTTACAGCCTTATTCTAAAATGGATTAAAAAATATATATCCTCATCAATCTACACACAATACCCCATAATGACAAAGCAAAAACAGTTAAAATAAATACATATGTTTGCAAATGTATAAAAAAAACACCAACTGAAATATCACATTTACATAAGTATTCAGACCCATTACTCAGTACTTTGTTGAAGCACTTTTGGCAGCGATTACAGTCTCAAGTCTTCTTGGGTATAACGCTACAAGCTTAGCACACCTGTATTTGGGGAGTTTCTCCCATTCTTCTCTGCAGATCCTCTCAAGCTTTAACAGGTTGGATGGGGAGCGTCGCTACACAGCTATTTTCAGTTCTCTCCAGAGATGTTCGATCGGGTTCAAGTCAGGGCTCTGGCTGGGCCACTCAAGGACATTTAGAAACTTGTTCCGAAGCCACTCTTGTTTTGTCTTGGCTGTTGGAAGGTAAGCCTTCGCCCCAGTCTGAGGTTCTGAGCGCTCTGGAGCAAGTTTTCATCAAGGATCTCTTTGTACTTTGCTCCGTTCATCTTTCCCCCAATCAAATCAAATCAAATGTTATTGGCCACATGCGCCAAATACAACAGGTGCAGACATTACAGTGAAATGCTTACTTACAGCCCTTAACCAACAGTGCATTTATTTTTAACAAAAAAGTAAAAATAAAACAACAACAAAAAAAGTGTTGAGAAAAAAAGAGCAGAAGTAAAATAAAATAACAGTAGGGAGGCTATATATACAGGGGGGTACCGGTGCAGAGTCAATGTGCGGGGGCACCGGCTAGTTGAGGTAGTTGAAGTAATATGTACATGTGGGCAGAGTTAAAGTGACTATGCATAAATAATTAACAGAGTAGCAGCAGCGTAAAAGGATGGGGTGGGGGGGCAGTGCAAATAGTCCGGGTAGCCATGGTTAGCTGTTCAGGAGTCTTATGGCTTGGGGGTAGAAGCTGTTGAGAAGTCTTTTGGACCTAGACTTGGCACTCCGGTACCGCTTGCCGTGCGGTAGCAGAGAGAACAGTCTATGACTAGGGTGGCTGGAGTCTTTGACAATTTTGAGGGCTTTCCTCTGACACCGCCTGGTATAGAGGTCCTGGATGGCAGGAAGCTTGGCCCCAGTGATGTACTGGGCCGTATGCACTACCCTCTGTAGTGCCTTGCGGTCGGAGGCCAAGCAGTTGCCATACCAGGCGGTGATGCAACCAGTCAGGATGCTCTCGATGGTGCAGCTGTATAATTTTTTTGAGTATCTGAGGACCCATGCCAAATCTTTTCAGTCTCCTGAGGGGGAATAGGCTTTGTCGTGCCCTCTTCACGACTGTCTTGGTGTGTTTGGACCATGATAGTTCGTTGGTGATGTGGACACCAAGGAACTTGAAGCTCTCAACCTGTTCCACTACAGCCCCGTCGATGAGAATGGGGGCGTGCTCAGTCCTCTTTTTTTTTCCTGTAGTCCACAATCATCTCCTTTGTCTTGGTCACGTTGAGGGAGAGGTTGTTGTCCTGGCACCACACGGCCAGGTCTCTGACCTCCTCCCTATAGCCTGTCTCATCGTTTTCGGTGATCAGGCCTACCACTGTTGTGTCGTCGGCAAACTTAATGATGGTGTTGGAGTCGTGCCTGGCCATGCAGTCATGGGTGAACAGGGAGTACAGGAGGGGACTGAGCACGCACCCCTGAGGGGCCCCCGTGTTGAGGATCAGTGGGGCAGATGTGTTGTTACCTACCCTTACCACTTGGGGGCGGCCTGTCAGGAAGTCCAGGATCCAGTTGCAGAGGGAGGTGTTTAGTCCCAGGATCCTTAGCTTAGTGATGAGCTTTGAGGGCACTATGGTGTTGAATGCTGAGCTGTAGTCAATGAATAGCATTCTCACGTAGGTGTTCCTCTTGTCCAGGTGGGAAAGGGCAGTGTGGAGTGCAATAGAGATTGCATCATCTGACTAGTCTCCCAGTCCCTGCCCCTGAAAAACATCCCTTATTATAGCAGGTTATGACAAGTTATGTCAGCTGTATTGACATATTATGACATGGTTATGAACGTGTCATAATGTGTTATGGGTGAAACTAACCCAGTAATGAATTAGCTCTTCAATTAAAATCATAACCATTGAAATATTTTACATTATCATATTTGACAATAGGTTATAATTATTATAATAATCCAATCATGGCTTTTCATCAGATCTGTGCCTTTATACCTTTAGATATTTCTTTGCTGCAAGTCTGTATTTCTGGCCTATTTCATGACATCCAAATGCAATCATAGTTACTGTATGTGGAGTCTCAATCACTGAAAAGGATCTAACCGAACTACCGCCTGGGAGGCATGTGCTTCCGCGTATGATGCGTGTTGCTACCGAACCGAAACAAGAAAAAGTGTCAATAAAGTCAATACAATGAATGGCGTTACTGGGTATAAACACATCACATCATCATCACACAATTCACTGGCGACACAATCTGTTTAGAAGAGGTTCAGAGATCAGAGCTTATCTCCCCTGATACCATAATGTGCATGCGCACACGCAAATTCTACAGAGCGGATGTCTTCACCGAGGATTTTCGTTTGCGGGATAGGTTGACCGCAGTATCAGACTACAGAGTGCGCACCTAGGGGCATGGTTTATAAAATATACAGTGGGGAGAACAAGTATTTGATACACTGCCGATTTTGCAGGTTTTCCTACTTACAAAGCATGTAGAGGTCTGTAATTTTTATCATAGGTACACTTCAACTGTGAGAGACGGAATCTAAAACAAAAATCCAGAAAATCAGATTGTATAATTTTTAAGTAATTAATTTGCATTTTATTGCATGACATAAGTATTTGATACATCAGAAAAGCAGAACTTAATATTTGATACAGAAACCTTTGTTTGCAATTACAGAGATCATACGTTTCCTGTAGGTCTTGACCAGGTTTGCACACACTGCAGCAGGGATTTTGGCCCACTCCTCCATACAGACCTTCTCCAGATCCTTCAGGTTTCAGGGCTGTCGCTGGGCAATACGGACTTTCAGCTCCCTCCAAAGATTTTCTATTGGGTTCAGGTCTGGAGACTGGCTAGGCCACTCCAGGACCTTGAGATGCTTCTTACGGAGCCACTCCTTAGTTGCCCTGGCTGTGTGTTTCGGGTTGTTGTCATGCTGGAAGACCCAGCCACGACCCATCTTCAATGCTCTTACTGAGGGAAGGAGGTTGTTGGCCAAGATCTCGCGATACATGGCCCCATCCATCCTCCTCTCAATACGGTGCAGTCGTCCTGTCCCCTTTGCAGAAAAGCATCCCCAAAGAATGATGTTTCCACCTCCATGCTTCACGGTTGGGATGGTGTTCTTGGGGTTGTACTCATCCTTCTTCTTCCTCCAAACACGGCAAGTGGAGTTTAGACCAAAAAGCTTGACGGCATAGTGTGTTACTAATGGTTTTCTTTGAGACTGTGGTCCCAGCTCTCTTCAGGTCATTGACCAGGTCCTGCCGTGTAGTTCTGGGCTGATCCCTCACCTTCCTCATGATCATTGATGCCCCACAAGGTGAGATCTTGCATGGAGCCCCAGACCGAGGGTGATTGACCGTCATCTTGAACTTCTTCCATTTTCTAATAATTGCGCCAGCAGTTGTTGCCTTCTCACCAAGCTACTTGCCTATTGTCCTGTAGACCATCCCAGCCTTGTGCAGGTCTACAATTGTATCCCTGATGTCCTTACACAGCTCTCTGGTCTTGGCCATTGTGGAGAGGTTGGAGTCTGTTTGATTGAGTGTGTGCACAGGTGTCTTTTATACAGGTAACGAGTTCAAACAGGTGCAGTTAATACAGGTAATGAGTGGAGAACAGGAGGGCTTCTTAAAAGAAAAACTAACAGGTCTGTGAGAGCCGGAATTCTTACTGGTTGGTAGGTGATCAAATACTTATGTCATGCAATAAAATGCAAATTAATTACTTAAAAATCATAAAATGTGATTTTCTAGATTTTTGTTTTAGATTCCGCCTCTCACAGTTGAAGTGTACCTATGATAAAATTACAGACCTCTACATGCTTTGTAAGTTGGAAAACCTGCAAAATCGGCAGTCTATCAAATACTTGTTCTCCCCACTGTATATATATTATTTTATGCACAGATTTGACTGTACTGTAGGCCCACGTTGAAATCGAGCCAACGTTGCTTGAATTTGGCCTGAAAATGTGCAATTAATTTAGATGTTTCATAAGAATGTTTGATTAAGGCTATAGAAAAAAGGAAGTATGCAAGAACAAGAGGATTTTGTAACATAGAATGTTGTAACAAAGAATAATGGTAAGGATCATTTTCCAAACATCGTCCTCAAATAAGGTTTTAGGTAGGCTATAAATCTTAGTTTTTGTTAATATTATTATTTGTGTAGGCCTACTTGACTTACATTTTACTGCATTGTTAGGAGCCAGTAACATAAGCATTTCGCTGCACCTGCTATAACATCTGCTAAACTGTGAACGCGACTAATACACTTTTATTTGATTTAGGTATAAACCAGTTCCAAGTGGCATTGTTTATCGTCTATACAAGCACACAGTACAGGTAGGCTAACTGCCAAAATAATGGAAACACTTGACTAAATGAGGGTTCTGGCGGCTCGGTTATGGTGGTTGGGTGCATTTACTTGGCATGGTTTAGGTTCACACAACCCCTTAGAGGGCAAGGTAAACGCTATTAAATACACAGACATTCTGTATGGTGAATCTTTCTATCCTGATGGGAGTGGATGACAATACCCCCATCCACAGGGCCCGAGTGGTCACTGAATGGTTTGGATGAGCATGAACACGATGTAAACCATATGCCATGGCCATTTACGTCACCAGATCTCAACCCAATTGACCACGTATGGGAGATTCTGGAGCAGCGCCTGATACAATGTTTTCCACCACCATCAACAAAACACCAAATTATGGCATTTCTCTTGGAAGAATGGTGTTGCATCCTTTCAATAGAGTTCCAGATACTTGTAGAATTTATGCCAAGGCGCATTGAAGCTGTTCTGGAGGCACGTGGTGGCCCAACCACCTATTAAGACAATTTATGTTGGTGTTTCCATTATTTTTGGCAGTTAGCTGAATGGTGGTTTTATTACCATGAAATAATTATATAATTATAGCCTACTGAAATTAAAGGGGTCTGGGCCATTTACCATTCATGTTTTCATCAAGTAAATAGGCTATGCATTTTTACCATGTTATTAATTATTATAGACCCCTTTCCGCACCCTTTTTGGCTGTGGGTGACTTCATCGTCTGGGACATGGATTGGTGGAACGGACCATATCACGCCCACGTGACCCCTCTTTCTTGGAATGTTCCTGGAAAGACGAGCGCTCCGTTAACAAGGAAAACTAGGAAAGGAAACATTGTAAAAAGAAAAAAACTCAGTGCCCAGACACTACACTGGTACAGAGTGCACACTGATAGACTGACAGGTCGTGCATTTAGAGGGCAGCTCGTGACATATTGTGGATTGTTTGTTGAATATATTCCTGAAAATATCATAGATCATGCAGGATACAAAACAAGTACTCCAGATCTTTCGTTGCGCTGTGTCGCTCAAGACTTCAGTTTGAATTGCTGAGGACATGAGCTGTTTAACCAGTGCAGGTAAAATGAATGATCAGTTGCAGCAGCCAAATATATATGTTCTGCTTTATTTAATGTATGTTGTCCAAGACAGGAGAAGCCTAATTGTCATGCGGTTTATATGCCAAAAAGTGGTTTATGCGCCAAGAAGACGTGAGTTGAGAGATTCGGCATCATGTTTTGTTCGCAGCATTTAGCCAATGAATATTTTTTTTATACAATCACATCACACTTTACTCAACATATTCGTAAGTAGTAGGCTACTGAATCTCATTGCATGTTCTATATTGTCTATCGACGATGAAGACTGTGTTTGTCTATAGGATGTATCAAGACAACCGTTCCGCAAACTAGACCACTTTCATGTAGAATGGTGAAACATTGAAATAAACTGTGAAAAACGTGAAATATTCCTAATTAGTGTCATTTGGTTCTAGGAGTTAGGCTGCAGAAGATCTTCTGAATAGGCTATTTCAAGGGTTAGACCTCTGGGGATTCCAAGTACGCACTCAGGCTCGTTAAGGTGAGAAATAGCCCACTTTCAAATAGGCCTAGATGTGAGCATATACAACTTTAGTCTAAGACATACTGTATTTTCCAGTAAGATTTGTCCAACGACCATAATATTAGAACGCATAGGCTATTCAACACAGCAAATTATTCAAATAATGTAGTGATGCTAACACAGGTTAATATATAGGGCTAGGCGTCACAGTGTCTGGCTTTTGGAAATTCTTTATATCATTTTTATAGAACTGATTAGGCCCCTATCCATTTTTATGTGTGACATTTAGTTGATTTGTGTATCTGTTTGCGTTCTTTTTAAGACTTTGGATGGGTTACACACAGCTGCGTGTCTGAAATAGTGGACAGTGACTCCTACCAGACCTCGGGTCGACAACAGATTGAGAACCATCGGATGCCCAAATCCTCCGGTGTACCATCGCCTTCAGGCCCAATGATTATTCCGACCAGTGCCCCCAACAAATCCCTCAATGCAGTCCGGCTAAAGGACACCGAGCTGGAACCACGTCGAATTGAGTCAAGAGAGAATGCCTCACGGTTGCAAAGAGCCATGTCTCACCTTCAGGAGTCAGGTTAGCATATTTTCGTTATTGCAGGCCTACATTTCGATTTATGGACTATTTCAGTCAGCTGTCTGTGGACTTTGAACACATTTTCTGTCTCATTAGAATATTCAGACAACAACCATATTGCATTAGGCCTACAACCGATTTAAATGTCATGTTTATATTTTTTTCCCAGAATGTATATCTGACATGAATGTAGCCTAACATTTAAATTCAGATGACATTATGTAAAGAATGTTTGACAGCCTAAACGTATTGCATCTAATATTACCATCTGCATGTCCCTCTCCCTCTTGCTCATGCTCCCCTCTGTGTGTTTTGCAGGCTGGTACTGGGGCCCCATGACAGCTGCTCAGGCTAAGCAGGTTCTGATTGATGCTCCAGAGGGGACTTTCCTTTTGCGGGACAGCTCCTACCAGGGCTACCTCCTCACCCTGTCTGTGAAGACCAGCCTTGGCCCCACACACCTCCGCATAGAGCATGCCACTGGCATGTTTGGCTTCGACTCTGTAATTGTGGCACGGCCACGACTGCGGCAGTTTGAGGGTGCTGTAGATCTGGTGCAGCACTATGCCCTGACTTACAAGCATCTGGCAAGTCAAAAGGATGGACTCAGGGCTCAAAATGACACAGGGGGGGGTAACCCTTTGGCCCCTACAGAGAAAACTCTGCAGCTCAAGCTCACCCGGCCCCTCCATAAAGTCTCCCCTAGTCTCCAGCACCTTTGCCGCATCACTATTAACCAACATTCTCGCTGTCACCAAGACTTACCCTTGCCTAGGCGGCTACAGGACTTTTTGCTGGAATACCCTTTTGTGCTGTAGGAAATGTTAATCAGATTTTTTGATACTCCTGAATTAGACAATTTCGATCAATGTCCTAATATAGTGCTGAAAATGGGCTTTCCTTTTCCCCCCACCTCGTCAGCTGTATACACGCTGGTTCCTAGATTACAATTTAGCAGATTTCTCTACAGATATCAGAGGCAAAATGTACCTACTTGGGGTATATTATTATTTCCTGAAATATCACCATCTTAGGTTAGTTAAACTAAATCAACAATTGAGAGTACTGAAATGGAATGCTGAAAAAAAGAACATACAAAAGAAAATGCCAAAGGGGAATAGATAAGAGGTTTGTTATTGTTATATAAACAGTATTGAAGAAAGATTATTGCATTAGAAATGGACCACATTAATTAAAAACACAATACACTATTTCAGCCAATTCCCCTCATACCATGGCTGTTATTGTGGAGGATTTTTAATGAATATCAATCATGAAGATTTCCAGATTTCCTTGCTGAAAAGGTGGCTGATCTGAGTGTCCTATCCATTCCCATTTTTTCTGAATCCTGAAGTGTAACTTGGTTATTATCAAGGCTGTGTAGTTTCAGCTGATCTCACTAACTTTTCGTTTTTTTGAAGACTGTCATTGTGCTAAATCAATATCAGGTCTAAATTAGGTTTCCTTATAGATCTTTGATATGCTGAAATAACCATCTCTTGAACTGAGGAATAACACAATAACAAACAGCAAAATGCTGCTTGTGAAGCTTCCTCATATTCTCCAACACTGCCTTATTTATAAATGAGAGTGCGCTTTCTATCATGGTTTATTTGCGACCATTTTGCAGAGCCATTTCGATATGACATTGATCTGTTTTCATCTGTGACAGTAGCCAAATTAACTCCATTAATATTGTTGTTATTTTTTATGATGATCACTGGTCTATGTCTCAAGGTCGGGGGAATTGGCCAATTGAAACAATGTAAGAATGTAATGTGAGAGAGTGTTGCATGTTTTCTATTTTTTTGTGGTTATACTTTGGTTAAGTTGTTTTACAGGGAGCATTAAAATCTTGTGTTGGTTAAAAAAAATCACTGTCTCTGTTTGTTTATCATTTTGGACTTGAGGGAATATGATTAAATATAGAATTGTTGTTTTTAATCATTAGACTGAATACGTTCCAGAACATTTTAGTTACTATAAGCCTCGCATGGGAGGCTACAATAAACCAAATAAACCTAGAAGATATGCAAAATGAATGGACCATTATTTGTGTTTCCATGAAATGTTCTGCTTTTTAAATGTGAAAATCAAGTATAAGCCTCATCTATTTATTTTGCCACAGAGCAATTTCATTTTTGTAGATAAGCCATTTTGTCGTAGAAATGTGATATTTTATAACTGCCTATTTTATAGCTGTCCCCGTATCTGCCTCTTGAGAATGATTGAGAATAGCAAAGGTGCATTTTAACAGTATTTTGATTAATCCCTTGACCTGGTTTGCTCAGCTTCAGCTCACCGCTCTTTCAAGGAAAGGAAAGACAGGGGAAAATGCAGTACTCTTTGAGGAAACCATAGAAACTACAAACAATAGTGTGTGTGCATGGGGGGGGGGGGTGGATTCTGCAATTGTAAGCCCTCTTTTACCTTCCCAGAATGATTAAGCCTGTTTCTGTTTGACCCCATGTTCACCCACAGACTCTTTGTGAAGGTTCTCTGGTGTTTCCTTTCATTTCAACGTGGACATTCATTGAATATTGTACAAAAACAATCTCCCCACTCCCAGCTTACGTCATTACAGAGAGATACTGCAAGTGTGCACAGAGAAGGTTGGGGCTTATGCTGTAGTAATATGATATCTCACTAATGCAGAGGTGTGTGTGTGTGTGTCTGAGTGTGTCTGTGTGTCTGTTTTTGTTGAGCCCATTGAATGACTCACCATTCCTGGAATGAAGATTCCCGAAGGCTGCTGCGCCCACAACTCACCCCCAGCTGATTCTCACTCAAAGAGAGCTGAAGAGAGAGAGAGCTGAAGAGAGACAGACAGACAATGAAAGAGAGGGATAATATCATTTTGAACAATCACTTTTTCATGCCATTTTCATAACAGTTTGCCATATTCATTCATGGCTTCTGTTTTTGTCTCATCAAACATCTTTATTACAGTTATTTTTTATCATTGTTACACATTCTTACTTCCCAGTAAGGGACTTCCTTAGAGGACCCTGACCTTGAACATACAGTGAGGGAAAAAGTATTTGATCCCCTGCTGATTTTGTACGTTTGCCCACTGACAAAGAAATGATCAGTCTATAATTTTAATGGTAGGTTTATTTGAACAGTGAGAGACAGAATAACAACAAAACAATCCAGAAAAACGCATGTGAAAAATTTTATAAATTGATTTGCATTTTAATGAGGGAAATAAGTATTTGACCCCCTCTCAATAAGAAAGATTTCTGGCTCCCAGGTGTCTTTTATACAGGTAACGAGCTGATATTAGGAGCACACTCTTAAAGGGAGTGCTCCTAATCTCAGCTCGTTACCTGTATAAACGACACCTGGGACCCAGAAATCTTTCTTATTGAGAGGGGGTCAAATACTTATTTCTCTCATTAAAATGCAAATCAATTTATAACATTTTTCACATGCGTTTTTCTGGATTGTTTTGTTGTTATTCTGTCTCTCACTGTTCAAAAAAACCTACCATTAAAATTATAGACTGATCATGTCTTTGTCAGTGGGCAAACGTACAAAATCAGCAGGGGATCAAATACTTTTTTCCCTCACTGTAATGTACTGTTCTGTAAATTATTGAAATAGTATGATTCATGAAAATACATTTCATTACATTTTTATTATAGATTGAATAAACACCAATATAACATTTTCTTCAGAGTTCATCCTCTTACTCCGGTGAAGAAGTGGTCTTTAGAACTGCCCAAATAATCACATTATTCTAGTTTCAAATCACGCACAAACAGCAGAGCAACAAGTCGATGTACAGTAAATGTCCATGCCCTGAATTAATTTAGGTTTACCTAGACCCACAAGTAAAAATTGATTTCATCTCCCCAGGACCAACATGAGTGGAGGTCTCACATTAGGACAAACTTGCTCAGTGCCAAATATGATTGCTTTTTACTTTCTCCATCCTCTCAAAATGCTTCATAAACAGGTGTAGACTAACAGGCCCTTCCCAACAATGCAGATAGAAACCTTTAGAAAAATAAATAAATAACACAAGGAATAAATACACAATGAGTAACGATAACTTGGCTATATACACGGGGTACCAGTACCGAGTTGATGTGCAGGGGTATGAGGTAGATACTGTATGTACATATAGGTAGGGATAAAGTGACAGGTAACAGGATAGATAATAAACAGTAGCAGCAGTGTCTGTGATGAGTCAAAAGAGTTAGTGCAGAAAGGGTCAATGCAGATAGTCCGCATAACTATTTGGTTAATCATTTCACTATTTAGCAGTCTTATGGCTTGGGGGTAGAAGCTGTTCAGGGTCATGTTGGTTCCAGACTCGGTGCATCGGTACCGCTTTCCGTGCAGTAGCAGAGAAAACAGTCTATGATTTGGTGGCTGGAGTCTGACAAGTTTTAGGGCCTTCCTCTGACACCGCCTGGTATAGAGGTCCTGGATGGCAGGGAGCTCATCCGCAGTGATGTACTGGGCCGTACACACTACCGTCTGTAGTACCTTGTGGTCGGATGCCAAGCAGTTGCCATACCAAGCGGTGACGCAGCCAGTCAAGATGCTTTCAATTGTGCAGCTGTATAACTTTTTGAGGATCTGAGGGCCCATGTCAAATCTTTTCAGCCTCCTGAGGGGGAAGAGCCCCATATAGCTCAGTTGGTAGAGCATGGCGTTTGCAACGCCAGGGTTGTGGGTTTGATTCCCACGGGGGGCCAGTATGAAACATGTATGCATTCACTAACTGTAAGTCGCTCTGGATAAGAGCGTCTGCTAAATGACTAAAATGTGAATGTAAAATGTAAGAGGCGTTGTCGTTCCTTCTTCACGACGGTGTTGGTGTGTGTGGACCATGATAATTCCTTGGTGATGTGGACACAGAGGAACTTGAAGCTCTTGAACCGCTTCACTATAGCCCTGTCGATGTGGATAGGGGCATGCATGGCCATCTGTTTCTTGTAGTCCATGATCAGTTTGAAAATGTCAGTGAAGACACTGGTCAGCGCATGTTCTGAGTACGCGTCCTGGTAATCCATCTGGCACTGCGGCTTTGTAAACGTTAACCTGTTTACTGACATCGGCTACGGAGAGCGAGATCACACAGTTGTCCGGAACATCTGGTGCTCTCATGCATGGTTCAGTGTTGCTTGCCTCGAAGCAAGCAAGCATAGAAGGCATTTAGCTTGTCTGGTAGGCTTGCGTCACTGAGCAGCTCACAGCTGGGTTTCCCTTTGTAATCTGTAGTAGTTTGCAAGCCCTGCCACATCTGACGAGCGTCAGAGCCAGCGTAGTAGGATTCGATCTTAGTCCTGTATCAACGTTTGGACTGTTTGATTGCTCGTCGGAGGTCGTAGCGGGATTTCTTATAAGCGTCGGAATTAGTGTCCTGCTCCTTGAAAGCGGCAGATCTAGCCTTTAGCTCAATGCAGATGTTTCCTGTAATCCATGGCTTTTGGTTGGGATACAGTGCAATCGTAAAGTATTCAGACCCCTTGACTTTTTCCAAATTTTGTTACGATACAGCCTTATTCTAAAATGGATTAAAAAAAAACACATATCCTCATCAATCTGCACACAATACCCCATAATGACAAAGCAAAAACAGTTTTATTTTTTATTTTAGCAAATGTATTTTTTTTTTAAGAAACTGAAATATTACATTTACATAAGTATTCAGACCCTTTACTTTGTTGAAGCACCTTTGGCAGCAATTACAGCCTTGAGTCTTCTTGGGTATGACGCTACAAGCTTGGCACACCTGTATTTGGGGAGTTTCTCCCATTCTTCTCTGCAGATCCTCTCAATCCTGAGTGGCACAGTGGTCTAAGGCACTGCATCGCAGTGCTAACTGTGCCCCTAGAGATCCTGGTTCGAATCCAGGCTCTGTCGCAGCCGGCCGCGGGCGGCGCACAATTGGCCCAGCGTTGTCCAGGGTAGGGGAGGGAATGGCCGGCAGGGATGTAGCTCAGTTGATAGAGCATGGCGTTTGCAACGCCAGGGTTGTGGGTTCGATTCCCACTGGGGGCCAGTAAAAAAAACAACAAAAAACATGTATTCACTAACTGTAAGTCGCTCTGGATAAGAGCGTCTGCTAAATGACTAAAATGTAATGTAAATGTAAGCTCTGTCAGGTTGGATGGGGAGCATCGCTGCACAGCTATTTTCAGGTCTCTCCAGAGATGTTCGATCAGGTTCAAGTTCGGGCTCTGGCTGGGCCACTCAAGGACATTCAGAGACTTGTGCCGACGCCACTCCTGCGTTGTCTTGGCTGTGTGCTTAGGGTCGTCCTGAGCGCTCTGTAGCAGGTTTTCATAAAGGATCTCTCTGTACTTTGTTCCGTTCATTTTTCCCTCGATCCTGACTAGTCTGGCCACTCTACCATAAAGGCCTGATTGGTGGAGTGCTGCAGAGATGGTTGTCCTTCTGGAAGGTTCTCCCATCTCCACAGAGGAACACTGGAGCTCTGTCAGAATGACCATCGGGTTTTTGGTTAACTCCCTGACCAAGGCCCTTCTCCCCCGATTGCTCAGTTTGGCCAGGCAGCAGCTCTAGGAAGAGTCTTGGTGGTTCCAAACTTCTTCCATTTAAGAATGATGGGGCCACTGTGTTCTTGAGGACCTTCAATGCTGCAGACATTATTTGGTACCCTTCCCCAGATCTGTGCCTCGACGCAATCCTATCTCGGAGCTCTATGGACAATTCCTTCCACCTCATGGCTTGGTTTTTGCTCTGACATGCACTGTCAGCTGTGGAACCTTATATAGACAGGTGTGTGCCTTTCCAAATCATGTCCAGTCAATTGAATTTACCACAGGTGGACTCGAATCAAGTTGTAGAAACATCTCAAGGATGATCAATGGAAACAGGATGCACCTGAGATCAATTTCAAGTCTCATGGCAAAGGGTCTGAATACTTATATAAATAAAATATTTCAGTTTTTATTTTTAATACAGTTGTAAAAAAATCTAAAAACAGGTTTTTGATTCGTCATTATGGGGTATTGTGTGTAGATTGATGAGGATTTTTATTTATTTAATCAATTTTAGAATAAGGCTGTAACGTAACAAAATGTGGAAAAAGTCAAGGGGTCTGAATACTTTCCGAATGCACTGTATATACGTACGGTCACTGTGGGGACAACGTCGTCGATGCACTTATTAATGAAGCTTGTGACTGATGTGGTAAACTCCTCAATATTATCGGGTGAATCCCAGAACATATTCCAGTCTGTCCTAGCGAAACAGTCCTGTAGCTTTCTCCATCCCCAACCAAGAACACATCTTTTTCCTAACGTTCACCATAAGCCACCATGGTCTACCTACTCTATGGCTCACACTATACATGTTTGTTTTCCCCCAATTTTGACAAAGCATTGTCCATTATCCGCCATGTGTATTCTCTCATTGTGTCTGCCTGTAGTTATTGGTATTAATTACCAAACAGGCATCACATGACCCAACTGTCATGTATCTCCATCCCTCTTTCCCCATTTGCAATATCATTTCCTCATTTTCTCTGAACTGGCTGCCTATGAAACAGACAGAGAGACATCTGTTTTCATGAGCTTGTTCTCTGTTTTCTAGGGCCTAGTGAGGGGAGGGGACTGGTGGTGCAGAGCCGGAGGGAGGGTGGGAGAGGGATGCGCAAATGCAGCTGCTCTCTGAAAAAATTGAACTGCAATTCCGGCAGTCTTTTTTCCTGGAAGGAGGAAAAAGCTGTGAAATTCCACTCTCTCACTGCTCCCACCACCTCTTCCAGCCCCCTTCCCCCATACATTCCTAGCCCAGGCCCTCATACATGCATACGTAAACAACTCCAACTCTGCCACCAAATGCTAAACAAGGCACACAAAGGCATTTCCACCGCAATATGCCCAGTGAAAATAAATCAATATTGTTGCATTTGATTGGGCTCTGGAGTTTTTCTTGATCCTATTGATCCTAGCCAGAAAAAAAAACTCTGGGCCATAGTCGATAGATGTTCAATTCCACCCTTACAACTAAATCTTAACCCACCATACAACTATCCCCCAAAAATGAAAACTAAACAATACATACTAGTATACAAAATAGTATACTTTATGTGGCTATGACAGTACTTAAATGCTGTACAGTATGAGTTTTGCGACACCTACCGACACATCAGGTGCATAGCTATCACTCATCCTCCGTCTGTTCCAGAGACGTTTCATTGGCTGCTTCCCTCCGTTGCTCATTGCTTGCATTCGTGGGTTGGTTTGTCAATCAAAGTGCTATTTTGTTTTCTTCCTGGTTAGCTGCACAGTGACAGAGGAGCAACAACATTCGGTGAGTGTTCATTTCAACTACTTTTCTAATCAAGGTAAATTGGACACATAATTTAGAGCTAGCAATGTGGTTATCCGCAGTGATACTCTTCTAAGACACTTGCAATTATTAAGCCAAAGATCAAAATAACTTGAGCTGCGCCAGCCAAAAGCTGTGCTGCGACACCCAGGTAGCTAGAGCTGCTCGATTCAGCAAGCTAAACGCACGATGCATGACATTGTTTGCATAACAACTTTAACGAACCAAGAAATATAGAGAATAGGCTAGCTATCATCGGATTAGTAGTAGTGGCTAGTAGGTAGAAAGCCATCATACAACCCAGTGTCGTGACTCGTGGTGGTGGCCAGCAGCAGCAGCTTTTTTGCTTGTTCACGTGTGTCGCGCTGCGCAGATTCGCTCAATTCTTCTTATCTGAATATTTAAATTATTTGTTTGAGTGTTAGTTCGTTAAATCAGAGCCCAACCTGAGCGGCATTTTACCCAAGTCCATCCATATGGATATTGTGTGGCTCACTTGACTATAGAATTGTAGGGAATATCCAAATCGAGTACCACAGTATGAGTCATAATACCCATAAAACCTAGCGGTCAAACAAGGAAACGGTTCCAATCTTTATTTCCACCATTCATTTTCCCATAGGGGATTTTAAAAGTAGTTAAAATAAGGGCTGTGTTTCGTGTAGGCTTACCCTGGCATGATGTTTCAATAACCGTGTAAGTCTCTCTAGGTCAAGGAGACTTATCAATATTTTCACCTGTATTTACCCCCCAAAATGAAAGGCTAATTAGCTTCTAATGTGGCTATCATAAAGAACTACAAATGCCATGATGATCTGGACGAGACTGCTGAATCGAGGCAAAGGTAAGAATCTCTGGATTAACTATCTAATGTTAGCTAAATTTAGTAATGAATAAATTGGCTAAATTCCTTTTTAAATGGGCAATTCTGTAAACTGTCTTGTGCAAGTTTGAAATTGACACTACCTGTTAGCAAAGGTGTCAGCTAGAGATGACGTGCAGGAGCTTGCAGGGATTTGTAGACTTGCATGATGTCTACTTTGATGCTAATTAACATTTTCAAATCTAAGAGTAAATAGAGCTGAATATATTGATAAAAGTCACCTTGTCCAAGAGAGATTTACATGGTTATCAAAGCGTCACGCCAGGGTAAGCCTACACGAAACACACCCCTTTTTAAAAAGTGTTTCTAATTCCCTATGGGAAAAATGAATGGTGGAAAAACGATTGGAACCATTTCCCTGTTTGACCGCTAGGTTTTATGGGTATTATGACACCTCCACTGAAGGGAACTATGTGACTTCTATTATTGGCCATATAAATCTCACAGAAAAGTTGTGATACAGCCTGGGATCGAACCTGGGTCTGTAGTGACGCCTCTAGCACTGCAATGCAGTGCCTTAGACCGCTGCACCACTCGGTCATCTATCTATAGATAAATGCCAACTGAAAGCTACTGGCCCAAATGAAAAGTATACTGTCCCGAATGAAAATAATACTGGCTCGGAAAAGCGGATGATTCGCGCATAATTTCTATTTTATCTTTAATCTGCGGTCATAGCCTATAAAGGAGTAGTTCACTATTTTACAACTTGAAGTTAGATGGTTCCTCACCCTGTGGGCCAAGAGAAACTGTAATCAATCCATGGTTCAGTTTTCTTTAAACAGCAACTACAAACTTCAGCTAACATTAGCCACCACAAGCTAACAATCAATGGAAGTGATGGGGGCATGTGAGCATGTTAAAGATGCCCTCAGATTAAAGATAAAATAGAAATTATGCGCGCATCATCCGCTTTCCTGGGCCAGTATTATTTTCATTCAGGCCAGTAGCTTTCAGTCGGCACTCCTTTTAAAGCTGCAATATGTCTTTTTAGGCGACCAACCCACTTTACATAGAAATGTGAGATATCGATCTGTCATTCTCATCGAAAGCTAGTCTAAGAAGCGGTATATCTGTTCAATGTGCGCTATTTCTATGCTTCCCATTCTTAAGTTTCATTTTTGCGTCTTTTACTTTCGATTTTGTACACCAGCTTCAAACAGCTGAAAATATAATATTGGTTATGGAAAATATATTTCACAGTGGTTTAGATGGTACAATGATTCTTTATACTATACTTGCTTGTTTTGCCACACAAACTGATATTAAGCAACTATTAGAATTTTAGCAAAATAAAACATTTGTGCAATATCAAAAAGGGTGTTATTGTTTGCGATTTAGTCAGCAGTCTATAGTTGTAGGGCCCTATAAAATCTGTTTTATATTTTGCTCAATTCTGTTTTCCTGGGTTTGTTTTTCCAGGTTGCTGTGTTTTCCTTGTTTTTTCAGGTTTTCACTATCAAAATCACACTTTTTTAATAGAAAAAACAAGACATTTGTTTTTATAAGTCCACAACAATGCTTTAACCACATCAGGAAACCATTTTTGAGGTCTGGGAACAATAAATATATAAAAAAGTTTCTTTGCGGATGTAGTTGCCCTTTAATTCAGCACCTAGCAAGAGACAGTTGTTTGGCTAGCTGTGTTTTTGTACTGTACAGTGTAGGCTACATGTGATGGCAGAAGTTGTAAAACGAATGTCCCGCGATTGATACAAATCATCATGATATCGTTCTGCCAGGTATGCCTACTTTGCAGTCAACATTTAATTGGGAAGGTTTTTTGGGAAAGCCTTTAGAAATGTTCATTCAAACAGGGCAGGATGACTGAATTGAGCATTGCAAAGATTCAACCAAGACTTTGGACCAAACTTTTTGAATACCTAGTTTGCATACGCATTGTTGCCTAAGCATTTCCTGGTAAATATAAGTTGAAACATCTTTCCTACCTACCATACACCACTCTCGTTCTTCAGTCTGTCGGCTTGGCCCCTAAGACCCTCATGAACTTCTACAGATGCACCATTGAGAGCATCCTGTAGGGCTGTATCACCGCCTTGGGCGTTAACTGCACCGTCCGCAAACGCAGGGTTCTCCAGTGCCCAACACATCACCGGGGGCACACTGCCTGCCCTCCATGACATTTACAGCACCCGGTGTCACAGGAAGGCCAAGAAGATCATCAAGGACCTCAGCCACCAGAGCTACGGCCTGTTCACCCCGCTACCATCAAGAAGGCGGAGCTGAGAGACTGAAAAACAGCTTTTACCTCCAGGCCATCAGACTGTGGAATGGTCACCACTAGCCTTAGTCACTATTCTAGCCGGCTACCACCTGATACTCTACCCTGCACCTTAGAGACTACTGCCCTATTTACATAGTCATTGAACACTGGTCACTTGAAAAATGTTTGCATAGTGTTTTAGCAACTTTATATGTATATACTGTATTCTATATAACTACTGCTGTACACACCTTTTCTATTCATATATATACATTAGATGTATATATATTTATATTCCGCTCTCTGACATTGCTCGTTCTGATATTTCTTAATTTTCTGGATTATGTGTGTATTGTTTGTTTCTTTTTATTTCTAGATATTACTGCACTGTTGGGGCGAGAAACACAAGCATTTTGCTGCACCTGCTATAACATCTGTGTACCTCTGTAGCTCAGCTGGTAGAGCACGGCGCTTGTAACGCCAAGGTAGTGGGTTCGATCCCCGGGACCACCCATACACAAAAAAAAAAAATGTATGCACGCATGACTGTAAGTCGCTTTGGATAAAAGCGTCTGCTAAATGGCATATTATATTATTATTATTACCTGACCAATAAACTTTGATTTGATTTGAGCTGCTCCATGTGACAACCATTTGAGAGCTGCGCGCTCTTGCTACCCGTAAGATTATTCAGCTCAAACTAGGTTGTGTGTGGGCGCGTGTGATTTATAATCTACATAACAAACTAACAGCTTCAGGAATTCGTCTGTTTTTTCATCAATTATATACAGTAGCCTAGATTGAAAAAGAGCATTATTACAATATTTTTTTCACTTGCCCAAGCGGGCCACTGACGTGGATGATTGACTGGCCCGGAGGGTTTCCAAAACATCCCCGGGCCAGCGGGCAGCCCTGTATGTTCGAATCAAATCAAATTGTATTTGCCACATGCGTCAGTGAAATGCTTACTTACAAGCCCTTAACCAACAATGCCGTTTTTATATATAAGTGTTAAGTAAAAAATAGATAAATAAAAATAATTAAAGAGCAGCAGTAAAATATAATAACAGTAGGTAGGCTATACACAAGGGGTACCGGTACAGAGTCAATGTGCGGGGGCACAGGTTAGTCGAGGTAATTGAGGTAATATGTACATGTGGGTAGAGTTAAAGTGACTATCCACAGATAATAAACAGAGAGTAGCAGCAGCGTAAAAGAGGGGGTGGGGTGAGGGGGACAATGCAAATAGTCTGGGTAGCCATGATTAGCTGTTTAGGAGTCTTATGGCTTGGGGGTAGAAGATGTTAAGAAGCCTTTTGGACCTAGACTTGGCGCTCCGGTACCGCTTGCCGTGCGGTAGCAGAGAGAACAGTCTATGACTAGGGTGGCTGGAGTCTTAGACACATTTTAGGGCCTTCCTCTAACACCGCCTGGTATAGAGGTCCTGGATGGCAGGAAGCTTGGCCACAGTGATGTACTGGGCCGTATGCACTACCCTCTGTAGTGCCTTGCGGTCGGAGGCCATACCAGGTGGTGATGCAACCAGTCAGGATGCTCTCGATGGTGCAGCTGTATAACTTTTTGAGGATCTGAGGACCCATGCCAAATCTTTTCACTCCTGAGGGGGTAGGCTTTGTCGTGCCCTCTTCACGACTGTCTTGGTGTGTTTGGACCATGATAGTTTGTTGGTGATGTAGACACCAAGGAACTTGAAGCTCTCAAACTGTTTTAACTGCAGCCCCGTCGATGAGAATGGGGGCATGCTCAGTCCTCTTTTTTTCCCCTGTAGTCCACAATCATCTCCTGTGTCTTGATCACGTTGAGAGAGAGGTTGTTATCCTGGCACCACACGGCCAGGTCTCTGACCTCCCTATAGGCTGTCTCATCGTTGTTGGTGATCAGGCCTAACACTGTTGTGTCGTCAGAAAACTTAATGATGGTGTTGGAGTCGTGCCTGGCCATGCAGTCATGGGTGAACAGGGAGTAATAATAATAATAATAATATGCCATTTAGCAGACGCTTTTATCCAAAGCGACTTACAGTCATGCGTGCATACATTTTTGTGTATGGGTGGTCCCGGGGATCGAACCCACTACCTTGGCGTTACAAGCGCCGTGCTCTACCAGCTGAGCTACAGAGGACCACAGTACAGGAGGGGACTGCGCCACACCCCTGAAGGGCCCCCGTGTTGAGGATCAGCGTGGCAGATGTGTTGTTACCTACCCTTACCACCTGGGGGCGGCCCATCAGAAAGTCCAGGATCCAGTTGCAGAGGGAGGTGTTTAGTCCCAGGGTCCTTAGCTTAGTGATGAGCTTTGTGGGGTTGGTGTTCCTCTTGTCCAGGTGGGAAAGGGCAGTGTGGAGTGCAATAGAGATTGCATCATCTGTGGTTCTTTTGGGGCGGTATGCAAATTGGAGTGGGTCTTGTGTTTCTGGGATAATGGTGTTGATGTGAGCCATGACCAGCCTTTGAAAGCACTTCATGGCTACAGACGTGAGTGCTACGGGTCGGTAGTCATTTAGGCAGGTTATCTTCGTGTTCTTGGGCACAGGGACTATGGTGGTCTGCTTGAAACATGTTGGTATTACAGACTCAGTCAGGGACATGTTGAAAATGTCAGTGAAGACACTTGCCAGTTGGTCAGCGGATGCTCGGAGTACAAGTCCTGGTAATTCGTTTGGCCCTGCGGCCTTGTGAATGTTGACCTGCTTAAAAGTTGTACTCACATCGGCTACGGAGAGCGTGATCACATAGTAATCTGGAACAGCTGATGCTCTCATACATGCTTCAGTGTTGCTTGCCTCGAAGCGAGCATAGAAGTGATTTAGGTTGTCTGGTAGGCTCGTGTCACTGGGCAGCTCGCGGCTGTGCTTCCCTTTGTAGTCTGTAATAGTTTTCAAGCCCTGCCACATCCGACGAGCTTCGGAGCCGGTGTTGTACAATTCAATCTTAGTCCTGTATTGCCTCTTTGCCTGTTAGATGGTTCGATAGAGGGCATAGCGGGCTTTCTTATAAGCGTCCGGGTTAGAGTCCCTCTCCTTGAAAGCGGCAGCTCTACCCTTTAGCTCAGGGCGAATGTTGCCTGTAATCCATGGCTTCTGGTTGGGGTATGTACGTACGGTCACTGTGGGGAAGATGTCATCGATGCACTTATTGATGAAGCCAGTGACTGATGTGGTGTACTCCTCAATGCCATCGGAAGAATCTCGGAACATATTCCAGTCTGTGCTAGCAAAACAGTCCTGTAGTTTAGCATCTGCGTCATCTGACCACTTCCTTATTAACCGAGTCACTGGTGCTTCCTGCTTTAATTTTTTGCTTATAAGTAGGAATCAGGAGGATAGAATTATGGTCAGATTTGTCAAATGGTGGGCGAGGGAGAGCTTTGTACGCGTCTCTGTGTGTGGAGTAAAGGTGGTCTAGAGTTTTTTTCCTCTGGATGCACATTTCATATGCGAGTAGAAATTAGGTAGAATGGATTTAAGTTTCCCTGCATTAAAGTCCCCGGCCACTAGGAGCGCTGCCTCTGGATGAGCGTTTTCCTGTTTGCTTATGGCCTTATGCAGCTCATTGAGTGCAGTCTTAGTGCCAGAATCAGTTTATGGTGGTAAATAGACAGCCATGAAAAATATAGATTAAAACTCTTTTGGTAAATAGTGTGGTCTACAGCTTGTCTTGAGATACTCTACCTCAGGTGAGCAAAACCTCGAGACTTGATTTCGTACACCAGCTATTGTTTACAAATATACACAGACTGCCACCCCTTGTCTTACCGATGTCAGCCGTTCTATCCTGCCGATATAGCGTTTATCCCGCCAGCTGTATGTTATCCATGTCGTCGTTCAGCCACGACTCGGTGAAACATAAGATATTACAGTTTTTTATGTCCCATTGGTAGGATATCCGTGATCGTAGGTCGTCTATTTTGTCTATACTTTTTATGGTAGGTTTATTTGAACAGTGAGAGACAGAATAACAGCAAAACAATCCAGAAAAACGCATGTCAAAAATGTTATAAATTGATTTGCATTTTAATGAGGGAAATAAGTATTTGACCCCCTCTCAATCAGAAAGATTTCTGGCTCCCAGGTGTCTTTTATACAGGTAACGAGCTGAGATTAGGAGCACACTCTTAAAGGGAGTGCTCCAATATCAGCTTGTTACCTGTATAAAAGACACCTGTCCACAGAAGCAATCAATCAATCAGATTCCAAACTCTCCACCATGGCCAAGACCAAAGAGCTCTCCAAGGATGTCAGGGACAAGATTGTAGACCTACACAAGGCTGGAATGGGCTACAAGAGCATCGCCAAGCAGCTTGGTGAGAAGGTGACAACAGTTGGTGCGATTATTCGCAAATGGAAGAAACACAAAAGAACTGTCAATCTCCCTCGGCCTGGGGCTCCATGCAAGATCTCACCTCGTGGAGTTGCAATGATCATGAGAACGGTGAGGAATCAGCTCAGAACTACACGGGAGGATCTTGTCAATGATCTCAAGGCAGCTGGGACCATAGTCACCAAGAAAACAATTGGTAACACACTACGCCGTGAAGGACTGAAATCCTGCAGCGCCTGCAAGGTCCCCCTGCTCAAGAAAGCACATATACATGCCCGTCTGAAGTTTGCCAATGAACATCTGAATGTTTCAGAGGAGAACTGGGTGAAAGTGTTGTGGTCAGATGAGACCAAAATGGAGCTCTTTGGCATCAACTCAACTCGCCGTGTTTGGAAGAGGAGGAATGCTGCCTATGACCCCAAGAACACCATCCCCATCGTCAAACATGGATGTGGAAACATTATGCTTTCGGGGTGTTTTTCTGCTAAGGGGACAGGACAACTTCACCGCATCAAAGGGACGATGGACGGGGCCATGTACCGTCAAATCTTGGGTGAGAACCTCCTTCCCTCAGCCAGGGCATTGAAAATGGGTCGTGGATGGGTATTCCAGCATGACAATGACCCAAAACACACGGCCAAGGCAACAAAGGAGTGGCTCAAGAAGAAGTACATTAAGGTCCTGGAGTGGCCTAGCCAATCTCCAGACCTTAATCCCATAGAAAATCTGTGGGGGGAGCTGAAGGTTTGAGTTGCCAAATGTCATTCTCGAAACCTTAATGACTTGGAGAAGATCTGCAAAGAGGAGTGGGACAAAATCTCTCCTGAGATGTGTGCAAACCTGGTGGTCAACTACAAGAAACGTCTGACCTCTGTGATTGCCAACAAGGGTTTTGCCACCAAGTACTAAGACATGTTTTGCAGAGGGGTCAAATACTTATTTCCCTCATTTAAAATGCAAATCAATTTATAACATTTGTGACATGCGTTTTTCTGGATTTTTTTGTTATTATTCTGTCTCTCACTGTTCAAATAAACCTACCATTAAAATTATAGACTGATCATTTCTTTGTCAGTGGGCAAATGTACAAAATCAGCAGGGGATCAAATACTTTTTTCCCTCACTGTAAATGCCTAACCAGCATGTGCATTTTTGGTCTTTTGCCTCCCTTAGGCATATTTCACACTGATTAGTGAAGGAGGAGAGACCATGTGGAAGTCACATGAACAACAAGGATGAGGCAAAAACAACTGGGAGGAAACTTGTTGAGGAGAGGACTGCTGCCGCCCAACTTCTCCCTCCGATTGGGGATTTGCTGCTTGACAGCCTAGCATCCCCTGTCCCACCCGCCACCCAAACATATGCAATGAACAGCACTACTCAGCCCCCTGCCATCATAGACAGGGATGTCGCAGTCAGCTCCGTGTTGGTACCATTCTTCCTCATTACCTTCATCGGGATAGCTGCAGCTGTGGTGAGTGGCTAACAGGGACATCACATGTTGGCCTACAGTGATACAGTTAAGAATTTCTACTTTGACGAGCTACGGCTTTAGATTATTACTTTTTTGAACCACCTTTTTTTTATTGCAGGTGATGTATGTGCGCAGGAAGAGAAGGTAACTTGCTTTTATTAATTGCTTTTATTCTCTTCCTTATTGCTCTCAGCAGGTGTATGGTTACTTCTTAAATTGGCCAACTCCTTTTGAACAATACACAGAAATCCTGCAATAATGTCCAAAAAGTGTATTTTTACATTGGTCACCATGTCACGGTATACTCCTTTCCTATTGTGTGTTTCAGAATTGACAGGCTCCGGCACCAGTTGCTTCCAGTCTATACCTATGACCCCTCAGAAGAATTACATGAAGTTGAACAGGAAATGCTGTGGAAAGAGGAAGATACTAAGGTATGATTTCACCCTCGTCTTTGTCTATGAATCAATTGATAAGCTGCAGTAAGATCCCTCCCTATGTGGCACTTTTATCCCATACATACGACTAATAAAACCTACAACTTTTACAAACACTAGATGGCGACATTGGCCACGCAAAAAATAGGTCTTTTTATGTAACGTCGTCACAGATGAAAGAAGGAGACGGATGTCTCACAGGATGTATACATCTGAAGTATCCATTTAGAACTTCTACTCACCACCACATATGGTGATGAGAGGAAGTCCAGTGGCGGGAGGTGTGAGAAGATGGAGCTAGATAGAATTTGGCCGACATAGTGCAAATGTTCTCATCGATGAAACATTCGATATCAATACAGTTTTCTGTTCCCAAAATTACAATATTTTATAAACAGTTTTGTAGACTTGACCCTTTGCCAATGTTTCAAGAACTTGCATTGTTTAGAAGGAGTGCAAAGGCAAATTGAGATATTGCACATTCACACTTCACAGAGAAGGCATTCACTACATGCTAAAACGCGCCAATAGGATCTCGCTAGCCCGTGCTTGACTCTGTCCACCCACCTCCTTGCTTGTTCTACATTTACATTATAGTCATTTAGCAGGCGCTCTTATCCAGAGCGACTTACAGTTAGTGCATACATTATTTAAATAAATACAAATTCATACTGGCCCCCCGTGGCGTTGCAAACGCCATGCTCTACCAACTGAGCTACATCCCTGCCGGCCATTCCCTCCCCTACCCTGGATGACGCTGGGCCAATTGTGCGCCGCCACATGGGTCTCCCGGTCGCGGCCGGCTATGACAGAGCCTGGATATGAACCAGGATCTCTAGTGGCACAGCACAGCCTTAGACCACTGCGCCACTCGGGAGGTCTGCCCACTATGCTTCATTTGCTCCTATTGGAAATGACGGTAATGAGATATCTTGGGTTAGTTGCCAGTATCTTTGATGTAGTAGTATCAAATGGAGCAGCTTGTGGCTCATCTTTGTAAAAAAATAAAGATCAGGCAAGAAAGTGGAGCTGTAGGATAATCTTTGCTCCCTTTTAGGAAGATTTTATGAATGACGATATTAACGAATGTAGACATTTATTTGAGAACTTGGTCAAATATAAAGGTAGGTTTATTTTGCGGAGATCCGGTACAACTAAGTACCCTCGCTTATATGTGAATTAGAGTTCGGAGCAGTCTGACCGCACGTTGGATGCCTTTCTATCTGATTCTCCCAGAGAATTGTCACCTGACGTGCTATCGCTTTACATTTGCGCGCGGTATAAATTGCGTGTCGTCCACGTGGGGGAAAACTCTCAGAGTTGGATCTGTTGGCGCTTGAGCTGTCGTTTCCGACATGGGTGTAAGTCAATTAAGCGTTAGGCACTTTGTGGGTCACTTAAGATATTTGCACAAAGTGTTGACTTCAAATGCATGCCATATACAACAGTAATGAGGAAGATCCGACTGTCTGAGTTTATCTCAAATCTAGTATGTCTTCAGGTGGTGAAGGGTTGGGCACGGTCCTACCAGCAGCAACGTCCCCTGTTGATGAAAGATGCCCATGCATGAGTGTGTTGGAGCAGGACATCGATCTGTGCCATTCTACAGATCAGTGGAGTTAACCCTTGAGATGCCAGATTTCTCAATCATTCAACGCAAAGGGGTTTTAAGAAAGCATGATACTTGAGAACAGCCTGTCATGCCTTCGCATCATCATCTTTGTCATTACCATCATCATCATCCATCCATCAGTCATCAACATCTCTGTTGGAGCATTTACTTTGTACAGCGTCAACCTCTAAGCTAAGGGGTGGTTGGGTATTATGTGAACCTCTGATGCCCTGCCCGTGTTCCCGAAAGCTGCGCCATACACTAAACCACGACACGTTGGCTAACTACTGGTGGACATTATTTATTTGAGATTATTTATTTGTTTTTAAAAACTGTGTTTGTGTGTATGATGATGTGGGTGTTACTGAAACATTTGCCTTAATGTCTATTGTTGCTGTTTTAAGTAGTACTATACCAGTGAGATTAGCAAAGCCTTGACCTTGGGTGGGATGCTTCCCATTGTACTACTAGTTTTAGTGGTGTAAAATTAGGTTACTATGTCCCTCACTATTCAATGTCATAAGTTACACAGATGTGCAGTGAATCAATTTGAGTCCTTAAGTTACTTTATTTTTCCTGTTTGTTGCACTGTGGTAATGAATACCATTATCAAAGCAACCAAACTAATTCCTCCTCCTCGTCATCATCCAGATATGTGATGATGAAACGGTGGTCAAAAGAGAAAGCAAGATTAATTCCTGTTCTTTCTCTATTTTGTTTCACTTAAGTTGAGTTTCAAACATTACATTCAGAAAGAGGATGTGCAGAGAGAGAACCCTCTGGCTGTATCGGGGATGTCACATGATGGCCAATGAATGTAGCTAGTCAATCAGCCTCCCCTACCCTACCCCACCCACTCCTCTCCACTATTTAGCTGTGACTACTGCCCTAAACATGTCCTGTTGGGAAGACAGGGCAACAGGATGATTGTTCTTCTAGCAGAAGAATCCATTTAGAAGAATGTCATAGGCCTGACTGTATGCAGTACTCAGGAAATCTCATGTCTTTAAAAGAATGAGTGAACAGTGATTCATCCTTGAATAATGTGCTCTAGTCTAAGTTACCCACCTTTCCTCCTTGCATTTGTGAATGTCATATATTCAGGATGCAAGATGAAGGCTCCCATTGAAATCAATAATCTTATCAGCGCATGTATATGTATGTAGGAATCCACTCTAAGAATGTAAACAGGGAAATATATATCATGTATTTCAATATATTTGAATGTGAAATTTAGAATTTTGACTTGAATAATGGACCTTTTCCCTGAATGCTAACTGCTACGTGTTACGCTCCACTATTTATGATTCCCATGCACATTAAACATATAATAATGCATTTGATTGAAATGCAGAGTTTGTTCTGAAAAGAAAATACAGGATAGACTACTGATGAAAATACAAACTTTAAATGTAATTTTGATATCACTGTTATCAAGGGTTTGCACACTATTGTTCAAGACTGTGATTATTTTTGTTGCTTTTCAATTGAAGCGCTGATTTCACTGTCCATGAAGTAAACTTGTATGTATGTTAGTGAGAATATGGACTTTTTATAGATGGTCTGGATGTAAAGCAAAAATAAAATGGAAAGAGGAGTTAATAAATGTGTGTATTTATTGATCCTTTCTGGATACAAGTTGTTGCAATAAAAATATAGACATTGTACATTTAAAGACAGTGTACATTAAAAAGAATGATCCCTTCTCATTAACTTGAATGAATTACATAACATGGATGATGTTGGTACATAAGGGCATTGTACATAGTCAAAATAGTTGCAGCTGTGAATGGATATTTAATTACCGGAGTTCCACATTAACATGATACATCCCAAATGGCACCCTATTAACTATATAGTGCACTACTTTTGGCGAAGACTGTGGTCAAAAGTAGTGCACTATAAAGGGAATAGGGTGGCATTAGGAACGCATACATGGAAAAGCACCCGGTGCCAAAGCCGCACCGAGGCCTACAACGGAATAACCTGGAGAGAACACCCACAGTCTTTGTCACTAAACACACACACACGACAATCTGAATCAAGCGAACATTTCAGTGCACCAGAAGTAGGATTTATTAAAAAGATAAAACACACCGGCTAATCTACCACAGTCAGCGAACACAATTTGCAAAGCTGACAGATCTCCATGACTTTACACATCATGTGACCTGTCTCTGTACGCTCACTTTAAAAACAAAGAGGAGCAGAGGGGTGTGTGTGTGAGCACACCTTCACTAGTAGCTAGGCTAGGCAGTCGTTTTTAAAATACCAAATAACAGTCAGATTAAAAAAGACAAAAAATACACAGACTATGTAATACAAACATTTCTCGCACACATGCCAGAGTTTACATTGTACATTTGAAACCAGTTGAAGAATGCAATATGGGAAAGTTTAAAGTAAGCTGTAGTCAAGTGAGGTATGGGATTTTGGGCCTTGTCAGGCCCGTTGCAGTTTTCCGGGTTTTTATAACTGAGATTGTAGCAGCTTATAGGTTTGAGGAGAGGCCCAGTAACTGGACTGTGATCAAGATATACCTGACACTGAGAAACACAAATAAAACAACATTGTTTTTCTGGAGTAGACAGCAGACACTGACTGTATCCTCAAAGAAAGAACAGAATATTTCAACATCCTGTACAAAGTGATGACGACACACAAAAGGCCTTGTAAAGCAGTGAGAGGGGAAATGGAATGATCAGCTATTATACAGAACCATTGGATAAAACAGTGCCACAACAGTAACAATCCAGCTCCTAGTTTGGCCAACCAGTTTGTTACACAGTTCACCTAGAACTGACCAAGTGGCCACAGGTCGCAACAAATACTGTACACTGGAGGACCACATTAAGAGGAACAGCAGATGCCACAGAGTTCAATAAAAGCTTCCTGGAGTGATGAGAGAATGTAGCTCCCCAATCAATTAATCCCTACACATCCTTAAGCCATTACGACATTATTATGATGAGTTTTCGTAGACGTCAAAGCAGCACAATTACTCAGGTATTTGAGGCATGTTATGACCCAGAGGAACACGATAAAACACAATCAGTCTGATCAAATCTTTGATTAGTAACAGTACACTTTAGTTTACACAAACCTTTTCCAGTGGAGCCCCAAAGAGGCTATAGGAAGACAAGCACAAGCCACATCAGAGGCTAGTTAGGGACAGCTTATTTTGGATGGGAGGGAGGAGGAACAATTCTGCACAATCAAAGGAGTAACAGGGAGAGGTCTACTACAGAGTTTATACATGGATAAAATGTCTATAATAATATATTTAATGCTCATACTGTATTTTCTCCATATCAGCTTCTCCGCTGGTAAATAGATGTAAGGGATAGATTAACCACTTCACACTTAAAAACAGCAAGTAGAAGCAAAATTCACCTTTTGTCCAATAGAAAACAAGTGTATATGCCCCACCAGCTCAAGATACTGGTGTTAGAGAAAAAATGAGTAACACTAAGCCGAGAGAATGTCGTATACACTCTTTTGAAAGAAGCGTATCCAAAAACTCATCATCAGTATAAAATACTTGCAATACCACGACATACACATAGAGAAACGGTTGTCTGTCACCTGTACTGTTATTCTTTGATATATATGCTTGTTAAGAAACATCCATTGGTTTTCCAGTGCAGTTGCTTATAGAGGTTGGATGAACGGTATTGTTGACCCTCCTTTAGCTAGAAGGCAAGAAAGTGGACCGTAGAAAAGAGGTTGGGGTGGCACCGGTATTGGAGATTCAGTCTAGCTCTGGTTGACAGGAAGTCAGTATGTTGACTGAGGTAGCATGGGTTGCAAGTTTACTAGTCTTTCTCATCCTCCTCCTCTTCAGATGATTCCTGGGCTGCTTGTTCCTCCTTTTCCTGAAAAGACACCAAACACAGACAACCCATCTTTCTACTGGTTCACACCAAAAACATAACACACTAAGAAAAGGGGATCTGATCAAATATAAGTCACCAGAAGTGTATCAATCTTTCAACTACAATAACTGCCTTGCAATATAAACAACTATCTATTGGGAGTCTTTAGGATTTGGGAGGGACTTGTACAGTGGCCTTGCTAGAGAAAAATCTGAGTATTGAAGTGGAAGTAGGAGTGTGCATATTGACCACATCTCACTGATAAACAAAACCAGCGTGAAAGTCCCTAGAGCCCCCAGGGGAGGACTTGGTCATCTGTAGTGACTCATCTGAGTGGTGAGTCACTCACAGTGAGGCATCCTTCGCTCCCTCCCACCTTAGCTCCCCTCTACCTCAAACTCCCACCAACTCCTCCCACTCTGGCGCAGGAGAGTTCATTCATAAAAAGAGAGGCCAGTTAGGTGGGTAACTATGGGTCATTCCCCGCTGTGACTAATGCAACACAGGCTTTTGGGAGTAGGCTACACTAACCACTCGCTCTTATTTTATTTATTTAAGGCATGAGTATGCTTACAGTGGAGGCAAAGTTCGGTTGGTTTGTGCTGGATTAAACTGTACAGTTTTTTTATGATTCTGCAACAATTCCTTTATCCTAGACCATTTTTTGAAGAATGGAGTGAAATATGTGATTTATGAAATTGTAGTGAAGTCCATTAAAAAATGTCATAGACATGTATTTTCAACTATACCTAGTCGGTGTCAAAGACTCACTCAAGACAACATTTTAAGTACACGTTTTATTCTCAATGAATTCAACATGCACTTGTGCAGAAAACAATAGTAATAAAAAAAAACTAAAAGGTTGGATGTGTAAATATGTAGAAAATACTATGTACATCATACAAAGCAGATACAATACAATATAAATGAAGTAAAGATGAAGGACCAGCTGATCTGTGTTTCAGATCAGTAACAGTGGTTCACTTCAGTGCAATATCGGCTCAATAACAGCAAGACAGTTTCTTTCATTTAAAAAAATGGCCGATAAAGTTTAGAACTTGACAGTTCCTCAATAGCTCTACAATATAGCATAAATAGTGATATGTCTCTCAGTCCAGTGCAGGCTTGCCAAGAGTTCCTTGAGCTCTTTCTGCTGGCTCTCAATCAGGCCCCGGAGATATACAGACTTAAAACATTTGTATAGATCTGGCCTCAAATGTAACCATAGCTTCCAGCATACGGCTTGCATGCAAACTATTCCCTAGCCTCCCTCTCGCCTGCTCAATCTTTTCACCCTGTTGTAAATACAATGAAAGCATTTTGACGACGGAAAGACAGTGCTCATAAGGGTCCTCAGAGTCTGAGGTCTCCTCTTGGGTTTGTTCTCCCTTAAAGATAAATAAATAGAAAGACATGAGTCATCATGAAAGTATAGTTACCTACAGTTAGGTACAGCTAAAGGTTATTGTTTACAACAAATGCAATACCACAAAACACCTAATGAACACATTCCCCTTAATGCAAAGCACAACTACTTCAAAACAAGCAAAACTATATTATTCAACAATCATTGCTTACCTCGTCCCAGCTGTCTTCAGAATCGCTTGAAGACGAGTCCCAAAGGTCAGGTTTTAGACCAAAATTAGCCAATTCCTCATTCAGAGCTATCAGTGCCATCTGGAATGTTTGTTGTTTCAAAGAGGACGCGACAGACTCCAGGTGTAGTTGACTTCACACCTGGTAGCTGGTTGTTGCAAACAGAAAAGGTTTAGTTGAATGTTTTAATTTGCACACAATGGTTGCCATGGTTTTTGTTGATGGTGGAAGATCAGTGGAAGATAAGCAGAAGCCACTGGAAACCCTCCCACAACTTTATTCAACCAATCACAGGGGGTGGTGGAGTTGAAGTTCGCCTGGGACGATGAGTTTGATTGTTCGTTTACGTCCTTTTGTTTCTACGAACTAGCCAAATTTCTCTGTAAACATGTTAACTTAAGACCTTCAGAATTTCTGACAGCAGTGAGCATGTGGAGGGGAACCAAACAGTGACGACTTAAGAGTGACTCAGAGTCAAGGGACGTGAATGAAGGAGGCATTAGTTAAAGATAATATTAACACCTATGATAATAAGAGCTACTCTTACCTCTTTCTTAGGTCTTCCCCTGCGTTTCATCCCTGCAGTTGAGGCTGCTGGTGCCTTCTGTAGAAATAGAGGGAAGAAAAACAAAGAATTGATCTAACTGCACAGAAACCTGCTAATCTACTCTCACTAGAGGGCACTAATACTCATATTAGGAAGCAGATGGTTTTAGGGCATTGGGTTCATTGGCTATTATCTCGGAATCTGACAGGAACTGCACACAGGGCACTCCAGTTCGCTGGCCACCTGGTCTGGGGCTCAGAGACAGCTGGTGAAATTGGGCAAGAAGAGAGGAGCCCAATTCAGATCTATCCTTGCACACAGGGTTGGGTAGGTTAGTTTCTAAATGTAATCTGTTAGTTACTAGTTACCTGTCCATCATTGTAATCAGTAATGTAAACCCATACGTTCAGTTACTTTTAGATTACTTTCACCTTAAGAAGCATTAGAAGAAGACAAAAAGGATCCATCAAATGCATTTGGTGTGTCATCATAGTGGTCTCTGACTTGTGGTCAGACTCGCTCAGGTGGGAAAAATGTAAACCTTTTTTCAATGCTGAATTGAATGTCATTGAGAAAACAGAAAGGTGATATAATGTATTTTTTTTTGCAAACATCCTTTCTGAATTGAAAAGTAATCCAATAATTAATGTAGTTTTTCAAAAGCATCTGTAATCTGAATACAATATTTTACAGTGGGGGAAAAAAAGTATTTAGTCAGCCACCAATTGTGCAAGTTCTCCCACTGTCAACTATGACAGACAAAATGAGAAAAATAAATCCAGAATATCACATTGTAGGATTTTTTATGAATTTATTTGCAAATTATGGTGGAAAATAAGTATTTGGTCAATAACAAAAGTTTCTCAATACTTTGTTATATACCCTTTGTTGGCAATGACACAGGTCAAATGTTTTCTGTAAGTCTTCACAAGGTTTTCACACACTGTTGCTGGTATTTTGGCCCATTCCCCCATGCAGATCTCCTCTAGAGCAGTGATGTTTTGGGGCTGTCGCTGGGCAACACAGACTTTCAACTCCCTCCAAATATTTTCTATGGGGTTGAGATCTGGAGACTGGCTAGGCCACTCCAGGACCTTGAAATGCTTCTTACGAAGCCACTCCTTCGTTGCCCGGGCGGTGTGTTTGGGATCATTGTCATGCTGAAAGACCCAGCCACGTTTCATCTTCAATGCCCTTGCTGATGGAAGGAGGTTTTCACTCAAAATCTCACGATACATGGCCCCATTCATTCTTTCCTTTACAAGGATCAGTCGTCCTGGTCCCTTTGCAGAAAAACAGCCCCAAAGCATGATGTTTCCACCCCCATGCTTCACAGTAGGTATGGTGTTCTTTGGATGCAACTCAGCATTCTTTGTCCTCCAAACACGACGAGTTGAGTTTTTACCAAAAAGTTATATTTTGGTTTCATCTGACCATATGACATTCTCCCAATCCTCTTCTGGATCATCCAAATGCACTCTAGCAAACTTCAGACGGGCCTGGACATGTACTGGCTTAAGCAGGGGGACACGTCTGGCACTGCAGGATTTGAGTCCCTGGCGGCGTAGTGTGTTACTGATGGTAGGCTTTGTTACTTTGGTCCCAGCTCTCTGCAGGTCATTCACTAGGTCCCCCCGTGTGGTTCTGGGATTTTTGCTCACCGTTCTTGTGATCATTTTGACCCCACGGGGTGAGATCTTGCGTGGAGCCCCAGATCGAGGGAGATTATCAGTGGTCTTGTATGTCTTCCATTTCCTAATAATTGCTCCCACAGTTGATTTCTTCAAACCAAGCTGCTTACCTATTGCAGATTCAGTCTTCCCAGCCTGGTGCAGGTCTACAATTTTGTTTCTGGTGTCCTTTGACAGCTCTTTGGTCTTGGCCATAGTGGAGTTTGGAGTGTGACTGTTTGAGGTTGTGGACAGGTGTCTTTTATACTGATAACAACTTCAAACAGGTGCCATTAATACAGGTAACGAGTGGATGACAGAGGAGCCTCTTAAAGAAGAAGTTACAGGTCTGTGAGAGCCAAAAATCTTGCTTGTTTGTAGGTGACCAAATACTTATTTTCCACCATAATTTGCAAATAAATTCATTAAAAATCCTACAATGTGATTTTCTTTTCTCAATTTGTCTGTCATAGTTGACGTGTACCTATGATGAAAATTACAGGTCTCTCTCATCTTTTTAAGTGGGAGAACTTGCACAATTGGTGGCTGACTAAATATGTTTTCCCCCCCCACTGTATAACTGTATACTCTTTGAATAAACTGTAATAAACGGAATAAAACCTTGTGACATTGAAAAGCTAACTAAATCACACCTAACCTTCAGCAGCATTACCATTATTGTGAAATAACAAGGGGAAAACAGAACTCATACCATTTCAAAATCCTCTTGTGAGAAAAGCTACATGGAAGGTCAGTCTTTTCATGCATTGCAACCTCTCAAACTATTATAGTGTCAAGGGCGTATTGATAGATTGGGCACTGGCACAATGTTTGTTGATACTAAAGGACAATGTGGACACAAAGGTCCTCAGGCTCAGATGATCACTAGGCCACACTTGTCACACTCTGGCTCTGGGACTTTTTATGTTTAGTCAGGGTGTGTAGATTTCCGTGTGTTTTGTACTGTGGGTAGTGTCTAGGTGTTCGCGTTCTATGTTTGGTCAGTGACTCCCAATCGGAGGTAACGAGTGTCAGCTGTCGGCTCGTTATCTCTGATTGGGAGCCATATTTAAATGTCTGTGTTCACCTTGTGGTTGTGGGTTTTTGTTCTATGTTCAGTCGGTGTACTGAGGACGTTACGGATCGTGTTTTGTTTTGTCGTTTATTCAACATTAAGGTCATCATGTTCACGCCCAACGCTGCGCTTTGGTCCTACTTCATTGGCGATCGTGACAACACTACAGAATGAGAATAAATCATCCTCTGGTACTCAGGGTTGTGGAGAGGCATGTGTCACAAACAAAAGTAATCATCACTTGAGGGGAAGTGTGGGGGGTCAGGAGACATGCTGCTTAGTTATTTGGGTCAATTCCGCCAGCAGGTTGCCTTCCTTCACAATGGATGGTGAGGAGTAGACGGGAATAAGAAAGGAAGAGGGAGAGAATAATTGATTGATTCATCAATTGATGTTAAGTATGACAGGTGTCATATCTAAACATGACAATATCTATATCAAGGCTTCAATATATTGCACATCATTTTTGTGTTGCTTGTGGCTTCAAGGCCGGTAATTGTGCCAATCCAAACAGATGAATACCCATTCTACTTCCTTTTTAGGACAAGACTCAGAAGGTTCTTTTCACTTATTGTATCTGAACTGATTCAGTAAGCTGATCTGATCTAAGTAATTCACTACAGAAAAGTATTCAGTATCTCAGAGAAACCCCCACAAATCTTTCAAACCATAAGTCTATATGAAACCACATCTACTATAAACTAGGTGTCCATATAAGAAAAACTACCATAACACAGTCTCCCTCAATAACTAGACATAAATACAAGAGGACAGACCATTTAACCAACTGAAGGCAATTCAAATGACTTGGATAAGAGATATACATCCGAATGTTATATAATGTTAAAGTTTTGATCCAATCCTTGGGCAATAAATTAATCAATGACTGCTCTTGAAGACAAAGCTTGCAGGATATTGCACTGTACAATAAACATACTACCATCTGTCTAACAGTACAACAACAAGGAAATAAACTAAGGCAAAAGGCAAAGCCATTATGGCTCATAAATGAGCAACAATATTCATTGTTTTCGCTTACCCTATTTGCACCCATGAAAACAGATTGAAGGACACTATCACTACAATGTGATTTTCTGGGGGGGAAATTCTCAATTTGTCTGTCATAGTTGACTTGTACCTATGATGAAAATTACAGGCCTCTCTCATCTTTTTAAGTGGGAGAACTTGCACAATTGGTGGCTGACTAAATACTTTTTTCCCCCACTGTAGCTGGTAACGTAACAGTATTTTTGTAATCCGATTACATGTAATCAGTTACTCCCCAACCCTGCTTGCACATAAACACACATGCATATATACACATAAATCCTTTTCCTGCAAATACACAGTGCTTAGAGGAGCGTGGGGGTTGGGGCGAGGGATAGACCTTGTCTGTTGCTATGGTTACACGAGGGAGAAAATAACTAGGGCTGTGTGTTGTGGGGTAATGTCAGCATGCGGCCTCTGCACCTGCACCACACTGTGCATGACAAGCTACAGGAAGCTGGAGGACAGGAAGTCAGGGGGAATTAACCGAAAAATGAGCATCTCTTTAAGCAGTCAGTAAACCAAGATCTTAAACCAAGACCGGTAGCTTAGTGGTTAAGAGCGTTGTGCCAGTAACCGAAAGGTCGCTGGTTCTAATTCCTGAGTTGACTAGGTGAAAAATCTGTCGATGTGCCCTTGAGCAAGGCACTTAACCCTGATTGCTCCTGTAAGTCGCTCTGGATAAGAGCATCGACTAAAATGTAAAATCTTACAAATGGAAGCTCTGGCCCTGCTATTTTTTAGACTTGAGGTGGGAAGGGCCAAAACAATTACAGTTAACCTATAAATCATACTTAACAACAGGATATCCTTTGACCAGTACCCAATTGTCATACTTGAGTAAAAGTAAAGATGCCTTAATAGAAAATGACTCAAGTAAAAGTCAACCAGTAAAATACTACTTGAGTAAAGTCTAAAAGCATTTGGTTTATAATATACTTAAATATCAAAAGTAAATGTAATTGCTCAAATATACTTACGTATCAAAAGTAAAAGTATTAATCATTTAAGCAATCCAGACGGCACAATTATTATATACAGTGAGGGAATAAAAATGTATTTGTACGTTTGCCCACTGACAAAGACATGATCAGTCTATAATTTTAATGGTAGGTTTATTTGAACAGTGAGGAGAGACAGAATAACAACAAAGAAATCCAGAAAAACGCATTTCAAAAATGTAAATAAGTATTTGACCCCCTCTCAATAAGAAACATTTCTGGCTCCCAGGTGTCTTTTATACAGGTAACGGACTGAGATTAGGAGCACACTCTTAAAGGGAGTGCTCCTAATCTCAGTTTGTTACCTGTATAAAAGACACCTGTCCACAGAAGCAATCAATCAATCAGATTCCAAACTCTCCACCATGGCCAAGACCAAAGAGCTCTCCAAGGATGTCAGGGACAAGATTGTAGACCTACACAAGGCTGGAATGGGCTACAAGACCATCGCCAAGCAGCTTGGTGAGAAGGTGACAACAGTTGGTGCGATTATTCGCAAATGGAAGAAACACAAAAGAACTGTCAATCTCCCTCGGCCTGGGGCTCCATGCAAGATCTCACCTCGTGGAGTTGCAATGATCATGAGAACGGTGAGGAATCAGCCCAGAACTACACGGGAGGATCTTGTCAATGATCTCAAGGCAGCTGGGACCATAGTCACCAAGAAAACAATTGGTAACACACTGCGCCCACAAGGTCCCCCTTCTCAAGAAAGCACATCTACAGGCCCGTCTGAAGTTTGCCAATGAACATCTGAATGATTCAGAGGAAAACTAGGTGAAAGTGTTGTGGTCAGATGAGACCAAAATTGAGCGCTTTGGCATCAACTCAACTCGCTGTGTTTGTAGGAGGAGGAATGCTGCCTATGACCCCAAGAACACCATCCCCAAGGGGACAGGACAACTTCACTGCATCAAAGGGACGATAGATGGGGCCATGTATTGTCAAATCTTGGGTGAGAACCTCCTTCCCTCAGCCAGGGCATTGAAAATGGGTCGTGGATGGGTATTCCAGCATGACAATGACCCAAAACACACGGCCAAGGAAACTAAGGAGTGGCTCAAGAAGAAGCACATTAAGGTCCTGGAGTGGCCTAGCCAGTCTCCAGACCTTAATCCCATAGAAAATCTGTGGAGGGAGCTGAAGGTTCGAGTTGCCAAACGTCAGCCTCGAAACCTTAATGACTTGGAGAAGATCTGCAAAGAGGAGTGGGACAAAATCCCTCCTGAGATGTGTGCAAACCTGGTGGCCAACTACAAGAAACGTCTGACCTCTGTGATTGCCAACAAGGGTTTTGCCACCAAGTACTAAGTCATGTTTTGCAGAGGGGTCAAATACTTACTTTCCTCATTCAAATGCAAATCAATTTATAACATTTTTGACGTGCGTTTTTCGGGATTTTTTTGTTGTTATTCTGTCTCTCACGTTCAAAAAAACCTACCATTAAAATTATATACTGATCATGTCTTTGTCAGTGGACAAACGTACAAAATCAGCAGAGGGTCAAATACTTTTTTATTTGGGCAGTTCTAAAGACCACTTCTTCACCGGAGTAAGAGGATGAACTCTGAAGAAAATGTCAGTCTATAATTTTAATGGTAGGTTTATTTGAACGTGAGAGACAGAATAACAACAACAAAATCCAGAAAAACGCATGTCAAAAATGTTATAAATTGATTTGCATTTTAATTAGGGAAATAAGTATTTGACCCCTCTGCAAAACATGACTTAGTACTTGGTGTCAAAACCCTTGTTGGCAATCACAGAGGTCAGACATTTCTTGTAGTTGGCCACCAGGTTTGCACACATCTCAGGAGGGATTTTGTCCCACTCCTCTTTGCAGATCTTTTCCAAGTCATTAAGGTTTCGAGCCTGACGTTTGTGTTAATTCATAGTTGTGATGTATTCACTATTATTCTACAATGTAATTAAAAAAAAAACCTTGAATGAGTAGGTGTGTCCAAACTTTAGACTGGTAGTGTATATATATTTTTGCTGATAGCCAGGGGCACTCTCCAACACTCAGACATAATTTACAAACAAAGTATTTGTATTTAGTGAGTCCACCAGATCAGATGCAGTAGGGATGACCAGGGATGTTCTCTTGATAAGTGTGTGAATTGGACCATTTTCCTGTCCTGCTAAGCATTCAAAATG
The DNA here is from genome assembly GCF_964263955.1 of Coregonus lavaretus. Taxonomy (NCBI): domain Eukaryota; kingdom Metazoa; phylum Chordata; class Actinopteri; order Salmoniformes; family Salmonidae; genus Coregonus; species Coregonus lavaretus. The sequence goes on from NC_140009.1 coordinate 25,725,512, forward strand.
TAACGAGTACTTTTGGGTGTCAGGGAAAATGTATGGAGTAAAAAGTACATTATTTTCTTTAGGAACATCGCGGAGGAAAAGTTGTCAAAAAATATAAATAGTAAAGGACATATACCCCAAAAAAACTACTTAAGTAGTACTTTAAAGTATTTTTACATAAGTACTTTACACCTATGAGGTTAGCTACCACTGTGATAGCTAAAGATCATCAACCGTCATGGGTACATGACAATTTCATAGTACTTGACTATGAGGATGGGGTTGGAAACTCTGGTAATATAAAGCTAAAACCATAGGGACAACTAAAACTATAGGAGCTGGTGATAGCTGCTCCATCTGACCCTAATGGTAATCTATGGTCAACCAAGTGGCCTGCAGGATCCAATGTCTAATGTGGTTTTTGCAGGATGACTGACAGGTGGCTGCTAAGCCTAGTTGAAAGTCTAGCAGGTTACATTCATTCGGTTGAGTAAAATAGGGTTACCGTATTGCCTTACCTTGCCTTTGGTTACAGTCTTGTTCTTGCTACCCTTTGGCCTTCCCCTGGGCCTCTTTGGAGTAGGGGACCCACTGGGCTCCTGAAAGAAAAAGATGGGAAATGGTCAGGTGGACAGCACAACGTTACATTTGAACAGTCAAAGATGCCAACACGTAAAATGGTGGTTCTATAGTTGTTGCATCCCAAGGTTTGACACTATGGATGAAATGATGAATTAAGCTGCTTTTTATGGAGGGCAAACAACTTGGTCTACATCCATGTATGATGTGATACGACACGCAGCTTCTTACATGGAATACTTTGTTATTCATGACACTAAGAGTGCACTGTTCAAGGTCAGTGCAACTGACACCCGTTGCTACTTTAAGACAACAGGTGGTCACAGCCACATTTTCAAATTCCATTAACTGTAAAAAGCTCTAGAGAAATTACAGTGGATTAGATCAGACCAAAAATATGGTAGTTGTAAATAAGAGGTATGTAGGGAGTAGAGGTATAGTATAACACAAAGATAATATAGCTCTGCGCAGACCTGTGTTCAGAACTAGACTTCTGGGGCAGATTTAACTGTTGCATCAATTGCAAAACTCATTAGTACAAAACAATACATTCAAATGTATTGTGTGGTAAATTGGCATGACCAAAATGCTAACATGATCACTACACTCAACAGGGATGGTGGCGGTTTACCAGCAAACACTAATAAACATGATTAATGCATTTGGCTGTATATTATGGAGGTGCAGGTTTTTATTACCTCCTCCTAAGTCTGTTTACAGCAGCAGCTACTAGCAACCAAGCAATCCAATACCAACAACACCCTCAGGAGAGTGACAGCAACATGGACCAATCATTGCTTCTACTTCACTTACATAAACCAATCAGTTAGAAGTAGAGCTGGGGTATGTGGGTTACCACTGGTTTAAGGGGTTCAGGTTACATATCAATGACAGCCTGCCAGACCACTGGATGATCATCATTACATATGTACACAGCCAGGGCTGGTGAGGAGGGGGTGGGGGAAAGGTAAAAAGAGACATATCCAATTACTCTTTACACTAAGTCAAGAGAAATGACACAATGGAGTCTGGCATTCTCCATGGTGAAACTACATAGGAATAAGACACCTCTGATGGGCTACGCTACTGCTTTGTGGTGGGTTCTGAGACCTGCTGCAGGAACCGGGTTTGGTTGACCAGTTAACTTAACCAGGAAAACTCTGGGCCCTAGTTGGGTGGGCATAACCAGGCCCTGGAGCCATAACCAAGTAGGGCCCATAGTGTTTCCTGGTCACACATGATCTATCATACAGAAGAAAGGTAGTGTTGTTTTATAAATCTACTTACATCAGAACCGCTTTTCACCTCTGGCTGTTTCCTTGGTCTTCCACGTCCCCTCTTCTCCGCTCCCTCCTCTTTTGGTGAGACAGTACCCTTGTCACTCATGTTGACTTGTAATCCTGAGATTTAAAAAAGAAAATAACGTTTTAATAATAGGGTCAATTTTGACAATGCATGTAAATAACAAATACCACAATATCAGACTAAGAAATCTCCAAAACAACAATACTGACTCTTATTTTTTGTTATTACATTAGTGTTCTTATTACAGTGTAAATACATAGTAAGTACAGAGCCATAATAATAGTGTATCGCATTTGACTTATCCCAACGTATTTGCTGCACTATCTTTGTGTCTCATCTGTGCTCCATTAATGGACTAGGCCACTGATAAATAAACGGGGGATAACAATCAACCAGCTTGTGTGAACCGATTATATAGCCCAGGGTTTCCCAAACTAGGTCCTGGGGCACGTTTTTGTCATAGCACTACACAGCTGATTAAAATAATCAAAACTTGATAACGAGTTGGTTATTTGAATCAGTTGTGTAGTGCTAAGGCAAAAACCAAAACGTGCACCCAGCAGGGCCCCAGGACCGAGTTTGGGAAACATTGTATAGCCTACATACAGCATGATGCCGCGCACAACCGAGATAGTGTATACCAAGCAAGTAGTGAAATGTCCTGGCTTGGTGTAGGCTGCAACAGCTCAGCAATGTTTAAAGCCCAGTCGCTACGGATGTCCAGTAGCTCCAGCGCAGAATAGGCCATTTCAAACAAAAAGAGGATAAACGAGGTATGCCGTCTCTCGAAATTCAGTCAGAATAGACTGCATGCAATATCGTTGTTTGAGTACAAAAATAAGCACAACGACGTTTTCAAAGCACATTTACAACATTAACGCTATCAGCCTATCGAATTATATGTCAAAATAACATGCAGACGTGACCGTATGCAAGGTCAGTTTTGTGTTCACTGAAATGGTTTGGATTGCTCCTACCTTGATCCCTTGAAGATTATGGCCCTCGAACGAATTATAACGAAACGTTCCCGCACAAACCAGTCGCTTGTCTTACCGGTTAAATCCTTTAACTAAAGCTCTTGTTTTATATTCGACAGAGACTACACAACGCCCGCCCCTTAAATTCCAGTCTGTGCAGCACAGCAACTAGAGAAGCAGACTATAGAATAGAGCCCCTAGACTAGAGGAAGTAAAACATATTGTAGAATTGTTTTATTTACTTGATTTAAAAATAAGTAAGTTGAGCTGCAGATCCAAAGCGTGCTAAAAATAGCTGTCCATCTCTCCTCAAGATAAAGAAATAATGCGCCAGCCTCAAGGAGTTTAGCACAATTTAAAGATTTAAAGCTTTGGATAAAAGCGTCTGCTAAATGGTATATTATTATATTAAAGAGGCGTCCTCACAGTAGCTATAACATTGAGGGCGGAGATATGATAAGTGGGCCACCCCAACACCCGTCATCCATCTCCAACAACGTGGGCCCTGGAATCGAACCCACTACCCTGGCGTTACAAGCGCCATGCTCTACCAACTGAGCTACAAAATACCACCCCAGCAATATCAAATAATTAAAATGTTCCCTTGGTTTATGTACCTTCAACTCATGTTTTTAAAAAGTGATGTTGCTTTCATAGAAAGTAATTCCTGGATGACTACATATACTGGAAATCAAGTAAACTTCAACTCGTGTTTTTAAAAAGTGATGTTGCTTTCATAGAAAGTAATTCCTGGATGACTACATATACTGGAAATCAAGTAAATTAAGTTGTATTGTATTGTTAGTAGTCTAGTATCACATTTTGCATGTCATTTTCTCCATTCTTAATTTTTTTTTAGAGGCCCACTCTTCGAGTGTATCTACAAATGAAGGTGTAAATTAAGGTGTGTGGCTTAAAGAGTGTGTTTGAGTGTTTTAATTCATTCAGCACCATGTGCCATTAAATAGTATTGTTTTTTTTATTCATGTCATTTTTAAGCTTGGCTTAAGGTGCAATCTCTGAACTATAACAATATATTTAAATCTACCAGATAAATAAGCTACAATGAACAAAAATATAAACGCAACATGCTGGTTGCATGTTTCATGAGCTGAAATAATAAATCCCAGATATTTTCCATACGCACAAAAAGCTTATTTCTCTAAAATGTTAAGGAGTATTTTTGTCTGTAATAAAGCCCTTTTGTGCAGCCATGGGTGGGCCTGGCTGCCAAGTGGGTGGGCCTATGCCCTCCCAGGCCCACCCATGGCTGCACCCCTGCCCAGTGATGTGAAATCCATAGATTAGGGCCTCATTTATTTATTTAAATTGACTGATTTCCTTATTTGAACTGTAACTCAGTAAAATCTTTGAAATTGTTGCATGTTGTGTTTATGTTTCTGTTCAGTATAGATAACAAAACATGAAATTAAAAGAAACAATGGGAATCTCTGTCTGTTATCAGATATATCCTGTATACTGCATTACTTTTTTTTTTTTTCATCTTTATTTAACCAGGTAAGCCAGTTGAGAACAAGTTCTCATTTACAACTGCGACCTGGCCAAGATAAAGCAAAGCAGTGCGATAAAAACAACCACACAGAGTTATGTATGGGGTAAAACAAAACATAAAGTCAAAAATACAACAGACAAAAAACAGGCTATTTACATGGACACACAAGAAAATACGACCGACTTAACTACCAACGTACTGTATGCATAGTCGTCCTCCTCCATAGGTAGACCCCTAGACTAGACCTATATACTGTTCTTGAATATAAATCTACCCCATCTGGAGTTGATGGGTTCACTATGCATGTGAAAAAGATAGGTGTCACACCGTTAACTGCTGTCCCATTGGGACACACTGGGACACACTCTTAGCAGCAAATGGTTCCATATCCCCCACTCTGCCAAAACATAGGATAAGGGACAGACGACAATGGGCCATCTATGAAATGGAGAAGTGTATTATACCTTGCCACCTCCCCCTCAGACACACACCTCCCATCCTCCATAATAAGACGGAACAGGAACACTTCCCAATCCCTACCCCCACCCCCCCTGGCTCAGCATATGCTTTCCATGTGCCTGCTAGGTAGCTATATGGTTATCTGTAGATTCCATCTGTCTGTCCAGGGCTCAGTTTCACACCAATAAGCCCACAAACACAAATAAAACAGCAAATTAATTAATGTAAGTTGCCCTACATAAATAAAAGAACAAATTCTTGCTGTACCTTTGCATAAATGTTCTATGTTGATAAAGTATGGATTCTAAAGAAACATTGAACAGTGAAGTAAAATGTAATAATACTGTAATTACAACCAGCAGTGTGATATGTTTATTTAGAAATTGGCACATTTTTGAATAATTCCAATAATAGTTGGTACTACTAAAATACTTTAAAAAGCAGTTTAATAGCTAGGATACTTTTGACACACTTTCTGACCCAGTTTCAGTTTGTTTTTAAAAGTATCTCATTTTAATGAAATTGTGATGGTGTCAGAGGTAATTGGTTAGGTAAAGGAACTTTTAGGTAAATATGAAAATGTATGCACTCACTAACTGTAAGTCGCTCTGGATAAGAGCGTTTTCTAAATGACTAAAATGTAAATGTAAATAGAGATTTGAGCATGTGTGTACAGAATCTGGTGAGATATACAGTGTATGTATGCTACTGTACATGGTGGTCAGATAGGATGAGTGGGTAAAAGGGGGGAATGAATGGAGAGAAGTGCTCTTTTTCTGAATGAATCCAATGTTCTGCTCAGCATGTGCTTGCCTGGCACGCCAGCTCTCCATCTCACTCTATTCACTTCCTTCCTCTCTTTCTTCCCTCAGTCCCCCTAACTCATCCACCCCCAACTTCCCCCCATGTCTCTGCTATGCTCAGGCTGAGCCCCTCTATACTAGGATGAACGCAGGGCAACCAGCCCAGAGAGTGTGTTTGCCTAAGGAATGTCCTCCTCCCAAATATGGGATGAGCCCTGCTGCTGAACCATGCAGCATCAGCCTGGAGCAGGACAGGGGGGTGATGGACTGTAGCTGATATACCTTTTAATGTTTTTTTATTAGACATGGCAGAACTGTGTAAGAAATAACAGACCTGTGTTCAAATACATGTGTTCTCACATGGGGGAAAAATTATTTTCTAATATCTTTTTCAAAAACATTCCTCCATTAAAGTATTGGAAATATACACTGAGTATACCAAACATTCGGACCACTTTCCCAATATTGAGTTAAAATTCAGCAACAACACACAATGAAATACACCATAAAGCAAATCACTTCCAATCTAGACTCAAAACACTCCTTGAAGCTCCTGGCTTGTGGAGACCACAGGCAGCTCTAGGGGGAATCCTAATAAACTCTGGGGGGTCTTGGCCCACTTTGTCATACTAACCCCCCTTCTCCTGTATTTCTTCCTCCTCCTATATGCTCAGCCACCACCCCACTCCCCCTCCAACACATTCTACACATTCAGCTCATTCTAGCAATCCATTTTTAGGCCCTGTGCAAACCGCAGAGCTCTGCAGCCAAACCGGCTAACAGATGTGGACAAAAACATCCTATTCCTGCCTGTGCCTGGGTTTCCCCCTGCGTGTGTGCCTAGAATTGGCCCAGGCTGGATCTGGAAATGACTCATACTACACACACACACTCATCCTGCAAGATGGAGATACGGAAGGAGAAGGGAGAGTGAGAGATTGGAGGGATAGAGAGAGAGAGAGAGAGAGAGGGAGAAGAGAAGGAGGGAGACGTATACACATACACTTAGCACAGTTCTCCAGACAGGACCTCAGGAGGGGTGCATGAGGGAACAGGGCAGGCGGGGATGGGAGAGGGTGTCATTTTTCTTAGCGGACGGGGCGGATGGAGGTGAGGGGGCGGGGTATGGGGGCAGGCTGATTCACTGAAGTTCATGATGAGTAGTGTCTGACTCACACAAACACAGGAAGGGGCACGTGCTGCTCATTTAATGAATAAAGTGCTGGTATTTATTTGAAACTGAAATAACAGATCACACTACCAAATTTCACTGTGATGCATCATTTGGAAAAAATGACTTCCTGCACGAGTCAGAGCTCTACTCTAACTTTCACATTCTAAACCCTCTGGGTAAGGACTCAGTGATATCTGTGCCATTGGGTGACATGCCAGGGTCAGACTTTGATGCCAAATAGGCATACATCCATGGGCGGTGTGTTCAATAGGGCGATATGGGCGACGCACTGCCAAACGGGAAAAGGAAGGGATTTTTTTTCTAATCAATTATATCATGGCAACAGTAGTTCAGTGTTCACGTCTGATCTGCCAGCCACTAAATGTCCAATCAGGCTAAAGTCGTGCTTCAAATGTCCCCGCCCGTTTTGGGGCGATTTCAGTCAGGTTGAAAATCGCCCAGAAGTCTCTCATAGCCTCTAATGTAAAATATTTTTTTTTCAAATTTCTGAGCTTTCAATACATTCTCTATGGGTGTCTGAGGGCTTGCACTTACGCGCTTTCGTCATACGTAACGTAACGTAACCATGAACGGCAGACAGCAACGCTTGGACAGCGACTGGTGTAACCGACATGCACCATCTTTCAGAAAAGATTAAGAAAAATGAGCTGTCAAAGACCCACATTGATAGCTGTTTGAGATTGTCTGCTTTGGTGAGAGTGAATATTGCCACTCAACTGGATGAGGGATACAGGCTAGCTGTCCGCCGCCACAACGATGAGGTTAGCAACAGCAGAGTCGTGAACACTGTCTACGAGAATCGAGACGACCTCATAGAATGTTTTGAAGCCATCCGGACGGGTTCATTGGGTTCATTTGACCAGCCCACCGTACCAGAAGCTACAGAATAAGGACATCGATGCTGTCTTTATCAAACGTGCCCTCGACAGCTTCGCAAGCAGTGTGCAGGCCATAAGGTAAGATAAAGATTAAACAATATCATTCGATCTTTCTCAAAGCAGAGCTTTATTTGAAAATGCATGCATGAAAGGAGACTGCATTTGTGTTTGAAATTACATTATTGTCATTATATATGGCCAGTGGTGTAATCTATCTTATTTTATATACTATGTGTACTGTACAGTGGTGCTCATAAGTGTATGAACACATTCTAAAGCTGACTAAAAAGAGGAATAAAAAAATAAAAAAATCATCTTTTGGAAATTGATCTTAATGACTTAATTAAAAAAGTTGGAAAATCCAACCTTTAAGGACACCAATTTTCTTTTCTTTTTTATTCCTCTTTTTAGTCAACTTTAGCATGGGATCATAAGCTTATGAGCACCACTGTATACTGTGCTGAACATCCAGGCTATGTGAGACACAAAGGCTAACTTAAACACTAAAGACTTTATGCATCCCTGCCCATTTTAAGTGGAACTGAAGTATTTGTACTATACATGGATACATTGCATATACCTGTGCATCACATAGACAATAATACTGTACAAAGCCAACAAACACATTGGTCTGTTTGCCTTCAGGGACTCCTCTCAACAGCAGCTGCAAGAAGCAACAGGAGCCAAAAGACCCAGAACAGCTTTGAGAGAAGAGGAGAAGCAGAGGCTGTCTGAAGAGGTCTGCAACACCATCCTGGATCACACCAAAGAAAGGTTCTCTTTCTCTGGCCACCTTGTGAGTGCTACCTTACTGCAAGCAGACATGTTTGAAAGGTACTGCCATTCAAAAAAATAAAAAATCTGTTCATGTTCATTTTTACAAATCTATACAATTGGCCAGAATATGGTTGTTCATATTTACAAATCTATACAATTGGCCAGAATATGGTTGTTCATTTTTACAAAGCCATACATATTGTTTATGCAGTGTTGAGGAATGTGAAAGAACACCCTTGATTATTTTTACTGTGATAACTTATTTTGCTTTTGTAAGCCAACACTTTTGAGATCAGTCAATAAATGCTTCTGGTATTGACTTATATGCTGCCCCTGTCTTCATGTTGTTGCTGGACATATCTTTTTAAAAATGTGTGTAGGTCACCTAAATCATCAGAAAAATTGCCCCTCCTGAGAATTTTTTCAGGAGCCGCCACTGCATACATCTAATGCTCTCCATTATCAAAAAGCAATAATTTCCTAAATTTTTCCATTAAGTGAGCTGACAATAAAATGGGGGTTGACAAGAAAAGTGAAGTTATCCATTTATTTTTCACACAATTACTCTGACTGATATGAAAAAAAAAAAAAAAAGTATGCACTCACTAACTGTAAGTCGCTCTGGATAAGAGCGTCTGCTAAATGACTAAAAATGTAAAAAATGATATGTAAATTTTCTGATTTAAGTAATAACAGCAATAACATGCATCCTTGGATCTAAAATTGCATTTTAATTGTCCATACCAAATCAGTTCCTGCCTATCCTCTACCCACATATGTACTTGGGTAGATCTGAAAGGATTGGATAAGTGTAAGTAATATGTCCGAACTTTTACCGAGCCTATCAGTGGGCATGGTGGAGCTATTACCATATCTTTAACATATACAATCCTTTCAGAATCAGATCTACAGAAGTACATAGCTGAGTAAGGGCTGGATACAGTACGGTGTATAGCACCATCTTGTGGACATTAGGAAGCAAGAAAGCTGCATCTCGATATAGGCCTCCTGTAAGTCTATAATCCATCATCACAGTCCAACATCACAGTGTGTTATTATTTTTCATATAACTACTTTTCATAGAACTCCCATCCAGCTGTCTCTCAGTGGAGTGTTCTTTCTCTAAATTAAACACAGCTAATGAAACACCTGTCTTTTGATGAACAATGTCTGTCTGTTCTTGAGTAGACTTGTCCCTCAACATAGTATACCCTCATGGGATGGGAAAGACAAAAAAAAAAAAAATGAGCAGCTCATCTCTGTTGCCAGATAAACCTACTTCTCCTTAGAGTAGTCACTGCCATTATGGAGATACTAGTGACTGGAGACAGACATACTAGAGTGCTATTTATATGAACTCCAGCAGAGTGTAGTCTTGCCTTGATAAAGAGCAGAGTATTATCAGTTTTAGCCTCAGGACTAAAGTGTGAATTGGGAAGCCTTTAGGCCTAAATCATTTTTACATTAAAAATAGAAAAACAATAGAGATACAAAAAGTGTATGCTGTCAAGTTATCACTACTTAACCTGCTTTTAAATTGTCACCTGCGCTATTCCAATACTTTAATGTACTCCAGTCTTGTGAAAGCATGAATACGTTGTCACTACAATCAAGGGCCTAAATTAAGTAATCAGTTTATCTAGGCTAAATGACTTTGAGCCCGTCTGCACCAACCAGTGGAGGGATATGGAACTCAAACGACGTCAATGACTGACTGATGAGCGTATGTTCAGCTCTGTTTGTTACTGTAATGCATCTCTCTCTGTCTCTCACCTGATTGATCAAAAGCGAGAGGGTGCCCGCCTGCCCATTTTGGGCCTGTCGCCTCCCTCTGTGGTAGCTGTATCGTAGACCCAGGAGAGGGAGGGTGTGGCGGTGCTGTGCTGCATCTGTGCTGCGGTTACTTACTGAGGCAGTCCGTGCTCAGATTTATCATGGCCTTTATATTCTACCAGAACAGACAGCAGCAGGTTATCTCTACAGAAGGCTGTGATAAGAGACATTTGAGCCAGACTCAACAGAGATAGAGATACATGGAATACAAATAGGTTTTACAAAAAAGGTGCTTGACTGAGTTGCAGGTGCAACTTTTAAAATGTGTTCCTCTGCATTGAAATCCCTGCAAACAAAGTAGAAGAGGGTTGAATATCTAAACAGCTAGTTTAATACCGTAGTTCCTCTGAACTCAGATAGGGAAAGGGGGCAGACACTTACTCCTTTTTCTTGGTCTGAAGAGGCACTCTGTCTGGGAGAGAGAAGAACCTCAATCACAAGCTGAAGTCGATACACTTTTCCTGTACTGGCATCAATCGTGAGGACATTGCCAAGTCTAGTATGGACCCTCCCAAGAAATCAGGCGGTTTTAGTCAGGTACAGTGCCTTCAGAAAGTATTTATACCCCTGGATTTATTCCACATTTTGTTGTGTTACAGCCTGAATTCAAAATGGATTAAAAACAAATCTCACCCATCTACACACAATACCCCATAATGACAAAGTGAAAACATGCTTTTAGAAAATGTTGCTAATTTATTGAAAATGAAATACAGAAATATCTAATTGACATAAGTATACACACCCCTGAGTTAATATATGTTAGAAATACCTTTGGCAGTGTTTAGAGCTGTGAGTCTTTCTGAGTAAGTCTCTAAGAGCTTTGCACACCTGGATTGTACAATATTTTCACATTATTCTTTTTCAAATTCATTAAGCTCTCTCAAGTTGGTTGATGATCATTGCTAGACAGCCATTTTCAAGTCTTACCATAGATGTTCAAGCCAAAGTCAAAACTGTAACGAGGCCACTCAGGAACATTCAATGTTGTGTTGGTAAGCAACTCCAGTGTAAACTGAGTATACGAAACATTAGGAACACCTTCCTAATGTCCACACTCCCCCTTTTGTCCTCAAAACAGCCTCAATTCGTTGGGGCATGGACTCTTCAAGGTGTCGAAAGCGTTCAATAGGGATGCTGGCCCATGTTGATTCCAATGCTTCCCACAGTTGGCTGGATGTCCTTTGGGTGGTGGACCATTCTTGATACACATGGGAACATGAAAAACCCAGCAGTGTTGCAGTTCTTGACACAAACCAGTGCACCTGGCACCTACTACCATACCCTGTTCAAAGGCACTTAAATATTTTGTCTTGCCCATTCACCCTCTGAATGGCACACATACCAAATCCATATCTCAAAATCCTTATTTAACCTGTCTCCTCCCCTTCATCTACATTGATTGAAGTGGATTTAACAAGTGACCAATAAAGGATCATAGCTTTCACCTGGATTCACCTGATCAATCTATGTAATGGAAAGAGCAGGTTAAAGAAGTCCTGCTGAAAGGTGAATTTGTCTCCCAGTGTCTGTTGGAAAGCAGAGTGAACCAGGTTTTCCTCTAGGATTTTGCCCATGCTTAGCTCTATTCTGTTTATTTTTATCCCAAAACATCCCTAGTCCTTGCCGATGACAAGCATACCCATAACATTTGGTATTTTATTAGGATCCCCATTAGCTGTTGCGAAAGCATGATGCAGCCACCACCATGCTTAAAAATATGGAGAATTGTGTTGTGTGTTGGATTTGCCCCAAACCTAACACTATGTATGGTCCTCTGTAGCTCAATTGGTAGAGCATGGCACTTGTAACGCCAGGGTAGTGGGTTCGATCCCCGGGACCACCCATATGTAAAAATGTATGCGCACATGACTGGAAGTCGCTTTGGATAAAAGCGTCTGCTAAATGGCATATTATTATGTATTCAGGACATAAAGTTAATTTATTTGCCAAATTTTTTGCAGTTTTACTTTAGTGCCTTATTGCAAACAGGATGCATATTTTGGAATATTTTTTTTATCTGTACAGGCTTCCTTCTTTTCACACTGTCAATTAGGTTAGTATTGTGGAGTAACTACAATGTTGTTGATCCATCCTCAGTTTTCTCTCATCACAGCCATTAAACTCTGTAATTGTTTTAAAGTCACCATTGGTCTCATGGTGAAATCCCTGAGGGGTTTCCTTCCTCGCCGGTAACTGAGTTAGGAAGGATGCCTGTATCTCTGTAGTGACTGATCCAAAGTGTAATTAATAACTTCACCAGTGGAGGCTCCTCAGAGGTGTCACGCCCTGGCTCTGGGGACTCTTATATGTTGAGCCAGGGTGTGTAGGGTCTATGTTTTGTGTTCTATGTTCAGTTTCTAGTTCATGTGTTTTCTATGTTGGCCGGGGTGGTTCTCAATCAGAGGCAACGAGAATCAGCTGTTGCTTGTTGTCTCTGATTGGGAACCATACTTAGGCAGCCTGTTGTGCACTTGTGTTTTGTGGGATCTTGTTCCGTGTAGGTTTGTGTTTGTTAACCGAGGACTTCACGTTTCGTTTTTTTGTTTTGTATTTTGTATCGTGTTGCCAGTACTCTATTAAAGAAGATGTACGCATATCACGCTGCGCCTTGGTCCACTCATTATGACGATCGTGACAGAAGATCCCACCAATACAGGACCAAGCAGCGTGTCCAGGAGCAAACGCCGGAGGTAACGTTAGTGGATGTCCTCCTCGGTTGGGGGCAGATAACGGAGGAGGAGGCCGTCCGTTACCGGAGGGCGATGAAGGGGGAGACCCAGGCAGGAGAGGAGAAGCGGCGCCAACCGGGCCGTTGTCGGACAGGCGAGAGGCACCCCCAATAAATATTTTTGGGGGGGGTACACGGCATGGACGACGGGGCGGCTGGAGGCAGCTACAGGGCGAGTTTGTGGATTAGGAGAGGAGGCCACCGGGTTTGGGGGGCTGGAAGGGAGGTTGGCGGAGCCTAGAGGTAGAGCAGAGCCAACTCCCCGTACTCAGGCTAGGCAGCGTGAGACTGGGCAGGTTCTGAGGTATGCGGAGCTGCGTACTGTGCCGCGAGTGGTCCGGCACAGTCCGGTACGTCCTGTGCGAGCACCACGCACGTGTCGTGCTAAGGTGGGCATGCAGCCAGGACGGAGTGTGCCGGCTCAACGCTCGTGGCCTCCAGTACCCCTCCTCGGTCCCGGATATCCTGCGCCAGTGTCACGTGCTGTAGTGCCAGTACGAGTACACAGCCCTGTACGTCCTGTGCTGATGCCTCACACAGAGTGTGTAAAAATAGGCATTCAGCCAGGACGGGTTGTGTCAGCTCTTCGCTCCAGACCTCCAGTCCGTCTCCACAGCCCGGTCCGGCCTGTTCCTGTTCCCCGCACCAAGCCTATGGTGCGCGTCGCCAGCCCGGCCCGGCCTGTTCCTGCTCCCCGCACCAAGCCTATGGTGCGCGTCGCCAGCCCGGCCCGGCCTGTTCCTGCTCCCCGCACCAAGCCTATGGTGCGCGTCGCCAGCCCGGCCCGGCCTGTTCCTGCTCCCCGCACCAATCCAGTGGTGCGCGACGTCAGCCCGGTCCGGCCCGTTCCTGCTCCCCGCACCAAGCCAATGGTGCACGTCGCCAGCCCGGCCCGGCCTGTTCCTGCCCCTCGCACCAAGCCTATGGTGCGCGTCGCCAGCCCGGCCCGCCTGTTCCTGCCCCTCGCACCAAGCCAATGGTGCGCGTCGCCAGCCCGGCCCGGCCTGTTCCTGCTCCCCGTACCAAGCCAATGGTGCGCGTCGCCAGCCCGGCCCGGCCTGTTCCTGCTCCCCGCACCAAGCCTATGGTGCGCGTCGCCAGCCCGGCCCGGCCTGTTCCTGCTCCCCGCACCAAGCCAGTGGTGCGCAACGTCAGCCCGGTCCGGCCCGTTCCTGCTCCCCGCACCAAGCGTGTGGTGCGCGTCGCCAGCCCGGTCCGGCCCGTCCCTGCTCCCCGCACCAAGCCTGTGGTGCGCGTCGTCAGTCCGGCACAGCCCGTGCCTGTTTCACCGGTGCCTGGTCAGCTGCTCCACACCGGAGCCTAAGCAATCCGCTCCACCGATGTCCAGTCCAGCTCCAGCCAGCGGGACCAGACCAGGGGCGCTACGGGGGGGTTGTTAGAGGGTGGTGGTCACGCCCGGAGCCGGATCCGCCTCCGAGGCGGAATGCCCACCCGGCCCCTCCCCTGTTGGGTTTATGTTGGCGCGGTCGCAGTCCGCGCCTTTGGGGGGGGGGGGTACTGTCACGCCCTGGCTCTGGGGACTCTTATATGTTGAGCCAGGGTGTGTAGGGTCTATGTTTTGTGTTCTATGTTCAGTTTCTAGTTCATGTGTTTTCTATGTTGGCCGGGGTGGTTCTCAATCAGAGGCAACGAGAATCAGCTGTTGCTTGTTGTCTCTGATTGGGAACCATACTTAGGCAGCCTGTTGTGCACTTGTGTTTTGTGGGATCTTGTTCCGTGTAGGTTTGTGTTTGTTAACCGAGGACTTCACGTTTCGTTTTGTTGTTTTGTATTTTGTATCGTGTTGCCAGTACTCTATTAAAGAAGATGTACGCATATCACGCTGCGCCTTGGTCCACTCATTATGACGATCGTGACAAGGGGAGGACCATCCTCCTCAGTGAATTTCATAAAAATAAAAATTGTAAAACATAAAAAAAGTTATCCTTTTTAGATAAAACTATACTAAATATAATCACGTCACCAAATAGTTGATTAAAACACACTATTTTGCAATGAAGGTCTACAGTAGCCTCAACAGCACTCTTTAGGGTAGCACCATGGTGTAGCCAGAGGACAGCTAGCTTCTGTCCTCCTCTGGGTACATTGACTTCAGTACAAAACCTAGGAGGCTCATGGTTCTCACCTCCTTCCATAGACTTACACAGTCATTATGACAACTTCTGGAGGACATCCTCCACCCTATCAGAGCTCTTGCAGCATGAACTTACATGTTGTCCACCCAATCAAAGGATCAGATAATTAATCTAGTACTGAAAGCATAAGCTAGAGCTAGCTAGCACTGCAGTGCATAAAATGTGGCAAGAAGTTGACTCAAAGAGAGAGAAAGACAATAGTTTAACAGTTTTGAACAAATTAGTTTCTTCCAAAATGAAGAAGCAAGAGAGAGATAGAGATTTACATTTAGTTTTTCACTTTCAGTTTCACTTACTTAGCTAGCAAATGCAGCTAGCTAGTTTAGCCTACTCAAACACCCTGCTCAAACAGAGGGATGCTATGTTAGCTAGCAGGCTATGACTATCCAACACAACACTGGAACTCTTCCAAGTCAAGGTAAGCTTTTGGTTTAAGTGCTAAACTGCTTACTGACTGTACACTGTAACGTTACTGCATGATTGTTGCGGGTTAGTAACGCGTTAGTTCTATTAGCTATGTTGTCTATGAAGTTACTTTAGCTAATATGGTGACAAAGATGTAGGCTGTGAGTAGCGGTTATGATATGGTTTGGCTTAGAAAGGGCTGCTATGAAAGTGAACTGTGTTTACATGTGATCAGGGGTGTATTCATTCCGCTAATTCTGTTGAAAAACGTTTCTTAAATGGAAGCAAACGGACAAAGCGGGGATAAATATACCTGAATTTGTCCAATAGAAACTCTGGTTTGCAACTGTTGGACTAATGATTACACTCTGTATCATCTAGATGCAGGCAAGAGTGTGCAAGGCGGTATTGAATGTGTGTGACTGTCTGTCCATGTGTCACTGTCTGTCACCTCATATTTCTCTCGACCTGTGCACCTACGTTGTAAACTTTCATTCATAGGCTAGGTTGTAGTGACCTCATGATGGGTATAGGGAAAGTGTGAGTATCATGTAGTAGCCTAAACCTATCACTGTTGCATTGAACTGGGTGAATTAAATATGAATGACAGATCCAATATGCTGTAATAGAAATTAGGACATTCTCATGGAAAACATAATAATCCTCCCTCATCTTAAATAGCACTGACCGCCACTTAACTTCACCATGCTAAAAGGGATATTCAAAGTCTGCTTTAAAAAAAATAATGTTTATCTACCAATAGGTGCCCTTCTTTGCGAGGCATTGGAAAACCTCCCTAGTCTTTGTGGTTGAATCTGTGTTTGAAATTCACTGCTCGACTGAGGGACCTTACAGATAATTACACTATTTTTGCACACAGAGTGAGTCCATGCAACTTATTATGTGAATTGTTAAGCAAACTTTTACTCTTGAATTTATTTAGGCTTGCCAAAGGGGTTGAATACTTATTGACACAAGACATTTCAGCTTTTCATTTTGTATTAATTTGTAAAAAATGTTTTTTTTAAACATAATTCCACTTTGACATTATGGGGTATTGTGTGTAGGCCAGTGACACAAAATCTCAGGCTGTAACACAACAAAATGTGGAAAAAGTTGTGTGAATACTTTCTGAAGGCACTGTAAGTGCCTGGAGTGATGTCAGTTGTCAGATCAGATCCCCTTGTCTCTGTCTCTCTCTCACTCTTTGACACCAGGCAGCCGGTCTCTCTAGCCTTGACCACATCACAGTGCTCAATTTCTCCTGGTCTGCATCCCAAATGGTGCTCTGTTCCCTTGTTCCCTATATAGTACACTATATAGGAAATAGATTGCCATTTGGGATGTACCCCCAGACGCTGGTGTCAGATGGCTGTCTATTGATGAATGTTTAGTGTTTCTGTCTGAAAACCGACTGTGGTCGCTACTGCCTGCCCTGCAGGGCTCTGGGCGAGACGGATGGCTACATTTGTAATTCAGATGGTGGCCCCACAGCTGCATTAACTATTTAAGTGTGGTTATCTCTGGGTAATGGGACCCCAGTAACAGAGAAAAAAAACCCTGCCAGAGATGGAGTAGCCTGAGCTTTGATATATGGGCCATGCCACTCTACATTATAAGATCCTCTCTGTGCCATACTCTGACTGACTGTAAGTAATCATGATATGTGTGGTGTCATTGTGATTAAATAAAATAGGCACTCATATCATAGCACTCTAGGCGAAAAAGTACATTTATGGGCGACATATAACATGTCAGGTGATACAGGCTCTTGAAAAAATCATTCCGGATACAGGCACCCTTATTAAGGAACTAACCATAATAACTATCCAATTTGTGACGTTTTCATAAATAAATATGCCATTTAGCAGACGCTTTTATCCAAAGCGACTTACAGTCATGCGTGCATACATTTTTGTGTATGGGTGGTCCCGGGGATCGAACCCACTACCTTGTCGTTACAAGCGCCGTGCTCTACCAGCTGAGCTACAGAGGACCACCTTCATCAAATCAAGACCAGCTTTTGCCCTTTTAACCCTTCATACAAAAAATAGCAACTTTCTCAATGCTTTGTATTGCTACAGTACGTGTCATGACTTAGCATAGCTGTAGCCATCTGAAATTCAAAGCATTTTAGACAGAGTACTAATTAGACAAACCCTACCAGGCCTGTACCCAATAATATGATCACACCATCATTAGTAAACACCACTGGCTCGAACCCTCAACTATCGTGTGCAGGCCAGGTCCATGCACAGTAATCATACCTTCACTGACTCTCCCTTACATTCCCTTACGCTTCTACTCTCCTTTGGTCCCTCTTGAGTAGAGCGTATCTGGGGAGTGTAACCTTTAAGTGGATGGGCCTTAGGGGATGCAGGAGTAGCCGGGGTAGTGAGTAGCTGGGAGTACCTGGGGTACAGGAGTGAACCTTCCATCCAGCCAGCTAGCCAGGCAGGCGGTTGGGTACCTGGGGGCAGGGTGGCATTCCACCTGGCTGGCTAGATTAATAAATCATGCCATTAGGCCATTCTGTAGCTGCAGTCCAATTAACCAACAGGGACCCTGTGAATGCAGTTACCTCCTGTGATTAATTACACTGCAATGACATCAGACCAGAGCTCACACACTCCCAAAGGGCAGCCACATGGTTTCATGGCTTCATTCTGCAATTTTTAGTTTCTCAATGAAGTGCTGTGTTGTTGTTATAATGTGCTGTTGTGTTTTGGGGGAAGGGTTCTCTGCTTTCCCTGTCTTAAAGTAACTGTCCAGTGTTTCCAGATTTCTATGAAATATGACCTATAATTTCTTACAATATGAGTGAAAAAGTTTTCTTTCCAAAAATGGTAATTAAGTATGTTAAAAAGCAGCTTTCCTGTGTTGGAATGGTGTGGGCGTACCCCAACAACAGGATGGTGTAGGTGTATACCGGTCATTAAAAATATTAATGCGAGTAGACAGCTGTTTTGACTGTTTTTGAAGTGTTTTTTCTCCAATTTATGCTTTGGCCACAAATATGAGTATAGGACGAGTCAACAACATTATTTGGATATGAGTTAACAGAATTAGATTTTAAATGTTAGATTTTCAATGGACAGTTACTTTAACATGTCATTGATTTGTACCAGAGGAGAGGAAATGGTGAGTAGTGAGATGACACAATATACTGTACACAGCCACACAGGCAGGTAGGAAGGCAGGCACTCATACTCACTCACACCACTAAGCATACACAATCAATAGTACTTAAAGCAGTTTTCAATCAAAACATCATCCTCTGCGACTTATCCAAAACTATACATACAAATTACCTCCACCTCTTGAATAGCATACTCATCAGGATACAGTTAGATGCAATTATTTCCTTAAACACGATCTACGACAAAGCCTCTGTCCTCCCCAATCCGTACTCATTTAATTTGTTGCCTTAATTGAACATAAAAAGGTAGGGAATGAGATGGAAGAGAAAGGTTAATGGGACTGACACAAAGGGCAGTACAGACATCAGAGAAGGACTAGCCTTAACTGTCACATCCAGACCGTGTCACAGACTGTGCCGTGTCACAGTCACCAGGAGCCAATTAGAGCTGGGGCTGCATCCAAAATGGCACTCTATTCCTTATATACTGTATATATATAGCACAGTACTTTTGACCAGGGCCCAACCTATATAGGGGAATAGGGTGCCATTTGAGATGCAACCCTGGTCAGTAATTAAGCCACCTCCAGTAGAGTCAGTAGTGCCAGAGTCAGGCATTTGATTTCTCTGAAAGTACAGACCCTCTCTGAGAGCAGAGCTTCTAAAGTCCTCTATCTTTCTATCAATGTGCTCACTCAGGGTGAAGTCTGCCTGCCGCCATATCCAATAGAAAGGTCACGGATGATGTAACAGATGGGAGGGGTGGAGGGAAGAGACAAGTTCTTGGGATTTAATGGCAAGGGGGCAGGGACAGTGGAGTGGGGACCCACTTTCACACGTCTATTCTTTCGTTTGTGGCTTGCTCTATAAGCACTGAATTAATGTGTTTTTGTTTTAAAAGACTGAAAATGTGGGTCTTTGCAAGTGCAAAATCAAAGAAGAGGAGCAGGCGCCCTGATTGGTGTTCGTCAAACAATGTTTATGTTAGTGTGTGTGACTGTGAGTATGTTTTGTTTTCATCGTGATAGTGTACGCATTTGGCTTCATCTTACATTCCATGTTTCCATTTTTTAATGTTTGTTTTTATGTGGGTTCATCTTAGGTTACAGTTTTTACCCCTTCACTTCTTAGAGGCTCATCCAACTGAAATTAAATATATTGTTATTTTTTTTTGAGTAGCACTGCTTGAATTGATATTAAAACCACATATGACTCATGCCTGATCCTGCTTCAATAGCAGAGTTGCCTATGTGTACTAGATAGATAGGATTGTGCAACACATAACAATGACATTGAGCTGCTGCAGAACACATTTTTGGTAAATTGGACTAAGTTCACGCAATGTAGTAATACATTGGTACTGTATACGTACACCCCTCTCTAAGATAAGCTGCAGAGACTGATAAAGGAGAAGCACTGAAGAAGCCCAATGGATATCACATAAACTACAATCCATTTTCAGCAGAATAGCTTACAGAAGGTATGAGAGCCCATGTCACTTTGCTGCTTTCAGCCCATGGTATTGTATGAGTTTCTAGAGCTACAGGGGGAAATATTTGAAATGCAATGCATACCCAATGTGGTAACACTTTACATGAAGTTCCTCTTATACCTCTGTAATAACAATGCAATTACCCATCCTCCCAAAATCAAATTAGTGAATTGTCTTCAATAGGTGTAATGGGCACTCACGTAAACATGATGACTCTATGTAATGAGATGTCCTCAGTGGTTTCCAATCATTCTCTTTGGAACTTGCTCTTATCCTTTGCATTAAGAGCTTTCTATTTAAAACAATAAAGTCATTAGCATTGAACTCCTTTATGCCTGATTCCTCAAACTATTATTTCAGCTACTTTGAATGGCATGCCCACCATACATCAATCAATATGCTTTATATGCTTTCAACTAGCCGGTGCCCCCGCACATTGACTCTGCACCGGTACCCCCCTATATATATAGCCTCCCTACTGTTATTTTATTTTACTTCTGCTCTTTTTTTTCTCAACACTTTTTTTGTTGTTGTTTTATTTTTAAATGCACTGTTGGTTAAGGGCTGTAAGTAAGCATTTCACTGTAATGTCTGCACCTGTTGTATTCGGCGCATGTGGCCAATAAAATTTGATTTGATTTGATTTGATTTACAAATGTGAACTTTACTTGTTTTGCTAGTTGTCAGGAGCATCTTATGTGGATCCCAGCTAGCACATAACGTTCTGAAAA
This sequence comes from Coregonus lavaretus, assembly GCF_964263955.1. Taxonomy (NCBI): domain Eukaryota; kingdom Metazoa; phylum Chordata; class Actinopteri; order Salmoniformes; family Salmonidae; genus Coregonus; species Coregonus lavaretus. Next base: position 25,746,464 of record NC_140009.1, read on the forward strand.
CCATACTTTTCTTAGAGCGTGGTTGTCCTATGGTTATTTTGAATAAAACCTTCCCACAACGTTCTGGGAATGGTGCAGGATAGTTGCTTGGCTTTGGAACATTCTCAGCACATTTAAGGAACTTAAAAAAATTATGTTATTTTCTTGGTATTTCATTATTTTAACAGAACATTTCCTAAAAGTTCAAACATGGTTATATTCAATACATTTTTTGTTTATGTTCTAGGAACGTTCTCCAACTGGTTTGACATTGGGAATGTTCGCAAATAGTTTAGAGAACGTTAAGAAACAACATTCTTCTGTGGGAATTTCAATACTTCAGCATAACGTTTCCTACAGGTTTCCTCATTAAAAGTCGTACTCAAACATTCAGTGAAAGTTTTAAGGAAGTTATTAAAAAAACTACAATTTTCTGGGAATCATAGTAAAACGTTCTCAGAACCTCCCTGCCACCTAAAAATGTACGTTCCCAGAACAGAGGTAATGTTTGCTTCCGTTCTCAGAACGTTTAAAAAACGTTCAGTTTTACCGGTCAGGAAACTTATGGCTTCGTTCCGAGCACCAAGCTCAAGAGAGTTTTACTTACTCAAACAGTTTCTCAGAGCAGAAAGGATTAAGATTGTTTGCGTCAGGAAACCAATGAAAATGGAGACGATAAGCTCCTTTGTCTTGCCCACATTGAGGGAGAGGTTATTGTCCTGGCACGACACTGCCAGGTCTCTGACCTCCTCACTATAGGCTGTCTCATCATCGTCAGTGATCAGGCCAACCACTGTCGTGTCGTCGGCAAATGTAATGATGGTGTTGGAGTTGTGCGCGGCCACGCAGTCGTGGGTGAACAGGGAGTACAGGAGGGGACTAAGCACGCACCCCAAAGGGGCCCCCGTGTTGAGGGTCAGTTTGGCGGATGTGTTGTTGCCTACCCTCACCACCTTGGGCGGCCCATTATGAAGTACAGGATCCAGTTTCAGAGGGAGGTGCTCAGTTCCAGGGTCCTTAGCTGAGCTGTAGTCAATGAACAGCATTGTCACATAGGTGTTCCTTTTGTCCAGGTGGGAAAGGGAAGTGTGGAGTGCAATAGAGATTGCGTCATCTGTGGATCTGTTGGGACAGTATGCGAATTGGAGTGGGTCCAGGGTTTCTGGGATGATGGTGTTGATGTGAGCCATGACCAAGCCGGTGACTCATGTGGTAAACAATGCAATCAGATGAATCCCGGAACATATTCCAGTTTGTGCTAGCAAAACAGTCCTGGAGCTTAGAATCTGCTTCATCGGACCACGTCCGTATTGAGCGTGTCACTGGTAGTTGGGGCGGCAGGTAGCTTAGTGGGTAAGAGCGTTGTGCCAGTAACCGAAAGGTCGCTGGTTCTAATCCCCGAGCCGACTAGTTGAAAAATCTGTCGATGTGCCCTTAAGCAAGGCACTTAACCCTAATTGCTCCTGTAAGTCGCTCTGGATAAGAGTGTCTGCTAAAATGTAAATGTAGTTCCTGTTTTGAGTTATGGTCAGATTTGCCAAATGTAGGGTGAGGGAGAGCTTTGGATGCATCTCTGTGTGTGGAGTAAAGGTGATCTAGAGTTTGTTTTCTCTAGTTGCACAGGCTGGTAGAAATGAGGTAAAACGGATTTCAGTTTTCCTGCATTAAAGTCACTGGGCACCTGGAGCGCTGCCTCTGGGTGAGCATTTTTTTGTTTGCTTATGACCTTATACATTTCGTTGAGGGCAGTCTTAGTGCCAGCTTCGTATTTGTGGTGGTAAATAGTATGGTCTACAGCTTATCATGAGGTATTCTAAAACAGGCTAGCAGAACCTCGAGACTTCCTTATTATTATTAGCGCACCAGCTGTTGTTAACAAAGAAACACACACCACACCCCCTGATCAAACCGGACGCTGACACAGATGCATAGAAATCCCAGCTAATGACTCTGAGAAGCATAGTAGATTACAGTTCTTAATGTCCCGTTGATAGGATAGTCTCGAATGTAGCTCGTCCAGTTTATTCTCCAGCAATTTCATATTCGGCAATAGAACAGAGGGTAGAGGCAGTTCACAACACACACTTACTCTATAAGCAATTGTTTTCTATTTCATCTAAATAAATGTCCCTCATAATACAAGATTTGGTGGCCTGTGTGGTTAGTCCCACGGACCCTGGCACACATGTATGGCCTAGTCTAATAGAGCTGGGATCAGTTCGAATCCGACGCACTGCCCTTCTCTGGCAACCTGTCCTACCTTTCATGTCTGCTTTTCCCTCTCCTATACCCTCATCTCAATAAAATAAATAAACCCCCACAAACATACACTACCGTCCAAAAGTTTGGGGTCACTTAGAAATGTCCTTGTTTTCCATGAAAACATACATGAAATGAGTTTGAATATGAAATATAGCAAAATGCATAGGAAATGTAGTCATTGACAAGGATAGAAATAATTATTTTTAATAGAAATAATAATTGTGTCCTTCAAACTTTGCTTTCGTCAAAGAATCCTCCATTTGCAGCAATTACAGCATTGCAGACCTTTGGCATTCTAGTTGTCAATTTGTTGAGGTAATCTGAAGAGATTTCACCCGATGCTTCCTATAGCACCTCCCACAAGTTGGATTGGCTTGATGGGCACTTCTTACATACGGTCAAGCTGCTCCCACAACAGCTCAATAGGGTTGATATCCGGTGACTGTGCTGGCCACTCCATTATAGACAGAATACCAGCTGACTGCTTCTTCCCTAAATAGTTATTGCATAGTTTGTAGCTGGACTTTGGGTCATTGTCCTGTTGTAGGAGGAAATTGGCTCCAGTCAAGGGCCGTCCACAATGTATGGCATGGCGTTGCAAAATGGAGTGATAACCTTCCTTCTTCAAGATCCCTTTTACCCTGTACAAATCCCCCACTTTACCACCACAAAATCACCCCCAGACCCTCACATTGCCTCCACCATGCTTGACAGATGGCATCAAGCACTCCTCCAGCATCTTTTCATTTGGTCTGCGTCTCACAAATGTTCTTCTTTGTGATCCGAACACCTCAAACTTCGATTTGTCTGTCCATAACACTTTTTTCCAATCTTCCTCTGTCCAGTGTCTGTGTTCTTTTGCCCATCTTAATCTTTTCTTTTTATTGGCCAGTCTGAGATATGGCTTTTTCTTTGCAACTCTGCCTAGAAGGTCAGCATCCCAGAGTCGCCTCTTCACTGTTGACGTTGAGACTGGTGTTTTGCGGGTGTAGTGTATGTTATTCGTAGGTGTTACCGTCAATCAAGGAGTCTGCTCATACTGAACGTCGATCATAAGGTTTATTCAGATCACAAGCTTCAGCATGAGTAACAGGTGACATGACACCCGGAGAGACGCCTCAGAATGGCTGCTTGCTCTAACCTCTCCGTCATTTTCCCCCCTATTTATAAACAATGATGCCCCCTCTTCTGGCCAATCACCAGTCTCCCCTGTCTACAACCCACCTGTCTGTGGTATGTGGTATTACACCTAAAACATTGCCTTCTGATACTAACCTAAACAACATTCCTTGTTCCTCCAAAATAGTCATAATCTCAATACACGACACGGGTACTATTTAATGAAGCTGCCAGTTGTTTCTCAAACTAGACACTCTAATGTATTTGTCCTCTTGCTCAGTTGTGCATCGGGGCCTCCCACTCCTCTTTCTATTCTGGTTCGAGCCAGTTTGCGCTGTTCTGTGAAGGGAGTAGTACACAGCGTTGTAAGAGATCTTCCGTTTCTTGGCAAGTTCTCGCATGGAATAGCCTTCATTTCTCAGAGCAAGAATAGACTGACGAGTTTCAGAAAAAAGTTCTTTGTTTCTGGCCATTTTGAGCCTGTAATCAAACCCACAATTGCTGTTGCTCCGGTTACTCAACTAGTCTCAAGAAGGCTAGTTTTATTGCTTCTTTAATCAGCACAACAGTTTTCAGCTGTGCTAACATAATTGCAAAAGGATTTTCTAATGATCAATTAGCCTTTTAAAATGATCAACTTGGGTTAGCAAACACCACGTGCCATTGGAACACAGGACTGATGGTTGCTGATAATGGGCCTCTGTACACCTGTGTAGATATTCCATAAAAAATCAGCCGTTTCCAGGTACAATAGCCATTTACAACATTAACAATGTCTACACAGTATTTCTGATCAATTTGATGTTATTTTAATGGACAAAAAATTGCTTTTCTTTCGAAAACAAGGACATTTCTAAGTGACCCCAAACTTTTGAACGGTAGTGAAAATACACTGAACAAAAATATAAACGCAACATGGAACAATTTCAGTTACAGTTCATATCAAGAAATCAGTAAATTGAAATAAATAAATTAGGCACTAATCTATGGATTTCACGACTGGGAATACAGATATGCATCTGTTGGTCACAGATACTTGAAAAAAAATGTATGGGCGTGGATCAGAAAACTATTCAGTATCTGGTGTGACCACCATTTGCCTCCTTCAGCGCAGCAAATCTCCTTCGCATAGAGTTGATCAGGCTGTGGAATGTTGTCACACCCCTCTTCAATGGCTGTTGCTGGATATTGGCGGGAACTGGAACTGCCTGTCATACACGTCGTTCCAGAGCATCCCAAACAGGCTCAATGGGTGACATGTCTGGTGAGTATGCAGGCCATGGAAGAACTCTGTTATTTTCAGCTTCCAGGTATTATTTACAAATCCTTGCGACATGGGGCCATGCATTATCATGCTGAAACATGAGGTGATGGTGGCGGATGAATGGCACAACAATGGGCCTCAGGATCTCATCACGATATCGCTGTGCATTCATATTGCCATTGATAAAATGCTGTTGTGTTTGTTGTCCGTGGCTTATGCCTGCCCATACCATAACCCCACGGCAACCATGGGGCACTCTGTTCACATCAGCAAACCGCTCGCCCACACGACACCATACACACTGTCTGCCATCTGTCCGGTACAGTTGAAACCAGGATTCATCCATGAAGAGCACTCTTCTCCAGCGTGCCATTGGCCATTGAAGGTGAGCATTTGTCCACTGAAGTCGGTTACAACGCCAAACTGCAGTCAGGTCAAGACCCTGGTGAGGACAACGAGCACACAGATGAGCTTCCCTGAGACGGTTTCTGACAGTTTGTGCAGAAATTCTTCGGTTGTACAAACCCACAGTTTCATCAGTTGTCCGGGTGGCTGGTCTCAGATGATCCTTGGCTGGCGTGGTTACAGGTTGTGAGGCTGGTTTGACGTACTGCTAAATTCTCTAAAATGACGTTGGATGCGGCTTATGGTAGAGAAATTAACATTCAATACTCTGGCAACAGCTCTGGTGGACATTCCTGCAGTCACCATGGCAATTATACTCTCCCTCAAAACTTGACACATCTGTGGCATTGTGTTGTGTGACAAAACTGCACATTTTAGAGTGGCCTTTTCTTGTCCCCAGCACAAGGTGCACCTGTGTAATGATCATGCTGTTTAATTAGCTTATTGATATGCCACACCTGTCAGGTGGATGGAATATCTTGGCAAAGGAGAAATGCTAAATAACAAGGATGTAAACAAATTTGTGCACAACATTTTTGAGAAATAAGCTTTTTGTGTGTATGGAAAATTTCTGGGATATTTAATTTCAGCTCATGAAACATGGGACCAACACTTTACATGTTGCGTTTATATTTTTGTTCAGTGTATACAGTATATAAAAAACACAAGTTACTGCTATAGAGATTAAAATATGTTGGCTAGTTTTCAGTGCTGTGCAGTGTACTAATCTCCTTCTCCCTGTGGGAATGCGCTCCTCCCCTGGTGGTGGCGGCCAACATTGATAAGAATACCCTGTGTGTGCTGCTAGTCTACCAACTACCATGGTGTGGTGGCAGGGATCCTGGTCCAAAATGTCCACAAGTAAGATCTGAATGACATTAGTTTGGATCTGAGCCTTGGGTCACATTCATTAGGCACCAAATGGAAGAAAACTGACTAAAACAGGGAGACACTACCTGAACTTGTCCAATAAGAAACAGTTGTTTTAGTTTTCTGTTGCGAAATGTTTTGCTACGGTTTGCCCTAATGAACTCGAACCTGATCGTAGCCCACCATTTACAAATACCCATAACAGGGTTTTCTATGAATATATCCTACACTCTTAGAAAAAAAGGTGTTATCTAGAACATAAAATGGTTCTACGGCTGTCCCCATAAGACAACCCTTTGAAGAACCCTTTTTGGTTCCAGGTAGAACCTTTTTGGGTTCCATGTAGAACCCTTTCCACAGAAGGTTCTACATGGAACCCAAAAGGGTTCTAACTGGAACCAAAAAGGGTTCTACTTGGAACCAAAAAGGGTTCTCCTATGGGGACAGCTGAAGAACCCTTTTGGAACCCTTTTTTCTAAGAGTGTTATAGTTGTTTGTGGTCCTCTAACCCGTACCTGTTGAATTTTGGCACGGTCAGCCTCTTCCTGAGCTACAACACTATGCAGGACTCCTTCCCCACTATGGCCATTAAGGCCAACCCCACAAGTGATGACCGCCACCGCAGGAAACAGCAGAATGACTATAAGGCTCTTTCCTCTCTTTCTCTCTGTCACTGCCGGTCTGTGTTTTTCTGTCTGTGCTCTCTCTCTCTCTCTTTCCTCTTTGTCTCTGTCTCTTTATCTCTCTCTGTCGCTCTCTCTACCTCGCCCATCATGTCCTAAGGTGTGTGAGGGGATGTATATTACCAAGTACAGTTGTAATTGACAGTGTTGTGTGCTTTGTTGCCCACAGAAAAAGGTTTTAGAGGAGGGGGTGGACGAGGAAATGGTTCATGAGGAGAAGAACTGGGGTGAGCTATATCTTTGATATTGTCTCAATGTAATGTCCAGGATACGTGATACTGTCTAGGTACCATTACTGACCTATGTTGCTCTGTTAGGTATTGAGCTGGTGTAGGAGGTGACTGGTGTCCCGGCAGCCTCAGGCCCCGTCTCCGACCTCCCAGAAGTCCTCACTGTGGCCTACAGCATCCCTGAGAAGGTCATTACCAAACAAACCTTTTAATACTGTAGTATCTGTATGGTGAGAACAGACAAGCCAAGTCACCATGTATTAGTGGAGGCTGGTGAGGGGAGGACGGCTCATAGTAATGGCTGGAAAGCATACTACATTTCCGAAATTTCACATACTATTAAAAAATAATCGCATTCCCAAAATGCCTACTATTTAGAATGCTAGTACGGGTATTCGGACACGACCCATGACTAATCTTTTCTCGTAATGTAGTTATTCTGTTCCCAGGAGACAGTGGCAGGTGAGACAGTCGAGGAGACGGAACAGAGTCTACAGGAGCTGATGGCTCAGATGAGGAAGATGTAGCCGGGGACCAGGAAGACACTTCTGCTTTCAGACAACCATCATTTGCTACGTCCCAAATGAAACCCTGTTTCCTATATAGTGCACTACTTTAAGGCTCTGGTCAAAAGTAGTGCACTATGTAGGGAATAGGGTGCCATTTGGGACTCAGCCATTATCATTGCCATGCATCGCTTATCTCTGCAACATTGTACACCTACCACCTTTTAATAAAGAAGCATTGACACTCCAAAGCTCCAATGCAGCGAGCATACTGTATCTTACTGTATATCCACATTGTAAAATAATGCCAGCTCTTCTTACCCACTAACTGTACTACAGTATCAATACTCCTTAATGCAAGTACTTCTGCTCAAAGGGAATGCAATGCATGGTTAATGAGCTTAAAGTGCTGCTGATGATAAGGATCTTCATATTCCCCAAGGGTAGGAATTTACTAAGGGTAGGTATTTACTAGTGTAAGCCTGTTCAGTATGGAAGCATATAGCTGTCGAAAGATGTACATTTGAATTTCAGCATCAGAGAGCATAAACTGGAAGTTGAAATACCCTAACATTAGCCTCCTACCTGTACCTAAATCGTATGTAATTCTCTTAAATTGACTTACATTTGATGTAATGGACCAGGTACATACAGATGTTAGCTGTATAATTAATTATGCTTATGTGTCACCTGTTGACCGAGAGGAAAGATTGTTGTAACACCCGGAATTGAATAAGTAATCAATCATTGTAGTTATGGATGCAGTCTCTGACCAATTACTACTACTGTAGAGAACGTCAACTGTCTGCATGACAAACCTGCCTTTACTTTATCTGGTACATGTTTAGCTCTGGTCCAGGGTCAAGCCACATGTAACACCCTGGACCAGAGCTACTCCATGTCATACTCACAACTGTTGAAACTGATAAACCTGTAACGGACACTTTCTCTGCTGAATCCGTACACACTTTGTTTCAATAAAGTATTTATTAGCCAGAGTACAGAATACCACTTGTCACGAACCGGCTCAAGTTCGTAACAAAAGGGAGACACGTGGAGACAAGGAATACCCAAAATATATATTTATTAGCTAAAGTAAACTAAATCAAATAACAATGGTGTGTGTAATCAGTAATCAGTAGTGTAAGTGAGTGTTTGCATGCATAAATGTAATAATGCAAGGTGTTGAAAGGTGCCAAAGCAAACAACCAAAAAGCCACAAAAATACCACAACCAAAATCAGTCAAAGTATCTGCCTGGAGAGAGTCTCCTCAATGAATGTGGAAGAGGTCCATTTATGCTGGGACACACCCGGCCCAGGTGTTTCCCATGTAGCTGACGACCCTCCCAACTCCGCCCACCGGCATCCTAATAAGGAAACAAGAGCAAAGAGAGAATACGGCAGACAGAGTGGGAGGGTCGTCACCCCCCCCCCCCCATAAAACCGGGGACCAACAAGGACCCCGGACCAACGTACCAGCCCCTGCGTCCCAAACCGACAAATTGTACATGTTCACCCCTCCACTTGCCCCAACCATCATCCTCCTCTCCAGACCAACAAGACTAGGAGGGAACAAACAGGAAAGATAGAACATGACAAAACCAAACAATGGTCAGTCACATCAATATTCAGGAACAGGGCGCACGAGAGAGCGCATCAGCAATCACGTTATCATCTGCTTGCAGCAAAACTGCACCTGCCCCCACATGACTAGCATCAATTGTCATTACCTGCAAGGTAAATGACAAATCCACACGAGGAGCAGCCAGTACCGGAGTTGAGGTAAGCAACCTCTTTGCATCTTCGAAAGCCTGTTGACAATGAGAAGACCATACGTACACAGCCTTAGCTTTCAGCAAATCTGTCAAGGGAGCGACCACAGTAGAGAAGTTCCTACAAAAACCACGATAATACCCAATCATTCCCAAGAAACGCATCAGTTCCTTTTTAGTAGTTGGTAGTGGAAAAGCATCAATAGCTACCACTTTAGCCCGAACAGGACGCACTTCACCCTGCCCAACCACCTTTCCAAGGTATGTAACAGTCGCCTGAGCATACTCACATTTAGCCAAATTTATCGTGAGGCGACCCACAGCCAGACGTCCGAACAAGGCTTGAATACGGGACAGATGTTCCTCCCAAGTATCTGCATATATCACTACATCGTCCAGATAAACAGCGCACCCGGCCAGACCAGAGACAACCCTGTTCATAAGTCGCTGAAAAGTGGCAGGCGCATTACGCAGTCCGAAACTCATAACCGAATACGAGTACAGACCAAAAGGTGTAATAAAGGCAGAGATTTCACGTGCCCTACTCGTCAGTGGCACCTGCCAATAGCCCTTTAACAGGTCAAATTTGCTCACAAACTTAGCTGCGCCGACTTGATCAACGCAGTCCTCCATCCGAGGAAGAGGAAATGAATCCGGCTTAGTGACATCGTTTACCTTACGGTAGTCCGTACAAAATCTATTTGTTCCATCCGATTTACTGACCAAGATACAGGGAGAAGCCCAACTGGAGAAAGAAGGCTCTGCTATTTTACTTTCCAGCATGTACCTGACCTCAGCATCCAGACAACGCAGTTTCTCTGAAGAAACTCTATAGAACCATTGACGAATGGGGTCAGCATCTCCAATGTCAATATCATGTTCTATTAAGTTTGTACGTGTAGGTGTATCAGAAAACAACCCTGGAAATCTCCGAATCAAACCAACCATCTCTTTCCGCCCATCAACAGGTAGATGAGTAAGAAGGCTATCTAAAATCTCCAGTGTCTCTGAATTTTTCAATCTACCCTGCAGTATGCAATCGTCGGGACCAGAAACATCTTCCTGCTCCTGCACAGACCTAGCATGACCAGAACCCAGGGAATTAACAGTATCAGCCAAAAGAACAGCCTTACCGTCCTCTGTAGACCCCCCCTGTTCAGTCTCAGAGGAACGTGCATAATAGGGTTTTAACAAATTTACATGGCACGGTTGGTGTGCTTTCCTCCGTTCTGGAGTGGCAACTAGATAATTTTGCTCAGTGTACTGGCGCACCACTGTATATGGACCTTGAAACTTGGCTTGAAAAGGAGAACCAACAATTGGCAGCAGAGCCAGAACCTGATCACCTGGACTAAAGTGACGAGGCTCAGCTCGGTGATCATATATGCTCTTCATCCTGTCCTGTGAAGATGATAGCTTCTCTTTAGCCATTTCACCAGCGGCACACAAGCGTCGCCGAAAATCACCCACATATGATAACAGGGACTGAGGAGGCTCGGGAGACTTCCAGTCATCCTGGAGAACAGATAAAAGCCCACGCACCCGATGTCCAAACACTAGGTCATTTGGGCTAAAACCCGTGCTCTCCTGTGAAACCTCCCTAGCAGCTAACAATAACCAAGGCAACCCCTCCTCCCAATCCTTTTCCATCTCAGTACAATAAGCTCTCAACAAAGACTTAAGTGTTTGATGGAAACGTTCCAGTGCTCCTTGACTTTGGGCATGATAGGCGCTAGACAAGTTGTGTTTAATATGGAGTTGTTGGAGAACCTGACCAAAGAGATTAGAGGTGAAATTAGATCCTTGATCACTTTGAATGACCTTAGGGATTCCAAACAGTGAGAGAAACTGAGTCAAAGCTTTTAACACAGCCTTAGTCGTGATAGACCGGAGAGGATAGGCAGCAGGAAACCTAGTGGTCTGACACATCACAGTCAACAAATAATTACTACCCTTTCTAGAACGAGGCAGAGGACCAACACAGTCAATAATCAGATACTCAAAAGGTTTACTGAGTACAGGAATAGGGAACAGTGGTACCGGCTTAATAGCTTGATTAGGTTTACCAGTTAATTGACAGGTGTGACAAGTTTTGATGAAATCAGAAACATCCCTCTTTAATCTTGGCCAAAAGAAATGTCGTAATATACGATTGTAGGTTTTTCTCACACCCATATGCCCAGCAACGTCATTGTGAGAAGTTGTTAGCACCAACTCACGAAGCTTAACTGGTACCACAACCTGACTAATCGCCTCCCCCAGAAAACAACTACCATGAGACATCCACTTTCTCATCAGGACCTCTTCTTGGAGAAAATAGCCCTGTGCGACATCTCCCAACTGTTCCACAGGCACAATTTGGTCCCGCAACTCTTCTAATGTAGGGTCAGTCCGTTGCGCCTCGATTAAATCGGAGCGGGATATAGATAACGGGATAACAGGGAAAACAGTAACAGACTTCTTTGTGGTATTCTCGTTAGCCAGTTCCGTGACCAGGTCGTCATAGATCATAGAACGCGTCACTGTACACGCAGAAAACACCTCTGGGAAATTCTGCGCACTCTCATCAGGAATCCCTACAATTGACGGCTTAGTGGAAACCACTAAAGATGGAAACACGATAGGCCACACACGCTCCCCAGCCAAGTTATTCCCAAGGATCACGTCAATACCCTCAATAGGCAATGAAGGACGCACCCCCACAACAACCTCACCTTTCACCAGTCCAAAATCCAACATCAGTTTATGCAATGGAACTGACAGAGTGTTCAGACCTATTCCCCTAATTAGAACACTATTCCCCGAATCAGTCTCCGCAGAGAAGGGTAACACAGATTCCAACACAAATGATTCAGAGGCACCTGTGTCTCTTAGGATCTTTACTGGCACTAGGTTCTTACTTCCTACCATAGACACAAAACCCTCCGTAACGAAAGGTAAATAGTCGGGATCAATATAGCCTTTCACCTGGCTCTGGGCATGAGACAATGCGTCAGGAGTGAACTGATGTGGAACAGGCGCTGCTAACGCTGCAGGCCTCGATTTACCATAAGCACCTGTACTGAATTTACCCCTAGATTTAAGAATCGGACATTCATTTTTCCAATGACCTAATTCTTGACAGTAGTGACACTCTTGACCAAAGTCAGTTTTACCACGGGTATCAGGCTCAACCCTAGTTGAATGAAACTCTGCCCGGGAACCGAAGTATCTCGGCGAGCGAGGCCCAAATCTCTGCAAACGCCCCCACTCACTCCGAATACGGGGTTCTGCAAAAACATTTTTGTGAGTCAACACATATTTATCTGCCAAAACCGCAGCTTCAGCGACATACTTTATTTTTCGTTCGTTAATGTACGTCGCTATACGATCAGGGATTGTGTCCTTAAATTGTTCTAACATAATCAGATCAAACAGCCCTTGGAAAGTCATAACTGCAGAGGCAGAACACCAGCGATTAAACTGTGAAGATAATATTCGCGCAAACTCAACTCTGCTGATCATCCCTTTTTAAAGTTCTAAATCGTTGGCGGTAAGCCTCAGGGACCAATTCGTAACTCTGTAACACAGCCGTTTTAACCTTCTCATAACTAACACTGTCTGCTACACTAAGAGCTGAATATGCTTCTTGCGCTTTACCAGTCAGCACACACTGCAACATCAAAGTGCGATCAGAATCAGGCCAACTCCTAGCGTCAGCAACACGCTCAAACAACGAAAAGAATGTCTCCGGGTCCTTTTCATTAAACTGGGGCAACAACCGTAAATTCCCAACAATATCAAATGTGTCTGGATTACGACCAAAAGAGGAACGACCCCTAGGTAACTCTGGATCACCTTCCCAGAGCAAACTCTCCCCTGAGAGCTTTCCTTCCCTAACCAACTCTAGTCACTCTTGTTGCAGCTTGATTTTAGCACGCTCCATATCCTGTTTAAATTCCAATTCCCTTTCATATTTTACACGATCATGCTCCATTTTAGCTTGTTCATGCTCCATTTTAGCTCTTTGTCCATTTTGTTCATGCTCTAGCTGTAACAGAAGCAGTTCTTTCTGCTGTTCAAAAAGAAGACTACTATGACTAACCGATGGAGCGGTCATTGTAACATATCGGGGAGACAACGTGTCCTCAGCAGAGGCTGCCCCAGTGGTAACATCCAGAATACCACTCTCCATCAAATTGGCCTTCAATATTAACCTAATAGAATTTTTTTGACGTTTATCACTAATTTCAACCTTGTAGTGTTCAGCAACCTTCAACAGCTGTTCTTTAGTACAGTGAGGGGAAAAAGTATTTGATCCCCTGCTGATTTTGTACGTTTGCCCACTGACAAAGAAATGATCAGTCTATAATTTTGATGGTAGGTTTATTTGAACAGTGAGAGACAGAATAACAACAATAAAATCCAGAGAAACGCATGTCACAAATGTTATAAATTGATTTGCATTTTAATGAGGGAAATAAGTATTTGACCCCCTCTCAATAAGAAAGATTTCTGGCTCCCAGGTGTCTTAAAGAGAGTGCTCATAATCTCAGATTGTTACCTGTATAAAAGACACCTGTCCACAGAAGCAATCAATCAATCAGATTCCAAACTCTCCACCATGGCCAAGACCAAAGAGCTCTCCAAGGATGTCAGGGACAAGATTGTAGACCTACACAAGGCTGGAATGGGCTACAAGACCATCGCCAAGCAGCTTGGTGAGAAGGTGACAACAGTTGGTGAAATTATTCGCAAATGGAAGAAACACAAAATAACTGTCAATCTCCCTTGACCTGGGGCTCCATGCAAGATCTCACCTCGTGGAGTTGCAATATCATGAGAACGGTGAGGAATCAGCCCAGAACTACACAGGAGGATCTTGTCAATGATCTCAAGGCAGCTAGGATCATAGTCACCAAGAAAATAATTGGTAACACACTACACCGTGAAGGACTGAAATCCTGCAGCGCCCGCAAGGTCCCCCTGCTTAAGAAAGCACATATACAGGGCCGTCTGAAGTTTGCCAATGAACATCTGAATGATTCAGAGGAGAACTGGGTGAAAGTGTTGTGGTCAGATGAGACCAAAATGGAGTTCTATGGCATCAACTCAACTCGCTGTGTTTGGAGGAGGAGGAATGCTACCTATGACTCCAAGAACACCATCCCCACCGTCAAACATGGAGGTGGAAACATCATGCTTTGGGGGGGGGGGGGGGGGTTCTGCTAAGGGGACAGGACAACTTCACCGCATCAAAGGGACGATGGACGGGGCCATGTACTGTCAAATCTTGGGTGAGAACCTCCTTCCCTCAGCTAGGGCATTAAAAATGGGTCGTGGATGGGTATTCCAGCATGACAATGACCCAAAACACACGGAAAGGCAACAAAGGAGTGGCTCAAGAAGTGGCCTAGCCAGTCTCCCGACCTTAATCCCATAGAAAATCTGTGGAGGGACCTGAAGGTTCGAGTTGCCAAACATCAGCCTCAAAACCTTAATGACTTGGAGAAGATCTGCAAAGAGGAGTGGGACAAAATCCCTCCTGAGATGTGTGCAAACCTGGTGGCCAACTACAAGAAACGTCTGACCTCTGTGATTGCCAACAAGGGTTTTGCCACCAAGTACTAAGTCATGTTTTGCAGAGGGGTCAAATACTTATTTCCCTCATTAAAATGCAAATCAATTTCTAACATTTTTTACATTAGTTTTTCTGGATTTTTTTGTTGTTATTCTGTCTCTCACTGTTCAAATAAACCTACCATTAAAATTATAGACCGATCATTTCTTTGTCAGTGGGCAAACGTACAAAATCAGCAGGGGATCAATTACTTTTTTCCCTCACTGTATAAAATGGCAGGGTTTTGATACCTTGTGTCCCCTTTGGCTTCATGTACATTCAAACAGACAATGAAGGCTCAACCATGAATCATATTCACAACAAGCTCTCACAGTCTCACATCAGAATTAGACGTTCATCCATGTCTCTCAAACGTCAAATTTCGAAGTTGTTCAAAACGTGACATTTCAAAGTGTTTAAGGTTAGAGACCGGGTTAAGTTTAGGCATTACGGTTTGGGATAGGCTTAAAACAAAAATAACTTTCTATCACGGGATTCAAACATGCAACCTTTGGCACCAGAGGCAGATGCTTACACCCATTACGGTTTGGGATAGGCTTAAAACAAAAATAACTTTCTATCATGGGATTCAAACATGCAACTTTTGGCACCAGAGGCAGATGCTTACACCCATCCACCCATCCACCAACCCTGCATTGGAAAAACCGAAACCTACTTGAAGGTAACAGCGCTCACTGTTGCCCCTAGTGGACAGTTTCCACGTCATCTCCCAACATCCTCAGACATGGCTGGACATCGAATACTGACTCGTATAATGGGTGACCTGGCTGATTCATTAGTGCACACTGTAGCAAAACGTTTTGCAACAAGAGTTTCTTATTGGACAATTACAGGTAATCCCTCAGTTTTCTTCCGATTTATGTCTAGTGAATACACCCCAGTGAAATCATGTCGTGAGAGAGCCAACACTCAGTTCTGGTGAAAAACTGATGGCATGGGCTTGAACCCCCTTCTTTTACTTGCATAAATACTGTATGTGAGGTAAATACATTTAAAACACTGCTCAGTGATTTACAATTTTTTATGTGCAACATGGCATGAGTTTGAGGTTCCATCTTGAAACAGGCATTTGTCATAGTTTACATAAATGAAATACAATTTGCATTCATATCTATTCCTGTACTGCATGGAGACTTGGCACTGATTGCATAATTGACACAGCAAAAGAACCTGAGCTCAGTATTCTCTATCAATACAGTTCCGATTCATTGTATTATATGAGCATGCATCCAATAGTTTATAGGTATGTAAATTCTATTTTAAATGCTAATTACATTGTCTGCTAAATGACCAAACTGTCACTCTTATCCAGAGCGACTTACTAGTTGGTGGTGATATTGATTTATCATTATCCAAATTCAAATAGAATTTCGACAGCTATATGCTTCCATAGATAGTAACAGAGAGCCATGCTAATTTGGAAACATTTGTGAATATGGAATAAAAACCTTCATAACCTGAGTTTCAGGCCCTGACAAGGGGTGTTGATGTCATTTCAGATTATTTTATAATAATTGTAATGTTTACATTTACATTTACATTTTAGTCATTTAGCAGACGCTCTTATCCAGAGCGACTTACAGGAGCAATTAGGGTTAAGTGCCTTGCTCAAGGGCACATTTACGTCATTTAGCAGACGCTCTTATCCAGAGCGACTACAAATTGGTGCATTCACCCTATAGCCAGTGGGATAACCACTTTACAATTATACTTTTTTTTTATTTTTTTTTTTTATATTTTTTTTATATGTTATGTTAATAATAATAATAATCTAATACATGACAACATATATTTTTGTACAAACCAAAAAAACTATTAACAATTCTGCCATTGAACAGACATGATTAAATAAAGCATAATTCATATTTCCATAAAGACAGTTAGCTACAGTACACTTGACAGACGACACCACTACACTGTTTCATCTCAAAGCAGCTTAACAAACTATTAAGAGTGTGATGGACGTTGTTCTTCTCAGGAATGCAGATCGTGAACCCTGGGTGAACCTCAATTGTAATGCATTGATTCCTCATGTCCTCTCTCCGCCCCCCCCATCTCAAAATACATTTGAGGAGAAGATCCAAGGTCCCTACCCTCAGACCTTCTCCACCAATGCATTTGTAGAAAGAGACGAGGAAATGGACACACGGAATCAAGGAAAGACAAAATGAGATCCTCCACTTGTGTTCTTGGGAGGGGCGGTAGAGGGCGGGGTCACCTGGGGGACGTGTGGGAGAGGGGCAGGCCCTCGTAGGCTAAACATGTCCCCACTGGACGAGTGTCAAGACGGGGCCTTTCCACACACCAGAGAGGGCTCTGCCTCTTTGATCTACATGGCCCGCTTGTAGAGCTCCGCTGCTTTCTCAAAGTCCCCCTCATAGCTGGGGGAAAGAGAGGGAGGAGGGAGGAGAGGATGATGGACAGAGAAGAGAGAAAACCAGGTTCATAAAGAGATGTGGGGTTGATGACAATGAT
This sequence comes from Coregonus lavaretus, assembly GCF_964263955.1. Taxonomy (NCBI): domain Eukaryota; kingdom Metazoa; phylum Chordata; class Actinopteri; order Salmoniformes; family Salmonidae; genus Coregonus; species Coregonus lavaretus. The sequence continues at coordinate 25,763,650 of NC_140009.1, forward strand.
GATAAGACAAGTCGTTCAGCTCATAGTACTGTATGTATATTAACAATACGATGGTGTGTGTGTGTGTGTGCATCTGCCACTGTGTGGGTTCAATGTTAAACAGATTTTACAGGATGTACAGTACATCCATTAAAGGGGCAATCCGCAGTTGAAACAATAACAAAGCGTCTGTTCCACAAGCCCATGGAGATGAGGCACAAGGTGGAGTTTTACAGGAAAGTGAGGAGGGAGTTTTATGAGGATGGAGTTTTAGAAGTGTTTTCTGATTAAGAGATTGAGAAACTGGAAGCCAGGTTGTTGGAGTTGACTGCAGAGATGGGCTTCCTATGAATCTCTGATTTATTTTGGAGATCTAATAGTACGATAAGATTGAATAAGGTAGGATTGGTAGGTATAGTAAGTTTGATTAGTGTAGGTTTCCTATTTTATAACAAAAAAGTATTAGTTTTTTTAAGTATCAAAATTGTGATGGATCTTTTTTGAGTGTGAAACTCAATATTTGGATATACAGTGCCTTCGGTAAGTATTTAGACCCCTTGGCTTTTTCCACATTTTGTTAGGTTACAGCCTTATTCTAAAATGTATTAAAACGTTTATTTCCCTCATCAATCTACACACAATATCCCATAATGACAAAACAAAAGCAGGATTTTATAAATTTTAGCTAAAAAATAAAATAAAATAAACAGAAATATCACATTTACATAAGTATTCAGACCCTTTACTCAGTACTTTGTTGAAGCACCTTTGGCTGCGGTTACAGCCTTGAGTCTTCTTGGGTATGACGCTACAAACTTGGCACACCTGTATTTGGCGAGTTTCTCCCATTCTTCCCTGCAGATCCTCTCAAGCTCTGTCAGGTTGGATGGGAAGCGTTGCTGCACAGCTATTTTCAGGTCTCTCCAGAGAAGGTTTGATTGGGTTCAAGTCCGGGCTCTGGCTGGGCCACTCAAACACATTCAGAGACTTGTCCTGAAGCCACTCCTGCGTTGCCTTGGCTGTGTGCTTATGGTCATTGTCCTGTTGGGAGGTGAACCTTCACCCCATTCTGAGGTCCTGAGCGCTCTGGAGCAGGTTTTCATCAAGGATCTCTCTGTACTTTGCTCCGTTCATCTTTGCCTCGATCCTGACTAGTCTCCCAGTCCCTGCCAGGTTTCCTCCAGAAGTGACACTTGGCATTCAGGCCAAAGAGTTCAATATTGGTTTCATCAGACCAGAGAATCTTGTTTCTCATGGTCTGAGAGTCCTTTAGGTGCCTTTTGGCAAACTCCAAGCGGGCTGTCATGTGCCTTTTACTGAAGAGTGGCTTCCATCTGGCCACTCTACCATAAAGGCCTGATTGGTGGAGTGCTGCAGAGATGGTTGTCATTCTGGAAGTTTCTCCTATCTCCACAGAGGAACTCTAGAGCTCTGTCATAGTGGCCATCGGGTTCTTGGTCACCTCCCTGACCAAGGCCCTTCTCCCCCGATTGCTCAGTTTGGCCGGGCGGCCAGCTCTAGGAAGAGTCTTGGTGGTTCCAAACTTCTTCCATTTAAGAATGATGGAGGCCATTGTGTTCTTGGGGACCTTCAATGCTGCAGAAATGATTTTGTACCCTTCCCCAGATCTGTGCCTCTACCCAATCCTGTCTCGGAGCTCTACGGACAATTCCTTCCTTCTCATGGCGTGGTTTTTGCTCTGACATGCACTGTCAACTGTGGGACCTTATATAGACAGTTGTGGGCCTTTCCAAATCATGTCCAATCAATTGAATTTACCACAGGTGGACTCCAATCAAGTTGTAGAAACATCTCAGGGATGATCATTGAAAACAGGATGCACCTGAGCTAAATTTCGAGTCTCATAGCAAAGGGTCTGAATACTTATGTGAATTAGCAAAAATGTCTAAAAACCTGTTTTCGCTTTGTCATTATGGGGTATTGTGTGTAGATTGCAGAGGATTTTTATTTATTTAATTCAGTTTAGAATCAGGCTATAATGTAACAAAGTGTGGAAAAAGTCAAGGGGTCTGATACTTTCCGAAGGCACTGTTTATATATACAGTATATATATACACTACCGTTCAAAAGTTTGGGGTCACTTAGAAATGTCCTTGTTTTCGAAAGAAAAGCAGTTTTTTTGTCCATTAAAATAACATCAAATTGATCAGAAATACAGTGTAGACATTGTTAATGTTGTAAATTGTTATTGTAGCTGGAAACGGCTGATTTTTTATGGAATATCTACATAGGCGTACAGAGGCCCATTATCAGCAACCATCAGTCCTGTGTTCCAATGGCACGTTGTGTTTGCTAATCCAAGTTTATCATTTTAAAAGGCTAATTGATCATTAGAAAACCCTTTTGGAATTATGTTAGCACAGCTGAAAACTCTTTCTATTCTGGTTAGAGATTAAATTAAATGTAATACAATGGCAATCCGGGTTATATCTTAAAATCCTACGCATGAACTGCCGATATTACTACGCATATTAATTGATAATGATGGAAAATAAGATATTCAAGATATTTGAATAGATATATATTTTTAAATAGTTATATATACAGTGGGGAGAACAAGTATTTGATACACTGCCGATTTTGCAGGTTTTCCTACTTACAAAGCATGTAGTGGTCTGTAATTTTTATCATAGGTACACTTCAACTGTGAGTTGAAAAATCCAGAAAATCACATTGTATGATTTTTAAGTAATTAATTTGCATTTTATTGCATGACATAAGTATTTGATCACTTACCAACCGGTAAGAATTCCGGCTCTCACAGACCTGTTAGTTTTTCTTTAAGAAGCCCTCCTGTTCTCCACTTATTACCTGTATTAACTGCACCTGTTTGAACTCGTTACCTGTATAAAAGACACCTGTCCACACACTCAATCAAACAGACTCCAACCTCTCCACAATGGCCAAGACCAGAGAGCTGTGTAAGGACATCAGGGTTAAAATTGTAGACCTGCACAAGGCTGGGATGGGCTACAGGACAATAGGCAAGCAGCTTGGTGAGAAGGCAACAACTGTTGGCGCAATTATTAGAAAATGGAAGAAGTTCAAGATGACGGTCAATCACCCTCGGTCTGGGGCTCCATGCAAGATCTCACCTCGTGGGGCATCAATGATCATGAGGAAGGTGAGGGATCAGCCCAGAACTACACGGCAGGACCTGGTCAATGACCTGAAGAGAGCTGGGACCACAGTCTCAAAGAAAAACATTAGTAACACACTACGCCGTCATGGATTTAAATCCTGCAGCGCACGCAAGGTCCCCCTGCTCAAGCCAGCGCATGTCCAGGCCCGTCTGAAGTTTGCCAATGACCATCTGGATCCAGAGGAGGAATGGGAGAAGGTCATGTGGTCTGATGAGACAAAAATATAGCTTTTTGGTCTAAACTCCACTCGCCGTGTTTGGAGGAAGAAGAAGGATGAGTACAACCCCAAGAACACCATCCCAACCGTGAAGCATGGAGGTGGAAAAATCATTCTTTGGGGATGCTTTTCTGCAAAGGGGACAGGACGACTGCACCCGTATTGAGGGGAGGATGGAAGGGGCCATGTATCGCGAGATCTTGGCCAACAACCTCCTTCCCTCAGTAAGAGCATTGAAGATGGGTCGTGGCAGGGACTTCAAGCATGACAACGACCCGAAACACACAGCCAGGGCAACTAAGAAGTGGCTCCGTAAGAAGCATCTCAAGGTCCTGGAGTGGCCTAGCCAGTCTCCAGACCTGAACCCAATAGAAAATCTTTGGAGGGAGCTGAAAGTCCTTATTGCCCAGCGACAGCCCCGAAACCTGAAGGATCTGGAGAAGGTCTGTATGGAGGAGTAGGCCAAAATCCCTGCTGCAGTGTGTGCAAACCTGGTCAAGACCTACAGGAAACGTATGATCTCTGTAATTGCAAACAAAGGTTTCTGTACCAAATATTAAGTTCTGCTTTTCTGATGTATCAAATACTTATGTCATGCAATAAAATGCAAATTAATAACTTAAAAATCATACAATGTGATTTTCTGGATTTTTGTTTTAGATTCCGTCTCTCACAGTTAAAGTGTACCTATGATAAAAATTACAGACATCTACATGCTTTGTAAGTAGGAAAACCTGCAAAATCGGCAGTGTATCAAATACTTGTTCTCCCCAGGTGACAGCATTGGAAATGCTTATGGCAGTTAATCTGCTTCTGTTTTTTGGGTGGCACTGTGTGCTGTTTTTGATGGATGGGTCCTGGCCTCTCGGGGCCCTAGGGATCCGGAGGGACGTGGGTGGGATGCCGATCACTGGGATGACGGCTCAACTTGGGATGGGGAGGGGCTTTAGCGGGGGAATTAGTGGAGAACAATTGAAGGGTTACTTAGTAGCAATGCAAATATCAAGATACAGCTATATGGACACTCAATCATTACGGTATTTTTTATTGGTAAATTTACAAACATATATAATGATAAATAGACTTGAAACTTGTATCTCATTATGGTGTATGGTGAAATAAGTATAGCCAGTTATAATTGTAATGGCTTAGCTGATAATAACAAAAGAAGAACAATATTTACATGGCTCAAAGAGAAGGAATATAATATCTATTGTTTACAGGAAACGGATTCAACAATTCTAGATGAAGTTGCGTGGAAAAAGGAATGGGGGGGCGAAATATACTTCTCCCATGGGCAAAGAAATTCAAAAGGGGTGATGATATTAATTAATAGTAATTTCGATCCGAATGTGCAAATTGTCCAAATAGATACGCAAGGTAGATGGATTATTTTAAATATGTTATTGGACCATAAACAGATATGGCTCATTAACCTTTACGGACCAAATAATGATGATCCATACTTCTTTGACAATATATATACAGTGAGGGAAAAAAGTATTTGATCCCCTGCTGATTTTGTACGTTTGCCCACTGACAAAGAAATGATCAGTCTATAATTTTAATGGTAGGTTTATTTGAACCGTGAGAGACAGAATAACAACAAAAGAATCCAGAAAAACGCATTTCAAAAATGTTATAAATTGATTTGCATTTTAATGAGGGAAATAAGTATTTGACCCTCTCTCAATAAGAAAGATTTCTGGCTCCCAGGTGTCTTTTATACAGGTAACGAGCTGAGATTAGGAGCACACTCTTAAAGGGAGTGCTCCTAATCTCAGCTTGTTGCCTGTATAAAAGAGCCCTGTCCACAGAAGCAATCAATCAATCAGATTCCAAACTCTCCAAGGCCAAGACCAAAGAGCTCTCCAAGGATGTCAGAGACAAGATTGTAGACCTACACAAGGCTGGAATGGGCTACAAAACCATCACCAAGCAGCTTGGTGAGAAGGTGACAACAGTTGGTGCGATTATTAAGAACTGTCAATCTCCCTCGGCCTGGGGCTCCATGCAAGATCTCACCTCGTGGAGTTGCAATGATCATGAGAACGGTGAGGAATCAGCCCAGAACTACACGGGAGGATCGTGTCAATGATCTCAAGGCAGCTGGGACCATAGTCACCAAGAAAACAATTGGTAACACACTACGCCGTGAAGGACTGAAATCCTGCAGCGCCCGCAAGGTCCCCCTGCTGAAGAAAGCACATATATAGGGCCGTCTGAAGTTTGCCAATGAACATCTGAATGATTCAGAGGAGAACTGGGTGAAAGAGTTGTGGTCAGATGAGACCAAAATCGAGCTCTTTGGCATCAACTCAACTCGTCATGTTTGGAGGAGGAGGAATGCTGCCTATGACCCCAAGAACACCATCCCCACCGTCAAACATGGAGGTGGAAACATTATGATTTGGGGGTGTTTTTCTGCTAAGGGGACAGGACAACTTCACCGCATTAAAGGGACGATGGACGGGGCCTTGTACCGTCAAATCTTGGGTGAGAACCTCCTTCCCTCAGCCAGGGCATTGAAAATGGGTCGTGGATGGGTATTCCAGCATGACAATGACCCAAAACACACTGCCAAGGCAACAAAGGAGTGGCTCAATAAGAAGCACATTAAGGTCCTGGAGTGGCCTAGCCAGTCTCCAGACCTTAATCACATAGAAAATCTGTGGAGGGAGCTGAAGGTTCGAGTTGCCAAACGTCAGCCTCAAAACCTTAATGACTTGGAGAAGATCTGCAAAGAGGAGTGGAAGAAAATCCCTCCTGAGATGTGTGCAAACCTGGTGGCCAACTACAAAAAACGTCTGACCTCTGTGATTGCCAACAAGGGTTTTGCCACCAAGTACTAAGTCATGTTTTGCAGAGGGATCAAATACTTATTTCCCTCATTAAAATGCAAATCAATTTATAACATTTTTGACATGCATTTTTCTGGATTTTTTTGTTGTTATTCTGTCTCTCACTGTTCAAATAAACCTACCGTTAAAATTATAGATTGATCATGTCTTTGTCAGTGGGCAAACGTACAAAATCAGCAGGGGATCAAATACTTTTTTCCCTCACTGTAATAAATTATCAACCCTGGTTTATGGTGGGGGATTATAATACTGTTTTAAATAGCTCAATGGACCGTAAAGGAAATCACACCACAAACAATCACCCACATGCTCTTAAGGAAATCGTGAATGTCATGGATACATTAGAACTAGTAGATATATGGAGGCTTACATATCCTGATCTAGTGAGATATACATGGCGGAGAGTCAATCAAGCTAGTCGTCTTGACTTCTTTCTTATCTCATTCTCGTTGGCACCAAAAGTTTAAAAAGTGTTGATAGGGGACAGAATGCGGTCGGCCCGTCATATAATTGGCATATACATTACTCTTACTGAATTTCCACGTGGGCGAGGATATTGGAAATTGAATCAAAGCCTATTGGATGATAATTAATTTTTTAACTAGGACAAAGGAATTTATAACTGACTTTTTCCGACATAACATAGGTACAGCAAATCCCCTTATTGTATGGGACACATTTAAATGTGCCTTTAGAGGCATGCAATTCAGTACTAATCTCGAAAACAAAAGCAATTCAGGTCAAAAGAGTTTATACTAAGAAAGGAAATAGAAAGTCTAACAGAACAGATAGATGGCAATAAAAACTGTAACATAGAGGCTCAGAATAAATTAGAGGAAAAACAAAAAGAAATGGAAAAACTTATTCAAGAAAGATCAAGTGTAATATATTATAAAAATAAAGCAAACTGGATGGAATATGGGGAAAAATGCACAAAATTCTTTTTTAATCTTCAACATAGGAATGCTACCAAAAAGAACTTAATGAAACTGGTTACAATTGACGGAGTCACCCATAATTCACCTAATTATATTTTGAAGGAAGAAACAAAGTATTTTAAGCATATGTTTTCTTTTCAGTCGCCTCCATCTCCTCTAACTGAAGCTAATTGTAGAGATTTTTTTTCTATTGATAATGTCAAATTAACAGCCACACAGAAAGACTCATGTGAAGGTGAAATTACAGAGGAGGAACTTCTGGATGCAATTAAAGACTTTAAGTCCGGGAAAACTCCAGGGTTGGATGGCATACCAATCGAGGTATACCAAACCTTTTTTGATATACTAAGAGGACCGTTATTAGCATGTTTTAACCACTCCTATGTAAATGGTAGATTATCTGACACTCAAGAAGAAGATCTCATTATTACTGAAACAGGATACAAGTGGAAAATATAAAGATCCAGTCCAATTACAAAATTGGAGGCCCCTTACACTTCAGTGTTGTGATGCAAAAATCCTAGCAAAATGTATAGCGCATAGAATTAAAAAGGTATTGTCGGATATTATTCATTCTAATCAGACAGGTTTTTTACATGGAAGATACATTGGAGATAATATAAGGCAAGTATTGGAAACAATAGAACACTATGGAAAATATGGGAAACCAGGCCTGCTATTCATAGCAGACTTCGAAAAGGCATTTGATAAAGTTCGACTGGAATTTATATATAAATGCCTGGAGCATTTCAATTTTGGAGAATCTCTTATAAAATGGGTCAAAATCATGTATAGTAACCCTGGGTGTAAAATAGTAAATAATGGCTATTTCTCAGAAAGTTTTAAACTGTCAAGAGGAGTGAAACAAGGTTGTCCACTATCGGCATATCTATTTATTGTGGCCATCGAGATGTTAGCTATTAAAATCAGATCCAATAATAATATCAGAGGATTAGAAATACAGGGCTTAAAAACAAAGGTGTCATTGTACGCAGATGATTCATGTTTTCTTTTAGATCCACAACTAGAATCCCTCCACAGCCTCATAGAGGATCTAGATACATTTTCTAACCTCTCTGGATTAAAACCAAATTATGACAAATGTACTATATTACGTATTGGATCACTAAAAAATACAATTTTTACATTACCATGTAGTTTACCAATAAAATGGTCTGATGGTGATGTGGATATACTCGGAATACATATCCCAAAGGAAATAAATGATCTCACTTCAATAAATGTTAATAGAAAGTTAGCAAAAATAGATAAGATCTTACTACCATGGAAAGGAAAATACCTGTCAATTTGTGGAAAAATCACCCTGATTAACTCTTTAGTATTATCCCAGTTTACCTATTTGCTTATGGTCTTGCCTACGCCTAGCAAACAGTTTTTTAAATTATATGAGAAAAAAATATTCAATTTTATTTGGAACGGCAAGCCAGACAAAATTAAAAGAGCATATTTATATAATGAATATGAATTCGGAGGACAGAAATTATTAAATATTAAAGCATTAGACCTATCACTAAAATCTTCAGTCATCCAAAAGATATACTTAAATCCGAACTGGTTCTCAAGCAAATTAGTAAGATTGTCTCACCCACTGTTCAAGAAAGGCCTTTTTCCCTTCATTCAGATTACAACCTCTCACTTTCAGTTATTTGAAAAGGAAATCATCTCCCAAATATCCCTATTTCTAAAACAAGCCATAGAAAGTTGGTTGCAATTTCAATTTAATCCTCCAGAAACGACAGAACAAATAATGCAACAAATATTGTGGTTAAATTCAAATATACTAATTGACAAAAAACCTTTATTTTTTGACAGAATGTTTAAAAAAGGTATAATCTTCGTAAATGATATCATCGGTAGGACTGGTGGAGTTATGTCGCACATGCAGCTAACAAAAACATATGGAAATGTCTGCTCTTCCCAAAATTACAACCAAATAATTGCAGCCTTACCGCAAAAGTGGAAGAGGAAAGTTGAAGGGGGAGAAAGTAAGGAACTTGTCTGTCGGCCTTGCATTAAAGAACATAATTGGTTAAGGAAAACTGTGATAAATAAAAAAGTATATCAGTTTCACTTAAGGACCAAAGGATTGACAGCCGTCCCATATAGATTGCAAAATAGTTGGGAAGAGATCTTTGACGTACCGATCCCATGGCATAGTGTTTATGAACTGACACGCAAAACGACACCGGATTCAAAAATTAGAATCTTTCAATTTAAATTATTATATAAAATTCTTGCTACCAATAGAATGTTATTTATATGGGGGATACAATCTTCCCAGCTCTGCAGATTTTGCTGTGAAGAGACAGAATCATTAGATCATTTGTTTTGGTTCTGTCCATTTGTAGCTTGTTTTTGGACACAGGTCCAGGAATGGCTAAAGGATTGCAATATTTACCTGGAACTAACCTTGCAGATATCATTACTGGGTGATCTGAAAAGTCATAGTCAATCAATAATATAATAATACTTTTAGCAAAAATGTTTATTTTTAATTCATAATCTGTAGAAGCAATGAGAATAGAAAGGTTCAGAACTTTTGTAAAACATCACAGTACGGTTGAAATATATATGGCAAATAGAAATCCTATATGGATGGTGTTAAGAGATAGATGGGAGGTATTGAATAGAGTTGAAGGATGGGACTAATAACAAATAACAACAAATAATAACAAAGATAGCTAATAATGTAAGCATACTGTGTCCATAATAAGTATATAGGTTGTATGTTGGGAGCTTTTGGGAAAGAGCACAGTTAGAAAGATATAGCATTTAGAAGCAAACCGGATGGACATCATGAAAATGATCGGAGAGGTTGAGAGTAGAAGAAGTTCAGGAGCAAAAAAATCAATAAATATATATATATATATATAGAATTATTGTAAAATTAACTCTGTCCATAAGGTGTAGATAGTAAGTATAGACCGGAAGTAGAGGCCTGGGCGTTGTTGTTCACTAATTTACTCCAAGTAGGGAAAGGATGGTGGGGTTGAAAAGTAATAAAGGGGAATATATATATAAAAAATATTTAAAAAACATGGGGGATTGGAAGTGATGCAGACAATTACATTGATAGAAGATACAATCTATCTGCAATATTAAGCTGATCCATTCCCCCCCAAGAAAAATAAATAAAAATAATAATAAAATAAAGAAAATAAAGAAAAAAAAGTATAAAAAAAATAAAAGTAAAAAAAAATGAGATTAAAAAAAAGAGATAATTGATAAAAAGAACAAAAAAAATAAACAAAAAAAAAATAAACAAAGGAAATAGAAAGTCTAACAGAACAGATAGATGCCAATAAAAACTGTAACATAGAGGCTCAGAATAAATTAGAGGAAAAACAAAAAGAAATGGAGAAACTTATTCAAGAAAGATCAAGTGTAATATATTATACAAATAAAGCAAACTGGATGGAATATGGGGAAACCTGCACCAAATTATTTTTTTTATCTTCAACATAGGAATGCTACCAAAAATAATTTAATGAAACTGGTTACAATTGACGGAGTCACCCAAGATTCACCAAATTATATTTTGAAGGAGGAAACAAAGTACTTTAAGCATATGTTTTCGTTTCAGTCACCTCCATCTCCTCTAACTTAAGCTAATTGTAGAGATTTTTTTTCTATTGATAATGTAAAATTAACAGCCATACAGAAAGACTCATGTGAAGGTAAAATTACAGAGGAGGAACTTCTGGATGCAATTAAAGACTTTACGTTTTTTGATATACTAAGAGGACCGTTATTAGCATGTTTTAACCACTCTTATGTAAATGGTAGATCATCTGACACTCAAGAAGAAGGTCTGATCTCATTATTACTGAAACAGGATACAAGTGGAAAATATAAAGATCCAGTCCAATTAAAAAATTGGAGGCCCCTTACACTTCAGTGTTGTGATGCAAAAATTCTAGCAAAATGTTTAGCGCATAGAATTAAAAAGGTATTGTCGGACATTATTCATTCTAATCAGACAGTTTTTTTACATGGAAGATACATTGGAGATAATATAAGGCAAGTATTGGAAACAATAGAACACTATGGAAAATCTGGGAAACCAGGCCTGCTATTCATAGCAGACTTCGAAAAGGCATTTGATAAAGTACGACTGGGGTTCATATATAAATGCCTGGAGCATTTCAATTTTGGAGAATCTCTTATAAAATGGGTCAAAATCATGTATAGTAACCCTGGGTGTAAAATAGTAAATATTGGCTATTTCTCCAAAAGTTTTAAACTGTCAAGAGGAGTGAAACAAGGTTGTCCACTGTCGGCATATCTATTTATTGTGGCCATCGAGATGTTAGCTATTAAAATCAGATCCAACAATAATATCAGGGGATTAGAAATCCAGGGCTTAAAAACAAAGGTGTCATTGTACGCTGATGATTCATGTTTTCTTTTAAATCCACAACTAGAATCCCTCCACAGCCTCATAGTGGATCTAGATACATTTTCTAACCTCTCTGGATTAGAACCAAATTATGACAAATGTACTATATTACGTATTGGATCACTAAAAAATACAACGTTTACCAATAAAATGGTCTGATGGTGATGTGGATATACTCGGAATACATATCCCAAATGAAATAAATGATCTCACTTCAATACATTTTAATAGAAAGTTAGCAAAAATAGATAAGATCTTGCTACCATGGAAAGGTAAATACCTGTCAATTTTTGGAAAAATTACCCTGATTAACTCTTTAGTATTATCCCAGTTTACCAATTTGCTTATGGTCATGCCTACGCCTAGCGAACAGTTTTTTAAATTATATGAGAAAAAAATATTCCATTTTATTTCGAACAGCAAGCCAGACAAAATTAAACGGGCCTATTTATATAATGAATATGAATTCGGAGGACAGAAATGATTAAATATTCAAGCATTAGACCTATCACTAAAAGCGTCAGTCATACAAAAGTTATACTTAAATCTGAACTGGTTCTCTAGCAAATTAGTAAGATTGTCTCACCCAATGTTCAAGAATGGTATTTTTTCCTTTATTCAGATTACAACCACTCACTTTCAGTTATTTGAAAAGGAAATCATCTCCCAAATATCCCTATTTCTAAAACAAGCCATAGAAAGTTGGTTGCAATTTCAATTTAATCCTCCAGAAACGACAGAACAAATAATGCAACAAATATTGTGGTTAAACTCAAATATACTAATTGAAAAAAAAAGAAAGTATAATCTTCGTAAATGATATCATCGGTAGGACTGGTGGAGTTATGTCGCACATGCAGCTAACAAAAAAACATGGAAATGTCTGCTCTACCCAAAATTACAACCAAATAATTGCAGCCTTACCGCAAAAATGGAAGAGGAAAGTGGAAGGGGGAGAAAGTAAGGAACTTGTCTGTCGGAACATAATTGGTTAAGGAAAACTGTGATAAATAAAAAAGTATATCAGTTTCATTTAAGGACCAAAGGATTGACAGCCGTCCCATATAGATTGCAAAATAGTTGGGAAGAGATTTTTGACGTACCAATCCCATGGCATAGTGTTTATGTACTGATACGCAAAACGACACCGGATTCAAAACGTATAATCTTTCAATTTAAATTATTATATAACATTTTTGCTACCAATAGAATGTTATTTATATGGGGGATACAATCTTCCCAGCTCTGCAGATTTTGCTGCGACGAGACAGAATCATTAGATCATTTGCTTTGGTACTGTCCATTTGTAGCTTGTTTTTGGACACAGGTCCAGGAATGGCTAAAGGATTGCAATATTTACCTGGAGCTAACCTTGCAGATAGCATTACTGGGTGATCTGAAAAGTCATAGTCAATCGATCAATAATATAGTAATACTTTTAGCAAAATTTTTATTTTCAATTCACAATCTGTAGAAACAATGAGAATAGAAGGGTTCAGAACTGTTGTAAGACATCACAGTACAGTTGAAATATATATGGCAAATAGAAATCCTATATGGATGGTGTTAAGAGATAGATGGAAGGTGTTGAATGGAATTGAAGGATGGGACTAATAACAACTAACAACAAATAATAACAAGATAACTAATAATGTAAGCATACTTTGTCCATAATAAGTATATAGGTTGTAGGTTGGGAGCTTTTGTGAAAGAGCACAGTTAGAAAGATATGGCATATTGTCACGCCCTGGCTCTGGGGACTCTTAAATGTTGAGCCAGGGTGTGGACTTGTTATGTTTAGTTGTCTATGGGTGTTCTAGTTCACGTATTTATATGTTGGCCAGGGTGGTTGCCAATCAGAGGCAGCTGTTGCTTGTTGTCTCTGATTGGGAACCATACTTAGGCAGCCTGTTGGCACTTTTGTTTTGTGGGATCTTGTTCCGGAAGGTTTGTGTATTTAACCTAGGACTTCACGTATCATTTATTGTTTTGGTTCGTTGTGTGTACAAGTAATAAAGATGTACGCTTCTCACGCTGTGCCTTGGTCCGCTTCTTCTTACGACGATCGTGACAGAAGATCCCAACTCGACTGGATCAAGCAGCGTGACGAGGAGAGAGGATGGTCTTGGGAGGAGATGAGTGCGAGTCTGGCAAGAGGGATGGAGGCCTTGAGCACGGGGGAGAGACAAGCCCAATACATTTTTAGGGGGGGCCTCACACCGTGGACGGCGAGGCAGCGGGAGGCCGCGATAGAGCGGTTCGGCAGGTTAGCAGAGGAGGCCGCCAGGTTACGGGGGCCACTGGTCACGAGGGAGAAGGGTAGTGTAGAGGCACGGCGAGAGGTACTGGGGTGTGTTACCAGTCCGGTCCGGCCCGTTCCTGATTCCCGCAAAAGGCCAGTGGTGTGTGTTCCCAGTACGGTCAGGCCCGTTCCTGCTCCCCGCACTAAGCCAGTGGTGCGCGTCGCCAGCCCGGTCCGGCCTGTTCCTGCTCCCCGCACTAAGCCAGTGGTGCGCGTCGCCAGCCCGGTCCGGCCTGTTCCTGCTCCCCGCACCAAGCCAGTGGTGCGCGTCGCCAGCCCGGTCCGGCCTGTTCCTGCTCCCCGCACCAAGCCAGTGGTGCGCGTCGCCAGCCCGGTCCGGCCTGTTCCTGCTCCCCGCACCAAGCCAGTGGTGCGCGTCGTCAGCCCGGTCCGGCCTGCTCCTGCTCCCCGCACCAAGCCAGTGGTGCGCGTCGCCAGCCCGGTCCGGCCTGTTCCTGCTCCCCGCACCAAGCCAGTGGTGCGCATCGCCAGCCCGGTCCGGCCTGTTCCTGCTCCCCGCACCAAGCCAGTGGTGCGCGTCGTCAGCCCGGTCCGGCCTGTTCCTGCTCCCCGCACCAAGCCAGCGGTGCGCGTCGCCAGCCCGGTCCGGCCTGTTCCTGCTCCCCGCACCAAGCCTATGGTGCGCGTCGCCAGCCCGGTCCGTCCTGTTCCTGCTCCCCGCACCAAGCCTGTGGTGCGCGTCGCCAGCCCGGCCCGGCCCGCGCCTGCTCCCCGCACCAAGCCAGTGGTGCGCGTCGTCAGCCCGGTCCGGCCTGTTCCTGCTCCCCGCACCAAGCCAGTGGTGCGCATCGTCAGCCCGGTCCGGCCCGTTCCCGCTCCCCGCACCAAGCCAGTGGTGCGCGTCGTCAGTCCGGCACGGTCCGTGCCTGTTCCACCTGTGCCTGGTCCGGCACCGGTCAGCTGCTCCACGCCGGAGCCAGAGCAATCCGCTCCACCGGTGTCCAGTCCAGCTCCGGCCAGCGGGGCCAGACCAGACCAGGGGCGCTACGGGGGGGTAGCGAGAGAGTGGTGGTCACGCCCGGAGCCGGATCCGCCTCCGAGGCGGAATGTCCACCCGGCCCCTCCCCTGTTGTGTTTGGTTGGCGCGGTCGCAGTCCGCGCCTTTGGGTGGGGGTACTGTCACGCCCTAGCTCTGGGGACTCTTAAATGTTGAGCCAGGGTGTGGACTTGTTATGTTTAGTTGTCTATGGGTGTTCTAGTTCACGTATTTCTATGTTGGCCAGGGTGGTTCCCAATCAGAGGCAGCTGTTGCTTGTTGTCTCTGATTGGGAACCATACTTAGGCAGCCTGTTGGCACTTTTGTTTTGTGGGATCTTGTTCCAGAAGGTTTGTGTATTTAACCTAGGACTTCACGTATCGTTTATTGTTTTGGTTCGTTGTGTGTACAAGTAATAAAGATGTACGCTTCTCACGCTGCGCCTTGGTCCACTTCTTCTTACGACGATCGTGACACATATAGAAGCAAACCGGATGGACATCATGAAAATGAACGGAGAGGTTGAGAGTAGAAGAAGTTCAGGAGAAAAAACAAACAAAATATAATTATTGTAAAATTGACTGTGTCCATAAAATGTAGATAGTAAGTATAAGCAGGAATTAGAGGCCTAAGCATTGTTGATCACTAGTTTACTCCAAGTAGGGAAAAAAAAAGAATAGACTGACGAGTTTCAGAAGAAAGTTATTTGTTTCTGGCCATTTTGAGCCTGTAATCAACCCCACAATTGCTGATGCTCCAGATACTCAACTAGTCTCAAGAAGGCCAGTTTTATTGCTTCTTTAATCAGCACAAGATTTTTCAGCTGTGCTAACATAATAGGAAAAGGGTTTGCTAATGATTAATTAGCCTTTTAAAATGATAAACTTGGATTAGCAAACACAACGTGCCATTGGAACACAGGACTGATGGTTGCTGATAATGGGCCTCTGTACACCTATTTAGATATTCCATAAAAAATCAGCCGTTTCCAGCTACAATAGCCATTTACAACATTAACAATATCTACACTGTATTTCTGATCAATTTGATGTTATTTTAATGGACCAAAAAATTGCTTTTCTTTCGAAAAGAAGGACATTTCTAAGTGACCCCAAACCTTTGAACGGTAGTGTGTATATATATAAAATACTTTATATATATACAGTGGGGAGAACAAGTATTTGATACACTGCCGATTTTGCAGGTTTTCCTACTTACAAAGCATGTAGATGTCTGTAATTTTTATCATAGGTACACTTTAACTGTGAGAGACGGAATCTAAAACAAAAATCCAGAAAATCACATTGTATGATTTTTAAGTTATTAATTTGCATTTTATTGCATGACATAAGTATTTGATACATCAGAAAAGCAGAATTTAATATTTGGTACAGAAACCTTTGTTTGCAATTACAGAGATCATACGTTTCCTGTAGGTCTTGACCAGGTTTGCACACACTGCAGCAGGGATTTTGGCCCACTCCTCCATACAGACCTTCTCCAGATCCTTCAGGTTTTGGGGCTGTCGCTAGGCAATACGGACTTTCAGCTCCCTCCAAAGATGTTCTATTGGGTTCAGGTCTGGAGACTGGCTAGGCCACTCCAGGACCTTGAGATGCTTCTTACGGAGCCACTCCTTAGTTGCCCTGGCTGTGTGTTTCGGGTCGTTGTCATGCTGGAAGACCAACCACAACCCATCTTCAATGCTCTTACTGAGGGAAGGAGGTTGTTGGCCAAGATCTCGCGATACATGGCCCCATCCATCCTCCCCTCAATACGGTGCAGTCGTCCTGTCCCCTTTGCAGAAAAGCATCCCCAAAGAATGATGTTTCCACCTCCATGCTTCACGGTTGGGATGGTGTTCTTGGGGTTGTACTCATCCTTCTTCTTCCTCCAAACACGGCAAGTGGAGTTTAGATCAAAAAGCTATATTTTTGTCTCATCAGACCACATGACCTTCTCCCATTCCTCCTCTGGATCATCCAGATGGTCATTGGCAATCTTCAGACGGGCCTGGACATGCGCTGGCTTGAGCAGGGGAACCTTGCGTGCGCTGCAGGATTTTAATCCATGACGGCGTAGTGTGTTACTAATGTTTTTCTTTGAGACTGTGGTCCCAGCTCTCTTCAGGTCATTGACCAGGTCCTGCCGTGTAGTTCTGGGCTGATCCCTCACCTTCCTCATGATCATTGATGTCCCACGAGGTGAGATCTTGCATGGAGCCCCAGACCGAGGGTGATTGACCGTCATCTTGAACTTCTTCCATTTTCTAATAATTGCGCCAACAGTTGTTGCCTTCTCACCAAGCTGCTTGCCTATTGTCCTGTAGCCCATCCCAGCCTTGTGCAGGTCTACAATTTTAACCCTGATGTCCTTACACAGCTCTCTGGTCTTGGCCATTGTGGAGAGGTTGGAGTCTGTTTGATTGAGTGTGTGGACAGGTGTCTTTTATACAGGTAACAAGTTCAAACAGGTGCAGTTAATACAGGTAATGAGTCGAGAACAGGAGGGCTTCTTAAAGAAAAACTAACAGGTCTGTGAGAGCCAGAATTCTTACTGGTTGGTAGGTGATCAAATACTTATGTCATGCAATGAAATGCAAATTAATTACTAAAAAATCATACAATGTGATTTTCTGGATTTTTGTTTTAGATTCCGTCTCTCACAGTTGAAGTGCACCTATGATAAAAATTACAGACCTCTACATGCTTTGTAAGTAGGAAAACCTGCAAAATCGGCAGTGTATCAAATACTTGTTCTCCCCACTGTATATATATACAGTATCTCACAAAAGTGAGTACACCCCTCACATTTTTGTAAATATTTGAGTATATCTTTTCATGTGACAACACTGAAGAAATGACACTTTGCTACAATGTAAAGTAGTGAGTGTACAGCTTGTATAACAGTGTAAATTTGCTGTCTCCATTGTTATTATATTATATATACAGTGGGGGGAAAAAGTATTTAGTCAGCCACCAATTGTGCAAGTTCTCCCACTTAAAAAGATGAGAGAGGCCTGTAATTTTCATCATAGGTACACGTCAACTATGAATTTATTTGCAAATTATGGTGGAAAATAAGTATTTGGTCAATAACAAAAGTTTCTCAATACTTTGTTATATACCCTTTGTTGGCAATGACACATGTCAAACGTTTTCTGTAAGTCTTCACAAGGTTTTCACACACTGTTGCTGGTATTTTGGCCCATTCCTCCATGCAGATCTCCTCTAGAGCAGTGATGTTTTTGGGGCTGTCGCTGGGCAACACGAACTTTCAACTCCCTCCAAAGATTTTCTATGGGGTTGAGATCTGGAGACTGGCTAGGCCACTCCAGGACCTTGAAATGCTTCTTACGAAGCCACTCCTTCGTTGCCCGGGCGGTGTGTTTGGGATCATTGTCATGCTGAAAGACCCAGCCACGTTTCATCTTCAATGCCCTTGCTGATGGAAGGAAGTTTTCACTCAAAATCTCACGATACATGGCCCCATTCATTCTTTCCTTTACACGGATCAGTCGTCCTGGTCCCTTTGCAGAAAAACAGCCCCAAAGCATAATGTTTCCACCCCCATGCTTCACAGTAGGTATGGTGTTCTTTGGATGCAACTCAGCATTCTTTGTCCTCCAAACACGACGAGTTGAGTTTTTACCAAAAATTTCTATTTTGGTTTCATCTGACCATATGACATTCTCCCAATCCTCTTCTGGATCATCCAAATGCACTCTAGCAAACTTCAGACGGGCCTGGACATGTACTGGCTTAAGCAGGGGGACACGTCTGGCACTGCAGGATTTAAGTCCCTGGCGGCGTAGTGTGTTACTGATGGTAGGCTTTGTTACTTTGGTCCCAGCTCTCTGCAGGTCATTCACTAGGTCCCCCGGTGTGGTTCTGGGATTTTTGCTCACCGTTCTTGTGATCATTTTGACCCCACGGGGTGAGATCTTGCGTGGAGCCCCAGATCGAGGGAGATTATCAGTGGTCTTGTATGTCTTCCATTTCCTAATAATTGCTCCCACAGTTGATTTCTTCAAACCAAGCTGCTTACCTATTGCAGATTCAGTCTTCCCAGCCTGGTGCAGGTCTACAATTTTGTTTCTGGTGTCCTTTGACAGCTCTTTGGTCTTGGCCATAGTGGAGTTTGGAGTGTGACTGTTTGAGGTTGTGGACAGGTGTCTTTTATACTGATAACAAGTTCAAACAGGTGCCATTAATACAGGTAATGAGTGGAGGACAGAGGAGCCTCTTAAAGAAGAAGTTACAGGTATGTGAGAGCCAGAAATCTTGCTTGTTTGTAGGTGACCAAATACTTATTTTCCACCATAATTTGCAAATAAATTCATTAAAAATCCTACAATGTGATTTTCTGGATATTTTTTTTGTCATAGTTGACGTGTACCTATGATGAAAATTACAGGCCTCTCTCATCTTTTTAAGTGGGAGAACTTGCACAATTGGTGGCTGACTAAATACTTTTTCTCCCCACTGTATTATTGAGATGAAGGTGAAGGAAGGAAAAGGATACATGAAAGGTAGGACAGTTTGCCAGAGAAGCGCAGTGGGTCGTATTCGAACTGATGCCGACTCTATTAGACTAGGCCATACATGTGTGCCAGGGTCCGTGGCACTAACCACACAGGCCACAAAATCTTGTGTTATGAGGGAGTTTACAGACATTTATTTAGATTAAATGGAAAACAATTACTTATAGATTAAGTATGCGTTGTGACATACTGTGAAGCAGGTGGTCTTCCCCCGGTATGATGAGATAGATGTGTCCAGACACAACGTTCTCACTCACACCTGACTCCATCCAGATCTGACCCAGCTCATTACATGCCTAGGAGGAAGAAGACGATGCAAAATTCATAATCTGATCTTCATCACGTCAATAATGTATGTTTTACAGTCAGGAAATAAGTTATGTGTTAGTACTCAAGTCAGAGTTAATTTTAAGTGCTTTTCACATGGGTCACGAGTACACTCATTACATAATTAAAAGGGAATAAAATAATGTAGGAAAATGGGGAAAGAGGATTATGGAGTACTGACTGTGTTGATGACCAATACTGACAGTTCTGCTTTTAAAGCAGCAGGAGACCTAATTGACTCAAACTGCTCTTAGAGGAGGAGTTCTGTTCCAAGAGCAGCAGCGCTCCCTGTTGATTTATGCTGCTACTAGAACAGCAACATTTAGCTGGCTAGTTAGCCAGCAGGCTTAAATTGTTTACTAGCAAGCTAGCTTGATAACCTAATGCTCAATCTGTTGAGCTAGCTAGCTAGCTTGGTAACTAACTAAGGCTGTAACAGTTTAGCCTTATTTACCAAGCTAGCTAGCTAGTTAGCTCAACAGTTGGCTAGCTAACATTAGCTAGAAAAACACATTTTAGCTAACTAACTATAGCTTGCATCACATTTAATATTGAATCAATTATTTAGACTAGCTGAAAAAAAAAACATTAATCTGCAAAATGAAGAACCTGCTGGCTATATTCAATTTACCTTGTTTTGCTTTCTTGTTACTGGCTCCTGCAGAATTTTGTTCTTCCTATTCTTCCCTCACCTTTTTCCCTAAAATGTTTTTGAATCGTGTCATATGACATGTCTACTCTCCCACCTCCTCTCCATTTTCAATGGTTGCCTGACGCAACCAATCATAATCCTTTCTGCTTTGAGAACATGCTTGAGTAAGTAAACCACCCATGAGCCAGAACCAATGGGAAACCAAAAACGTATGTTCCCAGAACTTCCAAGGAACCAAATGTGCTAGCTGGGATAGGTTCCAATAACAATGTTGACATCAGGATTATAAATGATGGTCCTCACTAACTGTATATACCCGAAACCTGGTAGTCAGTTGGAAAGGCCTCCTGCAGCCACCTTGGCATGCAGGTGATCCACGGTGCCAAGGCAGAGCTCCATGGCTTTACATCCGAATTAACCATCTCCACCTCCTCTTTGAGGTGGGGGCAGTGTGTATGTGTGTGTGTGTGTGGGGGGGGGGGGGGGGGGGGGGGGGGATCTGTAAGAACCACCAAGGCTGAGTGAGATACACTATATATACAAAGGGATGTGGACACCCCTTTAAATTAGTGGATTTGCCTATTTTAGCCACACCCCTTGTTGATAGGTGTATAAAATCAGGCACACAGCCATGTAATCTCCATAGACAAACATTGGCAGTAGAATGGCCTTACTGAAGAGCTCAGTGACTCAACGTGGCACCGTCATAGGATGCCACCTTTCCAACAAGTCAGTTCATCAAATTTCTGCCCTGCTAGAGCTGCCCTGGTCAACTGTAATTGCTGTTATTGTGAAGTGGAAACGTCTAGGAGCAACAATGGCTCAGCTGCGAAGTGGTAGGTCACACAAGCTTGCAGAATGGGACCGCTGAGTGCTGAAGCGCGTAAAAATCATCTGTCCTTGGTTGCAACGTCAGAACTGTTAGTCGGGAGCTTCATGAAATTGGTTTCCATGGCCGATCAACCACACACAAGCCTAAGATCACCATGCGCAATGGCAAGTGTCAGTTGGAGTGGTGTAAAACTCGCCGCCATTGGACTCTGGAGTGATGAATCCCGCTTCACCATCTGGCAGTCCGACGGACTAATCTGGGTTTGGCGGATGCCAGGAGAACACTACCTGCCCTAACGCATAGTGCCAACATAATTTTGGTCATGTAGTGTATGTCCAGCAAAAAGGCATGAAACATTTTTTATTGTTCCTTTTTTAACTTGGCAAGTCAGTTAAGAACAAATGCTTATTTACAATGACGGCATACCCCAGCCAAACCCAGACCCATTGTGCACCACCCTATGGGACTCCCAATCACGGCCGGATTGTGATGCAGCCTGGAATCGAACCAGGGTCAGTAGTGACGCCTCTAGCACTGACATGCAGTGCCTTAGACCGCTGCGCCACTCGGGAGCCCAAAACATACTGTGAAGAGACCCTGTTTTTATGCTGGGGATTAAAGACGGAGAATTGCATTAGCAGTCGTAATAGTTAGGAAAATCTTCAAAAGAAACAACATCTTTAACTGAACAGTACACTGTTCCGGTAGACTCTTTAGAATGGTCCTCATTTGAAACCCCTTCTGTTTCCCAGATTTTTTGTTTCTTTTGAATAAGACTTCCCCATCTGCGTAGGATTGGTCAACACCAGAAATCCACCTAGCACATTGGGGGTGATGAAACAACGGAGCCCCATTCATTTTCAATGAAGGGGACTGTTAGGGCGACATGAGCATGGGCGAGGGAGCGTGAAAACAGGGCGGAGCAAATTGGGAAAAGCTGAACTTTATGCAAATACTCCGCAACATTGCGTTGCTATTGACAAATGGAAGCTCACTATAGTTTCCAAACCCTACTGGATTGGCAGTTGATACCTAGTACTACCTAGCCTGCTTGCTAGCACCAACATGAGGGCGATGCAGGCTTGGCTATCAAAATGTATGCGATCTTGGCCGTATCGCTGTAGCAGTCATTTTGGCCTACGTATGTGGTTGTTGTGTTGTGCAGGTGTTACGGAGGTAAGAACGTGTCGTAAACTCAATCCACAGCAAGCATGAAATGTCGTGGATGGGGCTCAACCCTTTGGAACATTGTCAAGGAGGGTGGTCACGTGTGTTGTAAGGTCCCTCAGTTGAGCAGTGAATTACAAGCACAGATTCAACCACAAAGAGGTTTTCCAATGGTTAGAAAATAAGGGCACCTATTGGTAGATGGGTAATAATAAGCAGACATTGAATATCCCTTTAAGTATGGTGCAGTTATTAATTACACTTTGGATGGTGTATCAACACACCCAGTCACTACAAAGATACAGGCATCCTTCTTAACTCAGTTGCCGGAGAGGAAGAAAAACGCTCAGGGATTTCATCATGAGGCCATGAGGTGACATTAAAACAGTTGCAGAGTTTAGTGGCTGTGATAGAAGATAACTGAGGATGGATCAACAACGTTGTACTTACTCCATAATACTAACATAAATGACAGAGTGAAAAGAAGGAAGCTTGTACAGAATAAAAATATTCCAAAACATGCATTCTGTTTGCAATAAAACACTGAAGTAATACTGCAAAAAATGCGGCAAAGAAATTAACTTTTTGTCCTGAATACAAAGCGTTATGTTCGGGGGAAATCCAACACAACACATCACTGAGTACCACTCTTCATTTTTCAAGCGTGGTGGTGGCTGCATCATGTTATGGATATGCTTGTCATAGGCAAGGACTAGGGAGTTTTTTAGAAAAAAAAAACTGAATAGAGCTAACCACAGGCAAAATCTTAGAGGAAAACTTGGTTCAATTTGCTTTCCAACAGACACTGGGAGATGAATTCACCTTTCACACAAGGCCAAATCTACTCTGGAGTTGCATACCAAGAAGACGGTGAATGTTCCCGAGTGGCCGAGTTACAGTTTGGACTTAAATCTGCTTGAAAATCTATGCCAAGACCTGAAAATGGTTGTCTAGCAATGATCAACAACCAATTTGACAGAGCTTGAAGAATTTTGAAAAGAATAATGGGCAAATGTTGCACAATCCAGGTGTGGAAAGCTCTTCACCCAGATAGACTCACAGCTGTAATCGTTGCCAAAGGTGATTCTAACATGTATTGACTCAGGGGTTTGAACACTTATCTAATCAAGATATTAGTGTTTTATTTTTCAAGACATAAATTATATATATATACGCTACCAGTCAGAAGTTTGGACACACCTACTCATTCAAGAGTTTTTCTTTATTTTGACTATTTCTTACATTGTAGAATAATAGTGAAGACATCAAAACTATGAAATAACACATGGAATCATGTAGTGAACAAAAAAGTGTTAAACAAATCAAAGTATATTTCATATTTGAGAATCTTCAAATAGCCACCCTTTGCCTTGATGACAGCTTTGCACACTCTTGGCATTCTCTCAACCAGCTTCACCTGGAATGCTTTTCCAACAGTCTTGAAGGAGTTCCCACATATGTTGAGCACTTGTTGGCTGCTTTTCCTTCACTCTGCCGTCCAACTCATCCCAAACCATCTCAATTGGGTTGAGGTCGGGGGATTGTGGAGGCCATGTAATCTGACGCAGCACTCCATTACTCTCCTTCTTGGTAAAATAGGCCTGACACAGCCTGGAGGTGTGTTGGGTCATTGTCCTGTTGAAAAACAAATGATAGTCCCACTAAGCCCAAACCAGATGGGATGGCGTATCGCTGTAGAACGCTGTGGTAGCCATGCTGGTTAAGTGTGCCTTGAATTCTAAATACATCACAGACATTGTCACCAGCAAAGCACCCCCACACCATAACACCTCCTCCTCCATGCTTTATGGTGGGAAATACACATGCAGAGATCATCCGTTCACCCACACCGCGTCTCACAAAGACATGGCAGTTGGAACCAAAAATCTCAAATTTGGACTCATCAGACCAAAGGACACATTTCCACCGGTCCAATGTCCATTGCTCGTGTTTCTTGGTCCAAGCAGGTCTCTTCTTCTTATTGGTGTCCTTTAGTAGTGGTTTCTTTGGAGAAATTCTACCATGAAGGCCTGATTCACACAGTCCCCTCTGAACAGTTGATCTTGAGATGTGTCTGTTACTTGAAATCTGTGAAGCATTTATTTGGGCTGCAATTTCTGAGACTGATTATTCTAAATTACTTATCCTCCGCAGCAGAGTTAACTCTGGGTCTTCCATTCCTGTCGCGGTCCTCATGAGAGACAGTTTCATCATAGCGCTTGATGTTTTTTGAGACTGCACTTGAAGTGTCACGGACCCCCCCGGTTCTGCTGCTCATTCCGTTCACCAGCTCCGGAGGTCTACGTCATCGGCCTTCTAGGCGTCACTGACCTGGTTCATAACCACCAACCCCGGACTGTGTTGTCTCATTAAGCAGACCTGGTTCCCATTCCCCCTGATTAGTATGTGTATATATGTGCCCTCTGTTCCCAATTGTCCTTGTCGATTATTGTCCCATGTCCATTGGTCTTGTGAGTACCGTGTATTGTGTAGAGATTTACACCACATTCTTATATTTGGGTTACATCCCTTTGTTATATATATATATATATACAGTTGAAGTCAGAAGTTTACATACACTTAGGTTGGAGTCATTAAAACTCGCTTTTCAACCACTCCACAAATTTCTTGTTAACAAACTATAGTTTTGGCAATTCGGTTACTTTGTGCATGACACAAGTAATTTTTCCAACAATTGTTTACAGACAGATTATTTCACTTATAATTCACTGTATCACAATTCCAGTAGGTCAGAAGTTTACATACAATATGTTGAGTATGCCTTTAAACAGCTTGGAAAATTCCAGAACATGATGTCATGGCGTTAGAAGCTTCTGATAGGCTAATTGACATCATTTGAGTCAATTGGAGGTGTACCTGTGGATGTATTTCAAGGCCTACCTTCAAACTCAGTGCCTCTTTGCTTGACATCATGGGAAAATCAAAAGAAATCAGCCAAGACTTCAGAAAAAAACTGTAGACCTCCACTAGTCTGGTTCATCCTTGGGAGCAATTTCCAAACGCCTGAAGGTACCACGTTCATCTGTACAAACAATAGTACGCAAGTAAAAACACTATGGGACCACGCAGCCGTCATACCACACAGGAAGGAGACGCGTTCTGTCTCCTAGAGATGAACGTACTTTGGTGCGAAAAGTGCAAATCAACCTCAGAACAACAGCAAAGGACCTTGTGAAGATGCTGGAGGAAACAGGTACAAAATCAATCTATATCTATATTCACAGTAAAACAAGTCCTATATTGACATAACCTGAAAGGCTGCTCAGCAAGGAAGAAGCCACTGCCCCAAAACCGCCATAACAAAGCCAGACTACGGTTTGCAACTGCACATGGGGACAAAGATCGTACTTTTTGGAGAAATATCCTCTGGTCTGATGAAACAAAAATAGAACTGTTTGGCCATAATGACCATCGTTATGTTTGGAGGAAAAAGGCGGTACCTTGCAAGCCGAAGAACTCCATCCCAACCTTGAAGCACAGGGGTGGCAGCATCATGCTGTGGGGGTGCTTTGCTGCAGGAGGGACTGGTGCACTTCACAAAATAGATGGCATCATGAGGAAGGAATGATGTGGATATATTGAAGTAACATCTCAAGACATCAGTCAGGAAGTTAAAGCTTGGTCGTAAATGGGTCTTCCAAATGGACAATGTCCCCAAGCATACTTCCAAAGTTGTGGCAAAATGGCTTAAGGACAACAAAGTCAAGGTATTGGAGTGGCCATCACAAAGCCCTGACCTCAATCCTATAGAACATTTGTGGGCAGAACTGAAAAAGCGTGTGCGAGCAAGGAGGCCTACAAACATGACTCAGTTACACCAGCTCTGTCAGGACGAATGGGCCAAAATTCACCCAACTTATTGTAGGAAGCTTGTGGAAGGCTACCTGAAACGTTTGACCCAAGTTAAACAATTTTAAGGCAATGCTACCAAATACTAATTGAGTGTATGCACACTTCTGACCCACTGGGAATGTGATGAAAGAAATAAAAGCTGAAATAAATAATTCTCTCTACTATTATTCTGACATTTCACATTCTTAAGATAACGTGGTGATCCTAACTGACCTAAGACAGGGAATTTTTACTAGGATTAAATGTCAGGAATTGTGAAAAACTGAGTTTAAATGTATTTGGCTAAGGTGTATGTAAACTTCCGACTTCAACTGTACGTGTTTGTTTTGGGCTTTGTCCCTGTCGTTTTTCATGATGTACCTTGTGTTGGGTGGAGTAATTAAAACCCCTAATACGTATTCCTGCGCCTGTCTTCAATCATTATACAACGTGACAGAATAATCAACCCATAAAAATGGAGACAGCGGGAAAGGCAGAGATGGTGACCATCGTAGAGACAGTCCAGCATCACGAGGACTGTCTCTCCAGACTCTGCAGTGCCATGGACAGCGTGCTGGCAACTACCCTGCGGCTGGAGGGGAAAGTGCAGTCCCTCCAGTCTCCAGCACCGGTTCCGGCACCGGCCCCCACACCACCACTACCTGCCTCCGTCCCACCCGAGCCAGTCCGCGGAATACCCCTGTCCCTCCCGGATCACTTTGATGGCGCGCCAGCGAGATGCAAGGGATTCCTTCTACAATGCGACCTGTACCTCGCTCGCTACGCCGAGGCTGTCTCTGGGAGAGACAGTGTTGCCACAGTCATCTCAGTGTTTGATCACCCTGTGGAGGGCCGAGAGGGGGGTGAGCATCTACTCCGACTACGCCAGGGATCTAGGACCATCTCGGAGTTCGCCCTGGAGTTCCGGACAATCGCGGCCTCCACCGGATGGAACGAGTCGGCTCTGGTCACCGAGGTACAGATGGAGGTAGCCTGCCGTGATGACAACCTGTCACTCGACCAGCTCATCAGCATGGCGATCCGGTTGGACAACCTCCTGCGGTCCCGACGAAGACCTGCGCGGAATCCGGAGCCCATGGCTACACCTGCTCCGTGGCCAGAGCAGATGGAGGTGGGCTCTGCATGTTTGCCCGAGGCAGAGCATAGGAGAAGGAGGAATCTGGGCCTCTGCTCCTATGGTGGAGAAAGGGGTCATTTCTCCCTGACCTGCTCTCTATCCACTAATTGGCGAGGAGGTGACAAGGAAGGATGCAAGATCTCCTTTTCTGTCATCTCAACCAGTGTGTTTTCCATTAAATTCCCTGAATACCCTAGCCCCTCACTCCTGTTAGCTCTGATTGATTACGGAGCTGCCAGGAATCTTTTAGAATTAGCGCACTGGCCACTGCATTACGCATTCCTTTGATTCCCCTACAGTCACCCATTCCGGTTTGAGCCCTGGCTAATCGTCCAATAGGGACAGGGCTCGTACATCACAACACTGTTCCCGTTTCTCTGCTGACCCATGACACTCATTTAGAACAGATCACCTTTTTGATTCTAGACACCCCCAGGCATCCCGTTGTTTTAGGTCTCCCCTGGTTGAGTTGGCATAACCCTGTTATTTCCTGGTCCGAGAGGATACTGCTGTGTTGGACGCATGAGTGTCAGGGGAGCTGTCTCATGGTGTCTATCAACACCACTACGGTGGAAAGTACATATCACGCCACTCAAGTGGATTTACCGGAGGAATACCTGGATCTGGACCGGGTTTTCTCTAAGACCCAGGCTACACGCCTGCCTCCTCATCGCCCCTGGGACTGTGCCACTGACCTGCTGTCTGACACAGTTCTCCCGAGAGGACACGTCTATCACCTATCCTATGCAGAGACCGAGGCCATGGAGACCTACGTATAGGAGAGCCATCAGCAGTGTTTTATCCGCCCCTCTATGTCACCAGCCTCGTTGGACGGCGGAGGCAGAGAGGGCGTTCGAGAAGCTGAAGGCATGCTTCACCACTGTTCCCGTGCTGGCACATCCCGACCCCTCACTCCCCTTCATCGTCGAGGTGGATACCTCCGAAGTAAGAGTCGGGGCAGTGCTGTCCCAGCGCACCGGAACCCCTCCAAAACTGCAGCCCTGCGCCTTCTACTCCAAGCAGCTGAGCCCCGCCCAGAGGAACTACGACTTAGGGAACCGGGAACTCTTGGCGGTCAAGAAGGCTCTGAAGGCGTGGAGACACTGGCTGGAGGGGTCCAAACACCCTTTCCTGGTGTGGACGGACCACCGCAACCTGGAGTACATCAGGGCAGCGAAGAGGCTAAACCCGAGAAGGCCAGGTGGGCTCTATTCTTCGCCAGGTTTCAATTCACACTTTCCTATAAGCCAGGCTTGAGGAACGTGATGGCGGACACCCTGTCTCGCCTCTATGACACAGAGCAGATGCAGAGACAGGAGACCCCCATCATCCCTCTGTTCCATATCATCACGCCAGTGGTGTGGGACGTGGACGCCGACATACGGCAGGCTCTGCGTACGGAACCCACACCTGCACAGTGCCCGGAGAACCATGCTTATGTTCCCACGGGTGTGCAGGACCGCCTCCTTTCCTGGGTGCACACGGTGCATGTGTCGGGTCATCCTGGGATAGGCCGTACCATCGCCTGTCTGACTGAGTGGTACTGGTGGCCCACCTTGGCTAAGGACGTCCGGGTTTACGTCTCTTCCTGCTCCATCTGTGCCCAGTCTAAGACACCCAGACACCTCCCTTATGGAAAGCTCCTTCCCCTGCCGGTTCCACAACGACCCTGGTCTCACCTCTCGGTGGACTTTGTCACTGACCTTCCCCCCTCCCAGGGGAACACCACCATTCGCGTCGTTGTGGGCCGGTTTTGTCGCCTCCTTCTTCTGCCTGGGCTCCCATCGGCCATGCAAAACGCGGAGGCTCTTTTTACGCACGTCTTCCGGCACTACGGGATCCCGGAGGACATTGTGTCAGACCG
The DNA here is from genome assembly GCF_964263955.1 of Coregonus lavaretus. Taxonomy (NCBI): domain Eukaryota; kingdom Metazoa; phylum Chordata; class Actinopteri; order Salmoniformes; family Salmonidae; genus Coregonus; species Coregonus lavaretus. The sequence continues at coordinate 25,792,903 of NC_140009.1, forward strand.
TGGTCCTCAGTTCACCTCACGCGTATGGAAAGCGTTGATGGAACGCCTGGGGGTCACGGTCAGTCTCACCTCCGGGTACCGTCCTCAAGCCAATGGGCAGGTGGAGAGGGTCAATCAGGAAGTGGGCAGGTTCCTGCGGTGTTACTGTCAGGACCGGCCGGGGGAGTGGGCGGATTTTCTACCTTGGGCTGAGTACTCGCAGAATTCCCTCTGCCACTCCTACACTAACACTCACTCCTTTCCAGTGCGTTTTGGGGTATCAGCCGGCCCTGGCACATTGGCATCCGAGCCAGACCGAGGCCCCTGCGGTGGTCAGCACCATGAGCTGTCCATTTCCGATTGATTGTGCCACGGCTGCTGCTTCAAGTTTCAGCAACACAATGTAAGTTCCTCGAATCTGACTTATTGTGAGGTCAATAACTCTGATAAATACATCACGGGCAAGAAACATATTTTTTAAAATAAAATCAAGTAGTAGCAAGCTATCAAAGTTGACCTCCGGTACTCCTTCTCATCTTCGCGCGCTCCTTCTCAAACTGAACAGAACATAGGCTAGTCTGCGTGCAAGATAGTGAATCTTTTGGACTAGGCCTAATCCCAAATAATTTAAGGAAGAAACCTTTGACACTCCTCCTGAACTGCCACTGTAGCCCTATAGAGCAGAGCCATTGGTTAAGCAGCAAACAAAAACGTTTTTGAACAGCAAGAGCAGGCCGGGGCTCAGAGTTGGAATAACCATTGCAGTGTGTAATGCTGCCTAGTTTTATTTACACCATCCCAGCAGCTATCTTAGATATATAACTTTGCTCTGTGCTTCTCCAAGCATGCACTTCGTAGCCTATAGGAGCACTTGATATTGTGCTCCCAGCGGAGAATCAGAGATGAGGGGCAGCATCGGGCACACATCGATATACAGCCTAATACGCAACTAATTCTAAAGCAATGAGAAATATAGAAATGTCATCAATTACAAATTACATGACCCTGCCCTGGACTAGATAAAAAAATACTAAACCCTCCCCTTGACTGAAATTGAAATGCATGACCCTCCTCCATTTTCCTCCAGGTAACCATACTGTAAATTTCGATCTGTCCCTAAGTGAGTACTATTTTAATAGTAATGTTAGATAATACACATTGGCTGTTAAGCGTATTATATTATATGACTGCTGCCTCCCGTTTAAGGTTATTGTGATGATAATTACATTTATTTCTTCAAACTATGTGTTGCAAAATGCAAGATCCCACTGATTTCGCCGTGGTTCTGGTTCTTTCTTCAGTTCAAAGCTGCTTTCAAACACCGCCCTCTACTGGACACCGTACTTACAAACGTAATTAGGATTTTTTTTTACATGTGTTCTCATCTGAACTGTAGCTTGGCAGGTAGAGTAGGGAACTGTGGAACATTCAGGGATGTGAGGGTATTGGATCAAATCCCAGTGAAGGCCCACTATTTAGAAAATAGTTTTATGTGAAACCATACTTTCTGCACATTGTTGTTCAAATAATTAGTTTTATTTAGTATAGTATAAGCTTCTGTCTTAAGCAGAAAAAAATGTATTTTTATAGTTATAGTCAAAAGGGGAAGCATGATGTAAGAAGTGAACCTGGTATTCCAACTGATTGTAGGCTACTAAAGCCAATGCCTTACTGCTGCGCCACAGATTTTTGATGAAAACAGTGGGGAAAAAACTTCTGACAATCAAACACTGCTATTTATTGCTGACCAGCAGATGTCACTAATGTGCATTTTGAACCGATATTGAAGCCTAGAGTAATTAACCGTTTTTCTGCACAATTTGGTGAACGCTCCGAAGCCTTCAGAAAGCCTTGGTCTCCCATCACTACTTACAATTACCGAGACCATTTGATAAGGACTAATATTGCATCAGCTCCCGTTCTCCCAGAGCACGCCAACCTCACACAGCAAGACAACATTTCTGAATGAACGCAAACACTCAGTTTATAAAGGCAAAGTCCTGCACTTCATTGCTAACAAGCTGCACCTGTCAAGCGAGACAGAAGAGTGCTACTCAGTGTCCACCTGTCACACATAGTAAAACGTTCTCAGAACATCCCTGCAACCTAAAAATGAACGTTGCCAGAACAGGCTACATTTTTACTTCCGTTCACATTGCAACAACCATGACCAAATTCCCTGAGAATACATTACATAAGATGAAGAAACAATACTCAGAGCCGCAGCTCCATACTACTTGTCAGACATAGAGAACTGATACTATATACTCATTGTTGAGCTGGGATTGACGTATGGTGTGGGGGTTCCGTTGGTGGCTTTTGACAATTTCTCATTATTAGAAAAAAGTTTGGTCCGAATTGGATGTTAGGTACCATATTTATTGAATATTGTATAAATCGATAGAAATTAATGGCCAATCTGTGTGCAATCAATTAGCTTAATTTCTCAGAGATCAAATTATTTTCCAACAAAATAATTTTGCAGGAATGCTAACCTTAATTGTTTCTAACTACAGAAACGATTTCAGAACAATCTGAGATGGTGGGTGTCATGGCTTGCTGAAGCGACATGGAACAACCAAGAGGAATACTGGGCAGAATTAATCAACCTATGGCCCCACTCTGTTTGGCGCGGTGATGGTGAGTAGAGAGCAGAATAAGGCTGCTTTTAAGCAGAACCCTATGGGCCCTATAGTTCACTACTGTTGACCAGAGCCATATGGGCCCTGGTCAAAGGTAGTGCACTAGGGAATAGAATGTCATTTGTTACAGCCCAGGTGAATTTTTAATCTGGCATATGCCCTGAACAATTAAATAATTAAAGCTTTAGAGGTTTGGAAAAGTCATCCTGGACTGGAACTCATGTATGAGATAGGAAGAACTGTGTCTGTCTTTTGACAATGTCTAGGCCTATGTCTAGGTTTTAGTCCTTGTCGTTCATTGCTGTTTCCTTACCCTGTTGAGATCTTTTACGACCACTAACGAGATAATCACAAAATATAGCTTTTCTACTACTTAATAGATTTATAAAATGATCTATTGTAACGCAACCATTGGAAATGTATCCATTTATGTATAACTGCATCAAGGTTTAACACACAAGATGTGTCTAATGTTTGTTAAAGTTGTTAAAGTTGATGCAGAGAAAGAAAGTCTGTATTGATGGGATGTTGATGCTAAAACCTTTACTATGCAGTGCATGGCATCAGGATAAACAACATTAGTCACTTTTAACCTGCTCTATCTCCGGAGAAGGTCTGCTCTGTTGCATGCTAATTGATACAAATTGCAGCCTACTAATGAAGACCATAAGGACCAAAACTTACTTGCCTTGCAACTTCACTATAAAGTGCCTTTGTGTATCCAATTCTAAGAGTACTCTCAATGTTACAAGGAAAGAAATTAATAGGAATATATACTGTATGTAGCTTAAATACAGTTGTTTACTATTCTACTTAGAGATGGACATTTCTTATTTTGTTTTTCTATTACCATTGTATTGGGTGGCAATGGGGGTAGTCTAATACCGAATACTATCATAAGTTCATTAAATAATAAAAGTATAAGTTAAATTAAAAAAGCTCTTAAGGATCGGACCCTTTTTTTCAATTTTCGCCTAAAATGACATACCCAAATCTAAATACCTGTAGCTCAGGACCTGAAGCAAGGATATGCATATTTTAGATATCATTTGAAAGGAAACACTTTGAAGTTTGTGGAAATGTGAAATTAATGTAGGAGAATATAACACATTAGATCTGGTAAAAGATAATACAAACAAAAAACATGTGTTTTCAATTTTTTGTTTTGTTGCATCATCTTTGAAAAGCAAGAGAAAGGCCAGACAGTGATGTAGGATTATAGATGTAGTTTAGATGTTGTCCACCAGATGACAAAAGTGTGTGTGAAAAGTTTCAGACTGATCCAGTGAAGAACTACATCACTACACAATATTTTGTGTGAAGTCTGCCAGGAGTTTTCCCAAATGTGCCGAATTGGTTTTCAAGTACATAACTATAGAGAACATACACAAATGCTATGGTAATACAACATTTAAGTTAGCACACTCCCAAGAATGTCATAAATGATGGATCATTAGCTTCCCTACAGAAAAGACACTAACCTTCACACATCTAGATGGCCGGGCGGCGTGGGTGTGGAGTCAGAGGTGAAACTATTGAACCCAGTTCCTACATTTGAATATAAAAATGGATTTTTCAAAAATAACTACACTACATTTTATCTCTGGGACCCTCAGGATAGGATGACAAATCAGAGCAAGATTACTGAATGTAAGTACATTATTGTCACGCCCTGACTCAGGGGACTCTTATATGTTGAGTCAGGGTGTGAATATTCTATGTTAGTATTTCTATGTTTCAGTCTAGGTGTTGTATATCTATGTTTGGCCGGGTGTGATTCCCAATCAGAGACAGCTGTCACTCGTTGTCTCTGATTTGGGCTCATTACTTAGGCAGCCTGTTGGCATGCATTAGTTGTGGGATCTTGTTCCGTGTTTAGGTTTGTTGTGTGTTCAACCTTAGGACTTCACGTTTCGTTTGTTTATTGTTTTGTCGTGTGTTTATTAGTTTAATAAACATGTACGCATTTCACGCTGCACCTTGGTCTGACCCGTCCTTAAACGAACGTGACAGAAGATCCCACCAAACACGGACCAAGCAGCGTGCCCAGGAGGACCGAACACCCTGGACACAGGTGGGGAAGATTTGGTCTTGGGAGGAGATATTTGCGGGAAAAGGACCCTGGGCGAAGAAGGAAGCCCAGGCAGGAGAGGAGCAACGGCAACACAGAAGCCAGCCGAGGAGGAAGCCCGAGAAGCAGCCCCAAGAAAATGTTTGGGGGGGGCTAAAGGAGTGGTCGGGGAGCAAGAGAGAAGAGCCCCGACCACTGCACCCGGTGGGTTTCCAGATTGAGTCCTTACGACCATGGGAAGAAGAGTGGGAACAGTTCTATACTGAGGAGTCGGAGGATGACGACGACGATGAGTGTCTGTTCCCTAACTCGTGGGGGCTCCCGGAGGAGTCCTCACTGGAGGAGGAGTGCCGAGAGAGAGAGAGGGATTGGTTCTGCAGGGTAAGAGAGGAGGCCACCACATTGCGGGGGCTGATAGCTAGAATAGAGCAGGAGAGATCCATTCAGGAGGCACTGCAGGAGGCTCGTAGGGAGAAGGAGGAAGTAGAGGCACGGAGAGAGGAGCTGGTTAGGCAATATAAGGAGCGGGGGTTAATAGAGGAACCTAGGTATGCGGAGAAACGCACTGTGCCAGCGCCCCGCACGTGTTGTGCGAAAGTGGGCTGCCAGCCAGGACGGGTTGTGCCAGCTCTCCGCTCCAGACATCCAGTCCGCCTCCACAGTCCGGCCCGGCCCGTTCCTGTTCCTCGCACCAAGCCAGTGGTGCGTGTCGCCAGTCCAGCCCGGCCTGTTCCTGCTCCTCGCACCAAGCCAGTGGTGTGTGTCGCCAGCCCGGTACGCCCCGTACCTGCTCCCCACAACAAGCCAGTGGTGCGTGTCGCCAGTCCGGCCCGGCCCGTTCCGGCTCCTCGCACCAAGTCAGTGGTGCGTGTTCCCAGTCCGGCCCGGCCTGTTCCTGCTCCTCACACCAAGCCAGTGGTGCGTGTCGCCAGTCAGGCCCGGCCCGTTCCTGCTCCTCGCACCAAGACAGTGGTGCGTGTCGCCAGTCCGGCCCGGCCTGATCCTGCTCCTCGCACCAAGCCAGTGGTGCGTGTCGCCAGTCCGGCCCGGCATGTTCCTGCTCCTCGCACCAAGCCAGTGGTGCGTGTTCCCAGTCCGGCCCGGCCTGTTCCTGCTCCTCGCACCAAGCCAGTGGTGCGTGTCGCCAGTCCGGCCCGGCCCATTCCTGCTCCTCGCACCAAGGCAGTGGTGCGTGTTCCCAGTCCGGCCCGGCCTGTTCCTGCTCCTCGCACCAAGCCAGTGGTGTGTGTCGCCAGTCCGGCCCGGCCTGTTCCTGATTCTCGCACCAAGCCAGTGGTGCGTGTTCCTAGTCCGGCCCGGCCTGTTCCTGCTCCTTGCACAAAACCAGTGGTGCGTGTCGCCAGTCCGGCCCGGCCGGTTCCTGCTCCTCGCACCAAGCCAGTGGTGCGTGTCGCCAGTCCGGCCCGGCCCGTTCCTGCTCCTCGCACCAAGCCAGTGGTGCGTGTTCCTAGTCCGGTCGGGCCCGGTCAGCTGCTCCACTCCGGAGCCAGAGTAGTCTGCTCCACCGGTGCCTGATCCAGCTCCGGTCAGCTGCTCCACTCCGGAGCCAGAGCAGTCCGCTCCACCGGTGCCTAGTCCAGCTCCGGTCAGCGGCTCCACTCCGGAGCCAGAGCAGTCCGCTCCACCGGTGCCCGGTCCAGCTCCGGTCAGCGGCTCCAGTCCAGACCCAGACGTCAGCCCCTCTCCAGGTTCGGGGTCTCCCACACCAGGGTCCAGACAGGGCTTGGAGTATCGTGGGAGGAAGGAGAGGGGAAGCAGCGCGCTGAGGTCCAGACCAGACCAGGGGCGCAACAGGGAGGCGGAGAGTATGTGGTCGTCACGCCCGGAGCCGGATCCGCCTCCGAGGCGGAATACCCACCCGGTCCCTACCCTGTTATGTAAAGGTTGTGCGGTCGGAGTCCGCACCTTTGGGGGACTCCGACCGCACACTCGTTGTCTCTGATTGGGGATCATACTTAGGCAGCCTGTTGGCATGCATTAGTTGTGGGATCTTGTTCCGTGTATAGGTTTGTTGTGTGTTCAACCTTAGGACTTCACGTTTCGTTTGTTTATTGTTTTGTTGTGTGTTTATCAGTTTAATAAACATGTACGCATTTCACGCTGCGCCTTGGTCTGACCGTCCTTAAACGAACGTGACAATTATTTACCTTAAGAGATGAATGAACAAAACCAGTTACCGTGATAAAAGTGTTTTGTTGTTGTGCACTATCCTCAAACAATAGCATGGTATTTTTTAGCTGTAATAGCTACTGTAAATTGGACACTGCAGTTAGAATATCAAGAATGTAAGCTTTCTGCCCATATAAGACATGTCTATGTCCCGGAAAGTTGGCAGTTGTTTACAACACCATTCTAGTCACATATCGCATATTGAGCAACAACCGTCCCGTATAAATGTTTTATGTAAATGGATGTTATAGAAGGGTCCAGACACCTTTTGTGTGATTTCACATATTTTTGAGAAACTTACCCCAAACAGCAAATCACTTCCTCATCTTTGTTGTGTAGTATGTGGCCCTGAAAAAACATGAACAAAGGCTCCAAAAACACCCAACTATGTACTTTTTGGGAATGACAAAGCTCTCAGTATAGTGCTGCAGGTCTTTAGATGTTTTACACATGAAATTGTGCCATTCTGACCTTTATCCGTAACATTATATTACAGGCAGAGCCCCACCTGTTTTGAGCCCCACCTGTTTAGAAAAAAATAAATTGTAAAAAATAAAATGTTTTGCATGTTATTTTGGCATTAATATGTGTCACATATCAGTTTGCAAACAATGTAAAAAAAATCTAAAAATCATTGAGTTAATAAAGCCGCACACAAACATGGTCTCTTTTTTGCTTTCTTGAGTAAGGCAGCTCCAAAATGCAGGTGTTTCAGCCTAGCTCAGTGCTTTCTGTGGTGGTGGGGCAGCCAGCGGAAAATACGGAGCGTAGGGGTTGGTAACGTTCTCTAGTTGCACCGTGATTGGCTCAGTGTTCTGTCGCTCCTGGGGACACTATGTCACCGCTAAATCTACGGGGAGAGCTCAGAAATTCAAGCCCCTTGGGTGCTGCCATAGAGTTACATTAGAAGTGCCCATCCAAGAAGGCTCAAGGTCATTGGCCACATATAAAATGATGTCAAATCAAGTTATATCTACCGTAGCTTTGATTGGACTGATCATGTCAACATCATATTTTCAAAATCTTAGCTAGCAAGCTAGACAAGCAGTCATCATCATGAATCACGTCGACAATCTACTGGCAAATCCTTTTTAATCCTTGTCATATGAAGAGAAATTATAAATAAAACGTATCAGTGCTCATCGGCCATTGGACATAAACAATACACAACAAGTTGGAAATCGCAAATTCAACAATGAGTGGTTTGGAAGGAATCAGTGGCTAACTGCAAGCATTGCAAAGCAATCACTAGCCTGCTATTCAGTGGAGTGGGTGTGTGGTCCAAGTCTGGGTTTAAGGGTCTGTTTTCCAAGCTTAAAAGGATAAACATTCAACACTATGGGCATTGGCCATATTGTCAATCCAACATGACTTCTGCCGCATTCAAAACAACTGGAAACTCGGTACTAGGAAATCTCAGACTTCAGTGAGTTCAAGACAACTAGGAACTTTGAAAAAAACTAGCTCCGACTGGGAAAATACGTTTTGAATGGTCAGCCAACTCGGAATTCCAAGTCGGGAACTCAGGCCTCTTCTAGAGCTCCGACCTGAAGATCACTGACGTAATGATTCGACCTTGTTTTTTTCAGAGTTCCCAGTTGTCTTGAAAGCACCATCAATCCAGAGAATGCCAGACTTTGATGCCAAAGTTTGATGACAAAATTTGCCCACAAGGACCGCCGCGCCACCTTCCTGTTCAAGTGAGCACAGCACAAAAGGTGAGTCCAAAAATGTCACGTATGCTGCTGCATAAATGATGTAATGTGCCAGGGCGATATGAATACTGTAGCTAAGAAAGTAATACGAAGTGTATGTTGTGTAGTAAACTGTTGTATCCCATGTGCCTCACCCTAATCATTTGGTCCCTTTCCCCCTCACAATTTAGCCTACTTCCCCCCTCACAATTTAGCCTACTTGGTGGTGCACATGCAGCCTATAGCCTGTTCTAGAGAAATGTAATCAGCAAATATTGTAAGAGCTTTAATTGTCTGCTTATATGCCCCCTTTATTATCCTATGGTTCTGACTTGGTGTACAGGGAGAATACTGTGAGAACGGCCCATGTTCTGAATTCTGTCACTGTACATTTCAAAATTGCTGAACAAATAGTTATATTGACTACGTCCGTCCTAGCTCGCTCATTAATGTCTTAATCGAAATTACAGATTGCCTCTTATCTGCTCGTCGTCCCCTTATGCCATAGTTTGTACATCTCAATTGTCAGTAGAAACCACATTTGTTTAAGCAAGTCAGCCATATCAGCTATGTATTTTTTTTAAGGCAGTAAATGAGGGTGAATGAACTGTTTCGCTGCCAGACAAGGCTCCGCTGATAGCCAGGTGTAGCAGTGGTAAGGATTCACTCCATTGTGCTGAAAAGAAAGCTCTGCTATTGGGATAGCTTTATGTAGGCCCTATTCCGTTATAGTGCAATTAATGTATTGTTTAGTGTTGTGTTGTGTTGTGTAGTGGCTTTGCTGGCATGCATCTAAAACAATTTTATATTTTTTGCCCCACCAAGATTTACATGCTAAAATGACCACTGTACAAAGTATATTGAACACATGGGGTGCTTCCACACAGGAAGTTCCAGACACTTGTAGAATCCATGCCAAGGCGCATTGAAGCTGCTCTGGCGGGTCGGAGTGGCCCAAAGCACTATAAAGACACTTTATCTTGGTGTTTCCTTTATTTTTGCAGTTACCTGTACCAGCAGGCTACATGGAGAATGGAACCGCTGGATAGGGGAAATGGCTTGAGTCACGCAAAAGGGAATATAAGATTGTGGATAAAGTTTGGAATGACACAATCTCATGTGTACAACATCTAAAGACCTTCATCACTATACTGAGAGCTTTGCTGTTTCAAAAAGTACATATTTGGGTGTTTTTGGAGCCTTTGTTTATGTTTCTTCGGGGCCCCCATACTACACAACCAGGATGAGGAAGTGATTTGCTGTTTGGGGTAAGTTTCTCAAAAACGTTTGAAATCACAAAAAAAGTGTCTGGCCCCTTCTATAACATTTACATACAACATAGAGATTTGGTTGTAAAAATATTTATTCTTTAATGACCTGTTATTCAGTAAAGGAATGGTTTGACAATGTTCAAAATGACAAACAATTAATGGAATGTACTCAGTGTCGTGGGAATGTTCTGAGATAGACACCCAAATGGGAACCATTTGCTTGTTTCCCATTTGAATGGGTAGGTTGGGTTCAGGCTATTCACTCATTATTGGAAGGATGCACTAAACTCACCAAGTGTGTGTGTGTGTGTGTGTGTGTGTGTGTGTGTGTGTGTGTGTGTGTGTGTGTGTGTGTGTGTGTGCCTGCGTGCGTGCGTGCGTGTGAGAGTGAGATGGCATGGAGACATGTTGAATTTTATGTTAACATTTTTTTTATCCTGGTTTTTAATTATCATATTTTTATTCTCCCAGATTAAGCAATTTTGGTATTCCAATATCCAACCATACTGAGTAACCTAGCAAGGATGTCAGGAAGGAGGTAATTTTAGCATTGAAGATAACTCAAGACTGTATGAACAGAATAGCAGTTGTTGACAAAACGAGGCACTAGACGGCGCCGTCAACCTTCAGAATGATTGTAATGCAATTAATTGACTGGCCAGTCGCAGAATTAAATTCCCACCCACCCACCCCTGTGTTTCCACCACAGCTTTTCACTAAGCCAAAGTAGCCAGAAAGGTTTCTCCAGCCATTTGCTCTCTGTTCTCTTCTGTAATTCGTCACCGACAATTATGTTCTTCAGGTTTGCCGATTCAAAAGTTCCAGCAACGCCACACCAGACACCACAAAGCGTCAATATGTCAACATTTACCAATAGGCCTATAGTTTTGCATTATATTGGATGATTTGGTAGGGTTTGGATCTCCCAGAAGCGAGCTGCGTTTCACTGCCCCCATAGCACCTGCTTAACTTCAGTGATGAAGCGCCTGATATACAGCGAGTGCGCTTCAATGCAGCACCAATTCTACTCCACACAAGAGTTAGAAGAGAACGGCCAGTGTAACTTAAGCTCATTAGCCTACTATCAACCATAAACCCATAACAGACTCCGATATGTTGTTCCCATCATAGCTTCCAGTGAGGAGAAAAATAGGGACAGGAGAAAGTGTGCCTATTATGACAAAAATGTGTTGAAAAGAATGCATGACAAAATCGGTCTATTTATTTTGTTGTGATCTCGAACTGGCTCCCAAGTTTGGCTGAACACCTGAACACCTGTAATCACTTAAAAGGCCATATTTCTATAGGCTATATCTTCTCTCGTGTACTTTAACATAAGGTTAGACAAACGTGAGTAAAAAGATCAGAGAAGAATCGTGGGTATTATCTTTTTCCTCACTATCTTCTGATATTAATTCATAATTCGTTTGTCTGTCGCCCCTATTGATATTTTCAAGCCGCTTAGTTGCACGGAAGCATTGACCTATGAGACATTGATTTGTTTAAAAGGCACTGATTTCGACGTAATATTTCTTGCATCGATTTTGCGCAACCCCTGTTCTCAGCATGCTGGAATGTTCTATTATCAGTCACTCTCATTGCCAGAGTCAGGATTGCACGATAAAGCTCAGTATTCGGATGGATTTCTCGTGGTAAGACGTTATAGACTATTTTCCTGCAGAGTGGGAGGGGGTGGCTTTGTAGGCTACAGTCACAGAAAGTAGAAAATAACCAGCGCAGGGACCCTTTCAGCACCACTCGCCAATGGACAGCAGTTTCAGCACGCAGAGTCATTGGGCAGTTTGAGAAGTGACAGGATTTGTTAGGAGTCTTGACCAGTGGGATTTGGACTACCGAGCCATCAAGACAGGTACAATCCTGGAGGTTCTATTCTCGTAATTCTTCGGCACTGATATTGTATCCCCCACTACAGGACTAAACATATGCCTTTGTATCCTTACACCTGTTTTTCGCGAGCTCGGGTTCTAACCAAAGAGGAGTTCTCTGGAAAGAATCCGTATATCTACACATGCTGACAGACAGTCGCTGAAAACAGAAATTTAGAGTGGACGGTACCAATTCAACTTCATCTTCATAAACTCATTTTTCTGAAATAAACTTGAGTGGGTTTCATTCAAAGGTAAGAGTTAATTTTCTCTCAGCTCATGGAAAAATAATCATGTGGTGGGCTACATGTGATTATTTAATTGAATGAAAACTTCTCCAATACATACACATTAGGCATCTTTATATCAAGGCTGACATAATTTTTTTGTCTCCAAGTTTAGCTAAAATGTTTCTTCATGAAGGTTGTAGAATAGCTGCATTCTGTTGTAGATCTGCATCCTTTAGGTCAGGGATGGGCAACTTCGATGGGGGTGGGGCCCACAAAAAATCAGAACTCATCATGAGGGGCTGCAGTGGCTTGCATGGCTTGTGGGTCTGCGTACCTACATCCATACCCACACATGCAGCCAGAGCTGGCCCTAGCCTTTTGGGGGCCCTAAGCAAAATGTTGCTAGAAGATTTGGCAATTGGATAACTCATTTCATGTAATTCTTCTCATTTTGCCATGGGCGGTAAGAAACATTAGCAGTTTTTAATATGATATCAGAGTGAGTGTGACTAACAAAATCAATGGAGGCCCCACGGTCGGTAATTCGAGTGACTGACATGACAAGAGAAAAACTGTTTATGCACAACCAAATTTCGAATATGCAGCTTGTGTATTCTACTATTCACATGTGGGAATGGACACTGCCTCAAGGGGGGCTACGGGCCGCCAGTTGTCCATCCCTGCTTTAGATGACTGAAAAAGCTTGGGCTTCGGAGAAAGATACATTTTTTGTTGTCCTGATATCGGATGGATCATGATATTTGAGTTATGAAAACATACTGGCTTGATTCATTCTTGCGCACTCGAGTCCAAAGTGAGAGTGTGGTCAAAGCAGGCTATTTAAAAAGTTATTCGATGTAGCTTGACATTAAATGTGCTGAATCCAGAGTGTGTATTTGCTTGTCTGTCAAAATGATTGAGGGATATTCACTTGTTTCATTTCAGCGTGTGTGTGTGCACTGCTCAGAGTGTGCGTGTGTGCGTGCACGCTCAAATCCGCTGCACTAGCTCTTGTGTGCACTCATGCAGTCCATATACATTTATCCCTTTCTATTTTTTTGGTTTGTCGCCTAACTAGATACTCAACAGATGAATCACATCCAAGGATTCTAAAGCCCAGTGGGCTGGGGCAGTAGTAGGCTAACATTCTTCGTTACAGTGTACACAATACAATGAGCCCCTTCATCAGCTGTGTCAAAGCAAGCCCCCCTAGCAAGCCCCTCTGTTTTTCCTGCTCTATTTAGCTGACATTCAGACGAGAATAGATAATGGGATGTAATCAATTGAAAAGCAGCAGGTATGAGTCAGAATGAAAATTAATTAATTAAATTAAGATTATATTCAAGTGAGATTCTTGCTTTGTTAAGATTGGGTTAAGATTTTAATGTTGAATATTGGATTTAATTACACTTGAATACATTGAAAATCACTATCACAAGGAGGCAAAATTCATGCAATGGGATATGTCTGTGTGGCTACCAGATTTTCAATAATTTCACATTCTGGTGTTTTCCCCTCTTCCTTTCAAGTGCCAATGCAACAATGTTATATAATATATATAATGTATGTTTAGGAAGGTGTCTGTCAAGGATTGTCAGATCCAATCAGTTTCTAGCATTGTATTGAGAGAGAGAGAGGGAAGAGAAAGTTTGTATAGATTTCTTTGTGTACTATTTTCTTTTAACCTTTTCTTGCTGCTTTTCCTTGACAATATTTTTTTTTTTCAAACATACATAGACAAAAGCAATAAACAACTTAACATTCACATAAATACATTTCCACAAACATTAATGGCATCACATTTGTTCAGACCCACATGTTCCTACCATATCCACACCCAATATTGTTTCTAATACTTGTAAGACTCTGCCCCATAAGACCTCAAAGTGTGCTATGCTGTTTCTGTCCGTAGCCAGATTCGTCTCAATATTTAAATAATAAAGCATTTAATTATTCCATTCCCTTAACGTTGGGGTATAATTTGACTTGCAGTATTTAAGTAATAACTTCTTCAATGTAAGTGACGAAAATAATATTGTCCAACCCATTGGGTATCACCGCACCCCCATATGTCATGTCTTGAAATATGCAGTAGGGGTGCGTAGGTAAAATTACTGGTGAAGCTAAGCCAGGAAAGAAAAGTAATATTACAACCTATGTGTTGTGATAATTGTGTTGTTTGCTCTATAACCTGTAAGTTCATATGCCTTGCCATCGTGATATATAGGCCTAAGGCCGAGACAATAAGAAGACACAGTGGCGGAATAAATTCAACCACACCTTTGTGGAGTCCACAAAACACATTGCATGTAACAAACAGTTACATGACCTACAGCATGGTCAATCAAGTTAATGTTTCTGAGATTTTCGGACTACTAAACAACTATTGATTTAGAACCATGGAGATAACCGCAAGTTGCAAAGAAAACATGTGCTGCCTCCACTATTCCAGCACCATTTCAACATAATCTGATCACCTATGCTTAGTCCAATACAGTGACAACTAAAATATACCAAAAAACGACTCTACCTGGCTAAAATGCTTGCTCGCTAGCCTTACTTCCTTTCATGGGCAACGATGTGCCAGGCCAGCCAGTTAACACAACTAGCTACATGTTGAACTTCCATCCTCTCAGGCCAGTGACACGGTGTATGCATTTATGGTTGGATCATAATCACCGTTATTATCATTGGCCAGTACAGAGAATTAAGTAAAACCACAAGTCCATCCATGGCTAATTTAGGAAAGGGTTGATTTTAGCTAGCTAGCCAGCTAGCCACCAGAGGACAACAACACAACGAGATGCAACAATTCAAGTTTTTTCTGTCACGTTTGGCTTCTGATGTGATGTGACTGGTGTGAAGCCAAATCCAAACTGGCTTCCCTTGACACTTTTTTTTGGTGTGCCAGGTCCATTCACAGCTGAGCTCACTCAGTTTAGCTCAATGCTGATTGGCTATTATTTTATTTTAAAAATTATCAAGGGAGGCCAAATGCTCGCTGGCTTCCCTTGCATTCAATGCTATGGGCGGCAACAATGTAATACTCTTTTTGACCAGACAGCATAAGATAGATGGGCTACACATATTGAGACAAAGGGGCGCTGTTTCGTTCATCGCTCGGATGCTTTCTCCGGAGATACATTCAGCCTCTTGTGAATTGAAGGAAATTCATGAAACACAGAGAGACTAAAACATTGTTTATTTATAAAAAAAATTGGGGGAAGCCTGGCTTCCCTTGGCACCCATTAATACACGCCACTGGAAATATGCAGATAGACAGATTAAAAGTAAATTTACGTTGTAAAACCTCTGACAGACAGCTTTCTAGCTCCGCCCGTAACTTTTGGACTACATAGAACTCCCAGAAGGCATTAATTATTGAGTCATTGTTAGTTTTACACTTAAGACATGACTCTGTGGTTGTGCTGTAGAATTTGTGAATTGTGTCTCTTGTGTAATAAATTCTATACATTAGTTTATACTGGATTAAGCGTACATTTTCGTTAACTGTCATTTTGTTCGTTATATTCTAACACTCCCCCCATCTTGTGCCAAAATCAGTTATTTTTAAGTATTGGTTCCAATAGTTTTTATTTATTTCTAAGAGATTCTCAGTTAGATATGCTCTCTGCCAGGTTTTGTATAGCTTACCTATCATCTTTTTCTGACTCAAATAGGATTCCCTCAACATTGTTCTGATGTCCAAAAGCTTTCAAGTCGAAATTTCGCGAAAGAGTTTGTAGTGAGAGAGAGGGAGAAATAGAGAGATAATCAAAATGGATGCACTACAACCTCACTCTCCCCACACTACATTGGTTAAGCAGATGTATTGTCTTTAATGGG
The DNA here is from genome assembly GCF_964263955.1 of Coregonus lavaretus. Classification (NCBI taxonomy): domain Eukaryota; kingdom Metazoa; phylum Chordata; class Actinopteri; order Salmoniformes; family Salmonidae; genus Coregonus; species Coregonus lavaretus. Next base: position 25,808,712 of record NC_140009.1, read on the forward strand.
AGAGATATTTGATATCTGTTCAGGTTGAGATCAGTTCCATGATTTATTCAGCCAATTCAGGAAATTAATTTAAATTGTATGGAGATTTTCAATTAACAATTTCTGACTTTCAATCTCAATTCATTTTCTGATCTGACAGAGTTCAAACTGAATGTAGACCCCCCTCCCTCCCCTACATACACCTGTTGTGCCTCTGACGTCAGAGGTTACAGTTAGAGTATGCAATGTCAAGGATTTCAACGAGCTGCTCCTTTTCAGGGTCATTGCGTGTTACTCAACATGTCAACATGCTGTTACTGGATCATGCTTCGACTAAAAGAGCCAAAACAACATATTGAGGGAGCAGACTATCAGACCATCAGATGCCACTTTGTCCCCTCAAGTCTAAATATTTGGAAGTTTCTTTCGTTTGGAGTTTTCTAATGACTCCATGTTCATGGTGTGTCCAGTCCACATTCTGGTTCACCTCCTCTGCTGTTCCTCCTGGCTACGACCATCTGTTCATCAGGGGGCCTGATGTCTGCCGAGTTTGGATCACAGTCTGATTATCATATTAGCGCCAAAACATCATGCCCCTAAACAAGCTTAAAATATTATCCTAAAAGCAAATTTAAAAAAATATATAGGCCTAGAGCAATTGGTATTTTTCCAACTTTTACAGTTTCCGAGTCCACATGGCACTGTGGTGCCATTCATCCAATACGAACAAAAATGGAAGTGAAGTGGCTCTTCTAATAAATTTACGTAAGAGGTTTGGATATTGATTTTGCATTATACTTTTAGGTCGGAAGTGAATCATGGTGCCAAGAAACCTGTGGAGTATGCCAGTACCATTAAATGGCTGGTCTCGTAGTTCCTGTTGTGCTCACCCACTGTTATAATGGACTTATCAGACTGGCTTTGGCAGATTCTCCAATGGGTCATTCATTTCCAATGGGAGCTCACAATGGGGCATGGTGCTCCATGGCACGACCATCTGCAGTTGGATGCATGTGAAAAGTTAAGATGGTTTTACACAGCTTGGACCATGGTGCTGTTGGAGGAAGTTATATTACATCACTTCTCAGGCCACCTTTACACGTTATTAGGTTGTTGCCATTTAGCAACTAACCCATTGTGACACTGCTTATCTTGTTTTTTTCATGATTTAGCTAGCACGGTTTGGTGTGATCGGGTCCATCCATACACAAGCATTTGGCGGCTCTGCCAGTGGGTGATTATTTGCGATTTGTTGATGTTAATGTAATGTCAATGTGTGATGGCCCCTACTGCTGTCGGTGTTTGTTTGTGTGCACACTTGCGTGAGTACATGTCTCTACACTAACAATCTGTCTTGCCTACTACTTACTAAAACTACATACTGTGTACTAATAGCACTACAGTAAAAACATATGCACTAAGCAACAAATATCAACATATCACTTATCCATACTGAGAAGGCGTCATCTAATGCACAATCACGCTTTATCCCCACCATTCGTTCATTTTGGTAGCGCTATTCTGATTATTAGCTGTTGTCAAACACGTGAGTGTGAAAAGACGATTATCTTCCTCAATAGTGCGCAGTGAATTCTACTTGATGAAAAGCCAAAATGAGTTTGACATCCTGGAATTTAAAGCATACTCATCTTCGAAATTTCACATACTATAAAGCCTTCCATTTTCGCATACCCAAAAAGCCTATTATTTAGAACGCCAGTATGGGTATTCGGACACGGCCAGTGTCTAGTCTGATCACACAAGTGCATGAGAGCTGAAATGTGCCCACAGTTTGATCCACTTCATTAGAGGCCGGCTGACACTGATCGGAGATGACATCTGTTCGCGCTGTGGCTAATTTCTGAGATTTATGACATAAACAACGGACTGAACAATCTATTCATCCTGGTACGGCGGTACAGCTTCCCCTCTCTCATCTCCTGAGGGGCCCCTCATCTCACAAGGCGAAGCATTCGTCATTGTTTTAGGGGGGATGTCATAACTCAAGGCTGTTATTCCTCTGAGCACAGTGGCTGACATTAGTGTTCATGTGTGTGTGCCTCTTCAGTGCTCCCATGCATGCAAACATCCATACAAACAGGATTAGGGCATAGATCTATAAAGGGAGAGTGGCTCTCTCAAATCAATTTCTTCCATCACACACAAGCAAGCAGAAATCTTGAGAGATAATAGGCTGATAGATCTCTCACACCCCAAGACCTGATAATGTCTTATTTAGACAAATACGCAAAATGCATTGATTTAACCTGTATACCTGATTACCCTATTATAGGGTACATCAGAGTCACCCACTTTTCTCTTGCAAAAACACTTCCTTTATCTGTATCAATTCCAGAGAAGTTGCTATGCTCTCAGAATGTTGTATTTCTTCCCTGTTCATCCTATCTATGAAACAAAGATAAATTACATAAAGAATGATAGTAAAAAGCTTTGGAACACCTTAAATGAAATTTTGGGAAAAAAGGCAAACTCAGCTCCATCATTCATTGAATCAGACGGCTTATTCATCACAAAACCAACTGATATTGCCAACTACTTTGATGATTCTTTCATTGGCAAGATTAGCAAATTTAGGCATGACATGCCAGCAACAAACACTGACACTACACATCCAAGTATATCTGACCAAATTATGAAAGACAAGCATTGTAATTTTGAATTCCGTAAAGTGAGTGTGGAAGAGGTGAAGACATTATTGTTGTCTATCAACAATGACAAGCCACCGGGGTCTGACAACTTGGATGGAAAATTACTGAGGATAATAGCAGACGATATTGCCACTCCTATTTGCCATATTTTAAATTTAAGCCTACTAGAAAGTGTGTGCCCCCAGGCCTGGAGGGAAGCAAAAGTAATTCCGCTACCTAAGAATAGTAAAGCCCCTCTTACTGGCTCAAATAGCCTACCAATCAGCCTGTTACCAACCCTTAGTAAACTTTTGTAAAAAATGGTTTGACCAGATACAATGCTATTTTACAGTAAACAAATAGGGAAGGACATTCAACAATCACAGCACTTAAAGAAGTGACTGATGATTGGCTGAGAGAAATTGATGATAAAAATATTGTGGGGGCTGTTTTGTTAGACTTCAGTGCGGCTTTTGACGTTATCGATTATATTCTGCTGCTGGAAAAACATATGTGTTATGGCTTTACACCCCATGCTATATTGTGAATAAAGGGTTACCTGTCTAACAGAACACAGAGGGTGTTCTTTAATAGAAGCCTCTCCAACATCATTTACATAATGAGTAAAGCCAGTGTCTATGTATGCTGATGACTCAACACTATACACGTCATCTACTACAGCGACTGAAATGACTACAACAATTAACAAAGAGCTGCAGTTGGTTTCAGAGTGGGTGGCAAGGAATAAGTTAGTCCTAAATACAGTACCTGTCAAAAGTTTGGACACACCTACTCATTCAAGGGTTTTTCTTTATTTTTACTATTTTCTACATTGTAGAATAATAGTGAAGACATCAAAACTATGAAATCCCACAAATGGAATCATGTAGTAACCTAATCAAAATATATTTTATGTTTGAGATTCTTCAAAGTAGCCACCCTTTGCTTTGATGACAGCTTTGCACACTCTTGGTATTCTCTCAACCAGCTTCACCTGGAATGCTTTTCCAGCAGTCTTGAAGTAGTTCCCACATATGCTGAGCACTTGTTGGCTGCTTTTCCTTCACTCTGCGGTCCAACTCATCCCAAACCATCTCAATTGGGTTGAGGTCGGGTGATTGTGGAGGCCAGGTCATCTGATGCAGCACTCCATCACTCTCCTTCTTGGTAAAATAGCCCTTACACAGCCTGGAGGTGTGTTGGGTCATTGTCTTGTTGAAAAACAAATGATAGTCCCACTAAGCGCAAACCAGATGGGATGGTGTATCGCTGCAGAATGCTGTGGTGTGCCTTGAATTCTAAATAAATCACTGACAGTGTCACCAGCAAAGCACCCCCACACCATCACACCTCCTCCTCCATGCTTCACGGTGGGAACCACACATGTGGAGATCATCCGTTCACCTACTCTGCGTCTCACAAAGACATGGCGGTTGGAACCAAAAATCTCAAATTTGGACTCATCAGACCAAAGGACAGATTTCCACCGGTCTAATGTCCATTGCTCGGGTTTCTTGGCCCAAGCAAGTTTCTTCTTATTATTGGTGTTCTTTAGTAGTGGTTTCTTTGCAGCAATTCGACCTTGAAGGCCTGATTCACTCAGTCTCCTCTGAACAGTTCATGTTGAGATGTGTCTGTTACTTGAACTCTGTGAAGCATGTATTTGGGCTGCAATTTCTGAGACTGGTAACTCTAAAGAACTTATCCTCTGCAGCAGAGGTAACTCTGGTTCTTCCTTTCCTGTGGCGGTCCTCATGAGAGCCAGTTTCATCATAGCGGTTTTTGCGACTGCACTTGAAGAAAACTTTGAAGTTCTTGAAATTTTCCGGATTGACTGACCTTCATGTCTTAAAGTAATGATGGACTGTTGTTTCTCTTTGCTTATTTGAGCTGTTCTTGCCATAATATGGACTTGGTCTTTTAACAAAAAGGGCTATCTTCTGTATACCACCCCTACCTTGTCACAACAAAACTGATTGGCTCAAACGCATTAAGAAGGAAAGAAATTCCACAAACTAACTTTTAACAAGGCACACCTGTTAATTGAAATGCATTCCAGGTGACTACCTCATTAAGCTGGTTGAGAGAATGCCAAGAGTGTGCAAAGCTGTCATCAAGGCAAAGGGTGGAATATCAAATCTAAAATATATTTTGATTTGTTTAACACTTTTTTGGTTACTACATGATTCAAAAAGTGTTAAACAAATCAAAATATATTTCAGATCAATCAAACTGACCACCATAGTCCCTGTGCCCAAGGACACTAAGATAACCTGCCTAAATTACTACCGACCCGTAGCACTCACGTCTGTAGCCATGAAGTGCTTTGAAAGGCTGGTCATGGCTCACATCAACACCATTATCCCAGAAACCCTAGACCCACTCCAATTTGCATACCGCCCCAACAGATCCACAGATGATGCAATCTCTATTGCACTCCACACTGCCCTTTCCCACCTGGACAAGAGGACCACCTACGTGAGAATGCTGTTCATTGACTACAGCTCAGCGTTCAACACCATAGTGCCCTCAATGCTCATCACTAAGCTAAGGATCCTGGGACTAAACAACTTCCTCTGCAACTGGATCCTGGACTTCCTGATGGGCCGCCCCGAGGTGGTAAGGGTAGGTAACAACACATCTGCCACACTGATCCTCAACACGGGGGCTCCTCAGGGGTGCATGCTCAGTCCCCTCCTGTACTCCCTGTTCACCCATGACTGCATGGCCAGGCACGACTCCAACACCATCATTACGTTTGCTGACGACACAACAGTGGTAGGCCTGATCACCAACAACGATGAGACAGCCTATAGGGAGGAGGTCCGAGACCTGGCGTGATCAAGACAAAGGAGATGATTGTGGACTACAGGAAAAAAAAGAGGACTGAGCACGCCCCCATTCTCATCGACGGGGCTGTAGTGGAACAGCTTGAGAGCTTCAAGTTCCTTGGTGTGCACATCACCAACGAACTATCATGGTCCAAACACACCAAGACAGTCGTGAAAAGGGCACGACAAAGCCTATTCCCCCTCAGGAGACTGAAAAGATTTGGCATGGGTCCTCAGATCCTCAAAAAGTTATACAGCTGCGCCATCGAGAGCATCCTGACTGGTTGCATCACCGCCTGGTATTTAACTGCTCGGCCTCTGACCGCAAGGCACTACAGAGGGTAGTGCGTACGGCCCAGTACATCATTGGGGCCAAGCTTCCTGCCATCCAGGACCTCTATACCAGGCGGTGTCAGAGGAAGGCCCTCAAAATTGTAAAAGACTCCAGCCACCCTAGTCATAGACTGTTCTCTCTGCTACCGCACGGCAAGCGGTACCGGAGCTCCAAGTCTAGGTCCAAAAGGCTTCTCAACAGCTTCTACCCCCAAGCCATAAGACTCCTGAACAGCTAATCATTGCCACCCGGACTATTTGCACTGCCCCCCCCCACCCCCACCCCCACCCCCCTCTTTTACGCTGCTGCTACTCTGTTTATTATTTATGCATAGTCACTTTAACTCTACCCACATGTAGATATTACATCAATTACCTTGACTAGCTGGTGCCCCCGCACATTGACTCTGCACCATTACCCCCCTGTATATAGCCTCCCTACTGTTATTTTATTTTACTACTGCTCTTTAGTTATTTGCTTGTATTTTTTTTACTTAACACTTACATTTTTTTTTACAAAAAATGCATTGTTGGTTAAGGTCTTGTAAGTAAGCATTTCACTGTAATGTCTACACCTGTTGTATTCGGCGCATGTGGCAAATAAAATGTCATTCCATATGTGTTATTTCATAGTTTTGATGTCATCACTATTATTCTACAATGTAGAAAATAGTAAAAATAAAGAAAAACCCTGGAATGAGTAGGTGTGTCTAATCTTTTGACTGGTACTGTATTTCTAAAACTAAAAGCAGTGTATTTGGGACAAATCATTCACTAAACCCTAAACCTCAACTAAATCTCGTAATAAACAATGTGGAAATTGAGCAAGTTGAGGTGACTAAACTGCTTGGAGTAACCATGGATTGTAAACTGTCATGGTCAAAACATATTGATACAACAGCAGTTAAGATGGGGAGAAGTCTGTCCATGATAAAGCGCTCCTCTACCTTCTTAACAGCACTATCAACAAGGCAGGTCCTACAGGCACTAGTTTTGTCGCACCTGGACTAATGTTCAGTTGTGTGGTCAGATGCCACAAAAAGGGACTTAGGAAAATTGCAATTGGCTCAGAACAGGGCAGCACGGCTGGCCCTTGGATGTACACAGAGAGCTAACATTAATAATATGCATGTCCATTTCTCCTGGCTCAAAGTGGAGTAGAGATTGACTTCATCACATTTACATTACATTTACGTCATTTAGCAGACGCTCTTATCCAGAGCGACTTACAAATAGGTGCATTCACCTTATAGCCAGTGGGATCACCACTTTACAATGTTTTTTTGTTTGTTTTTTTGTTTTTGGGTTGGGGTTTGGGTTGGGGTAAGGGGGGGGGGGGGGTAGAAGGATTACTTTATCCTATCCCAGGTATTCCTTAAAGAGGTGGGGTTTCAAATGTCTCCGGAAGGTGGTGAGTGACTCCGCTGTCCTGGCGTCGTGAGGGAGCTTGTTCCACCATTGGGGTGCCAGAGCAGCGAACAGTTTTGACTGGGCTGAGCGGGAACTATGCTTCTGCAGAGGTAGGGGAGCCAGCAGGCCATAGTTGGATGAACGCAATGCCCTCGTTTGGGTGTAGGGACTGATCAGAGCCTGAAGGTACGGAGGTGCCGTTCCCCTCACAGCTCCGTAGGCAAGCACCATGGTCTTGTAGCAGATGTGAGCTTCAACTGGAAGCCAGTGGAGTGTACAGAGGAGCGGGGTGACGTGAGAGAACTTGGGAAGGTTGAACACCAGACGGGCTGCGGCATTCTGGATGAGTTGTAGGGGTTTAATGGCACAGGCAGGGAGCCCAGCCAACAGCGAGTTGCAGTAATCCAAACGGGAGATGACAAGTGCCTGGATTAGGACCTGTGCCGCTTCCTGTGTAAGGCAGGGTCGTACTCTCCGAATGTTGTAGAGCATGAACCTACAGGATCGGGTCACCGCCTTGATGTTAGCGGAGAACGACAGGGTGTTGTCCAGGGTCACGCCAAGGCTCTTCGCACTCTGGGAGGAGGACACAACGGAGTTGTCAACCGTGATGGTGAGATCATGGAACAGGCAGTCCTTCCCCGGAAGGAAGAGCAGCTCCGTCTTGCCAAGGTTCAGCTTGAGGTGGTGATCCGTCATCCATACTGATATGTCTGCCAGACATGCAGAGATGCGATTCGCCACCTGGTTATCAGAAGGGGGAAAGGAGAAGATTAGTTGTGTGTCGTCAGCGTAGCAATGATAGGAGAGGCCATGTGAGGATATGACAGAGCCAAGTGACTTGGTGTATAGGGAGAATAGAAGAGGGCCTAGAACTGAGCCCTGGGGGACACCAGTGGTGAGAGCACGTGGTGCGGAGACAGCTTCTCGCCACGCCACTTGGTAGGAGCGACCGGTCAGGTAGGACGCAATCCAAGAGTGAGCCGCGCCGGAGATGCCCAGCTCGGAGAGGGTGGAGAGGAGGATCTGATGGTTCACAGTATCAAAGGCAGCAGACAGGTCTAGAAGGACAAGAGCAGAGGAGAGAGAGTTAGCTTTAGCAGTGCGGAGAGCCTCCGTGACACAGAGAAGAGCAGTCTCAGTTGAATGACCAGTCTTGAAACCTGACTGGTTTGGAACAAGAAGGTCATTCTGAGAGCGATAGCAAGAGAGTTGGCTAAAGACGGCACGCTCAAAAGTTTTGGAGAGAAAAGAAAGAAGGGATACTGGTCTGTAGTTGTTGACATCAGAGGGATCGAGTGTTGGTTTTTTGAGAAGGGGTGCAACTCTCGCTCTCTTGAAGACGGAAGGGACATAGCCAGCGGTCAAGGATGAGTTGATCAGCGAGGTGAGGTAAGGGAGAAGGTCACCGGAGATGGTCTGGAGAAGAGAGGAGGGGATAGGGTCAAGCGGGCAGGTTGTTGGGCGGCCTGCCGTCACAAGTCGCAAGATTTTATCTGGAGAGAGAGGGTAGAAAGAAGTCAAAGCATAGGGTAGGGCAGTGTGAGCAGGACCAGCAGTGTCATTTGACTTAACAAACGAGGATCGGATGTCGTCAACCTTCTTTTCAAAATGGTTGACGAAGTCATCCACAGAGAGGGAGGAGGGGGGGGGGAGGAGGATTCAGCAGGGAGGAGAATGTGGCAAAGAGCTTCCTAGGGTTAGAGGCAGATGCTTGGAATTTAGAGTGGTAGAAAGTGGCCTTAGCAGCAGAAACAGATGAAGAAAATGTAGAGAGGAGGGAGTGAAAAGATGCCAGGTCCGCAGGGAGTCTAGTTTTCTTCCATTTCCGCTCAGCTGCCCGGAGCGCTGTTCTGTGAGCTCGCAATGAGTCATCAAGCCACGGAGCTGGAGGGGAGGACCGAGCCGGCCGGGAGGATAGGGGACACAGAGAGTCAAAGGATGCAGAAAGGGAGGAGAGGAGGGTTGAGGAGGCAGAATCAGGAGATTGGAGGGAGAAGGATTGAGCAGAGGGAAGAGATGATAGGATGGAAGAGGAGAGAGTAGCGGGAGAGAGAGAGCGAAGGTTGCGACGGTGCATTACCATCTGTGTAGGGGCAGAGTGAGTAGTGTTGGAGGAGAGCTAGAGAGAAAAGGATACAAAGTAGTGGTCGGAGACATGGAGGGGAGTTGCAGTGAGATTAGTAGAAGAACAGCATCTAGTAAAGATGAGGTCAAGCGTATTGCCTGCCTTGTGAGTAGGGGGGACGGTGAGAGGGTGAGGTCAAAAGAGGAGAGGAGTGGAAAGAAGGAGGCAGAGAGAAATGAGTCAAATGTAGATGTAGGGAGGTTGAAATCCCCCAGAACTGTGAGGTGTGAGCCATCCTCAGGAAAGGAACTTATCAAGGCGTCAAGCTCATTGATGAACTCTCCAAGGGAACCTGGAGGGCGATAGATGACAAGGATATTAAGCTTAAATGGGCTAGTGACTGTGACAGCATGGAATTCAAATGAGGAGATAGACAGATGGGTCAGGGGAAAAATTGAGAATGTCCACTTGGGAGAGATGAGGATTCCTGTGCCACCACCCCGCTGACCAGATGCTCTCGGGGTATGCGAGAACACATGGTCAGACGAGGAGAGAGCAGTAGGAGTAGCAGTGTTTTCAGTGGTAATCCATGTTTCCGTCAGCGCCAAGAAGTCGAGGGACTGGAGGGTAGCATAGGCTGAGATGAACTCTGCCTTGTTGGCAGCAGAACGGCTGTTCCAGAGGCTGCCTGAGACCTGGAACTCCACGTGGGTGGAGCGTGCAGGGACCACCAGGTTAGAGAGGCAGCAGCCACGTGGTGTGAGGCGTTTGTGTAGCCTGTGCGGAGAGGAGAGAACAGGGATAGGCAGAGGCATAGTTGACAGGCTGCAGCAGATGGCTACAATAATGCAGAGGAGATCGGAATGAAATGAACTAAACATCTGGGAAAGGAGAGAGCGGGGCCTCCCTCACCACAACTCCCAAATATAACTCTCCCAACTTCCACCTCAGAAACTATAATTGTTGTAAACTACAGCGGTTCAATGTTTTCTAGGAATAGACTAACTTAGTTTATTCAGCTAGCTAACTAGGTGCAGTATTATTCCGTGAAAATTGTCCAGGCACTTAGTCATAACACGCCACAGCCAGCTAGCATGCCGGACTCCAACAACACGGTTTAGCGCCAATACTCGGCCAAAACAAACCACCAGTGTATCAACACGCAAGCAGATCGTTCGTGTCCGTGTCTAACGTTGTGGGTTAGTCCCGACAGCTTGAGCGAGTCCGTCGTCAACTTATTCAGCCAGTTAGTTAGCTAGAATAGTTAGCAAACTAGCTAGCCATTGCTTTCAGACAAAGAAGAACCCCTCCTTTCACAGCACGAACACACAGAGAGAGCCAAACTAACGTTAACTAGTCACCCATGTCCCGAATTCCTTGAACGACTCGGGCTATCAATATGTAAAAAACAAAACACAAATGTAGGTTATGACTTACCCCTAGCAGCTACTGTTAGCTAGCCAAGTGCAAAGCTAGCCACTGAATTGACTCAGCCAGTTCGCGTCTGTTCGCTCGGTCGTTCCAGCTATTGTTTACTAGTAGCTATCCAGGTAGCAACAAGCTAGCTAAATTTCAAGCACAGTAGCCATTTGCTACCTAATGTTAATGGTTCAGACAATGAGGTTAGAAAACAGCTGAATGGTAGGCAATTATTGTATGTAATTATTGTAGGCAGCCAGCTGGCGTAATTACAGGCACTCTCAGGCGTGAAACAACTATACCGTTGCTAATAGCTACTCGCCAGCTAGTCCAGGTGGTGGGTTAGCTAGCTAGCTTCGTGCTACACCGGGCATAGCCGAATACAATACTAACCTACAATAATTACATACAACAACCCACGATAACTACCTACAATACCTAACTACAATCTAAATACATAGTTTAAGCCTTACTCGACAAAGCCCAAGCTATGTATAAAGCCAAGCTTACCCGACGCCAAGCTTACCCGACGACCTCCTTACCCGACTCATTGTACCGAGTCAATGTATTCACCACTTGTATTTATGAGAGGTATTGACATGTTGAATGCACCGAGCTGTCTGTTTGAACTACTGGTGCACAGCTCGGACACCCATGCATACCCCACAAGACATGCCACAAGAGGTCTCTTCACAGTCCCCAAGTCCAGAACAGACTATGGGAGGCGCACAGTACTATATAGAGCCATGACTACATGGAACTCTATTCCACATCAAGTAACTGATGTAAGCAGTAAAATTAGATCTAAAAAACAGATAAAAATACACCTTATGGAACAGCGGGACTGTGAAGCGACACATACATAGGCACAGACACATGCATACACACACACGATAACATACGCACTATACACACACGTACACATGGATTTTGTATTGTAGATATGTTGTAGTGGTGGAGTAGGGGCCTGAGGGCACACAGTGTGTTGTGAAATCTGTGAATGTATTGTAATGTTTTAAAAATGGTATAACTGTCTTAATTTTGCTGGACCCCAGGTAGAGTAGCTGCTGCCTTAGCATCAGCTAATGGGGATCCATAATAAACACAAATACACATCTGCAGTGGCTATCCAGAGTCAGAGTTACAGATGTAGGATCTTAATTTGAGCAGTTTGCTACAGCAGGAAAATTATCCTGCAGCAACAGGAAATGTGAATTATTATGTGGATTATAATTAATTGACTTTTTTTGTGGGGTTTTCTAAATGTTTTGTTAGGGCAAATCAAGTCTGACTTTTTAAAGTGGAAATTACAAACTTTAGAAGCCTTTTTAAACCTCGAATACACTACACGTTAGAATTTTTGAAAATTCTCAGAAACAAAAGAGTGATCAAATTAAGATCCTACATCTGTAGGCTTGATAAATCATATCTCACATTGCCAGGGTCTCTCTGTACCCTACAGAGAGGCATCAAAACCAGCCACAGCTCCACCAGATTAGGCCTTGTTCTTCTCACCAGAGTACTGGAGGACTCCCTCCCTCATATACAGATGCTGCCACAGGCAGGCTGGGAACAGCCCAGAACAGCCCCTAAATCCTGGCGTTAACAATCAACCAGCTCTTGCTGCTCCACTGGCCTGATTTCCTTTCATATGTCACAGCAGCGGCAGCCTTCATCAACACATGGGAACATGGAAGAATTTAACTGTTATTTTCGCCTTCATGTCAGCGTTGATGCTCTATTGCCTCAAGGTTTTACATGGAATATATTGTTGGCTTTAATTGTGTGGTTTAATGCTGGAGTGCTTCAAAGCCTTTGGTCCTAGACCATTTTAATATCATTTAGCTATTGCAGTGGCCATACAAGTCCATGTTAGCCACTAAGGTCTTAGTCTGGACTGTCCATCCAAGGACTTTTGTGGTCCTCTGTAGCTCAGCTGGTAGAGCACGGCGCTTGTAACGCTAAGGTAGTGGGTTCGATCCCCGGGACCACCCATACACACAAAAAAAATTATGTATGCACGCATGACTGTAAGTCGCTTTGGATAAAAGCTTCTGCTAAATGGCATATTATTATTTATTATATTATTACTTTAAACGTTTATAGATCCACTGTTCACATCAACTTTTCTCAATAGCCTGGCGGTGTCTTATAGAGAGTTGAATGCAAAAGGCAGCCGAGACATATAGGTTTCACTGTCAGCACACACTGGTCATGATTTATTGCATCGCTATACTCTCATTGTTTTACCCTAACTCTACAATTGAACGTGAACAAAGCAAGACGAAGCTAGGGACAAGGGAGAGGAGAAATAGCATCAGTTTCTGTAGGGATGCATTAGCTAACTTACAGGCTGGCTGTCTTTTCTCTTCTCCTCCTGATCAAGACTGCAGATGCTCGTTAATTATCTGGCGTGATTAAGGTACTGTAAGTACAAGACAATAACTTGAAGTGTGTGTGGCATTAATGAAACCATATTGTAACCACTTGATTGACATCATTGCTCAGCTCCGCTTGTTTTATAGGCTTACTTGCTTCATCAATTTCACACATTTAGGCCTAATGAAAAAGTATCTTGGTCGATCAGACTGATCATCGACAATACAGCCCCTTGTATTATCATTATTCTATACTTTACTACTACTGTGCATACACCATAGTAAATTAGCATGCATTTGCCATTCAGAATAAAATGGGCTACATTGTAATTAGAGGCAGGTGGCTGATCCCTCAGTTCTCTTATTCTCTTCACGCTGTGTCTCATAATTAGACTGAATGGCTACTGTGTGTAGGCTATATCTCATAATGGAGCCTGGATAATATGTAAGAGCTCATTAACCTCTACGGGATCAGTGTCCCGTATACGTGACGGTTGAGCTAACGTGCGCTAATGTGATTAGCATGACTGTTGTAAGTAACAGAAAACTTTCCAAGACACAGACATGTCTTATATGGGCAGAAAGCTTACATTCTTGTTAATCTAAATGCACTGTCCAATTTACAGTAGCTATTTAGTGAAAAAATACCATGCTATTGTTTGAGGAGAGTGCACAACAAAAAAAACATATCACGGCAACTGGTTTGATACATTCACCTCTGAAGGTAAATAGTGTACTTACATTCAGTAATCTTGCTCTGATTTGTCATCCTAAGGGTCCCAGAGATAAAATGTAGCATAGTTTACATTTTAGTCATTTAGCAGACGCTCTTGTCCAGAGCGACAGTTAGTGAGTGCATACATTATATTTTTATTTTTCATACCCCCCGTGGGAATCTAACCCACAACCCAGGCGTTGCAAACACCATGCTCTACATCCCTGCTGGCCATTTCCTCCCCTACCCTGGGCCAATTGTGCCCCGCCCCATGGGTCACCCGGTCATGGCCAGCTACAACAGAGCCTGGATTCAAACCAGGATCTCTAGTGGCACAGCTAGCACTGCAATGCAGTGCCTTAGACCACTGCGCCACTCAGGAGTTTGTTTGATAAAATCAATTTTTATATTCAAATGTAGGAACTGGGTTCTAGAGTTTGAACCCCTGCTGTCTCTGGCTCCACACCCACCCCGCCCGGCCATCTAGATGTGTGAAAGTTAGTGTATAAGATAATACCCATCATGTATGACATTCCTGGGAGTGGGTAAACTTACATTTTGCATTACCATATCATTTATGTATGTTCCCTATAGTTATATACTTGAAAATGTATCAATTGACCAATTCGGCACATTTGGGCAGTCTTGATACAAATAGTCCAGTATTGCAATGCTTCACTGGATCAATCTGAAACGTTGCACACACACTGCTGCTATCTAGTGCCCAAAATCTAAATTGCGCCTAAACTGAAATATTATATTGTGGCCTTTCTCTTGCATTTCAAAGATGATAAAAAAGAAGAAAAAAAGAAAACGCATGTTTATTTGTTTGCATTATCTTTTACCAGATCTAATGTGTTATATTCTTCTACATTAATTTCACATTTCCACAAACTTCAAAGTGTTTCCTTTCAAATGGTATCAAGAATATGCATATCCTTGCTTCAGGTCCTGGGCTACAGGCAGTTAGATTTCGGTATTTCATTTTAGGCAAAAAAAAGGGTCAGGTCCTTAGTAGGTTAATCAGAGAGAGAAGCCTCATCATTGACCATGGCCTTTCTCCTCTTCATTCTCCAGCTAGCGCCACACTTCACCTAGCTGATAATGAGACGTCTTTATTTACACCAGTGTTTTATTTACACCACTGATTAATAATGCAGGGGCCTAGCCAGTGACACAGGATATATCTGTCTAACACCCCCACCCCTCATCGTTTGGGCTGTTGTCTCACATCCCTCCCTGATCTCTCTGTGAAATGTAATTGTGAGTAGTACCAAAAACACACAGTTTAAAAACGGACTTCCTGAAGCTTGCTTCAACTCTTCACACTTTCGTGAATTACCCAATCTCTGGCAGGCTTACAATTTATATGTATCGGTTGCATGGTCTAATGAAAAAAAATAGTATTATAAATGGTCAAATAAAATAAAATCAGACTGGATCCCTTGTTATGTTTTGTTCATCTTGAAAGTCCAAAAGTGCAGGCAAACACATCCTCATATATACGACCGGTTGTTCACCATGTTTGTTCAACATACAGTATCAGTCAAAAGTTTGGACACACCTACTCATTCAAGGGTTTTTCTTCATTTTTACTATTTTCTACATAATAAAATAATAGTGAAGCCATCAAAACTGATGGTTATTTCATAGTTTTGATGTCTTCACTATTATTCTACAATGTAGACAATAGTAAAAATTAAGAAAAACCCTGGAATGAGTAGGTGTGTCCAAACTTTTGACTGGTACTGTACTTCCATAGAGGCATGCTGCTCTAGTCTACTGGCACCTGGTCTGAGGTCCTCATCATATCTGCTGTACCTGCTCTTTGTTTACACCCGTGCTGTAATAGGGGCTTTGTAGACTGCCCAATCGATACTAATGCTATAGCATGAGAGCAGGCTCCAACAGCATCATAACCAGAAACATGACAGCACCATCCACTGCAGCTCTCTTCAAATGCTTCAGGCGATATATCCCTGAACGTCTGATTCATGTAGAGGAAATATTTGTACATGGCTGTGACTTCCTTTAATGCATTAGGCCTGAAAGAGAGCGACCCGGCTCTACGTATTTTACTGCTTTGTGACCCGGCTCTACGCATTTTACTGGTTTGTGACTCACTGACACCGACCCTGGTTAGAGGGGAACAAAGCAGGCCAAGAGTTTACACACACAGGGAACTTTATTTACACACTCAGGAAGATGAACTTGGGGATGTACATGGGGATGGTTCTGTAATGGACAGAAACAGAGAGATAATAAATATGCTACACAGGAGATAAATACACTGGCCTGAATATATATATGCAGAGTAGGATAGAATGGGATATGGGATAGAACAAGAAGGACCATAGCTAATAAATGACCCAATAACCCAACCTGGTCTCAGAGCATTTCATATTGTTCTTTACGTAAGTCGTTTAGTTAAATATGTTGCCTTTCGTATGGTATGTATTAATTTGTGGATGTCGATCACCCATTTCCTATGATATGTTACGAATTACAATTCTTATTATATGTTATGAATTTTCAAAACGTACAATATGTTACGAATTTGCAAAACATATGACATGTTCCGAATTCTAGCTAGGTGGCTAGGTGGCTAACATTAGCTAGCTGGCTAACGTTAGCTAGGCTAGGGGTTAGGGGTTAGGGTTAAGTTTAGGAGTTAGGTTAAAGGGTTAAGGTTAGAGTTAGGGTTAGGGGAAGGGTTACCTAAAAGTGTTAAGGTTAGGGTTAGGGGAAGGGTTAGCTAACATGTTAAGTAGTTGAAAAGTTGCTAATTAGCAAAAATGCTAAACTTGCCCTTGATGAGATTCAAACTCGCAACCTTTGGGATGCTAGACGTTCGCGTTATACATCCACCCACCCAACCTACTTTCCTTTTTACCTTAAGTAACCATCTGTCTTATGTAACCATACCAAACGTAACATATCATACCAATTTGAGTGTCCCGGATTTAAGTTTAAGTAAGAATAATGCCAAGGACTGTATATTATACAAATAGTAGGCTACTGCACAGCAACACACAAGAGCAAGGACTCATCATTGCAGACAATATCAGTAGTAATATAATAATAATAATACAGTAATGAAAACTACATAGAATACTGCTACTCTAGCACATACTACAATGATAACAACAGCGACAACTTACATTGTAGTTACGCATCTCATGCATGTATGTCCACCCACGCTCTGACACCGGAAAAAACAAAGTTCAGGCCCGGCTAATACTTATACGATTGAGAGAGCATGCAACGGACCCGACTGGCCAGTACTGGGCTAGCTAGGAGCATCTGACCAATCACAGGATGCGTGATCAGTGCATGGGCAAAGTGTAGGGTGCATGGGGACAGTCTGATTGGCTGAAGCCATGAGCTGGAGGTGATCCATATCTCTCATATGAGGGGGAGAGCTAGACTACGCAGTGCCAGCCAGACATAAACAACAACACACACGGTGGAAATTAGTCCCACACAGTGCCCTCGGCAGGGGCATTCTGTAACACCATGTACATCCCCATGTTCGTCTTCGTCAGTGTGTAAATAAAGTTCCCTGTGTGTGTCAACTCTTTGACTGCCTTATTCCCCTCTAACCATGGGCGGTGTCAGTGGGAAGCCAGTAGAATAGGTAGAGCCTGGTTGCTCTATTTCAAAGTCATTTAACCACTCTTAACCGCCCATGTAACTCGTGTTTGCGTCCTTATGATTTTTGTATTTATTTAATTAATTAATTTATTTATTTCACCTTTATTTAACCAGGTAAGCCAGTTGAGAACAAGTTCTCATTTACAACTGCGACCTGGCCAAGATAAAGCAAAGCAGTGCGATAAAAACAACAACACAGAGTTACATATGGGGTAAACAAAACATAAAGTCAAAAATACAACAATATATATACAGTGTGTGCGAATGTAGTAAATTATGGCGGTAAGGCAATAAATAGGCCATAGTGCAAAATAGTTACAATTTCGTATTAACACTGGAATGATAGATGTGCAAAAGATTTGTTGATAGTCCCTCACTAATAATTAGGCTGTGTGTTTTAATCACGCAGATAACAATACAGCGGTATTGCCGCAAGGTAGATGTTTAAGGTACTTAAATGGCAGCGCTCCAGCACTTGTGCCGTCTGTGTTTGAGAAAAGACAGCAGACTAGTCTACTGGGACATATAGGATTATGAGTATCACATGAATAAAAAGCCTTGGCTGCACCCTTTCAGCCGTGCTGTGTAGGCACTCTAGCATATAGCCTCTCTTCTCATCTCAGTGTGTTAGTGAGTTGCGCTGCGGCACAGCCAGGCAGGTTCATGCTCAGTGTTTCAAATGAAAAATCCATCTCTGACATTAGACTGCCATTTTCACGCTCTATTAAACTTCATACATTCATCGCACTGGTATGCATTATGTGCCATTGACTCCTGCTATCCTGCAGCATCGTTTCAATAATGGGGGGTAGGGGATGTGGGTAGAGTGAGGGTTCATCAGTTAGTAATTTCACCACAGTCCCTATTATAGATTTTCTTTCGGTGGTTCCAGATTATTTCCTGTGTAATTTTCCATCTTGATGGGTGCCCTGCAATCTGTATTTTGACAGAAGAGACAGTATTAAGAACAGCCTCAAAATACAATAAATGATTGTCTTATTATCATATCTATTTCATAAACCAATATTTGTTATTTGATTGTAGTCAGCTACGATTCCAAAACAGACATACTGTATATACACTCATTATTATTGTTTATTATTGTTTGGACCGTGATTTCTAAGATTCAGGCTACAATTTGAGGGCCCAGTTAGAAAACGTACAGTACAGTATCACATCCAGGTAGATCATCTGACGCCTCACTTTGAGAACAAAGGGAAGGAGAGGAGGAAGCTGCAGCACAAACATAGGACTAAATAAAGCTCCAGCTGATTTAATCAGAGAGAAGCTGTGAAACTGAACAGCATCACAAGGTTGTGATCCTCACTGTCTTCACATGGTAAGGCTGAAGAGGGGAATGTGGATTCGTATATACAGTGTGGTGTATTAACATTATGACTGTTTCATGAAGAAATGCAATGTTGTTTATGTTAGTATCAAAAGGGAATGTTTTAGGTGTAACGCCACATACAACCGACAGGAAGTGTGTTGTAGACAGGGGAGACTGGTGATTGGCCAGAAGAGGGAGCATCATTGTTTATAAATAGGGGGGAAAACGAAGGAGAGGGCAGAACGAGCAGCCATTCTGAGGCGTCGCTCTCCGGGTGTCATGTCACCTGTAACTTATGCTGTAACCTCGTGATTTTAATAAAAGCCTCTAACACGGTGCAGCATAAACGGACTCTTTGTTGACAGCAATAATATGCCACCATTCACCCGATACGACAACAGCAACAGCACCAAGGTTTTCTTCAGGATGGCTAAGTGGAATCCTAACCCTAATGCAAAGTAAAAAGATCAAAGACTTGATTTGAGTGCAGACTCCTTGTTCCAATGCCTCTTGTGAAATAGTTATCTCGCTCCTAATCATGCATGAGCATACCCACTAGTCCTTAGAGTTGTAGATTTCTCACAAATGTAGAGCTTGGAGGAAACTTTTTGTACTACTGTATCTGTCATGCATTGATGGATTTCTCTGCCCTGAACTAAAAATCACAGTTAATAAACACATACATAAACTGTGTTTAATCCGGTTACGCAAGAGTAAACATAATGTCAGAACCAGTCACTTTTCTATGTCAAATCAAATAAACCCTCACAATATTTTGTTGTGATGTTAAAATAGTTGCTTTTTGAAAACATTTACCCCAAATGTGCATAGTCTGAATGGAAAGTCTAATGGTTGGGCATTAGACAGAACCCAGATGTCCTCTGGTAACTATCACATTCAGTTTAGGAAACAAATACCCCCACAGAGTGTCTTCAACACAGTCAATATTTGTAGAGACATGCTCTACTCCTCTATTTCACCGCAAAACATCACAGGCTTGAATAATTTAGGGACCTAAAGCATTCATAGGATCAATAAAGATTAAACATAAAAAAGACATACCATGGCTGTGTTGTGCAAATATTTACTATTTTCCCGTTAGAAGTACTGAATTATATATGAGATATTCTTATCACAACCAGGGGTGTAGTGCTGCCGGAGAACGGAGGAGCGGCGCTCCTTCACTTTTTTCAATTTGACTCGAGAATACACGGAGCTGGTAAAACTATTTCTGGAAAATTAATTCTGATAAATTCGAAATAAATTATATTTAATTACCACAACAATTCAATGAAAAACGATAGAATGACAAACCAAATAAATATGGATAGCAGCCTAGAGGTAGGTACATTGTGTTTTCTTCCCCATCTTGGTGAGAATGATATCTCCCGAGTGGCGCAGTGGTCTAAGGCACTGCATTACAGTGCTAGCTGTGCCACTAGAGATCCTGGTTTGAATCCAGGCTCTGTCGTAGCGACCGGGAGACCCGGGGCGGCACACAATTGTCCAGGATAGGGGATCACTAACTGTAAGTTGCTCTGGATGACAATTTTTTTAAACAAAAATGAATAACTATTAGGCTACCTGTGTGCAATGCGGAGGTCCGTTGGAGTCTTGACCACTTTGGCCAATCGGAATGTTGAAAAAAATTAAATAATTCAGTGTGTGTCAGTCTTGAGGATGTTCTTAAAACACGGACGCCTCTTACGCATTGGAACCCAGAATGATATGTGATCACTTGTTTATGGCGACGCTGTTTTGCCGAGGACACCCAAACCAGAGTTGCCACCGCAAAGCCCAAGGTACCTGACCCTCTCTGGAAGTTGCTGTAGCCCTGCTTGGGATATTTAGCCTACATTGGCTGTTGGTTGAGACATAGGGTCCATTCTAGCTTGGTATGTCAGGGTGGGCAATTGGAAATGTGAATTGGGCCAAGTTGGAGGTCAAGTTTTGAGATGCATTGTCAGTAGCTGAGTGTACATTTACATTTACATTTTAGTCATTTAGCAGACGCTCTTATCCAGAGCGACTTACAGGAGCAATTAGGGTTAAGTGCCTTGCTCAAGGGCACATTTACGTCATTTAGCAGACGCTCTTATCCAGAGCGACTCACAAATTGGTGCGTTCACCCTATAGCCAGTGGGATAACCACTTTACAATTTTTTTGGGGGGGGGTAGAAGGATTACTTTATCCTATCCCAGGTATTCCTTAAAGAGGTGGGGTTTCAAATGTCTCCGGAAGGTGGTGAGTGACTCCGCTGTCCTGGCGTCGTGAGGGAGCTTGTTCCACCATTGGTGTGCCAGAGCAGCGAACAGTTTTGACTGGGCTGAGCGGGAACTATGCTTCCGCAGAGGAAGGGGAGCCAGCAGGCCAGAGGTGGATGAACGCAATGCCCTCGTTTGGGTGTAGGGACTGATCAGAGCCCGAAGGTACAGAGGTGCCGTTCCCCTCACTGCTCCATAGGCAAGCACCATGGTCTTGTAGCGGATGCGAGCTTCAACTGGAAGCCAGTGGAGTGTGCGGAGGAGGGGGGTGACGTGAGAGAACTTGGGAAGGTTGAACACCAGACGGGCTGCGGCATTCTGGATGAGTTGTAGGGGTTTAATGGCACAGGCAGGGAGGCCAGCCAACAGCGAGTTGCAGTAGTCCAGACGGGAGATGACAAGTGCCTGGATTAGGACCTGTGCCGCTTCCTGTGTAAGGCAGGGTCGTACTCTCCGAATGTTGTAGAGCATGAACCTGCAGGAGCGGGTCACCGCCTTGATGTTGGCGGAGAACGACAGGGTGTTGTCCAGGGTCACGCCTAGGCTCTTCGCACTCTGGGAGGAGGACACAGCGGAGTTGTCAACCGTGATGGCGAGATCATGGAACGGGCAGTCCTTCCCCGGGAGGAAGAGCAGCTCCGTCTTGCCAGGGTTCAGCTTGAGGTGGTGATCCGTCATCCATACTGATATGTCTGCCAGACATGCAGAGATGCGATTCGCCACCTGGTTATCAGAAGGGGGAAAGGAGAAGATTAGTTGTGTATCGTCAGCGTAGCAATGATAGGAGAGGCCATGTGAGGATATGACAGAGCCAAGTGACTTGGTGTATAGGGAGAAAAGGAGAGGGCCTATAACTGAGCCCTGGGGGACACCAGTGGTGAGAGCACGTGGTGCGGAGACAGCTTCTCGCCACGCCACTTGGTAGGAGCGACCGGTCAGGTAGGACGCAATCCAGGAGTGAGCCGCGCCGGAGATGCCCAGCTCGGAGAGGGTGGAGAGGAGGATCTGATGGTTCACAGTATCAAAGGCAGCAGACAGGTCTAGAAGGACAAGAGCAGAGGAGAGAGAGTTAGCTTTAGCAGTGCGGAGAGCCTCCGTGACACAGAGAAGAGCAGTCTCAGTTGAATGACCAGTCCTGAAACCTGACTGGTTTGGATCAAGAAGGTCATTCTGAGAGAGATAGCAAGAGAGTTGGCTAAAGACGGCACGCTCAATAGTTTTGGAAAGAAAAGAAAGAAGGGATACTGGTCTGTAGTTGTTGACATCAGTGGGATCGAGTGTTGGTTTTTTGAGAAGGGGAGCAACTCTCGCTCTCTTGAAGACGGAAGGGACATGGCCAGCGGTCAAGGATGAGTTGATCAGCGAGGTGAGGTAGGGGAGAAGGTCACCGGAGATGGTCTGGAGAAGAGAGGAGGGGATGGGGTCAAGCGGGCAGGTTGTTGGGCGGCCTGCAGTCACAAGTCGCAGGATTTAATCTGGAGAGAGAGGGGAGAAAGAAGTCAAAGCATAGGGTAGGGCAGTGTGAGTAGGACCAGCAGTGTCATTAGACTTAACAAACGAGGATCGAATGTCGTCAACCTTCTTTTCAAAGTGGTTGACGAAGTCATCCACAGAGAGAGAGGAGGGGGGGGGGGGGGGGGGGATTCAGCAGGGAGGAAAATGTGGCAAAGAGCTTCCTAGGGTTAGAGGCAGATGCTTGGAATTTAGAGTGGTAGAAAGTGAGCTCGCAATGAGTCATCAAGCCACGGAGCTGGAGGGGAGGACCGAGCCGGCCGGGAGGATAGGGGACACAGAGAGTCAAAGGATGCAGAAAGGGAGGAGAGGAGGGTTGAGGAGGCAGAATCAGGAGATTGGAGGGAGAAGGATTGAGCAGAGGGAAGAGATGATAGGATGGAAGAGGAGAGAGTAGTGGGAGAGAGAGAGCGAAGGTTGCGGCGGCGCATTACCATCTGTGTAGGGGCAGAGTGAGTAGTGTGGGAGGAGAGCGAGAGAGAAAAGGAAACAAAGTAGTGGTCGGAGACATGGAGGGGAGTTGCAGTGAGATTAGTAGAAGAGCAGCATCTAGTAAAGATGAGGTCAAGCGTATTGCCTGCCTTGTGAGTAGGGGGGGACGGTGAGAGGGTGAGGTCAAAAGAGGAGAGGAGTGGAAAGAAGGAGGCAGAGAGAAATGAGTCAGATGTGGACATAGGGAGGTTGAAATCCCCCAAAACTGTGAGGGGTGAGCCATCCTCAGGAAAGGAACTTATCAAGGCGTCAAGCTCATTGATGAACTCTCCAAGGGAACCTGGAGGGCGATAGATGACAAGGATATTAAGCTTAAATGGGCTAGTGACTGTGACAGCATGGAATTCAAATGAGGAGATAGACAGATGGGTTAGGGGAAAAATTGAGAATGTCCACTTGGGAGAGATGAGGATTCCTGTGCCACCACCCCTCTGACCAGATGCTCTCGGGGTATGCGAGAACACATGGTCAGACGAGGAGAGAGCAGTAGGAGTAGCAGTGTTTTCAGTGGTAATCCATGTTTCCGTCAGCGCCAGGAAGTCGAGGGACTGGAGATTAGCATAGGCTGGGATGAAGTCAGCTTTGTTGGCAGCAGAACGGCAGTTCCAGAGGCTGCCTGAGACCTGGAACTCCAGGTGTGGGGTGCGTGCAGGGACCACCAGGTTAGAGAGGCAGCAGCCACGCGGTGTGGGGCGTTTGTGTAGCCTGTGCAGAGAGGAGAGAACAGGGATAGGCAGAGGCATAGTTGACAGGCTGTAGCAAATGGCTACAATAATGCAGAGGAGATCGGAATGAAATGAACTAAACATCTGGGAGAGTAGAGAGCAGGGCCTCCCTCACCAAAAACTTCTACCTCAGAAACTATAATTGTTTCACTGAACCACCCGAACAAAAACTCTACCAACTTCCACCTTTAGAAATCAGAATTGTTGTGAACCACAGCGGTTCAATGTTTAAAGGAATAGACTCAACCCACTTTATTCAGCTAGCTAACTATGACACCATAGCTAACTAGCATGCTAGCATCCAAAAACACACAGTTTAGCACCAACACTTGGTCACAACAAACCACCAATAGTGTGTTAACACACTAAGCAGATAATTCGTGTCCGTGTCTGTTGGCTAGCTAGCAATGGCCACTGTGTTGACCTTGTTTGAAGAACGGCTAGCTAGCTAGCTTCGTGCTACCCCCGGCACCGCCGAAAAACAATGCCAACCCACAGTAACTACCCACAACAGCCCACGATGCCTAGCTATGACGCCATAGCTAACTAGCATGCTAGCATCCAATAACACACAGTTTAGCACCAATACTTGGTTACAACAAACTACCAAGAGTGTGTTAACACACTAAACAGATAATTCATGTCCGTGTCTAGTTCCTTTCATAACGCAGCAAAAATTAAACGTTGGCTAGCTAGCACATTAACATTGGAAACAACTCTCCACCGTTGCACTAAACAGATAATTACCAATAAACGTTACCAGTAGCTACCCGCTAGCTAGCTAGCATACCAAGAGTGTGTTAACACACTAAACAGATAATTCATGTCCGTGTCTAGTTCCTTTCATAACGCAGCAAAAAATTAAACGTTGGCTAGCTAGCACATTAGCTAGCACATTAACATTGGAAACCACTCTCCACCATTGCACTAAACAGATAATTACCAATAAACGTTACCAGTAGCTACCCGCTAGCTAGCTAGCCTCGTGCTTCGCCGGGCTCCGCCGTAAACAATACTTAAACAATACGTAAACAATACTTACCTGCAATAATTGCCTACGGAAACCTACAATAACTACCTAAAATAACTACCTAAATAAACTACCTACCTACGATCTAAATACATGGTTTAAGCTTTACTCAACACCATATGAGAAGCCAAGCTTACCTCCTGCTAGAGAAAACACAACCTCTCTCTCTTCCATAGACCAGTGATGGAGGAGATAGACAGATGGGTGAGGAATCAAGCGCAGGAAACACGGGCGTTCGTCAACAGACTTTAGTAACAAAAATACAGCACCAAACAGGCGAACAGCCAACCCAACCGGGAGGCCAAATACAAAGTACGCACAACACACACAGTGCGTAAAAATGATGATAGCGCACACAGTGCGGACTCTCGGAAAACAACAATCCAGAGAGTAAATACCAAAGAGCAACAGCTTGACAAATAAACAATACCACATAACACCTGCCCCCACACACTAAAACTAAATAGGCAACCAAATCAAACACTAACAAGGGACAGGTGTACAAACAGACAAAACCAAACAAACATGAAACATCGAACGGTGGCAGCTAGTACTCCGGGGACGACGACCGCCGAAGCCTGCCCGAACAAGGAGGAGGAGCAGCCTCGGCCGAAACCGTGACAGTACCCCCCCCCTTGACGCGCGGCTCCAGCCGTGCGCCGATCCCGGCCTCGGGGACGACCAGGAGGACGCGGAGCAGGGCGCGCGGGATGGTCCCGGTGGAACTCCGACAGGAGAGATGGGTCTAGGATGTCCCTCCTCGGCACCCAGCACCGCTCCTCCGGGCCGTACCCCTCCCACTCCACGAGATATTGGAGACCCCCCATCCGGCGTCTCGAATCAAGGATGGACCTCACAGTGTACGCCGGAGCCCCCTCGATGTCCAACGGGGGCGGAGGAGTCTCTTCTATCTCATAGTCCTGGAGTGGACCAGCTACCACCGGCCTGAGGAGAGACACATGGAACGAGGGGTTAATATTCCTGTAATCAATAGGCAGTTCTAACCTGTAACACACCTCGTTCAACCTCCTCAGGACTTTGAATGGCCCCACAAACCGCCGACCCAGCTTCCGGCAGGGCAGGCGGAGGGGCAGGTTTCTGGTCGAGAGCCAGACTCGATCTCCAGGTGCGTACACAGGCCCCTCACTGTGGTGGAGATCGGCGCTCGTCTTATGCCGACGGATGGCCCGCTGCAGATGAACGTGGGCAGCGTTCCATGTCTCCTCCGAGCGCCGCACCCACTCATCCACCGCAGGGGCCTCGATCTGGCTCTCGTGCCAAGGTGCCAGAACCGGCTGGTACCCTAACACACACTGGAAAGGGGTTAGTTGGGTGGAGGAGTGGCGGAGAGAGTTCTGTGCCATCTCGGCCCACGGAACGTATCTCGCCCACTCCTCCGGCCGGCCCTGGCAATAAGACCTCAGAAACCTACCCACATCCTGGTTGACACGTTCAACCTGCCCATTACTCTCCGGGTGGTAACCCGAGGTAAGGCTCACCGAAACCCCCAACCGTTCCATAAACGCTCTCCACACTCTGGAGGTGAACTGGGGGCCTCGATCAGACACTATATCCTCGGGTACCCCGTAATGCCGGAAGACATGGGTAAACAGAGCCTCAGCGGTCTGTAGGGCAGTAGGGAGACCCGGCATGGGAAGGAGACGACAGGCCTTCGAGAACCGATCCACAACTACCAGGATGGTAGTATTCCCCTGTGAGGGGGGAAGGTCTGTAACAAAATCCACCGAGAGGTGGGACCAGGGTCGTTGTGGAACGGGCAGGGGTTGTAGCTTACCCCTGGGCAAATGTCTGGGCGCCTTACACTGGGCACACACCGAACAGGAGGAGA
The DNA here is from genome assembly GCF_964263955.1 of Coregonus lavaretus. Classification (NCBI taxonomy): domain Eukaryota; kingdom Metazoa; phylum Chordata; class Actinopteri; order Salmoniformes; family Salmonidae; genus Coregonus; species Coregonus lavaretus. The sequence continues at coordinate 25,835,350 of NC_140009.1, forward strand.
CATAAACCCTCACATCCCTGGCTAACGTTGGCCACCAGTACTTAGTGCTAAGGCAGTGAACTGTCCGGCCGATACCTGGATGTCCAGAGGAGGGGGACGTATGAGCCCAATAAATGAGGCGATCGCGTACCTCGAGCGGAACGTACGTCCGACCCACTGGACACTGTGGAGGACTTGGGTCGGTGCGTAACGCCCGCTCGATCTCTGCATCAACCTCCCATACCACCGGTGCCACCAGACAAGACTTTGGTAGTATGGGAGTGGGCTCAACGGACCTCTCCTCCGTGTCATACCGCCGAGACAGGGCATCTGCCTTCCCGTTCTGGGACCCAGGGATGTAAGTGATTTCAAACACAAACCGGGCTAGAAACATAGTCCAGCGGGCCTGGCGAGGATTCAGTCTCCTAGCTGCCCGGATGTATTCCAGGTTACGGTGGTCAGTCAAAATTAGGAAAGGGTGTTGAGCCCCCTCAAGCCAATGCCTCCACACCTTTAGGGCCTGTACCACGGCTAACAGCTCCCTGTCCCCTACGTCATAATTCCGCTCCGCCGGACTGAGTTTCTTAGAATAAAAAGCACAGGGGCGGAGTTTAGGTGGTGTGCCAGACCGTTGTGAGAGAACGGCCCCAATACCGGCCTCGGACGCGTCTACCTCTACCTGGAATGGAAAAGCGGGATCCGGATGCGCCAACACCGGCGCCGAGGTAAACAGGTCCTTCAGTCTCCCAAAAGCCCTGTCCGCCTCAGCTGACCACCGCAAGCGCACCGGACCCCCCTTCAACAGAGACGTTATGGGAGCTGCCACCTGTCCAAAACCCCGGATAAACCTCCGGTAGTAATTCGCAAAACCCAAGAACTGTTGCACCTCTTTCACAGTGGTTGGGGTTTGCCAATTACGCACAGCTGACACCTGGTCAACCTCCATCTTCACCCCTGACGCAGACAACTGATAACCCAAAAAGGAGACCGACTTCTGAAAGAACAGACATTTCTCTGCCTTGACATATAGGTCATGCTCCAACAGCCTCCTCAACACTCGGCGCACCAGGGCTACATGCTCTGCTCGGGTAGGACTGTACACCAGAATATCGTCGATGTACACGACTACTCCCTGCCCCTGCATGTCCCGGAAAATCTCATCGACGAAGGATTGGAAGACTGAGGGAGCATTCATTAACCCATATGGCATGACGAGATACTCGTAATGACCGGAGGTCGTGCTAAACGCTGTCTTCCATTCATCGCCCTCTCTAATGCGCACCAAGTTATATGCGCTCCTGAGATCCAATTTTGTGAAGAACTGAGCACCGTGTAATGATTCCGTCATAGTCGCAATCAGAGGAAGTGGATAGCTGTACTTCACCGTAATCTGATTGAGACCGCGGTATTCAATACACGGGCGCAGACCTCCATCCTTTTTCTTCACAAAAAAGAAGCTCGAGGAAGCGGGTGAAGTGGAGGCCCGTATGTATCCCTGTCTCAGAGACTCGGCGATGTAAGTTTCCATCGCCTTCCTCTCCTCTTGAGACAAGGGATACACATGGCTCCGCGGGAGGGCTGCTCCTAACTGGAGATCTATCGCACAATCCCCCTGTCTATGAGGCGGCAGCTGCGCCGCCCTAGTCTTACTAAACACCAGTGTCAAATCCTCATACTCGGGGGGAATGTGCAGTGCATGCATTAGATTCGGACTTTCCACCGAGGTCGCCCCAATGGAAACACCCAGACACAGCCCCTCACACTGAGCAGACCACCCTTTAAGAGCTTTCTCTCGCCACGAAATAGTAGGGTCATGGGTAATCAACCAGGGAAGCCCCAGCACCACCGGATACGCAGGAGAGTCAATCAGATAGAGCTGAATCGTCTCCTCATGACCCCCCTGCGCCTCCATCTTAAGGGGCGCTGTGACCTCCCTAATCAACCCAGATCCTAACGGACGGCTATCTAGGGCATGTACAGGGAAAGGCTTATCAACGGGAAGGAGAGGAATCCCTAATTCTACCCAGAACTGGCGATCTACAAAGTTCCCAGCTGCGCCTGAATCGACTAGCGCCTTATGCTGGGAACGAGGTGCTACCTGTGGAAAACAAACAGGCAAGGTTATGTGAATGACAGAAAGCTCTGGGTAAGTAGGGCGCCTACTCACCTGGGAGGACTCCCCAATGCGTGGCCTGCCTTCACCTCCACCGGGGGACCTTCCCCAACACCTAGCCGCGGTGTGCCCTCCACGGCCACAGTTGGTGCAGGGGACGGCCCCCCTCGGGTTCCTACTCCTCCTTTCTCTAGCGCCAGCACCTCCGAGCTCCATAGGGCTCGGCTCGGAGGTGCTGGAGGGTGAAATGGGCGACCCCCATCCGGGACGTCCACGGGTGGCGAGCAGGGTGTCCAACCGAATGGCCATGTCGACTAGTTGGTCAAACGTCAACATAGTATCCCTGCACGCCAACTCTCTTTGGACGTCCTCCCGGAGGCTACAACGAAAGTGGTCTATGAGGACCCGCTCATTCCACCCTGCATCTGCCGCTAGAGTCCGGAACTCCAGGGCAAAATCCTGTGCGCTCCTCATCCCCTGTCGGAGGAAGAACAGACGCTCCCCCGCCGCCTTCCCTTCTGGTGGATGGTCGAACACGGCCCGGAAGCGGCGGGAGAACTCCGCATAAGTGATGGTAGCGGTGTCCATTCTCCTCCATTCGGCGATGGCCCACTCCAACGCCTTGCCGGTGAGACAGGAGATGAGGGCGGAGACGCTCTCGTGTCCCGAGGGCGCCGGGTGTACGGTGGCGAGGTAGAGCTCCACCTGTAGCAGGAACCCTTGACACCCGGCAGCGGAGCCGTCGTACGCCCTCGGGAGCGAGAGCCGAATCCCACTGGGTTCCGGAATGTGGACAGGAGGACTGACCGATGGGGATGGTCCGGTAGGTGGGGGCGTGGGTACCCCGCTGCTTTCCCATCGGTGGAGATTGTTCATCACCCGATCCAAGGCGTGCCCGATCTGGTTAATCCGGTCCTCCTGTCCACGAAGACGGTCCTCCATGACCTCTGTCGGCGCGGGTGCTCCTGCTGACTCCATGAGGTTGTGGTATTCTGTCAGTAGCTGAGTGTAGATGCGGTGAGGAATCAAGCGCAGGAAACACGGGCGTTCGTCAACAGACTTTAGTAACAAAAATACAGCACCAAACAGGCGAACAGCCAACCCAACCGGGAGGCCAAATACAAAGTACGCACAACACACACAGTGCGTAAAAATGACGATAGCGCACACAGTGCGGACTCTCGGAAAACAACAATCCAGAGAGTAAATACCAAAGAGCAACAGCTTGACAAATAAACAATACCACATAACACCTGCCCCCACACACGAAAACTAAATAGGCAACCAAATCAAACACTAACAAGGGACAGGTGTACAAACAGACAAAACCAAACAAACATGAAACATCGAACGGTGGCAGCTAGTACTCCGGGGACGACGACCGCCGAAGCCTGCCCGAACAAGGAGGAGGAGCAGCCTCGGCCGAAACCGTGACATGCATGAATACACCACACCAAAAATGTGATTTTATGGCTGTGCAATTCTATATAGTAATGATCTATGTTCACTACTTGGTCAATTGATTTGATAGCATTTTTAATCTATGCAAATCAGTTCTATGAATTGATAGTTCACCTCTCTGTTTTCTTTTATTCTGTAATAGGGTATATTGTAGCCACGTGTTCAAGCTAATCAAATCAAAATGGATTTAGGATACAGAGTGTAAGCTACACAATACAATGGAATGCCTACTCGCAATAAAGCTCTCCTCGCAAACAGTGCAATGATATTAAGCTATATGTATTTGTATTTACATTAGGCTATAGCCTACAAATAGCTATACCACGTAGTCATAAGGCTTTTAGGCTATACTGAAAATTATTGTTGTTTGTTCCTGAACTGTCTGAATGGCAGAGCTATCCTTCAACTATCCTTCAGCACCACAAGTTAGTTCAACTTCTTTAATTAACATCATTGCGTGATCCTGGCGCTGTCCTTTCAGCACCTTTCCATTAAAATGTCCTTTCAGTCCTTTCGCTTAAAATGACATTTCATCAAGATCTATTGCCTACGACTATAATAGTCATACTCATCACTTATTATTATTATTACTACAAATAGAAGATTATTCCTTCTCACAATGGTGCTTGTTTACTAAAGTTAGATCAAATAATCAATGTCTAGCAAGATCACACAATGATTAATTTGCATGTTACATAACAGAACCGTATATAATACCATAGCATAGTAGGGCTGTAATGTTACTGCTACAACAAACACCTCCTCATTTCTAATGAGATTTTAGGATGGTTAGCTGAAGCCGAATTGTCAATTACATTTTTCTCATGCGCCAAAACTCAACAGAGCGCACTACTAGGTAGAAGATATGCTTTGATTGAAACAAAATACAAGAAAGGCTAATAGTTTGTTAACACCATCTTCTCTAATTCGCTCATGAAAAAGTAATTCAAGATCTACAGTAAATGCATATTCCCATGAAACTGATTGAGATCAATCAAATGATTGGCATGGACATGCAGTTTGGACGTTTCACCGGTAAAACATGAAGAATTGCGCTAGTCAGCCATCAGCACTCAATATCAATGTCTGTAAAGCCATCAGATTACGCTAGAACACTGATGAAGCTCTCGCCATTGAATCAATCTCTAGAGATCCTGGTGCTTTGCTTTTAGCTGCACCTTGATACAGCTTTAAACCAAACAAAAGGCTCAGGAATAAAAGGCTTGTGAGGAACCACACAGTGTACAATCTCTAATTCTGTTAGTGCTGTTCCGGCTCTTTCTCTCTCTCTTCACCCCCCTTTGTCACACGGTACATGTTTAATCGCCTTAAAACAAGTTGATAGAGTGGTAATATAAATGAGATAGCATGGCCATCTGAGGAGCCGTCTTCATTAGGATCTGAGGAGAGAGTTTCTATTAGTTTTCTATCAAGATGGGATGACGGCGTGTGGGAAATGACACGTCACAATACAAAGCACTGACGGCCCCAGAGCTCTGAGCTGGGCCCAATGGAGGATGAAAATCCTTAATCAACGGGAGGGGAGTACCGGTGACAGGGCACCATGATCTCTCCTCATGTCACAATCAAGGAGATTATTGCTAGCTTCCTGACACTTCCTCTACAACACTGAGGGGAGGGCGCCTCTCCTTTTCGCTCCTTTATCTTCTCCACATTAAGGTCATTCATCTTTCTTCTTTTCTTCTCTGCTGGCGTGATGCACACTTCTTTCTTTGTTCAAGGGGAGGACAGCTGGCCTGTTAGGACAAATTATGATTATAATTAGTCTGTGACTTTTCTGAGGATCTGAGAATGTTGTAAAACAAACGGGTTCATTTTGCTCCAGTTAATAGTCATGAGCTAAGACAAGAGAAAGAGATTATTCACAAGGAGAAAACCCCCCATCAATGCATGTTTTTCCCCCTATGATATATCCATATGTTGCTCTTGTTTTTTCCCCCAATGCAGCTTGTTCTATTTATTCTATTTCCCACCAAGACATTATTTCACAATTATCATACAGCTGTCTGTCTGTTGGTCCTTTTCTACCCATGATCAGAAGCCCATTAGTTTGAATTAGTCAGCTGCCATTATTTAGGTTTTTGTTCGTATTACTCATCTGGCACCTAAAAAACAGGGCCTGCAGAGGGAAAATGATCTTTATCTCTGACCTGATTCTAAGAGTGACCTAAATAATTATTGCCCTATTTCTAAATTTTCTTTCCTAGCTAAAATATTAGAATCCTTGATCCTTGAATTCTCAGCTAAGATCTTTCTTAACTTTGAAATGTATTCTAAATGTACATCCGTCTGGTTATATACACTATCTCTGCTGCATCCCTAGTTATAAATTATGTGATTAACTGTTTGGATAAAAGGCAACATTGTGCTGGCCTCTTCATTGACCTGTCAAAGGCTTTCGATACTGTTGATCACTCACTGCTAATTCAGAGGCTTTCCTCAATTGGCCTAGATCAGGCTGCATGTAACTGGTTTCAAAATTACTTGACAGATAGAACTCAATGTGTATCTACTGATGGTGTTAAATCAGGTTTCCTGGATTTTACGAAAGGTGTCCCACAGGCGTCGATTCTGGGTCATGTACTTTTTACTGTTTACATTAACAATATCGACTTGTCTGTAAAAAACTGTAACCTGCACTTGTATGCCAATGATACTATTGTGTATGCTATTGCCCCCAAGGTTGACCAGGCTCTATCTGAACTACAGACTGCCTTCATTGTATTACAGAGAAACGTTATTGACCTGAAATTAGTATTGAATGCAGGTAAAACTAGCTATATGTTGTTCTCGAGAGTGCATAAAAAAAGCTCTGATGATGTAAGCGTATGTACTTTGGATGGTGTCCATATTGATCATGTCCCTGCTTACAAATATCTGGGCATCTGGAAAGATGAAAAGGTGTCTTTCAAAAAGCATATTGATGAGTTGGTAAAGAAGCTGAGAATATAAATGGGCTTCTTCTATAGAAATAGGTCCTGCATCTCGCTAAATAGTAGAAAGCAGATTATTCTGTTGACGTTCCAATCGGTCCTAGACTATGGCAACATCATCTATATGAACGCAGCTGCCACTTCATTAAAGCCGTTAGATGCAGTTTATCATAGAGCACTGCGCTTTATTACGGGCAACACTTTTAGTACTCATCATTGCATTCTCTACCAGAAAGTTGGTTGGCCCTCTTTGATGTCACGTAGGTTGATACATTGCTATGTTTTCATTTATAAAGCCCTTTTACAAAAAGTCCCACTGAACCTAACATCTTTCCAAAATTACCACACCCGGTCTCAGGGATGGTTAACTCTGGAAAATCCTTTGGTCTCTACGGAGTTAGGTAAATCAGCTTTTAGTTTTCTTGCACCTTATTTATGGCACAATCTTCAAAATGTTCTTAAATTTGATGTTTTGGTGTGTGTATTTTCTGTAATTTATGTAATTCAGGGCTCATCTGTAAAAGAGACCTTGGTGTCAGTATGACTCCTTGATAAAATAAAGGTTAAATAAAAGATAGCTTTAGAATTATTGAATTTCTGAAATTCAACATCTGAAATGTTATTCTTCAAACCACCTAGCTGTGAAATATGGCCTGGTCTTCGTTATGACAACAAGTATTTAGATGAGGATTGCATCAGTGAATGCGGGTATCACTTCTACGCCTCCCTCCACCAGCCTCCACTGGATTGCATGTAGACCTGTTGCACTTTGGGTGGGTGGGAGGGATCAAGAGCAGTCCCATAATTGGAGGGGGCCATCACCTCAGAATGCTAGTCCAGCACTGTTATCACAAACACAGTTTGCCCAGCTGTTTATCCATACTTGGCCGGTCCTCCATCCAGTGCCAGGGTGCAAGGGTCACCATCGGAGCTCAGTGGGTCCTCTGCCATCCCCTCCTCGACGGGGCACAGGCTGATAATTAACATGATTAATGGCCCTGGTCCACGGTGGCAGCATTAGCAGTTGAGGTAATTAACAAATGAGTCGGCAAATACTTCCTTCTTGCTTTCAAATGAGAGGGATGCTAATTGTCCAACACACTGTTTAATGGTGGTGTGGACTGTTTACCAGATTCCCATGCAGATGGGTGGGCACCACAAGCATGTCAGTGTGTACCCCCTGTTCCCTGTTTGAGAAGATACTGTATGTTCCTGCCAAAAGCCTGAGTGAGGGAATAGGACATATGCAGGGCCTGTTTCACAGGCCAAGAGTGAGGACCCTAACCCTGGACTGAAGAGTGTTTTAATCAAGAACCTGGTTGGGTTATCTCAAGCGTAGCAGATAGGCTAAAAGCATGATGTAAGACATGAAACTGTTAAAAACAAAGGGAAGAGTGAGCTGTGTATGGGCATCTTATGTCTCTCCCAAGCATGTAGTGTCTGGCCTACCAATAGCTACATTAACTAGCCTTCATTGAGGGGTATCTGCCTGTTAGATGTTGCAGAACCCGTTGCATATTCTATTTGCTGCCAGTGGGTTACGTAAAGAGGGCTGCCTTCTGAGGTTCTGCCAAAGCGAAGCGGGGGACCCTGTGCTCTCTTCTGATTAAGTGACAAGAAAGATGGCCCAGGGTTATGAAGAGTGTGCACTGAATTCTGCATACTAAGTGTTTCATTCCAAAACGCTATATATCCCTTTTCAGAAATGTTGGTAAATTAGCTTTTATTGTTTAAAGAACATATGAAAGAGATTGGTGTGTTTTTTCACTATCTAATCATGGCATGGGATTGTTCAATAACAGACATGTATTTGTTTGAAATCTATCACTTGATGGTTTCATTTCAGAGAGACAAATAATCATGTTTTGTTGCAAAACGCTATATATCTGCCACACTTTCAGAGAAATAAGTAGTGCTGCTAGGACGTTTTACACAGTCAATTGTGTCAAATAACTTTTTTTTTTTTTAATAAAGAACTGTAGAAATTATACATTTATGACATCCATATAAAAATAAATAAATGAATCAATACAGTAATATGAGATCTGTATGTAAAATATTTACATTTGTCATTTTAGACATTTATCAGATTTGAGTTCTATGTAGAACCCTTTACACAGAGGGTTCTACATGGAACCCAAATGAGTTCTACCTGGAACCAAAAAGGGTTCTCCTATGGGGACAGCCAAATAACCCTTTTGGAACCCTTTTCTTTCCAGGTAGAGGGGATGGCCAGAAACAGTGACAGGGCTGTCTGTCGCCTCAGCCTGGCTGAACCTTAACGCCTGGAGCGATCCAAAATGGCAGGACAGTCACACCCTGCCTCAACCATAGTCAGACATCCTTCAGGGGAACTTTTATGGTTATTGCAGTGTCTGCCTGTGCAACAAACAGGGCAGGACTCCTTTTAAAACTTTAATTGGTAGGCAGCACAGTTCTGCTCAGTGGTCTTTGCCTGTGGTTGCACCCTCGGCTGTGCTAAATTACATAGTTTTGAAGTATAATGGAGAGGTGATGAGTTTACCTCACAGGGGTCAGATTAACTAAGCGTTTGCACCAGGTGAAAAGTGTGTTCTTTCAGCAAGGGATAAAGCACAAAAAAAAGCTAAAACATGAAATTCTTTCTCCTAACCTTATGTTACCTTTTGGCTCTGTCCTCAATGTCTAATTAGCTTTTTAAGAAACAGCAGGTGAAAATCTGTCCCATGGTGTTGTCAATAACAATGTTCTCCCAATGTGGTTAGACCTTGAACACGTAGGTGAGCTTTAACCATATTATCCCTCTGAAACTTCAGTTATTGCTCCTTCCCAGCATTGATATTCTGGACAGTGTTGGAGATGTGCTGGTGGAGGACTCGGTCATCCCGCTCTGGCCCTCTCCTCTCCTCCTCTGGTCACGTCTCTACGGCTGACTGAGGTCTTGGTGGGTAAGCGGCAGCTCCCCTCATCAGGAGCGAGAACAGAGCCTAGCTGTGAAGCCTAGCTTCTTTGAAGCTTGGAGGGCTGTGCAGAGTTCACCCAACTGCCAGTTTAATGAATTGGGTCTGGCATTCCATTGATGCCGCAGAGACACAGCTATTTGCTGGGCTTAAAGTTGAGAGAGCAAAAGGGACTGTTCTTTCTCTATTTCTCGTTCTCTTGCTATGCCTCTCTCTCTCTCTCTCTCTCTCTCTCTCTCTCTCTCTCTCTCTCTCTCTCTCTCTCTCTCTCTCTCTCTCTCTCTCTCTCTCTCTCTCTCTCTCTCTCTCTCTCTCTCTCTCTCTCTCTCTCTCTCTCTCTCTCTCTCTCTCTCTCTCTCTCTCTCTCTCTCTCTCTCTCTCTCTCTCTCTCTCTCTCTCTCTCTCTCAAACATTTCTGAAGTCTTGCACTGTATGGAATTCAAGGCTTCCAGAACTATTCGATCTAACGAGCATACTTTGGCACATGGTGTGACACTAGAATGAGTAAGTCAATGTTTGAATTATTTTCTGAACATTTCGTGCTGAGCTTCGAAACTTTGCAAGCTCTAAAACCTTTATATCGATGATGGGTTGCAACCCTAGTGTGTATGGTTCTGTATCAACTAGCCTACTGAAAATACAATCAGCTTGGGAAAACTGCCTTGGAAAGTGTTTTTGTGAAGAAATACAGTGGGCTTGACCGAACTAAAATTCACGCATTTATCTATTGGACAGATTTGCTTCAGATTCAGTTATTTTCCATAGATGTCAATTGTCATGACTGACAGCGAGGCAAGGAAGTGAAGGAAACTCTCCAGTGGCACAATGGGAAAGGGAGTTAAGATTCCACTGGCAGTCCTCTGGGTGAAATGTCACAGTGAGCACATCCAGGAACGGAATTAGGGGTCCCTGATCTATACTACAGAAATGCATAATTATGGTTATGAATATCACTTCATGGTGATGTATCCTGAATAGGTACACAAAGGTAGAAATATGCAATATCCTTATTTTACATATCTGGGTATTATTCTACACACTGGCTATTATTGTAATGAGCTTCGCCCCCAAACAAGACCACATTTGGTTGGTCCGGACCAGACCAAATCTGAAACAATCATAGTCATCTATGTTTCACAAATTTGGACATCACAGTAAAGCACAGTAGAGCACAGTAGAGTGCAGTACAGCACGGCACAGCACAGTAGATATGTTCACTACAGTACAGTACAATGCAGTACATTATACTGTACTCTACTCTAGTGTGCTCTACTGTACTGTACTGAACTCTACTGTACAGTACTGTAGTTTTCTTTACTTTACTGTGCTGTAGTGTTCTCTACTGTGCTCTACTGTACTGTGCTGTCCAAACTTGTGAAACAGAGACGTCTATGAGTGGTTCAAATTTGGGGAAGAGAGAGCGAGCGAGAGAGAGAGAGAAAGAGAGAGAGAGAGGGGTTTTCAAAGTCTTGCATGGACCACCAGATGACAGAAAGAGAAAAAAAACAGTTATGAGCTGAACATAACAGTATGCCAGTGGAAGGGAGGACGGTAGCAGGTGACCCAACTGTGGTTTGTGACTACTATGATTTCCCATTGTAGCCAATTCAATTGCAGTAATTCTGTTACAGATTTTTTGGTAATTCCGTTACCGATTTGGTAACAGAATTACAAGTTTGAATCACTTAATAATTCATAGACAAATTTTATATCAGTAAAAACACTATAACTAATTGGTTGGTCTACCTTTACTTGTTACTTCTGTAAACTTTCATTATCCTCCCTCCTCATGAGGGAGAGAAATTAGAAAATATCTTAAAGATATGTTTCTTAAACTTACACTACGCAAATAATTTCCCAAATAATTTCCCCAAAACTAAATATTGATATTAGTTGGCAGGGGTCTTTACTTCAACATTATTGTGTTTTGATGTATTTCTAATACCTTTTAAGAATTTTTCTGGTAGATGTTGTCTAAGACCCCTTTTCCATCTGTTTGACCAGAAATCAAAGGCTTTGCTTATTCCTAATTTCTTGACTGGAAAATGTTTGAAAAATGTATATTTGCCATAATGTACAAACAATATAGACTCTTAGCTTTAATTTGATACCCAATTTGACATGCTCTTGTGAACTTCAGAGTGAGTGTGCTGGTAGTAATACTGCAGTCTCGTTCTGAGCTGGCTGGTTGACTGGGCAGACGGCATGTGTCTGTGTTAACTCAGGATGGTGGGCCATCTGGTCCAGTCACTGAGACTGATGAAGGGGATAACACTGTCCAGTGGAAACAGTGAGAGAAACAAGGAGAAAATAGCAGTGGCCCGTATGCTGAGGATATGAGACACTATTTACAACTGAATACCACCAAGGAAACGTAACAGTTGAGACCAATGATGTATGGGGTTCATGAACTTGCCATTCTGCCAGTCTTTAGATAGAAATAGACCCAACTTTGTTTTCTGATGGTCATGGTTTTAAATTAGGTTTACTTTGAGCACTAATTCTTCTTCCAAAGCAGTAGTTCCAACAGCCAATATGAAGAATAGAATGTAATGTCAGTTCAATTACTTGGTGAAGTCATGGACTTTTGGATTAAGAGTACAAAGGAGGCATTGATTAGCTCAGAGTTTGACAATAACAAACAGCAGAGCACTCTAGCTTGAAGCAGTTACTGCCTCGCAGTCAAGTTATTAACTCGACTGGTTGCAATCAACTTAAACAAACTCCAGTTCCTGTCCGCAAGACCTCTTTGGCAAACAAGTGGCCCCGTGTAGCTCAGTTGGTAGAGCATGGCACTTGCAACGCCAGGGTTGTGGGTTCGTTTCCAATGGGGGGCCAGTATGAAAAAATGTATGTACTCACTAACTGTAAGTCGCTCTGGATAAGACCGTCTGCTAAATGACTAAAATGTAAATGTAAGTGATTAAATGTATGGCCTTCATTATTCCGATAGTCTGATAGATATCCTGTGAGATGGATATTTCTGCTCATGATTTAAAGAATTAGAGTTGAACTCCATGAGGGAACCAGAAAATGCTCCTCTCATCCATTTAGATGTTGTTAAAGGCAGGTGATTAAAGCCTGGTTGTAATATAATAACATGAATATAATGGTGTGTTATCATCAATCGTTTTGTGAATGTGTTAGCATCAGTGTATTCTGAAAGTGACACTTTCAATTAGAAAGTAACACTATTTAGTGCTGTGTGTTGTGGGTGTAGGTCACAGACCTTTTCATTTAAGTGATGTATGACCAGTAAGACGATAATCTCATTGAAGTTCTTGTTAGAAAGCCTGTATGCGTTGGCCAGACAAGTCTAATGTACGCTTACTATGCTTCGCAAATCTGTTTTAAAGTGACCATTATTATGTTGATTATTGTGAGAAATTAGTTTGATTAATATCAAGTAATGAATGCCCTGTTGAGGAGTAACTTACTAACTACAACATAGACCTTTAATGGAAACATGGTGTAGTTTTACCTCATGCAATAATTACTGTACATCTGTTCAGAGATCCAGTCTTGCAGGAAAACGTTCCCTAATTACCATCTTTGTCGCAGTTCTACAGTAGTCTGAAGGGATAATAACAGCTGGCCACACTAATTGTTACTTTATGAACTTATTTGTAGAATTATGCTGCTGAACCTTCCCCCTAGAAGCTGGTTTATTGTTCTGCACACAATGGGTCTGTGGTGGTGCATCTTTAGATTTTGAACCATTGCGTAAACTCAATGAATATACTTGTATCGTATACTAGTATTCAACAGATATATTCACGTCATCCAGTTTGTATATAAATCTACCTTTGTTCCTCATATTTTACAGACATTGTAATCATAGCAATTAGTCTGTAAAGCCCTTAAAGTGGTCCAAAACGTGGGCGTTGGCTATGCCAGAGCTCCTCTGACAGGGATAATACCACGGCTACCCTTCTGTATCCATATTCCTTTAACTTTAATCAAAAGATGCAGACAAGAGGAGAGCCTCATGTTCTGTTCTGTTCTGTTGTGTGGTGGAATCGATGTGCTGGTCAATGAGTGTGATTACCATCTCAGTCGTTTCACTCCCATGTCTTCACTGTCAGAGCTAGAGGAGGTAATGAGAGAGCACACATGATTGGGTTCTGCCGTGATCCTGTTGAATGAACCTGAAATGAGCTGAGATAATCTAGTCCTTTTTATCTGCCCTGTTTGTTGTGGATATATGGTGAATGAGCTAGGCTGGTTTGTGTAGACCACATATAATTACAGTAAGATGAGATAGACATTTGGTCTCAATGGAACCGATAACCTAACCATTACTGTGATTATTTCCTTTGAAGTAGTGCATTATGTGATAGAGTCCTGGTCTCAGGAGCCAATCACATGGACTTCTCTGATGAACTAACCAGGGAAATTACATCCAACTCTGACGGCAGCCTTTTCTAGCTGATTTCCAACCGAAGTTTTGCCATTTTCCACAAAATTATAATACAAAAAAACAACAAAAAAACAACAACCACTGACTGAAATGCAGAAAGGTTAGAAAGCAGGAGCCTCTGTGAACACGTCATGCCTGATCCACTGAGAGAATCCTGGCACATTAACTGAGCTCTTTGTGTCTGCATTAATAATGCAGAGGCCAATGTGAGCGAATGAGAGAGAGAGAGAAAGTGGTTATGTACTGAAAGACCTGCCATTGCGTTAATGCACCATTAATCACACAGGTTAAGACAACAGCCCAGGGCGCAGTTGATCCCCTCTCTCTAGGGGTAGGGTGGGTCAAACAGTAGGGCTTCCGGTAACTCAGTCCCTGGACCTGGGTAATGTGGTGTTGAGACTTGTTGTATTCCAGTTGGTTAACCTACCTGAACCTCTCCCCACCCTCATGCTGTGTGCTATGGAGTGTGAGCCTCATGAAGAATTCAAATCTCTCTGCTGACAATCTCAACTCTTTACCTGTCGTGGCTCATCTGCAAATCACATTTCACATGTTTCTTTGTGCGGCTGGAAATCACTTTTCATGGCTCTCGTCAAACCCCAAATGGGATTTGATTGGGTTACAGCCAGTGAAATTCTCACTTTACAGTGTGCAGGTACAGGTATGTGGTCTAAGACAGTGGTTCCCAATCTGAGGGGTCGGCAGGGCGGGCGTCCCCCCACAAAAGGAACTCAGTCCTCCTTTCAACTTCTCTTGAAAGTTGTAATAGTAGAATGCTCTAGGTGCAATTTCTAAATTGAGTTTTCCACTTGTTAGGTCAGTCATTGCCTACCTTAAAGAGCTATTTATAACTTGTCAGAAATGTCCAGATCAACTAGCCCATGTCAGCTAATGTGATTCTTTTTTTTTTTTTTTTTACTTTTTACCCCTTTTTCTCCCCAATTTCGTGATATCCAATCGGTAGTTACAGACTTGTCCCATCGCTGCAACTTCTGTACGTACACGGGAGAGGGGAAGGTCGAGAGCCATGCGTCCTCCAAAACACGACCCCTCCAAGTTGCACTGATTGCTTAACCAGCCGCACCAATGTGTCAGAGGAAACACCGTACAGCTGGCGACTGAAGTCAGCGTGCATGCGCCCGGTGCGCCACAACGAGTCACTAGAGCGCGATGGGACAAGGACATCCCTGCCGGCCAAACCCCTCCCCTAACGACACTGGGCCAATTGTGCGCCGCCTCATGGGTCTCCCAGTCACGGCTGGCTGCGACACAGCCTGGGATCGAACCCGGGTCTGTAGTGACGCCTCTAACACTGCGATGCAGTGCCTTAGACCGCTGCACCACTCATGAAGCCCTCATCTTTCGTTTTTTAGCTAGGTTTTTTAGCCGATAGATTTTGTAGTAATGTTTGAGTCACTCAAATATCACATGAACACACATTAGACATGACAAAATGTAAAGAATTACAAGAAAATGAGCTTTAAAACTGCAACATTTTCTCTCCACCAACAAGAGGAGTGTGAATAGTTTGTGTCAGTGCATGAATAGTGCTTGTGCCCATTGAAAGGGAGTAGATGTGGCAGACGCGCGAAGGGGAGGGGCGGTGGGATGATCACCCAAGGCTGGAAGGGCCTGAGTGAAAACGTTTGGGAACCCCTGGTCTAAGATGATGAAAGTCGTTAAAAAGAAAGTCCAACTGTGCTTTCAAGGTAGGGTAAAAGAAACGCCCAATAGTGACCTCAATCATTTGGGTTTGTAGACTGAGCTATTTCTTTGTATCCACATGGGTATTGCCACACTTTGTCGGACTACATTTTGCTCAGCTGGGGATAGACCGACTACTACTTTGAAGGCTCTTTCCGTATAGCACCAAGCTCTCGGTACTCTCATACCCTTTTTCTCCATCTCTCCTGCCTCCCTGAACTGAAATCAATGCCCTTTCATCCTCCCAGCGGAGGGAGCGCCTCGACAGGAACAGAGTCTATCAGGCCTCACCATCCTGACATTTCCCTCCAGTTCCTACACCTACTAGGCCTAGGGGACCGGGGCTGACTCATTCCCCCTTAGGGTGGATAATCCGGGGGTGAAATCCCCCCAGGCCCCAGCTCCCCCTACCTCCTGTGATTAATGATATGTATTGTGGCTGTGACCATTGTTCTCTCCCTATGATGCCTTGTGTCAAGCCCTGGGAGTTATGTGTGAGAGCAGGGGAGCTTTTGGTCTTTATAATTATTTACTGGCAAAGCAGCCGCTGGCAAACATAGACAGACTGACAGGTCTTTTATTAGCAGATATAGAGAGCTTTATATTACAAAGACAAAGCCTGTATGTATTACCCCTGGCCCTACCTCTGCACAGCCTTGTCTTCTGGTCTGCAGTATTCTGGTCTGTCCTGCTGAGCACACGTGCTCCAGCTCCACATTGATGGGTTAATGCAGGGATGTTACTGGTACTCTCAGCGCAGTGTCTCACCACTGCACATATTTGTGACTGCTTGTGCAAATCCCCCTTCCTTCCTTGAGAACAGCTGTTCTGTAAATGTGGGTACAGAGACGACAGCCTCCTTCAGCTGAAACCATCTTAGTGGATTCAGTGACACTCAGATGATAATTGGGTGTTCATTTGGGTTCAAGTGGAGATGATGCATTTGAGAGAGCAATATAATTTCTTCCACCCACAACTAATGCAGTCATTGAAAATGTGGATTTTTCTCTATAAAACATTTATTGGTATCCATGTCAACTGAGCTCTCTTGTTCTGTAGACTCTTATGCCTTTATTTACCTCAGTTTCTCAGCTAGAGACTGAACCAGACGGTGAAACAGTAGCTCTAACAATACTCCCACCGAAAAGCTGTATGGGGGAGCAACAGGGAACAGCAATAGTTTAAGTCTCTTTAATTTACTCATACTGCCTGCCATGGATCTTCTCGGAAGCCATGTGGTGCAAGACATTGGGCTGTTTGATTGTTGATTTGGTGCCAAATGTACATTGATCCTATACTAACTGGAGTGGCAGTCTGAATAGCACGTTACGTATTGGTAGTACAGGTCATTGTTAGGTCCTTTTTCATCTGGCTTAACCAAAGATTGTCTGCCCTTCAAGACTGAGCAAACCAACCTTCCTACAGACTGCACTATGCTACCCAGGCCTGGTGTCTTTCCCAGCATGATCAGTTCCTCTACCTCACCTAGTATCTAGCAGCCCCACTGTTCTTCAAGCTACCAAGTTCCCCTAATGGCTTTAAAGGTATTCAGAGCCTCCTCTGCCTCCAAAGTAGCTCCTCCCTCTGGCAGCTCTAAGAGCCTTTATCCGTGTTTCACATGTCCTACTGTATCTGTGCAGTGCTCAGTGTCTGACTCTATATCCTGGTGGAGCTGCAGAAACATGTAAACATATTCTTAACATATTCTCCTCGCATTCTCCTATGTTAAAGACTTGGATTTACTTGGATAGAGTTCAAGGTTAGGATCCTGTTTGTAGGACACTTGTTCAGTCAGTCTCCTATGTTAAAGACTGGATAGATATCAAGGTTAGGATCCTGTTTGTAGGACACTTGTTCAGTCAGTCTCCTATGTTAAAGACTGGATAGATATCAAGGTTAGGATCCTGTTTGTAGGACACTTGTTCAGTTAGTCTCCTATGTTAAAGACTGGCTAGATATCAAGGTTAAATCTGAACAGAGGGATTGTTTTCAGGAGGATCCTGTTTGTAGGACACTTGTTCAATCAGACACCTAACTACCCCTGATGAGGTGCTTCATGTTAATGACCTTATTTCTCATTTCTCCTCCTCCTTTTCTTCTGGCCAGGAGGGTGAATACTGTATCTTCATGGTGAGCTGTCAGGATGTGATGAATGCAATTGGAAGAATGGGTCTCAAAACCTGCGTACATTATTAAGGAAATTATACAAATTATTCTAAAGACAAAGCACTAAGCAGGTTGGAGCAACAAGCACACAGTTATGTCAGGGTTTCTTTACAGATTTAGCTAGGCGGTAGGCTTCAATGGAGAGCATTGAGAGTGCCATTGTGTTACAAGAGCTGTCAAATGACTTCATACAGTATGGAATCAAGGAATGGTGACCTTGAGTTCCTATGAGATCATAAATCCATGCAGTGTAGATTAGGATGATCATGCATCAGTGTTTTGTCCCCTTAAGGCAATTTATACAGCAAAGGTATATCAATTGTCATCAATCAACCCTTATCTTCCTATTCACTTAGCTACCTTTTAATGCTACTTTCAGATATTGAATGATTGTTATTACCCACTCAAATACGCTCAGGAACTTTCTCTGCAATTCCTGCTTTCTCAGTTGCAGCAGGTGCACAACCAATGTACCACCCAAGTGACTAATTAATTCAACTTCATTTCTACTCAAGCACAGCACAGATGGCTGTATTCCGGGGCTGCTAACCCATCTACCTCTTAGCCAGTACGCTAGATTGCAGTGTCTTATTCATGCTTTGCCCCGTCTTGTTTGATGTTAGATTTAACAAGGCAGATGAAAGGGACAATTATCGTCTCCCAAGCTCCACTTAAAGGTGTGCCTTACACGAAATTGGTGTGGTACATCGCAAGCTCTGCTTCAAAGAGGATGTTTTCTCGTTTTCCGCAGTGGAGAAGTCACCAAAAGAGACAGAGGGGAGAGATAAAAAGAGAGAGGGACTGAGATAAAGTGGGAGGAAGTAAATAATGAACGCTCATATTTTGTAAAAACCCAGGATGCATACAACAAGTCTGTAAATAAGATAAGCTCACAGTAGCATTCTAGGGAGGGATGGATAGGGAAAGGAAGGGAGGACGGGAGGAAGGGAGGAAGGAGGGAAGGGAGGAAGGAGGGAAGGAGCGAGAGACTGCACTATAACCTGTCTCTCACTCTCATCAGAGTTAAATTATAGAATATTTCAGGGACAAGTGCTCGCGCAGGAGGGGTAAAGGTTCTGGACCTGAACCAACTTTTAAAGTTAGGTTTACTCTCTCTTTTGCTCTCAGATGATGGAGATATTTTTCAGAGCATCAGAAAAACGTAAAGAATAAATAAAACGTTGTGAGGTCATACATAGGCACTTCTGTCATCGGGAAAACAGAGCTTCCTTTGTAACTGTAGTTACAGGCACTTCAGTAACGATGATGACGATTATGATTATTATTCCAATTATATAAATGCCGATGGTTATTATTCTCCTATAAGAGCACTCCTGAATGAGAGGCACTGCTTTAGCCATTAGTCTTAGCTGGCAATGCAAACAGATTGATGGACAGTTGGACAGGCTGTCATCACTTCTTTTTAGCCTAACACTGTAAAACTCTCCCAGCCAGCAATTAGTCCCTGTGATTCAGAGCTCTGGGTGAACAACAGCTTCTGACAAGTCACAGAATCCTCTATAAACCCATCCACAGGCCTCAAACACAGGTCAGATGGTTATTTTCACAGCCCACCTCCTCTGAAGACAGGGTCTTAAGGCTAGCCTAGAGACCAGTGTCAGAGAATGATGAACCATACAGGGACTGTGAGGGGACTACGTTGGAGAGAGTGATATGACATTCCGCCACCTTGATGTTATCTTTTTGAGGTCTAGGATTATATAGTGGGCTATGTGGTGGTCACTGAGTCCCGGTATGCATCATTGGAAAACATTGAAATACATTAAGCTGTATTTCCACTATACAGTAAAGATTTACAGTTCTGCGATTGCAGTCTACCCATAACAAGCTTACCTTCCTCCCAACAGATTAATTGCTGTGTGATACTGAGATAATTAATCCAATAAAAACACGGAGCTCAGCGCACAAACCATGCATATCAACAAAGGCTTGGATGCACTTCAGCACCCCACACAAAGACATGATGATTGGTATTACCAGAGGAATACACACATGTATTCCTTCCAATTAGTGTGTATCCCCTCATCTCTAATCCAGTCAGTTGCATGGCATTCACTTACAGCTATGGCACATGAACAACGTTTTCCACACATGCTGACGCAGTGTTGTGTGTGGTGTGGCAACCCTATGGCACATTATGCGTTGGCTGGTTGATGCATGTACGCTCCCCTGAACTCCTGAGCTGGTATTAGGAGTCTCTGTCAACATCACAGTGAGTCCCTTTCAGACATGTCCGGTTTTTGGTGCTGTCATGTTCCCTTTTTGCTGCAATCATTACTAAAGCATTCAGTATGTTGAATTTGTCCCAGGGCTAGAGCCCCGGCTAGCTGACGCTATCTGCCAACCTTGGAGTCTCTCCTCTGTTTTCCCATTCATCTTTTCTTACAGGGATCTACTCCCAGCTTCAAAGTGCACTTTGAGAGCCTTTGGTCTTGATGCCATGGACTTAATCCCCAGACTAAAGGTTTTATAGAAGTGTTCTTTCCATGTGAAATGGGAATATGGGAGTCAGGCTGTGAGACGGGGTGAAGCTGAACCACCCTGTTGTGGTGATGTCAGAAGGAACCAGGGGGAGCTAAGTACAATGATTATTACTAGATCCTCAAAAGCTCTCAGCCAATGTCTTCTGAATTGGGAGGAAAATGTGCTCTTATACAAATAAAACCTAAAACTGTGGCCATTTACAGTGCATTCGGAAAGTATTCAGATCCCTTGACTTTTTCCACATTTTGTTACATTACAGCCTTATTCTAAAATTGATTAAATTGTTTTTTCCCCTCATCAATCTACACACAATATCCCATAATGACAAAGCAAAAACAAGTTTTTAGACATTTTTGCAAGTATTCAGACCCTTTACTCGTTGAAGCACCTTTGGCAGCGATTACAGCCTTGAGTCTTAGGTATAACGCTAAAAGCTTGGCACACCTGTATTTGGGGAGTTTCTCCCATTCTTTTCTGCAGATCCTCTCAAGCTCTGTCAGGTTGGATGGGGAGCGTCGCTGCACAGCTATTTTCAGGTCTCTCCAGAGATGTTAGATTGGGTTCAAGTCCGGGCTCTGGCTGGGCCACTCAAGGACATTCAGAGACTTGTCCCGAAGCCACTCCTGCGTTATCTTGGCTGTGTGCTGAGGGTTGTTGTCCTGTTGGAAGGTGAACCTTCGCCCCAGTCTGAGGAAATAAGCACTCTGGAGCAGGTTTTCATCAAGGATCTCTCTGTACTTTGCTCCGTTTATCTTTCCCTAGATCCTGACTAGTCTCCCAGTCCCTGCCGCTGAAAAACATTCCCACAGCATGATGCTGCCACCACCATGCTTCACCGTAGGGATGGTGCCAGGTTTCCTCCAGACGTGACGATTGGCACTCAGGCCAAAGAGTTCAATCTTGCTTTCATCAGACCAGAGAATCTTGTTTCTCATGATCTGAAAGTCCTTTAGGTGCCTTTTGGCAAGCTCTAAGCGGGCTGTCATTAGGGCTGTGGAGGTCATGAAATTCTGTCATCCAGTGATTGTCAAGCAAATGACGTCTGGTCTCATGGTAATTGACTGTTAATTAACATAAACACATTTAGCGTCTCCTGTCTTCCACGCATAGCCTACAAGCCACTGATGCAGACCTTTGGAACATCTACATTTTAAAAGTCTAATAAATCCATGTAATATGGCCTACACCAACACAATAAATCCGTTATTTATTTTAGACAGGTCTAAAGAAACATGATATGAAGAAAATGTAGTCTATTTCAGAAGAACAGAATAGCATACTCTGCGTTGTCCTTATGTTAGGCCCTGATCTGGCTATGCCATATGGCTTTGGGCTACACTAGTTCATTTAGCAGACAAGATTTACTTAGAATTCTGTAGCATTATTTTATATTATTTTAAAGTATGAAGAATACAATTGAACATAGCTGAATAAAATAGAAAGGATATTTTCTCCAAACGATTTGAGGGAGTGCGCACATGTGGCTATTCTGTGTTGAGCAGTTAACAAAGAAACAGGTACTCTTAATTTAGAGTTATTTATGTAACTTTAGTTGTGATACAAATGTTGGGCTATACGTTTATATTTTTTATACATTCTAAAGCTGCATGATGCGACTCTAATAATGATTAGAAAAAGTATCATGAAAGGCATGAGCTCTGCTTTGCTTTTTTGCGCAGGCTGTACACACTTCATCAGTCTTTCATTCACAATTTGACAAGCACTTTATAATGCCTCGAATTTCCCGGCTGCATCCCCTTTGTGTGGCCATAATCCCCCTAAAAGAATCCATGCCTTTTGCGGCCAGTGGTCATTATGCCCTTGGGCTGAATATAGTAACTATAATTCCCTTCTCCCCGCTGTGTGCCGAAGCACCTCTCACTCACATGGCTCTCAGTCATGTGATCGGGTCTTTCTCACAGGCTACAAGTGAAGACAGACACATCGGGGACGCAACTGCGCGCATCCTTATCCAATTCCGAGGCGCATATTGAAGACATTGGAAGAACTGCCCACATTTACTTTTCGTCAGCCAACAAGATCAGTAGGCCTAACGAACAGCAAAAGCACTAGCCTATGTCAATCTACTATCCCCCATAGTACAAACGTTGACATATTCTATTGGTCAACTTGTCTTTCTGTGAGAGAAAGAAATATTCCAAACAAAGTCCAGGAGAGTTGTGGGATACGATAGATCTCAAATTAATACAAACGGCAGCATCAAAAAACCTGTTTTAAGCAATGAGCCTGACGCAACAGATGAGAACGTTTAGCTTAAAATGTTGATAAACTATTAGGCTACTTCTACACATTATAACCGCAGCAATGCGCACACGGCAGTAGGCTATAAGCGCAAATGTTCCATTAGCAGGAAAACACCATTCTCAAAAGTGACCACAAATGTACACTACCAGTCAAAAGTTCAGACACACTTACTCATTAAAGGGTCTTTCTTTATTTTTTACATTGTAGAATAATAGTGAAGACTTCAAAACTATGTAATAACACATATGGAGTCATGTAGTAACCAAAAAAGTGTTAAACAAATCAAAATATATTTTATATTTGAGATTCTTCAATTCCTTTGACCTCATGGCTTGGTTTTTGCTCTGACATGCACTGTCAACTGTGGGACCTTATATAGACAGGTGTGGGCCTTTACAAATCATGTCCAATCAATTGAATTTACAACAGGTGGACTCCAATCAAGTTGTAGAAACATCTCAAGGATGATCAATGGAAACAGGATGCACCTGAGCTCAATTTCGAGGCTCATAGCAAATGGTCTGAATACTTATGTGTAAATAAGGTATTTTTTAAATATTTTTTAAAATACATTTTCAAACATTTCTAAAAACCTGTTTTCGCTTTGTGATTATGGGGTATTGTGTGTATATTGATGAGGAAAATGTTTCATTCAATCCATTTTAGAATAAGGCTGTAACATAACAAAATGTGGAAAAAGTCAAGGAGTCTGAATACTTTTCGAATCCACTGTATATCTCACAAAGGAAAGACGGAATACTGGAGTAGTATTGTTATTATGAGACTTTCCAAGTAAATGTTTCAAAGGCAGTTGTCCTCCTGTAAGCATATGTTCCCAGCTAGCACATAACGTTCTGAGAACCATACATTTGAGTGTTATAATCCTATGGTTATTCTGCATACAACTTTCTGTGAATGGTGCAGGATAGCTGCTTGGCTTTGGAACATTTGTAACAACTTAATTTTCTTGGTATTTTATTATTTTAACAGAACGTTTCCTAAAAGTTCAAACATGGCTACATTTAATTATTTGACATTGGGAATGTTCTCAAATAGTTCAGAGAAAGTTAAGAAACAATATTCTTCTGTGGGAATTTCAGTACTTGAGCAAAACGTTTCATACAGGTTTCCTCATGGTTCTATTTAAAGTCCTGTTCTCAAATGGTTCCAAGAACGTTAAGAAACAACGTTCTACTGTGGGAATTTCAGTATTTTAGCATAACATCTTCTACAGGTTTCCTCATGGTTCTATTTAAAGTCATGTTCTCAAATTGTTCAGAGAACTTTAAGAAATGTTCTATAAAAACCACAATAAAACTTTAGTAGCATTCAGTGAATGTTCTAAGAATGTTATTTAAAAAACATATACATTCTGTTCTCAGCATCAGCAAAATTCTCTCTATCCTCTATCTTGTTAAGTGTGTTGAGGTGTGTTGGCCGCACCCACTAATTGGCCACACCTGATCTTAATGAGTGCTTGTTTCCTTTGAAATGGGGTGTGCTTGAATAGACTAAAATGAACACCTTTGTATGCATAAAAAAACATTTAATGCTATCTTCATCCTTGTGGACTAATTCCATGGATAGAGAACAGAAGGTTATATATTCTCACTGATTCTTAGTCACAATATAAAATAAATATGTTTGCATGAATAATGCCTAAGAAAATACATTTCCATGTGTCCTATCTGTGCTTGGAGTTCAAAAGAGTTAACCAAAATAAGCTATCAGTGTTATTAAAAGTCTTATTGAAACGTTCAGTAAAAGCTTTAATGAAGTTATAAAATTCCCCAAAACCTATAATTTCCAATGTCAGAATGTTATTAAATACTCCCGGGAGACTTTCAGTAAAACGTTCTCAGAACCTCCCTGCAACCTAAAAATAAACGTTCCCAGAACATGTGAAATTTCCACTTCTGTTCTCTGTTTTACCGGTCAGGAAACGTACAGTATGGCTTTGTTCCCAGAACCAAAGGGAAACCAAAAACGTACATTCCCACAATTACCAAGGAACCAAATAAACCCTTCAGGAAGATCCCTCATCCCTGGCCTACAGGTATAGGAAAGCATCAGAGGCAAATGGAAGAGCTGTCATGCTAAAGATCCCTACCTTCTCCATCCATGTGTGCCTAAATATTAAAACGCTCTTTGACGGGTGGTAAAACGCAGAGGGGATGCAATATTAATGCCTTCTGTTTTCAGGACCATGAATAAACCCAGGCTATATTTGGAACAATGTTACTGTGACATTCCCAAGCATTTGGAATCCTCCTCACAAATACAGTTCATCATATCACCCCTTCGCTACATCCCCCACTGCTTCACTCCTGTCTTCTTACCGGCTGGGAGGTTTCCCTAGAACAGTGACATAGCCATTGTGTGATTCCCAAGCATTTGGAATCCTCCTCACGAATACAGTCTCTCTCCCCCTTCTCTCCATCCCCCACGCTTCCACTCCTGTGTCCCTAGAACAGAGGCATAGCCATTGCCTACTCAGGGCCTTGGTACACTGCCACCACCTGCCCTGGCTGCACCGTTGCCTGTAGCTTTGTGATGTACTAACCAGTGTTATCCAGTCATTACTGAGGCACTGCATGGAAACAGATTGCTGTCTGTTCGGTAGGGTGGATGTGATGCTTAGTAGATGCCAGAGTAGTTTTCCATTTGTTTTCTGGGTAGAAGACATGACAAAACCTTTGATTGTTATGATCAAGCTTGGTGTTTGATGTGGGAGCTGATGTTGCATCATATCTCCCCTGGAAGTTTGCGTTTCCTTTAGGTGTACAATAGAAGGTGGTCACATGCGTTGGTGTGTATCCCATTCTATCTTGGCAGGGAGCTTATCAGTATTCGATGCAAAGTCAACACGTCCATTCATGATGCTTTTAGTTGCAACACACCTTTAGCTGTAGGTATTCTCAGACTATCCACATCACGACTCCCCTTAGACACCAGAGGTGAGTCATGAGAGCAAGTGGCAAACAATAAATGACCATGGATAAATACATTTACCATGGAGACTAAAGCTATATTCACCGCTTAGAATTTGCAATTCAGATCTCACACATGCACACACACACCACTTCCATCTCATTTTGATATTATGAACCAACCTTTTCTGCCTTCCTCTCTCCATCCCTTCCCCCATGAGCCTGATGCCTCAGGCTGTGACAGTCATGGAAGTTGGATGACGGTTATTGGTCAGCCAAATGACCGCGGTCACCGTAATAACCATTTTAATAGCAATTATTATTTGTATAAATAATAATAATCGTAATAATTTTGCCTAGGCAACCGAAGACTCGTTTGCTACAACACCTTGCCTGTTTCATCAAGGAGCAACAAAGTTTAATCACTGTGTAGAGTCCAAGTTACAGCAGAGAAACGTACTCAACTGCACGACTGCTCGGCCGTCCCATCATCAGTCAGCTGTTCATTCCACACCCTACATAAAAATAAAAAAAACGGTTATTTTATTTTCATGACGTTCTTCATCCATAACCGTCGGTTACACAGTTATACGGTAATTGTGCCAGCCCTAGTGACGCATGTGTATTGATCTGCAGTAGAGTGTGTGTGTGTGTGTGTATTTGTGCGTGTGTGTCTGTGTGTGTGTCAGCAGCATCGTCTGTCCTGAGTATCAAATAGAATAATACTCCTCCTTATTCGTCTGGCACCTGCTGAAAAGCACACGCTGGCAACATTGATCTGTCAGAAGGAGAGGTGTTTAGAAAGGAGAGAAGGAATCCCAATCGTTCCATGTTGAACATCTAACTCACATGATGTGATCACTGATACTCTGTCTGGTGTCTGGACTGTCTGCAACAATTCCAAGTGTATGTCTGTCGCCTACACCTCCGCCAATATTTACACCAAAACAGCAGGGTGTCATGTCAGCCATTTTGCAAGCCTCACCGTTCTGATTTATAAGAGCATTAGACAATCCTCAGTATTAATATTGAGTTGCATTGGAAATGATGTATTGCATTATCATCAACGCAAATGTATTGCTTGGTCTAGTGTTATTTGAGTGGGTCTGTAGAGCAACCCCTACAGTATAATATGAGGCTAGAGCCTTGCAGCTGGGTGTGCATGCGGCAGTGGTTCACTGTATCTCATTCACATGGCACATTTAGGGCGCATTCTATTCAATTGCTTATGGTAAACCACAGTGTTAGCCTCTTAAACAGACCAGCCAGGCTTAAAGAGCTTGTTGTAAACTGTGGCACATGTAAAATTAGCCCAAGCAAAGTGGGACACACATGGAACCTCTGCTACTAGCTTTGCTCGTTGCTTAACTGGCTTCCCCCTTTCTCCCTCCCTCACCTCCCTCTCTCTCTTTTCCACAGTCTCTCAGAGAGACATTGTGTACCTTTACAGTAAAAATAAAAGGAAATCCAAAACAAAGACAGACTTTTCCTCCTCCACCACTAGCTCAAATCCCACCAGTGTGACATTACAGAGCAACTTAAAAGGCCAGGCTGTAAATAATTGACACATTTCATACATAGTGGTGGGGGAGACCTTGAGAGGAACTAGGAACTACGTAGATAGTGTCTTTAAACACTGGCAGGGTAAGGGTTGGGTTGCATCATACAGTAGGCTTATAAACAGAATAAACAGGCATTTAATCACTGCCTGATGCTGAACGAAACTCTGTCATAGGCTCTGTCGTAGCTGGCCGCGACCGGGAGACCCATGGGGCGGTGCACAATTGGCCCAGCGTCATCCAGGGTAGGGGAGGAAACGGCCGGCAGGGATGTAGCTCAGTTGGTAGAGCATGGCGTTTGCAACGCCAGGGTTGTGGGTTCAATTCCCATGGGGGGCCAGTATTATAACAAAAAATAAAAAAGAAAAAAAAGAAATGTGATGTATGCACTAACTGTAAGTCGCTCTGGATAAAAGCGTCTGCTAAATGACTAAAATGTAAATGTAAATGAAACCGATCACATCCAGGGTGCCATTTTGTCTCAGAGTAATACATGTAGCCTATTGCACAGAGACAATGTTGGGTTTCCATCAAGGATGTTTGTATTACATCACACTACACCAGGGCTTTCTCAACTAGCAGACATTTGGAAGTTGTTGGAGTGTAAGTTTTTGGTTTCCCATTGGTTCTGGGAACGAAGCCATACATTTCCTGACCGGTAAAACAGAATATTTTTTTATGTTTTGAGAACGGAAGTGAACATTTAGCATGTTCTGAGAATATTACTTTTTAGGTTGCAGGGAGGTTCTGAGAACATTTTACTATGGTTCCTTGAAAGTTTTCCTGGGAAGTTTTATTAACTTTCTAAGAATGGAAATTATATGTTATTTGAAGGTAATTAAATAACGTTCTGAGAACATGTTTCAATAAGACTTTTAATACCACTGCTAGCTTAAGATAATTCCAAGCACATATAGGACACATGGAAATTCATTTGTTTAGGCAAATATTTTATTGTGGCATGGCGTCAGTAAGATTCAAACCTAGGATCTTCTGTTCTTTATCCATGGAATTAGTCCACTGCACCCCCAGGACAGAGCAAGCATGCCATGTTTTTATTTTACTCATACAAAGCTGTTAATTTTAGTCTATTCAACCAGACAACCTTTTCAAAGGAAACAAGCACTCATTAAGATCAGGTGTGGCCAATTAGTTGGCATGGCCAACACACCTGAACACACTTAACAATATAGAGGATAGAGAGTTTTGTTGATGCTGAGAACTGAATTTTTATGTTTTTAAATAACATTCTTAGAACGTTCTTTAAAATATACTAATGTTTTCTTGTAGTTTTTATGGAAAATATTCTTAATGTTCTGAGAACATAATTTTATATGGAACCATGAGGAAACCTGCAGAAAATGTCATGCTGAAGTACTGAATTCCCACAGTTGAACGTTGTTTCTTAACGTTCTCTGAATGTTCTGAGAACATGATTTTAAATAGAACCATGAGGAAACCTTTAGAAAACGTTATGCTGAAGTAATACAATTCCCACAGAAGAACGTTGTTTCTTAATGTTCTCGGAACCATTGAGAACATTACTTTAAATCAGGGGTGTCAAACTCATTTTAGCTCAGGGGCCACATGGAGGAAAATCTATTCCCAAGTGGGCCGGACCGGTAAAATCATGGTATATATAACTTAAAAACAACAACTTCAGTTTGTTTTCTTTGTTTTAATACAATCAACATAAAACATAAAGCTGGAGCCTAAGGACAGTGTGTCCAAAATAGTACAAGCACAACATAACTATTAATCATAAAACACCTCAAGTTTATTTGAAAATTCTAAAGAAAAAGAACACACAAACACACAATGCCTCAGTGATTCACAGAACTGTTTTACAGATCACAGAACTATATCAGGGTGTCATTTCTCAGGCAGAAATGTAGATAAAAATAATGAAATCCTGTTCCCCAAACAAGTGCAAGAACCACAGAGTCAAGAATAGGTTAAATATACAAATAAAATAAAATCAATTAAAAACAATAGCACATCAACATAAAAACATATCAACATAAAGCTGGAGCCTGAGGACAGTGTGTCCAAAAGCACAACATCACTATTAATCATAAAACACCTCAAGTTATTTGAAAGTTCTGAGGACAAAGAACACACAAACACACAATGCCTCAGTGATTCACGGAAGTATATCACAGATCACAGAACTATATCAGGGTGTCTCATGCAGCACTTTAAGTGGGGTTGCATAGTTTATTTGACTCCTGATACCTGGCATCTTTTAGCTTTCACCAGCGCATCAATATCAGGCGTCACATCCTGAGTGGCAGCCAACTTCAGGATGTGATTCAAGTGCTTGTGCGTGAGCCTTGAGCGCAGCTTTGTTTTATTTATGCTCATTACAGAGAAAACCTGCTCTCTGTCAAGGCTGAGGGGTATGTGGTGTGGGAGTCAGGCGCAGGACACCGAAGCTTAGTCCAACAAAGTTTACTGTGAAACCACTAGGCAAAGATACAGTAAACGGCCTCAAAACAAAACAGAGGCGAGCAATACGCAAACTATGCGTATTACACTAAACAACGAAACAGATACAAAAACACGCAGCACTACGGACAGGCGAAAAACAACACACAACCTAACCAATACAAAACAGGCAACTTATAGGACACGTAATCAGACACAAACGGACACAGGTGTAAACGACAGACAAAAGCAATCAAACATAGAAACATTAAACGGTGGTAGCTAGTACTCCGGGGACGACGAACGCTGAAGCCTGCCCGAACCAGGAGGAGGAGCAGCCTCGGCAGAATCCGTGACAGTACCCCCCCCTTGACGCGCGGCTCCAGCCGTGCGCCGGGGACGGCCAGGAGGACGCGGACCCGGGCGCGTGGGATGCCCACGGTGGAACTCAGTAAGGAGGGATGGATCTAGGATGTCCCTCCTAGGCACCCAGCACCGTTCCTCCGGACCGTACCCCTCCCACTCCACGAGATACTGGAGACCACTCATCCGGCGCCTCGAGTCCAAGATGGTCCGGACCCTGTACGCCGGGGCCCCCTCGATGTCCAAAGGGGGCGGAGGGGTCTCTCTTATCTCATCTTCTTGGAGTGGGCCAGCTACCACCGGCCTGAGAAGAGACACATGGAACGAGGGGTTAATATTCTTGTACTCAATAGGCAGTTGTAACCTGTAACACACCTCGTTCAATCTTCTCAGGACTTTAAAGGGCCCCACAAACCGCCGACCCAGCTTCCGGCAGGGCAGGCGGAGGGGCAGGTTTCGAGTCGAGAGCCAGACTCGATCTCCCGGTGCATATACCGGTCCCTCACTGCGGTGGCGATCGGCGCTCGCCTTTTGTTGACGGATGGCCCGCTGCAGATGGACATGGGCAGCGTCCCACGTCTCCTCCGAGCGCCGAATCCACTCATCCACCGCAGGGGCCTCGATCTGGCTCTCGTGCCATGGTGCCAGGACCGGCTGATACCCTAAAACACACTGGAAAGGTGTTAAATTGGTGGAGGAGTGGCGGAGAGAGTTCTGGGCCATCTCTGCCCAGGGGATATACCTAGACCACTCCTCCGGCCGGCCCTGGCAATAGGACCTCAGAAACCTACCCACATCCTGGTTGACTCGTTCAACCTGCCCATTGCTCTCTGGGTGGTACCCCGAGGTAAGGCTCACCGAGACCCCCAAGCGTTCCATGAACGCCCCCCAGGCTCTGGAGGTGAACTGGGGACCTCGGTCAGACACAATATCCTCGGGGACCCCATAGTGCCGGAACACGTGGGTAAATAGGGCCTCAGCGGTCTGTAGGGCAGTAGGGAGACCCGCCATTGGGAGGAGACGACAGGCCTTGGAAAATCGATCCACAACGACCAAAATGGTGGTATTCCCCTGGGAGGGGGGTAGGTCGGTCACAAAATCCACCGAGAGGTGGGACCATGGTCGTTGTGGAACGGGCAGGGGATGTAACTTTCCCCTGGGCAAATGTCTAGGCGCCTTACACTGGGCGCACACCGAGCAGGAGGAGACATAAACCCTCACATCCTTAGCTAACGTTGGCCACCAGTATTTCACGCTAAGGCAGTGCACTGTCCGGCCAATACCTGGATGTCCAGAGGAGGGTGATGTATGAGCCCAATAAATAAGGCGATCACGAACCTCGAGCGGAACGTACGTCCGCCCCACAGGACACTCGGGGGGAGTAGGGTCGGTACGCAGTGCCCGCTCGATCTCCGCATCGACCTCCCACACCACCGGAGCCACCAGACAAGACTCCGGCAGTATGGGAGTAGGCTCAATGGACCTCTCCTCTGTGTCATACCGCCGGGACAGGGCGTCTGCCTTACCGTTCTGGGACCCTGGGATGTATGTGATCTTAAAAACAAACCGGGTCAGGAACATGTTCCACCTAGCCTGACGAGGGTTCAATCTCCTAGCTGCCCGGATGTACTCCAGGTTACGGTGATCAGTCAGAATGAGGAAAGGGTGTTGAGCCCCCTCAAGCCAATGCCTCCACACCTTTAGGGCCTGGACTACAGCTAACAGCTCCCTGTCCCCTACGTCATAATTACGCTCCGCCGAGCTGAGCTTCTTGGAATAGAACGCACAGGGGCGGAGCTTAGGTGGCGTGCCGGACCGTTGTGACAGGACTGCCCCAATACCGGCCTCGGACGCGTCTACCTCTACTTGGAATGGTAAAGAGGGATCAGGATGCGCCAGCACCCGGAGCCGAGGTGAACAGGTTCTTCAGTTTGACAAATGCCCTGTCCGCCTCAGCTGACCACTGCAAACGAACCGGACCCCCCTTTAGCAGGGACGTAATGGGAGCTGCAACCTGTCCAAAGCCCCGGATAAACCTCCGGTAGTAATTAGCAAAACCCAAAAACTGCTGCACCTCTTTTACAGTGGTTGGAGTTTGCCAATTACGCACGGCCGACACACGGTCAACCTCTATCTTCACACCAGACGCGGACAACCGATAACCCAAAAAGGAGACTGACTCCTGGAAGAACAAGCATTTTTCTGCCTTGACATACAAGTCATGCTCCAACAGTCTCCTCAACACTCGGCGCACCAGGGCTACATGCTCGGCTCGTGTAGAAGAGTACACTAGGATGTCGTCGATGTATACTACCACACCCTGCCCATGCATGTCCCGGAAAATCTCGTCAACAAAGGATTGGAAGACTGAAGGAGCATTCATTAACCCGTATGGCATGACGAGATACTCGTAATGACCCGAGGTGGTGCTAAATGCTGTTTTCCATTCATCCCCCTCCATAATGCGCACCAGATTGTACGCGCTCCTGAGATCCAACTTTGTGAAGAACCGCGCTCCGCGTAATGATTCTGTCATAGTCGCAATCAGTGGAAGAGGGTAACTGTACTTAACCGTGATCTGATTGAGACTACGGTAATCAATACACGGGCGCAAACCCCCGTCCTTCTTCTTCACAAAGAAGAAACTCGAGGAAACCGGGGAAGTGGAGGACCGTATGTATCCCTGTGCCAAGGACTCGGCTATGTAAGTCTCCATAGCCGCTGTCTCCTCTTGAGACAGGGGATACACATGGCTCCGCGGAAGTGCCGCTCCTGTTTGGAGATCTATCGCACAATCCCCCTGTCTATGAGGTGGTAGCCGTGTTGCCCTCGTTTTTCTGAACACCAGTGCTAAATCCTCATATTCAGGGGGAATGCGCATTGCGGGCACTTGGTTCGGACTCTCTACCGAGGTCGCCCCTAAGGAAACCCCTAGACATCTCCCTCTACACTGGGCAGACCACTCCATAAGAGCCCTCTGTTGCCACGCAATGGTAGGATCATGGGCGCTTAACCAGGGAAGCCCCAGCACCACGGGATACGCAGGAGAGTCAATCAGATAAAACTGAATGATCTCCTCATGACCACCCTGCGTCGTCATCTTAAGTGGTGCTGTGACTTCTCTGATCAACCCCGACCCCAACGGCCGGCTGTCTAGGGCATGAACAGGAAAGGGGGCTTCTACCGGCCGAAGGGGAATTCCTAACCTATAACAAAATGCACGATCAACAAAATTCCCAGCTGCGCCTGAATCTACTAGCGCCTTATGCTGGGAATGAGGTGCCACCTGTGGAAATCTCACAGGTATACACATGTGACCAACAGAGAGCTCTGGGTAAGTGGGGCGCCTACTCACCTGAAATGACACCCACAGTGCGTGACCTGTTGTCCCCTCTCCCAGGAGACCCTCCCCAGCACCTGGCCGCGGTGTGTCCTCCACGGCCACAGTTGGTGCAGGGGATGGCCCCCCTCGGGTTCTCTCTCCTCCTCTCTCTAGCGCCAGCACCTCCGAGCTCCATGGGAATCGGCTCGGAGGTGCTGAAGGGTGGAATGGACGACCCCCACTCGGGACGTCCGCGGGTAGCCAGCAGGGTGTCGAGACGGATGGAGATGTCCACCAACTGGTCGAAGGATAGGTTGGTGTCCCTGCAGGCCAGCTCACGACGAACGTCCTCTCGTAGGCTACACCGGTAATGGTCGATGAGGGCCCTCTCATTCCACCCCGCGTCCGCCGCTAGAGTCCGGAACTCCAGGGCGAACTCCTGTGCGCTCCTCTTCCCCTGTCGGAGGTGGAACAGACGCTCCCCCGCCGCCTTCCCCTCAGGTGGATGATCGAAGACAGCCCTGAAGCGGCGGGAGAACTCCGCGTAGGTGATGGTAGCGGCGTCTATTCCCCTCCATTCGGCGTTGGCCCACTCCAACGCCTTGCCGGATAGACAGGAGATGAGGGCGGAGACGCTCTCGTATCCCGAGGGCGCTGGGTGTATGGTGGCCAGGTAGAGTTCCACCTGCAGGAGGAACCCCTGACACCCGGCTGCAGAACCATCATATGCCCTCGGGAGCGAGAGCCGAATGCCACTGGGTTCCGGTGCTGAGAGAGGAGGACTGGCCGTTGGTGATGGGATGGTGTGAGAAGGCGTGGGCACCTCCCCCGTAACCAACCGGCGCAGAGTGTTGGACACCTCGTTCATGGCGGCCCCAAGTTGCCGGATCATGATGTCTTGGTCGCTGATCCGATCCTCCAGCGACTTGGGTGCCGCCACTGCTCCTGCTGACTCCATACAGGTGTGTTGTTCTGTCAAGGCTGAGGTGTATGTGGTGTGGGAGTCAGGCGCAGGACACCGAAGCTTAGTCCAACAAAGTTTACTGTGAAACCACTAGGCAAAGATACAGTAAACGGCCTCAAAACAAAACAGAGGCGAGCAATACGCAAACTATGCGTATTACACTAAACAACGAAACAGATACAAAAACACGCAGCACTACGGACAGGCGAAAAACAACACACAACCTAACCAATACAAAACAGGCAACTTATAGGACACGTAATCAGACACAAACGGACACAGGTGTAAACGACAGACAAAAGCAATCAAACATAGAAACATTCAACGGTGGTAGCTAGTACTCCGGGGACGACGAACGCCGAAGCCTGCCCGAACCAGGAGGAGGAGCAGCCTCGGCAGAATCCGTGACACTCACAAAGATATGTGGTTCCAAACATGCACAACAGTTTTACAGTGAGGGCTGTCAAGTTGGGGTAACCTGGCAAGAGATTCTGATAAAATGTGTCCAAGCCAGCTGCGGCAAATTTGCCCTTCAAATCCGAGTCACACTGCAAGTCTATTATTTCAAGGGATGCTGACGGGCAGATCAGAGGGATTCACGGTGAATGGCGAGCAAAAATCGTTGAAGTCTTTCTCCAGTTCACCAAAAATCTGAAAGCGTTGCTCAAACTCCCGTAAAGTCCCGTTATTTTATCTTTGAACCGCTTCATGTCTGCCACATGTTGGGTCGCGCACACATTTTTCAGACAGGGGAAGTGAGCTGCATCACCACCGGCGAGTTGCGTCTCCCACAATGACAGCTTCAACTTGAAAGAACGTATGCTGTCATAATACTGCGTGACAACTTTGTTGCGCCCTTGCACCTGTTTGTTCAAGTTATTCAGGTGCTCTGTAACATCCACCATAAATGCAAGGTCCTGCATCCATTCTGCGGAATGAAATTCTAACACTGGTTTGCCCTTTTCTTCCATGAACTGTTCAATTTCTTCTCGTAAATCAAAAAACGCCTCAGCACAGCACCTCGGCTTAACCATCTTACCTCAGTGTGGTATGGCAGGCCATAGATGTGGTCTTTCTCTCTGAGAAGGCTGTCAAACTGACGGTGGTTCAGGCTTCTGGATTGGATGAAATTAACAGTCTGGATGACCACCTTCATGACGTTATCCATCTTTAATGACTTGCAACACAAAGCCTCCTGGTGCAAAATACAGTGAAAAGTCCAAAAATCACATCCTCCATTTGCAGATTGCACTTTCTCTCTGAACTTTGTCACAACGCCTGCTTTTTTCCCGATCATTGAGGGCGCACCATCTGTAGCCAGGCTGACAGCGCGGGACCAGTCCACTCCGACTCTGTCCAGCGCGCCGACGATTGCGGTGAAAATATCAGCTGCTGTCGTTGTATCTGTCATCGGCACCAACTCCACGAACTCCTCGGTGACGGTCAATGTGTCATCAACTCCGCGGATGAAAATGGCCAGTTGTGCAACATCTGTAATGTCCGTGCTTTCATCAATTGCAACCGAAAACGTAATAAATTACTTTACTTTTTGCTTCAACTGGCTGTCCAAATCCACTGAAAGATCGGAAATCCTGTCTGCAACTGTGTTTCTTGTCAGGCTGATATTTACAAAAGCCTGACGCTTTTCAGGGCACACAATCTCCGCTGCCTTCATCATGCATGTTTTTACAAATTCACCCTCACTAAATGGTTTTGAAGCCACTGCGATTTCATTAGCAATGAGGTAGCTAGCTTTCACTGCAGCGTCACTGATGTCTCGGCTGTGAGTAAACACAGACTGCTGTTTCTTCAGACCCGCCAACAGTTCATTTACCTTCTCTCTTCTCCGCTGTCCTTGAAAGTTGTCATATTTGTCGGCATGAAGACTCACATAGTGGCGATGAAGGTTATATTCTTTCAGCACTGCAACATGCTGTGAACACACTAAACATACAGCTTTCCCATTCAATTCCGTGAATAAATAGGAGGATGACAATTTTTCTTGGAACACTTTTCTCTTTTTTGACAGAGACATATTGGGGCAATGAGGGTGCCAAAGCACATAATGTTAAAAGTAGAAGCCGTAATAAATATCGCGGGCAAAACAAAGTAGCTCATCCGGACTGGCTGCACTTGCTTGACCTACTTGCTCTGCCCCGGTATAAACAGTTTGCTTGCTTAACACAATTGCTATTGCGCCATCCAGTGGACGCAATTGGAACAGCAGTGTATTTTATTTTTATACTTAACAAAATCATCTTGCGGACCGGATTAAACCCGTTTGCGGGCCTGATCCGGCCCGCGGGCCAGACGTTTGACACCCCTGCTTTAAATATAATGAAGAGGAAACCTGTAGGAAACGTTATGATGAAGTACTGAAATTCCCACCTAAGAAACAAATGATTCTCAGAATGTAATGTGCTAGCTCGGTATCTTGCAACATTCCCAGAATGTTGTGGGATGGTTGTATACAAAATAACCATATGACAACCACGCTCTCACCAAGCTCTAAGAAACATATGGTTCGCAGAACATTATGTGATAGCTGGGTATGGACTGTACACAGACAGTCCTTTGAAGGTTGTGTTTCTTTGCTCACATTTCTTTGCTCACATTTCAAGGCTTTTTCATCCCAGCTTCAGTACATACAGTGATTTGGGTGTTGATAGATGTGAAACCAATTTGAGAGCTGTTGTTTATAGCACGTTGCTTTGCATGCAGTTCAACATCATCATTAGCAACACTAGCACCAAGGATAGTGGCAACTAGAAAGAAATACAGTTTTGTGAACAATTTTGTCAACTGTAATTAACAACAAAAAAATTATGACCAAACTGTTCTTTAGTGAATAAGCATTTTTCCAATATCCTTCGTCATTGTGTGAGTAAGCTGATGGTGTATAGAGGGAGTCTTTGAATATGGTGAGTGTCTGATGTCTGTTATAGAGGTGGGATGAATGCAGGTAGCATAATATGGAGTTAGAATACATGTAATGAACCTGCTGCGCTCTCTCTCTCTCTCTCTCTCTCTCTCTCTCTCTCTCTCTCTCTCTCTCTCTCTCTCTCTCTCTGTCTCTCTCTCTCTCTCTGTCTCTGTCTCTCTCTCTCGCTCTCTCGCTCTCTCTCTCTCTCTCTCTGTCTCTCTCTCTCTTTCTCTCTCTCTCTCTCTCTCGCTCTCTCTCTCTCTCTCTCTCTCTCTCTCTTTCTCTCTCTTTCTCTCTCTCTCGCTCTCTCTCTCTCTCGCTTCTCTTTCTCTTTTTCTCTTCCCCTCTCTACTCTGTCTTCTCTCTCTCTCACCCGCCCCTCTTCCCTTGTTTTTCTCTCTACCTCGGTTCTAGCTCATTGTGCACAGAACATTTCTCAATAAATGAATGTGATACTTGCCAAGATTATAATACATGCATTGTAGTTCTGTGTATAATTTATTTTCTTGCCAGTCATATTCCTGAAAGAAGATCCTGTGTTGTCTCCCAGATTGTCCCTCTGGCATCTTACTGATTCATTCATAATAGATGAACTGTTAGGTAACACGAATCTGGCTACAACTGCTGAAATCTGACTTTCCCTAAACTCTAACCCTAAACCTAATCCTAACCCTAACCCTAACCCTAACCCTAACCCTAACCCTAAACCTAAACCTAACCCCTAAGCCTAAAATAGCCTTTTTACAAGTGAGGACAGACAAAATGTCCTCACCTCTCTGAATTTTAGTTGGTTTACTATTCTTGTGAGGACTTCTGGTATTCACAAGTATAGTAAAATGTGTACACACACACACACACACACACACACACACACACACACACACACACACACACACACACACACACACACACACACACACACACACACACACACACACACACACACACACAAGCATGCATGCACACACACACACACTCAAATACAATATCAAACAGTCAAGCAATTAACTATTGATCGTATTGATCCTAAAAAATATTCTAAAAAATATTTATTTTTATCTTCATTTTGGTACGCAATTTCTTCCAGACATGTTGAAAAAGGGTAACAATTATAAATGAAGATTGCTTTCCTCAATATGTAAATCTGTTAATGCTGCTGTTTAAAAAAACATCCCTTATGCAAATAAAGATACAGTGTTTACTTGCACCTGTCTTAAACAAGTGACCACATGCTGATTTGAGACTCTTTTGACAGAGTCTGTACGTATTTAGGATCTGTCACTGCTACCAATCTCAGACAGTGAGGAAATACTTTTTCTCTTTCCCACTCAAGTGACAGTCAGTCACAGTGGTGGTTGATCCCAGTGGTGGTTGATCTCACTTGCTCAGTTCTATTACCTTTCAAGTAGCTGACAGACTTTACTGGATGTGGATTCCTCCAGTGTCTGTCTGATGGATATGGAAACCTATAAGACCTCTTTGAGCTTGGATAGAGATTGGATACAGGTTGTTGTATGTGTGCCGGTGGATGTAGGTGGGTGTATATTTGTTTATATGCCAGCAAGTGAGTGGTATGAGCCCTTCCTGATATAAGAAGGCAGACACTTGTGTCTTCAAGGCAATGAAACATTGGGCTATCGTATATTGACTCTGAGGAGATTCATGCACCACTCTCCCCAAACACAATAGTTCATTTCTGCTCCCCACTGTGATCCTATTGCCCATTTGGGGCCTAAGTATGAGTGCTGATGAATCATAACGGCCAAACAGCAGTCTCCTGTCGGATTAGGATATCACTGTCAGACGCATGGCTGCCCAGCCGCACTCTGAGGGCCCTATTAGCACAGTGCATGGCATTACCAGGCTTCAGCTCTGTGATCTGAAATTGAACTGAGTTGAGCCCCCCACTCTGGCTCCTTATTCCATCCAGACAGACATATTGGTCCAGGGGCCATTTGTTTGCAGCTGATGCATTCAATTTGTGTCTGTGTGTATACACCAGCCAGGTATTATGATGGCTCATAATGGCACAAACAGTTGATGCCAAGTAATTCATAACATGGATGGTCTATGGAGCGTTCAAGCTGAAATACCAAGGTAGTGGTTGGTGTAGGTGGATGTTATCGCGGGTGTAGCGAAATGCTTATGTTCCTAGCTCCAACAGTGCAGTAATAACTTACAATACAATACACGCAAATCCCAAAAATTAAAAGAAAGGAATTAAGAAATATAGAAATATTAGAGAACGAGAAATGTCCGGAATATAAATATATACTGTACTGTATGTAAATTATATGATGGTGTGTATAGACATTTTGGACAGTATATGAATATAAAAGGTGTGTAAAGAAGTAGTTATATAGGATGACTAGAATACAGTATATACAGTTGAAGTCGGAAGTTTACATACACTTAGGTTGGAGTCATTAAAACTCGTTTTTTTCAACCACTCCACAAATTTCTTGTTAACAAACTATAGTTTTGGCAAGTCAGTTAGTACATCTACTTTGTG
This sequence comes from Coregonus lavaretus, assembly GCF_964263955.1. NCBI lineage: Eukaryota > Metazoa > Chordata > Actinopteri > Salmoniformes > Salmonidae > Coregonus > Coregonus lavaretus. The sequence continues at coordinate 25,874,856 of NC_140009.1, forward strand.
CATGACACAAGTAATTTTTCCAACAATTGTTTACAGACAGATTATTTCACTTATAATTCACTGTATCACAATTCCAGTGGGTCAGAAGTTTACATACACTAAGTTGACTGTGCTTTTAAACAGCTTGGAAAATTCAAGAAAATGATGTCATGGCTTTAGAAGCTTCTGATAGGCTAATTGACATCATTTGAGTCAATTGGAGGTGTACCTGTGGATGTATTTCAAGGCCTACCTTCAAACTCAGTGCTTCTTTGCTTGACATCATGGGAAAATCAAAATAAATCAGCCAAGACAAAAATAGAACTGTTTGGCCATAATGACCATCGTTATGTTTGGAGGAAAAAGGGGGTCGCTTGCAAGCCGAAGAATACCATCCCAACCGTGAAACACGGGGGTGGCAGCATCATGCTGTGGGGGTGCTTTGCTGCAGGAGGGACTGGTGCACTTCACAAAATAGATGGTATCATGAGGAAGGAAAATTATGTGGATATATTGAAGCAACATCTCAAGACATCAGTCAGGAAGTTTAAGCTTGGTCGCAAATGGGTCCTCCAAATGGACAGTGACCCCAAGCATACTTCCAAAGTTGTGGCAAAATGGCTTAAGGACAACAAAGTCAAGGTATTGGAGTGGCCATCACAAAGCCCTGACCTCAATCCTATACAAAATGTGTGGGCAGAACTGAAAAAGTGTGTGCGAGCAAGTAGGCCTACAAACCTGACTCAGTTACACCAGCTCTGTCAGGAGGAATGGGTCAAAATTCACCCAACTTATTGTGGGAAGCTTGTGGAAGGCTACCCGAAAAGTTTGACCCAATTTAAACAATTTAAAGGCAATGCTACCAAATACTAATTGAGTGTATGTAAACTTCTGACCCAATGGGAATGTGATGAAAGAAATAAAAGCTGAAATAAATCATTCTCTCTACTATTATTCTGACATTTCACATTCTTAAAATAAAGTGGTGATCCTAACTGACCTAAGACAGGGAATTTCTACTAGGATTAAATGTCAGGAATTGTGAAAAACTGAGTTTAAATGTAGTTGGTTAATGTGTATGTAAACTTCCGACTTCAACTGTACATAATATGAAGTGGGTAAAACAGTATGTAAACATTATTAAAGTAACCAGTGTTCAATGTACGTAGGGCAGCAGTCTCTAAGGTGCAGGGTTGAGTACCGGGTGGTAGCCAACTAGTAACAGTGACTAAAGTTCAGGGCAGGGTACTGGGTGGAGGCTGGCTAGTGCTGACCATTTAACAGTCTGATGGCCTGGGAATAGAAGCCGTTTTTCAGTCTCTCGGTCCCAGCTTTGATGCACCTGTACTGTCTCCGCCTTCTGAACAGGCCATGGCTTGGGTGGCTGAGGTCCTTGATGATCTTCTTGGCCTTCCTGTGACACCAGGTGCTGTAGATGACCTGGAGGGCAGGCAGTGTGCCCCCGGTGATACGTTGCCATACCAGGCGGTGACACAGCCCGACAGGACGCTCTCAATGGTGCATCTGTAGAAGTTTGTGAGGGTCTTAGGGGCCAAGCCGAATTTCTTCAGTCTCCTGAGATGGAAGAGGCGCTGTTGCGCCTTCTTCAGCACACTGTCTGAGTGGATGGACCATTTCAGGTTGTCAGTGATGTGCACGCCAAGGAACTTGAAGCTTCATTGACCAACAACCGGTCTGCATGTGCATCCTGGATTATATAAATTCCTAAACACACCTACACACACACATGCACACTCTCAACCAATTTTCTTGTTGCTCATGCACTGTAAATTAGAGATGTCAAGTAAAGTAAAATGTTTGTCAGTGACACCTGCAATCAGTTCGGCAGTATACAGGCTACGGGCTTTGGATGAAAGTGGATGTTGATTTGCAGGAGTTGTAATGAGGAGATGTTTTTCAATTTCCGCCGAGTTGCTGTGTCGTCAGCAATTGCCCTGTATACCTCCTAATCCTCTTCGACAGACAGAAAGATGATGTTGATCTCCTCTCCCCATCTGGGTCTAGAACATCTGGTGTAGATGCCACCATGCGTGCAGTCTCCGACGCTGACAGCAAATGGCACGGCCCCGGCACATAACTATAGTGTCCACATTGGCTAAGAGGGCATGGTGAGAGAGAGTGAGAGACAGAGATAGAGATAGAGAGAGAGAGGGGGGGGGGGGGGGGGGGGGGAGAGGGTGAGAACAAACTCAGGCAGCATGAGTAATATTCAAACTGATTTATTTCCTGGGAATGGGAGATACGATATGTGGGACTTTTTCCCGCCTTGCGCCACAGTGCCAGGGCTTGTTATTCTGATCTGGTTTCTTGTCATTTTATGTCATTTCACTGGAAAATTGTCCAGCGCTGAAGCAATTTATTTGTCTGCTCTGTTTGGTCACTACGCTGTAATTACCTTCCTTGTTGTTGTATTAGCTTTGTAATCTTAACAACGTGGGGGGAAGGACATTTGGAAATTAGACTCATGCAGATAACTGGCCTGCAGCTTTTCAAATTATCATAGACTAGACGTAACATAGTAAAGGTAAATCCGGGACACTCAAATTAGTATGATATGTTATGTTTGGTATGGTTACATAAGACAGAAGTTTACTTAAGACAAAAACTAAAGTAGGGTGGTTGGTCGGGGTGGATGGGTAGAAGTTTAATGCGACCGTATAGTAACCCAAAAGTTGCACTTTCGAATCTCATCACGGACAACTTTGAGGTTGCCAAAAAAGGTTGAAAAAGACTTAAAAAACAAACAAATCACTGAAAGGGTCCAGTAATAAAAAGGACTTGGCCTAAGCAGGCATTCCTGCCAATATAACTCTCTTGACACTGACGGGGTCTACCTGGCCCAATATTGGACTAGAGGAGCCTAACGTTACTCCTTATAGTCCAAGGACCTTACATGTTCTGTTCAGAGGCTAATTGGCTCTGTCAGACAAAACAGCCATATACCATCTAAACGTGAATCGATTCTCAATTGCGGTATGGTTCTAGAAACAGAAAGCCCTCTACTTTTTTATCACATCAAAATAATTTCACAAATGCAAAATAGGCACATACTGTAGACTTTTAACAGTTTTTCTTTGCAGCCAACAGTATTTTTCAGTGCCACGTTTGTTGGGTCCGTCTTCCGTTTGCACGCGGGAGTTCGGAGAAGCAGATAGCTAATTATCACAGGTAGTCCACTCTGTCTTCCGTCTGTTCTCCGTAAACAAATGCTGTGTGCAGGTCAGTCAAGTTCTGCCTGGGGGAATTGAATTGCTGAAACAGGAAAGGGCCTTCCCTAAACTATTGCCACAAAGTTGGAAGCACAGAATCATCTATAATGTCATTGTATGCTGTAGTGTTAAGATTTCCCTTCAGTGGAACTAAGGGGCCTAGCCCGAACCATGAAAACAAGCCCCAGACCATTATTCCTCATCCACCAAACTTTACAGTTGGCACTATGCATTGAGGCAGGTAGCGTTCCCCTGGCATCCGCCAAACCCAGATTCGTCTGTCTGACTGCCAGATGGTGAAGCGTGATTCATCACTCCATCAGTCCTGCTCCAGAGTCCAATGGCGGCGAGCTTTACACCACTCCAACCGACGCTTGGCATTGCGCATGGTGATCTTAGGCTTGTGTGCGGCTGCTCGGCCATGGATACCCATTTCATGAAGCTCCCGACGAACAGTTTTTGTGCTGACGTTGATTGCAGAGACAGTTTGGAACTCAGTAGTGAGTGTTGCAACCGAAGACAGATGGTTTTTACGCAGTACGCGCATCAGCGCTCGGTGGTCCTGTTCTGTAAGCTTGTGTGGCCTACCACTTTGTGGCTAAGCCGTTGTTGCTCCTAGACATTTCCACTTCACAATAACAGCACTTACAGTTGACCGCGGCCGCTCTAGCAGAGCAGAAATTTGACGAACTGACTTGTAGGAAAGGTGGCATCCTATGACGGTGTCACGTTGACAGTCACTGAGCTCTTCAGTAAGGCCATTCCCCTGCCAATGTTTGTCTATGGAGATTGCATGGCTGTGTACTCGATTTTATACACCTATCAGCAACGGGTGTGGCTGAAATAGCCAAATCCACTCATTTGAAGGGGTGTTCACATACTTTTGTATATATAGTGTACCTTCATCAATAGGCGCTAAAGGTAGTTAGTGTCTATGAATGGGGTAGATATGGAGTAGCCTAAACATCTTCCTGAGATAGGTTAGCTAGTAACATGCTAACTATTCACAGTCGGACAAAAAGCTGTACTATTTTTTAACAGGTCCTCTTCAAGCTAGGCCGTCTCCATCACAAAATTGCAAACCATTTTCCTTATTTTGTGAGGACATTGGTTTCTTCCCAGCCTCATTTGAGGAGGGAGAGAGTCAGTGATTACCTTCCTTATGCTCTGCCAAGCCAGCCCTAATCCTCCATGGACCCTGAGCTGCATCTGCTTCACTTTCTTCAACCATCTTTCCCTCTTTCCTTTACAAAAGCCTTGTCCATTGTTTTGCCCCTCAGTCCCCAGCCCCCCTCTCATCCCTCTCTCCAGAACTAGATGTTGTGCTTCAGCTGAGCCTGGGAAGCCTTCATCCATTATGGATGCTGTTTTAGGAGGCTGATCTATAAGATCTCCCTTTGGATACCAGCAGGACAGGAGAAGCCAGCACAAAGCAGCTAGGACACTCTGCATCTTTTTACTGTACAGTTACTGGAGCAGGGCATTTTTATTTCTTGATTTGTTGTCTATAATTCACGAGGCATGGCAGCGTACTAAGGCAGCCCGATACTGTATATTGTAAATCCTGTTGGAGGCTGATAGGGGTCTGCAGAAAAGCATCTATTCCCTTCTTCGACCTCTGTCTTCCTCCTACTTCCTACTCTGATCAGGGCCATCAAAGCCACAACAGAGGGACCCTACTACCCATTGTTTGGGTTGAGGAGCAGCATGTATCTCCTTTTATGTTGACCTGTTTTCTGCCATGTGCCCTTCCTAGCCTCCATCACAGGACAAGCCAGGCATGGCAGACAGCTGTATGTGGGCAAGTCTGCATAGGCAGTTGCTGTTGGACTGATTGACTATACATGGGACAGTCAATGAAAGAGAGGAAGAGAGAGGGGGTGGAGAGAAAGAGAGGTAGAAGCGAGAGAGAGACACACAAACACAAACAGAGGGGGAGAGAAGAAACACAGACTCAGCTGCAGGTCTTTCCCACTGGGCATACATCCACCACTTTATTAGTCTGGCACAGTGGAAGAGGAGAGCCTGCTGTGGTGGGACGAAACACACACACACTCACACACAGAAACACACACACACACACACACACACACACACACCAATGTGTCCAAATAGAGACAGAAGCCATACAGCTGAGATGATGGGTTTGGAGAGGAGAATTGAGCGAGGGGAATGTGGAGTCCAAGCAGATGTCTTAATCAGTCAAGTGATATTCCTACTTTGATTATGAGCGTCCTGTGTTGTCAATTTGAGGCAGGATATTTTCTAAGCCTTTGGTAAAACACCCTGGAGAGATTCTGCTCTCCACATGAAGAAAGCGGGACGTGGTTACAAAGCAGCCTATGGACTCGTGCCGCTTAGACTCTGAGTCAGTTATACTCCAGGCCTTATAGGAATAATTCATAACAGTGCTCTGATAGCAAGTGAAGCAAGGGTGTGAAATATTTTTAAAAAAATTATACGACTGCAGTATTATGCTTGGTGATTTTTCTGCTTGAATATCTGGATCCACTATTTGATAGAAACGTGACTCTCCAATGTTGTTGTGTATCCTCAGATATGTTTATCAAATGCAAAAGCAATGAAGAAGCATGACTCTGCTTCTTATCTGCGTCATCACAGTAGAGAGTTAGTGAAAATGTATTTCATGTTTCATTGAATTGAAAAGCAGTGCGTGGGAGTTAACGACAATTGAGATAGAATTGTTATAAGAACCATGTGGGAAACTAATATGCAGCAAACCCCCTCAGAGCCTTGCACTGAGAAATCTATTGTTGATCAGACTAATGAAATCCCATTTCATCTCTCAATCTTTTTTTTAACAGAGTTCTACCTTTCTCTCCTCTTTTTCTCAGAATCTCATCCCTTTTATCTTTCAGAAGTTTGCTGTCTTTCTGAGCTTGAGGAGGGAGGCCATGTCTGAGTACCTGCGGGTCTGCTCGGGCTGACTCAGGACTTTCTGCCTGCTCCAGGCGGGTGATCCAGAAAGAAGCTAAACGCCCCTGACTGGCTCTGGAGGAGTGGAGAAAAGAAGGCTTATCTCCCACCTTTGTTCTCTCTAATGCCCCCTGAGATGGCTTTCAACGGACCCACTCCCACCTCACTCAAAACTGTTTAGTAATTCCACACCGTCTCCATACCCCAACAGCAGGGAGAAAGAATACCCCACAAGGAAGTGGAGAAAGAGAGAGAGAGAGAAAGCTAATTAGTATTACTGAGATTGTGTCAAAGCTGAGAGACATGAGAAGAGACTTCTTAAGAGATTTCTGTGCTCTGAGGGATATTGCTGCTAAACTTTAGGACGTTTGTTTGTGGGATTCCTTTTTTTAAGTGACTCAATTAGTGGGATGCAGATTTAGCTTAGCCTTCCGTCATGACTCTTCTGGGAAGCTGTATGAGGAGGGGGCAGACTGACTGCCACAGAGGTGGTCCGGCTGGGCCCTGTCAGGTCCTGCTCCTGGCCTGCTGTATCCTGGTAATCCTGGGGGCCAAGCCAAAGACACCTGGCCACACACACCTCAACTCCATCCGCATTGACGGGGACATCTCACTGGGTGGGCTCTTCCCTGTACATGCCAGAGGCAACAACGGTAAAGCCTGTGGGGAGCTGAAGAAGGAGAAGGGGATCCACAGACTGGAGGCCATGCTGTTCGCTCTGGACCGCATCAACAACGACCACGAGCTGCTGCCCAACATCACTCTGGGGGCCAGGATCCTGGACACCTGTTCCCGGGACACCCACGCCCTGGAGCAGTCACTCACCTTTGTCCAGGCGCTCATTGAGAAGGACGGGACAGACATCAAGTGCCTGAGTGGCGGGCCGCCCATCATCACCAAGCCTGAGAGGGTGGTGGGTGTCATCGGGGCCTCCGCCAGCTCCGTGTCAATCATGGTGGCCAACATCCTGCGCCTCTTCAGGGTAAGTGCCTTTCAGTTGACACTTATTGGTTAATGGCTGTGAATGATGGTGGTGGCTATGAAAGTAGTCGTTTGTAGGATGGCAGGCAGCACGCTCTGCAAGTGAGAATGCAAGTGAGGCTACTATGAAAGCAATGTGACAGAAATCTGTAGCTGACGCTATTGCCTGATTCATGTATGATTATTAGTAATAGGTGTCATCAAAAGGCTAGGTTGCTTTTTCTGGTAAAAGTGTTTGTAAGTGTTTTCATGAAAGGATAAATATCTATTCTGTCATTTTCCAACATTATGGAACTGTTGATGTGATAAAAACACTCCCCACATTTTCTATAGGCTTTTACTTCATGTCTTCTCTCTAAGGTGATATTACATAGTGTAGCTAGGGGCGTATTCAATATCTCACATTTCAGGTATGCTCTGTGTCTGTGAAAATGCACCATGTCGCTCTTGTATGGGCATCAACTCAAGTGAGGAAACAGGTTTACACAGGGGTGAAAGTAAGGCGGTACGGTCCGGTACAGCGTCCCTGCAAAATAAATAATGGGGGTATGCCTTACCTGTAAAACATGAGCCAAAATATCTGGAGGCTATTACACCATTATTTATCATTACCGCATGTCAGAGGCATGATAAATTAGCAAATGGACATGAAAACGGGTGATATAGCCTACGCTCTAAAGTGCGATGTAGTCAGTCGAGAACACTGAAATTTTGCCAAGGCAGAGATGAGTGGCCGACACCGAGACGCGTGTGGACAGCAGTGGACGCATACATTCTGGCCTAATGACAATCGCCAAATGTCATTAGGCCTACACTTTCTGGTGTTTTGTGTAACAAATGTCTCTTTCCATTCACCATTGTTTGGAGGCTGGAAATATGTTGCGAGTGGATGAACGTGCACGGGTAGCTTAGTAAAGGAGTCTTTTGAAGTGATTGTTTGACAATCAGATGAAAACATCATGACTGGTTGGGTTTTTGCCACAAAAAAAGGTAATACATTTTAAAAGTTAAATGACAAATCTTTACGACTAGGCCGACAGAGATCCTATTGAATTAATAGGGATTCTATATGTAATTCTATGAGCGTGCACCCATAGGAGGTCCCGTACTGGGAAGAAATTAAATATATTTTCACCCCAGGGTTTAATCCCCTCATTAAACCAATCAAAACTCATATTCCTAAAGATTTTTGATTATCAAACCAACATGTCTGGTCTTCTGCCTGTATGTTGGCCATCTGTGTTTGCCTCAGTTGGATGTGGTCTTTGTGGTTTGTAAGTTATATAAAAGTCCCATTAGAACCAGACATATTTTTCACTGTCCTGACAGTTGAGGCTCATCGTTAGTCCTCAGTCTCTCCCCATAATGACATTAATTTGGGAAGAGTCCTTAGCGGTGCTTTGCCTCTAATTAAATAAGCCAAGTCATGCATGTAACCACGTGAGCTCGTTCAACACTTATTAAAGATCTAAAACGAGCCTCAACAGCATTATGTTTGCTCTCAGGATCCAAACATAATGTGCCAGTGTGAAAACCCAAAAAGAACCAAACACAACAAGACAGGCCCTTTCATAATGCCAACACAAAGCTGTCATAGGAATGACGAAGATGCCAGGCAGAGCAACAGGCAAACAGTTGGACTGTGTTATAATGTAGCTACAATATTATGATGCTCATAGAACATTTGGAACATCGGAGGGAAGACTGGATGCTTGAGGCTTGTTTGAATAACATAATTCCCATAATGCAATATCAGCACAGCGATCTGTGTTCTCTGTATTGTGTTCACAGTGCCAGACAGTGACAGTAACAGATAATGCTTGGGGGGCATGCAGAGCATAAGCTGGTTGGATTTAAACTGTGTGTAATCAGTGTTCTTAGCTTCTCAGGTCACCTCAGTGGTGAGCATGTACTGTAATCGCCCCCTGCACAAAGAGCCGCCTGTTCTGTATTTGTACTGCAATTCAACTGAATAAAAGCCAGCAAGCCATCCCAGGTCCCTGCCATTGTGATATTAGCTATGCACCTCGTCGTGATTTCCAAGGCTATGTGCTCTGATAAGTACCCTTTTGAGCTCTGTGCAAATATAATTTGAATATCAACCGAGAAGCTGGGAAATGTCCGCAGAACTTAAAAGTCAACAAGGACCATCGGGAGACACTCTACTGCAGTAGCTGGCAGTAGCAGTCTGTGTCTGCTGTAAGGATATAATAACCAGTGCTGTGCTCACATCATGCTGGCCTACCTCAGCCTGCCTCACGCTGGATCACATCACCATCATTAGCTCCATATAATGGCTCCTCTTCATTAGTGAATGAGGGTGGTATTGCCGCAGATACATACACCTCTTGTTTCTAATTATTTCAAGAACTTGACCTGATACTGTATTTTTCATCTGCACAACCTATGTTTTTGTCTCTCTCATCCTCACTGTTGAGGAATGAGTGTGTGTTCTTCAGATGATTGGATGATGGTGGTAAGAGATTTGATCAAAGTGGGAGGCAGTCCTCAGAAAGATGTTTGGAGAAGATTGCACTGATTTCAGATTGCACTGGTTTCAGATTGCACTGGTTTCAGATTGCTCTGGTTTCTAATTCAATTGCAGTGATGAAGGGCTCATGGCCAAGTGGTACACCAACTAAGTGCAGGTCACTAGAGCCCCGTTTTCACTGGCACTTAAAATTAGGGATAAAATTAGGGACAAATTAGGCCCAAAATCGAGCTGTTTCCAACGGAATTCTCAAATTCTAGCTGGGTCGAGGGAAACAACTGGTGTTAGCGCGTTTAGAATTTGGGCTGGTGACGCCTTTACCATGCAACCACCAAGCTGATCACTGCTGGATGCTGACACAATGTTTAGCTAGCTCGTCTGGGCTGGTTGCTACCTAACATTAGCTAGCAAATCAGAGTTGAAACAAGCTGGCTAGCTAACGTGAGTTAGCAGGAATTTAGCCAGCCAGGTCGTATTGAAAGCTAGCTACATCATATCAAACCTGTCGCCTGGTTTGCTTGGTTAGCTAGCTAGCTAATAGCCATTGCAATGGCAAGCAAGGACCAAGGTAGGAATTAAGCTAGCTAGCTAGCCTGTTATGCTAGCGATGATGCTAACTGTTTAGCTAGCTAGCTAACGTCAGCAAGCTAAATACATGGCTCTGAGTCTGGCTGGCACTGGAAGTAGTATTGGGTAACATTAGTTACATCATGGTGAGGGTGAATTAAATTCTTCAAAATCTTGTTAGCTAGCTAGCAACATTAGCGAAGCCAGCTGCAGTCACATTTTGGCTACTTAGCAACATGACATCATTTCTCATTTCTGGAGGCAGTGGAAACGCAATTTGAGCTTGCCCAACAAGGCCAGCCCAACCTGGGTTGACTTCAAAGTGCCAATGGAAACAGGGCTCTAGGTGAGCTCTAGATAATGACATTCAGTAGGCTACACACTCCCTTTTCAATATCATAACAGGGTTGGAGAGACTACTGACCATGTTTACCTCAACATGGACAATTACAGGTGTTTTACACTTTACTATTGCACCTTTTTCTTTATTTTAAAAGCAGAAAGTAGGCGAGCTTCTCAGCCCTGGCAGACTAGCTGAGGATAGGGCTGTCCCAGCCGCACGTAAGCTATACCCAGTAAACTCTTGGTGAGTCAACTGTTTCCTGTGCCGAGGTCAGGTGATCTGCCTCGTCCATATTTTGTTTTGTTTTGAACACGCAAGGCAAGCACAACACTTACACTTCAGTTTGGGTCCCAACCCTTCTTCTTACTATTCCTTGCCATGCCTAAGGGTAGTGGCCATAACACACTGCATGCTTGCTGTTGTTGTCAGAATGCTTCATTCTTTCTTCCCCACTTCCCTCTCACAGTCTTAGATCAGCTGAGGCTGGGTAAAGTGTTTACTCAGCACTCCAGAGCAGTAGGCAGGATCCCGTCTCTATTGTGCTGCATGAATATTTTACTCCCAGATTACGTAATGTTCGCCTGGGGATCCGGTTGGGGTTTGAAAGCTCCCTCCCTTCATGGTTGGCCCTGTCTGCTCATGCTCTGTGATGTTCTCATCAGTTGGGCCTTTTACTGCAACATAAGCAGGAGTAAAGTGTGCTAGCGCCCAAGCTAATTTGCAGAGGGCTGGTTATGACACTGTAGCGACTGCATTTGATTACCCACTCACGACAAGGCTGGTTTTAATAAGGGATCCAGCTTTGTGATTGTGTCTTGGAGACGTTGTCTCTGGCCCTGTGCACGTCAGATCTTCTCTCGGTCTTGTGTAGGCTACTGTATCAGCACTCTAACTGTCACATGGGTATGATGGTGGGTTCAAATGCCACTGTTGAGTTGCTGAGACATAAGCATATGTTCTCAGAGAAGAATAGGGGTGCTTCGGCCACCTCCACCGAGGTGTACAGTCTGCTAAGGCACAAACAGCCTACGCACATGCCTGTACTTCTGCCTTCTAAGCAGCAGGGAGGATGCCTTCAGAGAGGAGAGGGGAGGGAGGTGAGAGTAGCTTAGAGGAGAAGACGGGGGAGCCTGTAGTTAGCTGTAATAGGAGGGTTAACTAGCTGTCTGTTGTGCTGTCTGTGAAGCAGAGAGACTTTGCAGCCCCTGTCTCTTCCCTCATTAGAGACAGAGATGGTAGACCCTCAGACACTGTACATTCCTCCTCTCAGCATCTCAACATGTTGAGACAGTGTTCTCTCTGGATTAACGCAGGAACCATCATGGGCTGTAAAAACCTTACACAAAAATAAATCAATTTGGAAAATGTGATGAAAGGATGCCTCTGCTCTGTTTGCAGAATGCTGGGCAGACATTTACAGGAATCTGTAGAATGCCTGTGCTGTAGGGAATGTGTGGAACCAGAATTATTTTCAATGGTATACCTTTGAATTAATTTGGCAAGACAGTAGCTGAGTATTTAGCAAAACTAGACTGAATGACGATGGCAACTGTATGAGCTGAAGCACAACTACACAAAAGCCAGTAGCTCTCTTTATGACCCTGAGACAGGCCTGCCAAGGTGTGTCCTGTCACCTTCATGGATCCTCAGCATCGTAGCTCTGTGGTAATTAAGAAGAATTGATTCTATGGTGGACTCCTATTCTAAGTGGACTCCTATTCTGCACTAAGTGTAAATTGGTGCAGCCACACTAAATCAGGTCATTCAAGCCAGCCATTCCAGCCCTTTACTCGCCCATCCATGCCCAATAAATCCAAGGAGTGAATTCTCTACTCGCATGTGACTTTTAAAATCTCATGCAGGCAAAGCCAACAAGGGAAGAAAAGCAAACAAGCGTCGCAAAAGACTTGCAGGAAATTGTTTTCTGCAGGTTTACAGGCCAGTGGTTGTGCAGTGTCACTCAACCAGACTTTTACAGTCGGGGAAGACCTGATCCTTGCAGCTGTCTTTCTCACTGTTCATTGCAGTCTTTCCCTTCCACATAGAGCTCCGGCCATAGCAGAACCACTCCTTAATTACAAGATTAGTTCCGACTCAAGTCGCTTAGACGACCCTGGTCCCAGCGGTCAATTCCCAGTACATCCATGAGGGAAGAGTGCCCAGAAACATGTCCCTTGCCTCTAAGTTTTGCTCTCTTTTTTCTTAGTTTTGCCCATTCTGTGTGCAAATCCCATCACAGGAAGCTGGAACACCAGCTGCTAATCACCATCCATAGTGGTGAAGGGGCACGGTGCGGTGGTCTCCACATGTGCACTGCTCGCTGTGTGGAGACGCTTGGTTTCACTCAAATTAATTTGTGGCATTTAATTACTGTAAGTTTGCAGGTCTGCAGAGTGAATGCTGCATGGTGGGGAGGGGAGGATGTCGAGTTTGTTTTAAAGTGGATGGTTTCATTTTTTTCACTTCATGAGAGAAGTGATTGAAATTCTTCACTACAACTCTGTGGAGACTAACACCATCTGCACTGATTTTAACAGCAGAGGAGATATATAGTGCTTTGGTAGAAACACAAGACAAGCTACACCTGAGATAACAGCTCCAATGTTCTAACCCTCTACATAGTCATTTGACATTGTGTATTCTTAAGGCATGATAGCATAAATAATTTTTCTCTAACACAGTAGACATACAACATGAATAATGTTCAACACTGTGTGTTTATAGAGTATACTCTTACCCTTCCCCTGTGAAAAGAGGGGGTTGTCTTGGAGAAAATCCAGTGTTACAATCATGCTGCTAATTTACTGTTGGCATTTTCTCCAATTACTGTACATCGCTTCTTCAGCACTCCTTGAAGCTCACTCCTTGAATTTGTGACACTGTAAATTGTCAGTAAGTCTTTTGATTTTGGTCTACATTTACAAACTGTCCATATGCTTACTTGCAATTGTAATTCCTCAAAACAATTGGTGTCATCTGATGTCCTGTGAGCTTGTCTCATAGCTGCCACTACTACACTCCCCCTGTCTCCAAATCTAGGCATTCCAGATATTCATCTTTAAACAGCCACATCTCTAAACAGAACCCAAGCAGCAAATCCATGGTATCTCACAGTTCCCTCAAAAATAACTCAGGATTAGTCGCTTGCAGCTGTCCCCCCTGGAAGATCTGCCCATCAACCAAATAACATTCTGTGACCTACTGTCTGGAGATACTGTATGCAATGCATATAGATTTGTAGTTGTAAAGATGGTTGAGTGATTAAAAGACAGACAGACCACACAGTTGTTAGTAGGTGAAATATATTTGAATTCATGTGATCGATGGAGGCATGACAGTTATTGATTCTGGGAGTAGTGAAATTTGATCGAGAAGTGACAAGTGGTACGTCGGAGTGATGGTATATATCAGCAAATATTCCTTGATAAATTGACATACTCTCTGTTTTTATCCCTGCACACTTTTGTACATTGCCTGAATTATGACCGTAAAAACATAACCACTAAGAAATGTAAATGCACTGCAATGTTAGCATAATGATAGTCAAGTTGTGTTGATCTGAGATTTTCTATGTCTGCTCAATTCCTTCCTGTGCCATCCCATATCCTCCACCTGGCCTGAAGCAGTGACAGAGAGTGAGTTTGGCCTCCCCCAGGCTATAGTAAGAAGCTTGGATCATCCAGTCAACGTGCACGTCAGACAACATGGTAGCTAGCTTCTATGAGTCATCTACCCTCCATCACACAGAGGAATTCACTCTCTCTTCTCTGAGGCAGTAACGATGCTCCATTACAAATGACCATTTGAACGTTAGACAACTAGGACAAAACATATTAATTCAGAAGTGTGAAGATTTATCAGATCTGTATTGCATTAGTGACCTTCAGCAGCACGTACTGTCACACACAATTTGTTTTATTGTTGAATATAGTTTCAGAAATGTTTAAACAAAATGATGAGATACATGTATAGTAACAGTATGAAATGTCCATGGTTTTGATATAATGCCCCCTTTCTGATATTACATCATACTAGAGGACAATGTCAGGCAGAACAAATAAAAGGACATAAACAATAAGACACGCACCCGTTCAAAGCATTTGTACACACCAACATTAGCAGACAGACAGAGAAGGATCAATTCTCATTTACTGGTTAATTATCTCTTTCCAGACCTCCCTCAGTCAGTAAAAGAGACTAAGTCTGTAATAAATCCCTACACAGAACACAGACTCTGGGTTTATGTTGTACCCCTCCGTCACTTTTATTATTTGTTCCGTACAATCATTAAACAGTCAAGCAAGCTGTGAAGACCCACTCCCACACAAACACAGCACACCTCTTAGATTGCACTCCTTTTTTAGGTATTGAACCTGAGGCAGGGAACTATTGTGACAGCAAACTCTGTTTCCTGGAATTGTACCCTCGTCTTTTTCCTGCTGTTGAAAGGCAATGTTTGAAGTTACACGATGGAAGGAAAGTTGGTCCACATTGGTATTGATTTCACACAAGGTTGAGGTGCTGACATTTAAATTAAGATAAATGTACTAACATAGTGTTTGTTTTTGGTACATAGGCTATCTTACCTGGGCTGTTGCAGACAATTCTGATTGTATCTTCAATGTCCCTGACCTAGGATGCCACCATACTCACTGTGTCGGTCGAGGATCCATTCTTGCAAGAGCACCAGTTCAGTATGGTAGCTTATGGTACACACAGCAACACAAAGCATAAACAGCTTGGAAATAACAGTAAGTCTATAAATGAGTTTTGGTAGTGTGTGACTGTAGTTATTGAATCAGACCACAGCACTTGCCCAGCTAGAGGGTTTGTGGTCAAATGTTTCCTACCTGACTGGGCCTGAAAAGATGCTAAACATTTCTTGGAGGCTGCTAGGTCATGTGTAAAATCTTGTTCCTAAGAAACCCTGTTTTGTGTATTTTCAGCGGTGACCCTGCGGCGGTGTGGCATGTCCTGAGGTGGTTTATCTTATTCAGGACTACTATATTCCCCGTACGTCTAATTGACTCACATACAGCAATAGTTAATCTGATCTGACAGTTCTGTCTGCACTCTATGGCTGGGTCTGAAATGGCACCCTATTCCACCCCACGGGGGGTATGAAAAATAAAAAAATTATGTATGCACTCACTAACTGTAAGTCGCTCTGGATAAGAGCTTCTGCTAAATGACTTAAATGTAAATATATAGTGCAACAGTTTGGTCAAAAGTAGTGCACTATATAGGGAATGGCATGCCATTTCAGACGCATCCTATGTGATGGGTAATTGTGAATAAAGGGTCTCCAAGTACATCCAGAGACGGTGGTGAAAGAATACTGTATTACTGTATGTGCATTAGTGGAAATGGTTATGTACAGATTGACTCTCTGCTGCATGGGATCTGTCTGTACATCAATGCCACAACTACCTCAATCATAATGGAGTTACATTCAGGGCAGCTCTGTCCCCTCAGAGATAGCCTGCTACAATAAACATAATTTTACCTTTGAGACGATCGATCATACCTTTGCTTTCCCCTCCAGATCTAGTACTCTGAACCCCTCTTTTCTCTGCTTACTGACCCTCTGCTCCAGTTCTTTAGAGGTAGGTGAAGTGAGTGCAGTGTGGCCAGCTGGATGGCTGAATATGTCAGCCCAGGAGTCCTAGGGTCATCCTCAAGGACACTGCAGCTCCTCAGCCCTGATTTTAGTGATTTAATATGCCAGGCTGACATGTTGGCCTGAAGGTCTCTTTCCCTCCAGCTCTCCTCTCCTCTCCTCTCCTCTCCTCTCCTCTCCTCTCCTCTCCTCTCCTCTCCTCTCCTCTCCTCTCCTCTCCTCTCCTCTCCTCTCCTCTCCTCTCCTCTCCTCTCCTCTCCTCTCCTCTCCTCTCCTCTCCTCTCCTCTCCTCTCCTCTCTATAGACCAAGGCATGCTCCACAGGCTCAGAGCCACAAAAGCACAGCCTAGTGTCATTGGCATTTGTCCTTAACACAGCTACTGATGAGAAATAATTGCAATTCCAACCAAGGGTCAGTTTATTCATTTTAGGTTTGTGTAAATCAGGTAGGTAGTTTCCAGGTGTTCTTTAGATGGCAACCTCCTGTCTTCTGTTTGACCCCAGATTTACTCTAGAGCACATCAGATCAAGCCAAATGTTCTCATTGACCTCTGCTAGAGCTTGCCTGTAAGTTCAGTACCTGACATTGCAGAAAGAAAAGATCAGACACCCCAAAGAAGCAATGCACTTTTTATCTAACCACTTCCAAAGTCAAACAAAAACCCTCAGTCTTATTAAAAAGCTTGTCAAAGTATGTCATTTACACTCAACAACCCTTAAATTAAGTTTTATTCATGAGAGACCAATTGCTACTATGCCACTGCTGTTAAACATGCTCAGATTATGTGTTTCTAGAAATTAACAAGACATTAGCGCCGCTTGACTCACTTTATTTGGATGAGATGAGTTCTGAGAACAACTTGAGCATGGGAGAAAACCCTCTGATCAGATAAGTTATTATCTGAATCTCAAGGAGATTTTGTGAAAATCGGGTCAGATTCGGTGGAAATAATCAAAGGAGTCAATTTGCAGAGAAATATTAAAATATACAATATATTTCTGAAAGATGTAGCTGACAAAATGGTTATTGCTACTTAAAATGAAAACAGTTTCCAATAGTGGATCGTACTTGTAGGTAAAGGTCAATAGTATGTGCAGTATATCATAGAATTTTATTAAACAAAACCAAGCGACAACGAACAGAGAGAATCGGTGCGTCTCATAGCATTATAGAAGTAGAGGATGCCATTTGATGAGGTCAGTGACCATCAAGAGCTCGCAAGCGATGTTACAATAACTGGTGAAACAATTCTGACTTGATGTGAAGTAGCATTGTGTGTTTATTTAATGTGACTCTCACAGAGAAATTGCTATGTCTTCATTATGCAGTGTATCTGGACCATTTAGAAACTGATTATCTGACATGAATGCAGTAACATACAGCAGAGGTCAGAGTTACAGGGCAAACATGAGAGGCGTTGTTATTATCCTCTTTAAATGGCACTTTAAAACCCGATTGAAGAGCGTTTAAGCCTTACAGTGATGTTCGCAAAGTGGTACACTGTACTGTTGCCCTTCTGGCTTTTCCTCAAGTGTTAAACTGGCCATTAGGTTGATGTTCAAAAATGGTTGGAGTAAAATAGAGAAACATTCACCCATAACACTTGCCCAAATGCCATTTCATGCAACTGTAGGCTAACTCATTTTAAACACATTATGAAGCTTAGGAGAACTAATAGCGAGTGCGCAAAGGATGTATACTGAATAAAAATATAAATGCAACATGCAACAATTTCAAAGATTTTGCTGAGTTACAGTTCATGTAAGGAAATCAGTCAATTTAAATAAATAAATTAGGCCCTAATCTATGGATTTCTATAGGCCTGGGAGTGCATAGGCCCACCCACTTGGGAGCCAGACCCACCCACTGGGGATCCAGGCCCAGGCAATCAGAATGAGTTTTTCCGCACAAAAGAGCTTTATAACAGACAGAAATACTATTTTGTGTTTTTTTGCATTGATCTTAACTTTTTCTTGTACATAATGTTTCTACCATAATTTTCTATGACTGAAAATAAGTTCTGGACATGAGAACAGCAATCACTAACCTCGATTTGAAAGAAGATTTCTACTTCAACAAGTCAACAGGACATAATGCTCACCCCAGACCAGGCCCTAATCCCGGAGACTCGGAAAAGATTAAGGTGGCATAAGAGAGGCCTACGTGCAGGCACCCTGGCGAAACTACGTCGGCGCGTTCATAACCTGCCTCTACCATCCGTTCTATTGGTGAACGTACAATCACTGGAGAACAAACTGGACGAGCTCCGTTTGAGACTATCCTATCAACGGGTCCTGAAGAACTGTAAAATCCTATGTTTCTCAGAGTTGTGGCTGAACAAGGACATGAATAATATACATCTTGCTGGTTTTTCTATGCATTGGCAGCACTGAACTGCAGCGTCGGGTAAGCTTAAGGGGGGAGGTGTGTATCATTGTTAACTACAGCTGGTGTGCAATTTCTAATATTAAGGAAGTCTTGAGTTTCTGCTCACCTGAGTTAAAATATCTGATGATAAGCTGTAGACCATACTATTTACCAAGAGAGTTTTCATCTATATTTTTCGTAGCTGTCTATTTACCACCAGAAACCGACGCTTGCACTAAGACCACACTCAACAAGCTGTATAGGGCTCATCCAGAGGTGGCGCTCCTAGTGGCCAGTGATTTTAATGCAGGGAAACTGAAATCCATCTTAACTAATTTCTACCAGCATGTCACCTTTGCAACTAGTGGCGAAAAAACTCTAGATCACCTTTACTGTCTCACACCGTCCATTTGGCAAATCTGACCATAACTCTATCCTCCTGATTCCTGCTTACAAGCAAATTCTCAAACAGGAACTACCAATACGGAAGTGCTCCAATGAAGTGGATACTAGGCTACAGGATGTTTCGCTAGCAAAGACTAGAATATGTTCCAGTATTCATCCGATGGCATTGAGGAGTTTACCATATCAGTCACCGGCTTCATTAATAAGTGCATGGACGATGTCGTCCCCACAATGACCGTATGTACAGTCGTGGTCAAACGTTTTGAGAATGACACAAGTATTGGTCTTCACAAAGTTCGCTGCTTCAGTGTTATGAGATATTTTTGTCAGATGTTACTATGGTATACTGAAGTATAATTACAAGCATTCCATAAGTGTCAAAGGCTTTTATTGACAATTACATTAAGTTTATGCAAAGAGTCAATATTTGCAATGTTGACCCTTCTTTTTCAAGACCTCTGCAATCCGCCCTGGCATGCTGTCAATTAACTTCTGGGCCACATCCTGACTGATGGCAGGCCATTCTTGCATAATCAATGCTTGGAGTTTGTCAGAATTTGTGGGTTTTTGGTTGTCCACCCGCCTCTTGAGGATCGACTACAAGTTCTCAATGGGATTAAGGTCTGGGGAGTTTCCTGGCCATGGACCCACAATTTTGATGTTTTGTTCCCAGCGCCACTTAGTTATCACTTTTGCAGTATGGCAAGGTGTTCCATCATGCTGGAAAAGGCATTGGTCGTCACCAAACTGTTCTTGGATGGTTGGGAGAAGTTGCTCTCGGAGGATGTGTTGGTACCATTCTTTATTCAGTGAGTCCACTCCCTTAGCTGAGAAGCAACCCCACACATGAATGGTCTCAGGATGCTTAACTGTTGGCATGACACAGGACTGATGGTATTGCTCACCTTGTCTTCTCAGGACAAGGTATTTTCCGGATGCCCCAAACAATCGGAAAGGGGATTCATCAGAGAAAATGACTTTACCCCAGTCCTCAGCAGTCCAATCCCTGTACCTTTTGCAGAATATCAGTCTGTCCCTGATGTTTTTCCTGGAGAGAAGTGGCTTCTTTGCTGCCCTTCTTGACACCAGGCCATCCTCCAAAAGTCTTCGCCTCACTGTGTGTACAGATACTTTTTCCACGTTTTGTTACATTACAGCCTTATTCTAAAATTGATTAAATTATTTTTTCCCTCATCAATCTACACACAATACCCAATAATGACAGAGCGAAAACAGATTTGTAGACATTTTTGCAAATGTATTACAAATGTAACCCTCTCACCAGGCTCGAATTTGACTCTCACGATAATACCTTATTTAGAATATCTGAACAGCATGGGATATTAGGTGAGAAGGACATCTCCAATAAGAATCCCTATTGTAAACTTGCTAGGGTGAATGACAAATAGGGTATTAACTTCAGATAGAATGATTATAGACTTGGTTATTGTTATAAGGATATGCTTTCCCATGCATTAAATGAAACTGAAACAGTAAATGACTCCACCAATACAACAGACATAAGGTTCAAGATCTATATTAATCAAATGTTCAATGTATCACATCAAAATAAATAAAAATAATAAACCCAATGATTTTTCCACAACCCATGTCCAAATTATTTGCAAGCTTGCTTAAACCCTGGGCGCGTGTTGGAGCTCATAAAAAAAATTACGACATACATAAAGTCCCGAAGTCCACCCCACATTTGTAGTTACTCACTACTTGTAGATAATGCCTCAGCAAAATATAGTAGTTCCGTGCTGGTGTCCTCACAAGATCCACAGCGAACACAGCTATCAATGCAGCCAGTACTCGGTAGCAGCAACAGACATCCGTTGGAAACCCGAACTCGTTGATCGTCACAAGCAATTCTCTCCAAGTCTTGCACGATGCTAGGCTAACCTCTAGGATGTCGAATGTCTCCACAATGCGACGGCAGCTTCAGTCTCTACTAGGTCTTTCTTAACGAAATAATAAACACTCTCTTATAGAAATAAAATCAGGATTTCCCTTTAAAAAAAACCTGTAGGTATGGTTTTGTTTTCTCTTTATCGTTTCCTTTGGTCGTTTTTCCTTCACCAACCCCACTAACGTCTCTCCTCTCCCTTCTTTCAACCTTTCCCTCTCTTTTCTTTCCCAGCAACCAGTCCACTCTCCCATTGGCCACAACTTAACAAGTTACCTCATTGGTCAAAACTTTAACGAGATATGTGGGAAACTTAAACTTAAAAGTAAACCAACCTATTCACTTGTACATTTAAAAAAAAAACATTGCTTCAAAAGAAATGCATTAATGACATTACAAATCAGGAGCTATTTGATCACCTTTTAAATCTAATACCAATGAATTATAACAAATAAACTCTATACTTGGTTTTAGCAAGGTATTACAGTCTCCCCCCACCAAAATAGGCATGTCCTCATGACTTGTAAACATAAGTGAAATGTAATGACAAGTAAATGTGTCAACTCTTAACTACAACCTACAGCTGAGACAAAACTTGTTAGATAATTGAAAATGAGATACATTTGTGTTTCCCTTATCCAATCCACTTGTACAATGTGGAACAATATCTGACAACTGGGGCTATACTTGGAACTCCAGGTTTATCATAGGTAAGTAATACATGTGCTTTCTTTACTCTCTGACATCTTCTTATCCCTGGTCCTTCCATTTCCTCCGAAGTTTCCACTTCTCCCTGAACTTCTCGTTCCTCTTCTGTAATCTCTTCAACTGAGTTAAATGCCTCATTATCATCTGCTTCAACTCCAGTTGCGACCTCAGCTTCTTGACTGGACTCTTTTACTTCCAGAACTTGGTTTGCTCTTTCAGGTTCCCCTGTCATTTGATTCCAAACTATGTCTAAGTCCAAGCTAAATGGTTCCGACATCTCTTCCACTTCTCGGCTTATACAGTTTGTATTTGGCACTTCATACCATACTCCGATGTCCTCATCTTCTGAGTCAAAATCCTTCTCATCTTCTGGATTCTCAACCTCTTCAACTTTCTCATCATTCCGAGGAGTACAGTTTCCAGGCAACTTTTCATGTCCCTTTCTCTTCCTCCTTCTTTGCAGGGTCCTTCTACCAGGTGTTGGTTCTATGTTAACCACAGGTTCTATGCGCACTTTCTGCCCCAGTGGTAGCAGGTGATTTCGATGAAGAATCTTAATGGGTCCATCTCCAATTTCAGGCTTCAAACGAAACACAGGTAAGTTTGACATCTGACTTTCCACCACATATGGCGTAGAGGCCCAGCGATCTGCCAGCTTATGTTTTCCTTGCAGTCCTAGATTCCGTATGAGGACTCTGTCTCCAGGCATAAGTTGCGTGTAGCGGATCTTCTTATCATATCGCTGTTTGTTTTCTTGGTTTTGCTTTCCAGCAGTGCTCTCAGCAAGTTTGTAAGTAGCTTGTAACTATTTCTTCATATCAGATACATACTTGAGGTAAGTTCTCTCTGAAGAGCTATCACTCGAGGCTCCCAAACAAATATCAACAGGCAATCTAGCTTCACGTCCAAACATAAAAAAATATGGCGAATAGCCAGTCGCTTCATTCCGACTACAGTTATACGAGTGCACTAGATGCCCAACATACTGACTCCATTTGTTCTTTCGTGTAGGATCAAGAGTTCCAAGCATGTTCAACAAGGTTCGATTGAATCTCTCGGGTTGCGGATCTCCCTGAGGATGATATGGTGTTGTCCTTGACTTCTCCACTCCAAGCATATTCAGTAGCTCATGGATGAGTCGACTTTCAAAATCTCTACCTTGATCACTATGCATCCTCTTGGGCAGACCATAATGGATGAAGTACCTCTCCCACAATATCTTGGCGACCGTGGATGCTTTCTGATCCTTCGTAGGAAAAGCTTGAGCGTATCTTGTGTAATGATCCGTAATGACAAGAACATTCACTGTGTTACTGGAGTCAGGCTCAATGGACAGGAAATCCATACACACAAGGTCCATAGGTCCATCACTTTGCATATGACCAAGCGGAGCAACTATCTTTGGAAGTGTTTTCCTCTGTACACAGCGAGCACAGGACTTACAGTACTCCTCTACTTCCATCTTCATGCGTGGCCAGTAGAACCGGTCTCTGACAAGTCCATATGTCTTGTCAAATCCTAAATGACCTGAGTCATCGTGCAGTGACGTGAGAACCATAGTTCTGAACTTCTCTGGAAGAAGTAACTGAGCACGACGAGTCTTGTTTGGCGGATGTGTGATCCTGTACATAACTCCATCTTCCATCTTTAGCTTCTCCCACTCTCTCAGGAGCAAAGAGATGAGTGGGTGTTTTGTCTTGGTCACCCTGGTGATATCATGTTTATTAAGAGCAACCCACATCTCTCCTAAGCAAGGTTCTTCTTGTTGTGATGCAGAAAGTTCCATGGTGCTCAATCTGGGCATGTTAGACGTCAGCATGCTCAGGTTACAGTATGCTTGAGGCACAGCATGCATAGAGGCTCCCAACTGATCAATCACTCTACTATGAGATGATCCAGGAGTTATTCTAACAACATTAGACATCTGGCACATGGCTCTAACACCGGATGCAGGAATGTCTCTCCAATCTTGTTCCACTGCATATTGCTGATGAGGGCGGCGAGATAAAGCATCGGCATCTATGTTCTGCCTGCCTGGCCTGTACTTGAGACTAAAGTCATAGGTAGACAACGCAGCCAGCCAACGATGACCAGTGGCATCCAGTTTTGCGGACGTGAGGACATATGTCAATGGGTTGTTGTCTGTTCTAACCTCGAACTTGACCCCATACAGGTAATCATGTAGTTTATCAACCACGGCCCACTTCAACGCAAGAAACTCTAACTTGTGAGCTGGGTAGTTGCGTTCAGAAGTGGTCAGGCTTCGACTCACAAATGCCACAGGACGCAGACCCTCACCTTGATCTTGGTACAGTACTCCACCTAACCCTTCGCGGCTAGCATCTACATGTAGAACGTATGGCAACTGAGGATCAGCAAAAGCCAACACAGGAGCTTTTGTGAGGCTTTCCTTCAATGTCTCGAATGCCAATTCACACTTTTCATTCCACCTTGATCCAAATGGTTCTGAGTTGTTGAGGTAGCTTTCACCTCTTCCTTGGACTTTCTCCCTTTCTTGCCTGCGGGAAGATATCCACATAAGAGCTGATTCAGGGGGTAACTCACTTTAGAGTAGTCTTTCACAAATCTCCTGTAATATCCACAGAATCCTAGGAAAGAACGCAGAGCAGTCACAGTTCCAGGCCTTGGCCTCTTGGTGACAGCTGCAATTTTTGATGGGTCTGTGGCCACTCCATTCTGGGATATGATATGTCCAACATAGTTGACAGATGTGCGGCAAAACTGACACTTGTCAAGGGACAGTTTTAGGCCTTCACTTTTCAAGCGGTCCAACACCTTGAGCAACCTCTGCTCGTGTTCTTCCAGCATCCTTCCAAACACGATTAAGTCGTCAAGGTAAACAAGAACTTCGAGTAGATTCATGTCTCCAACTGTCTGTTCCATGACACGTTGAAATGTTGCAGGTGCTCCGGACACACCCTGTGGCATCCTCTCAAATTGGTAAAATCCAACTGGACAGATAAATGCAGTCTTCTCTTTATCTGTGTCACCCATTGGGATTTGATAGTATCCGCTTCAGAGATCTAACACACTGAACCATTTGCTCCCACTCAAACATGTCACACGTGGGACTGTGTACTGGTCGGGAACAGTGCGCTTGTTGAGGGTCCTGTAATCAACACACATGCGTATGGTGCCATTCTTTTTCCTCACCACCACAATAGGAGATGCATAGGGGCTTCTCGACTCAGATATGATCCCAGAACTTTTCAAGTTATTTAGATGCTTCCTTACATCTTCAACATCAGCTGGAGCCAAGCGGCGAGATCTCTCCCTAAACGGTTTGTCTTCAGTAACTCTGATGGTGTGATGAGTACTCTTTGAACAACCCACATCAAACTCATGTGTTGAGAACACTTCTTTCCGTTCCATCATCTTTTCACATAACCTCTTCTTCCATCCCTCAGGCACTGGAGAATCTCCAAAGTTGAATGAAGAAGACGTCAGTTTCTCAGATGAATCCTGCTCTCGTTTCTATGGAAACCCAGGAGCAATATCTACAGGAAACAGATGAGCAATAGGCATACCTCGTTTCAGAGTGATCTCCTTTGTCGAGACATTCCTGACAGTAAGGGTGATTCTTCTAGACGACAAAACTGCAACCGTCTGGATTTCAGGCCTCACTAGTAGTTCTTCAGGGAACCGGGGTTCTTCAGGCCTCTCTACCAGAAGGGTTTGAGTAGAAGGTATCCCAGGAAACTTTGGAATTCCAGTAACTCTTGCCTGCCCACCAGGTGGCAGGGTGACAGGTTTTGTCTGTGCGAACCAGACCGTTCCTCTCTTCTCATCATCATCAGTTGAGCTTTCTCTCATCCTCTCATATGCCTCCTTGATAGCAGGATGAACTTGTAGTGTGCTAAGGAAACCTTCACCTTCCTTTTCTCTGCAAGCAGTCATAAGTCTCTTCACTACAGACGTATTTGTGCCGACCAGAATAGACACGTCACCTTTCATGGCCGGATCTGGACATACCAACACAAGTGCTTCAATGGTCTCTGCTACGCCCACAACCGATCCCGAGAACTCAAGCTTGAGCGACAAATAGCCATCATATGGATACTGCTCAGAGCTAAGGCCCCATATCTCTAAGTTTCCTATAGGAATCAATGGCAAATGCATCAGGTACCTGTCATAAAAGGATCTGTAAAGTAGAGTAATCTGAGAACCACTATCTAGTAAAGCTTTAGTATAGACACCTTCAATCTGTACAGAAACGACAGAACTTGGGCCAACTAAACCTGTAGGTAGCATGTCTTTCATGTCTTCATACTTGTGGCACTTTGTGGAACGTATCTTCACCGGGACGTCAGGCCGCTCCTTTACTGGGTCCCTCTGTAGTTTCCCATAGACCGTTTTTGTTTGATCAGGCGTGTGTTGACTTTCCTCAAGTTCTCTTCACCTTCACAGTTTCTCTTGAAATGGCCATCTTCTCCACATCTATAACAGAACACTCCAGGGTTTCTGTCGGCCTGTGTCTGTTCTTGTGATGGATTTACCCTTTTCTTTTTGCTTTTAAATGCAACATCTGACCTTTGTGTGTCAGAGTGAGCTGCTGTGACGTTAGCAGACATGAGACGTGTCATTTCAATTTTCAAACCTTTTAGCTCTTTTCTCAGCACTTCTATCTCAGTATTAGCTTCTTCACAAACTGTAGCAACAGGAGCAACAGCTGATGACTTCACAACACTCTTCGTTGTGTTCCTGTCTTGAATCATGTCCTCCTCCTCCCTTACTTCCTGCAGCAGCTCAGTAAAGGTTGGTGGATCACGCAGCTTATAGGTCATGCGAATACGAAGCGCAACCATGTCATGTGAGGATGCACCTCTCACTACTTGGCCAATGTGTGTGCGATTCATCTCTGACAGCTCAATGCCTCCTTTTCGACATACATTGTGCAGCAATTTGTCAAGTCTCAACAGGTAAGCTGAAAGCTTTTCTCCTTCACTCTGGAATGTGTTTCTGAACCTTACCATGAGATCAGGTGCACTTTCGGTGGTACCGAATGCGGTTTCTAGAGCCTTCATGTATTCGATCGCTGTAGCATGGGGGTTTCCGGTCCTAAAGAACCTCACAATGTCAGCAGCAGGCCCTTTAAGACTTTCTATTATTCTCTGTTTTTTCACATTGTCGGTGCACTGCCATTCCTCTAGAAAATGGGTGGTTTGCTCAGCCCATACTCTTCTTCTCCACTAGGAGTGGGCTTCACACCTGAGAACATACGTAGCTTACGGAAACTCTGAGTCTCAGATGGCACATTGTTGCATTTTTCTACCAGTGAACTTATGGCAGTAACCAGTTCAGCGTTGAGGTCAGCACCAGAGGGACTTACCAGGCCTTTAACATCAGCCACAGTCTTCCCTTCATGTCTCAGAAAGGATAATAGCTTTGCCTGGAAATCTTCACCCTCTTTCTCAACTGGAGATGTGACTTGTGAAACTACATGTACAGGCCAGGGACCCAACTCTCCAGGTATCCCAACAACACTTGGCACAGCTATTTCGTTAAGGTTGTTTGATATCTCTACCAAAACATACTGCTTTTTACCAGCTGAATAAGAACAACGACCATGCAATCTAATTTTACCAAAAGCCTTAACATAAGTCAGCGTTTCCAGCAGAACCTCATCAGACACATCATCTGTAACACTGCTAAGGACAACTGCACGATTAGTAGCTAGCTGTTTCTCTCTACACCAGGTAACAATCTCTTCAACATGCATGTTGTAGGTTTATGCCTATACAGCAATGTCAGAAGAAAATCCAAAATGTCAATTCAAAATTGTCAAATGGGGAGTCAAAAATATCCCATCAACAATAACCAAGATCCCGGACGAGCCCCCAAAAATGTAACCCTCTCACCAGGCTCGAATTTGACTCTCACAATATTACCTTATTTAGAATATCTGAACAAATCAAATCAAATCAAATCAAATCAAATTGTATTGGTCACATGCGCCGAATACAACAGGTGCAGACATTACAGTGAAATGCTTACTTACAGCCCTTAACCAACAGTGCATTTATTTTAAACAAAAAAAGTAAGAATAAAACAACAACAAAAAAGTGTTGAGAAAAAAAGAGCAGAAGTAAAATAAAGTGACAGTAGGGAGGCTATATATACAGTAAAATAAAGTGACAGTAGGGAGGCTATATATACAGGGGGGTACCGTTGCATAGTCAATGTGCGGGGGCACCGGCTAGTTGAGGTAGTTGAGGTAATATGTACATGTGGGTAGAGTTAAAGTGACTATGCATAAATACTTAACAGAGTAGCAGCAGCGTAAAAAGGATGGGGTGGGGGGGCAGTGCAAATAGTCCGGGTAGCCATGATTAGCTGTTCAGGAGTCTTATGGCTTGGGGGTAGAAGCTGTTGAGAAGTCTTTTGGACCTAGACTTGGCACTCCGGTACCGCTTGCCGTGCGGTAGCAGAGAGAACAGTCTATGACTAGGGTGGCTGGAGGCTTTGACAATTTTGAGGGCCTTCCTCTGACACCGCCTGGTATAGAGGTCCTGGATGGCAGGGAGCTTTGCCCCAGTGATGTACTGGGCCGTACGCACTACCCTCTGTAGTGCCTTGCGGTCAGAGGCCAAGCAGTTGCCATACCAGGCGGTGATGCAACCAGTCAGGATGCTCTCGATGGTGCAGCTGTAGAATTTTTTGAGGATCTGAGGACCCATGCCAAATCTTTTTAGTCTCCTGAGGGGGAATAGGCTTTGTCGTGCCCTCTTCGCGACTGTCTTGGTGTGTTTGGACCATGATAGTTCGTTGGTGATGTGGACACCAAGGAACTTGAAGCTCTCAACCTGTTCCACTACAGCCCCGTCGATGAGAATGGGGGCGTGCTCAGTCCTCTTTTTTTTCCTGTAGTCCACAATCATCTCCTTTGTCTTGGTCACGTTGAGGGAGAGGTTGTTGTCCTAGCACCACACGGCCAGATCTCTGACCTCCTCCCTATAGGCTGTCTCATCGTTGTCGGTGAGCAGGCCTACCACTGTTGTGTCGTCGGCAAACTTAATGATGGTGTTGGAGTCGTGCCTGGCATGGGATATTAGGTGAGAAGGACATCTCCAATAAGAATCCCTATTGTAAACTTGCTAGGGTGAATGACAAATAGGGTATTAACTTCAGATAGAATGATTATAGACTTGGTTATTGTTATAAGGATATGCTTTCCCATGCATTAAATGAAACTGAAACAGTAAATGACTCCACCAATACAACAGACATAAGGTTCAAGATCTATATTAATCAAATGTTCAATGTATCACATCAAAATAAATACAAATAATAAACCCCAATGATTTTTCCACAACCCATGTCCAAATTATTTGCAAGCTTGCTTAAACCCTGGGCGCGCGTTGGAGCTCATAAAAAAAATGACGACATACATAAAGTCCCGAAGTCCACCCCACATTTGTAGTTACTCACTACTTGTAGATAATGCCTCAGCAAAATATAGTAGTTCCGTGCAGGTGTCCTCACAAGATCCACAGTGAACACAGCTATCAATGCAGCCAGTACTCGGTAGCAGCAACAGACATCCGTTGGAAACCAAGTCTTGCACGATGCTAGGCTAACCTCTAGGATGTCGAATGTCTCCACAATGCGACGGCAGCTTCAGTCTCTACTAGGTCTTTCTTAACGAAATAATAAACACTCTCTTATAGAAATAAAATCAGGATTTCCCTTTAAAAAAACTCTGTAGGTATGGTTTTGTTTTCTCTTTATCGTTTCCTTTGGTCGTTTTTCCTTCACCAACCCCACTAACGTCTCTCCTCTCCCTTCTTTCAACCTTTCCCTCTCTTTTCTTTCCCAGCAACCAGTCCACTCTCCCATTGGCCACAACTTAACAAGTTACCTCATTGGTCAAAACTTTAACGAGATACGTGGGAAACTTAAACTTAAAAGTAAACCAACCTATTCAGTTGTAAAAATTTTTTAAAACATTGCTTCAAAAGAAATGCATTAATGACATTACAAATCAGGAGCTATTTGATCACCTTTTAAATCTAATACCTATGAATTATAACAAATAAACTCTATACTTGGTTTTAGCAAGGTATTACATAAATAAAAAACAGAAATACCTTATTTACATAAGTATTCAGACCTTTTGCTATGAGACTCTGAATTGATTGGAGATCACCTGTGGTAAATTCAATTGATTGGACATGGTTTGGAAAGGAACACACCTGTCTATATAAGGTCCCACAGTTGACAGTGCATGTCAGAGCAAAAATCAAGCCATGAGGTCGAAGGAATTGTCTGTAGAGCTCCGAGACAGGACTGTGTCAAGGCAGACATCTGGGGAAGGGTACCAAATAATTTCTGTAGCATTGAAGGTCCCCAAGAAAACAGTAGCCTCCATCATTCTTAAATAGAAGAAGTTTGGAACCACCAAGACTCTTCCTAGAGCTGGCTGCCTGGCTAAACTGAGCAATCGGGGGAGAAGGGCCTTGGTCAGGGAAGTGACTAAGAACCTGATGGTCACTCTGACAGAGCTCCAGAGTTCCTCTCTGGAGATGGGAGAACCTTCCAGAAGGACAACCATCACTGCAGCACTCCACCAATCAGGCCTTTATGGTAGAGTGGCCAGACGGAAGCCACTCCTCAGTAAAAGGCACATGACAGCCCGCTTGGAGTTTGCCAAAAGGCACCTAAAGGACTCAGACCATGAGAAACAAGATTATCTGGTCTGATGAAACCAAGATTGAACTCTTTGGCTTGAATGCCAAGCGTCACGTCTGGA
The DNA here is from genome assembly GCF_964263955.1 of Coregonus lavaretus. Classification (NCBI taxonomy): domain Eukaryota; kingdom Metazoa; phylum Chordata; class Actinopteri; order Salmoniformes; family Salmonidae; genus Coregonus; species Coregonus lavaretus. Next base: position 25,905,164 of record NC_140009.1, read on the forward strand.
GGAAACCTGGCACTATCCCTACGGTGAAGCACGGTGATGGCAGCATCATGCTGTGGGGAAGTTTTTCAGTGGCAGGGACTGGGAGACAAGTTAGGATCGAGGGAAAGATGAACGGAGCAAAGTACAGTGAGATCCTTGATGAAAACCTGCTCCAGAGTACTCAGGACCTCAGACTGGGGCGAAGGTTCACCTTCCAACAGGACAACAACCCTAAGCACACAGCCAAGAAAACGCAGGAGTGGCTTCGGGACAAGTCTCTGAATGTCCTTGAGTGGCCCAGCCAGAGCCCGGACTTGAACCCGACCGAACATCTCTGGAGAGACCTGAAAATATCTGTGCAGCGATGCTTCCCATCCAACCTGACAGAGCTTGAGAGGATCTGCAGAGAAGAATGGGAGAAACTCCCCAAATACAGGTGTGCCAAGCTTGTGGCGTCATACTGAAGAAGACTCTAGGCTGTAATCGCTGCCAAAGGTGCTTTAACAAAGTACTGAGTAAAGGATCTGAATACTTATGTAAATGTGATATATTTCAGACCAAAGCACTGGCAAAATCCTGGAGGAAACTCTGGTTCAGTCTGTTTTCCAACCGACACTGGGTGACAAATTTGTCTTTCAGCAGGACAATAACCTAAAAGACAAGGCCAAATATTTTATTTATTTATGTTTATTTCACCTTTATTTAACCAGGTAGGCCAGTTGAGAACAAGTTCTCATTTACAACTGCGACCTGGCCAAGATAAAGCAAAGCAGTGCGATAAAAACAACAACAATACAGAGTTACACATGGGATAAACAAAACATACAGTCAATAACACAATAGAAAATCTATATACAGTGTGTGCAAATGTAGTAAGTTATGGAGGTAAGGCAATAAATAGGTCGTAGTGCAAAATATTTACAATTTAGTATTAACACTGGAGAGATAGATGTGCAGAAGATGATGTGCAAATAGAGATACTGGGGTGCAAATGAGCAAAATAAATAACAATATGGGGATGAGGTAGTTGGGTGGGCTAATTACAGATGGGCTGTGTACAGGTGCAGTGATCGGTAAGCTGCTCTGACAACTGATGCTTAAAGTTAGTGAGGGAGATAAGAGTCTCTAGCTTCAGAGATTTTTGCAGTTCGTTCCAGTCATTAGCAGAAGAGAACTGGAAGGAATGGCGGCCAAATGAGGTGTTGGCTTTGGGTATGACCAGTGAGATATACCTGCTGGAGCGCATACTACGGGTGGGTGTTGCTATGGTGACCAATGAGCTAAGATAAGGCTGGGATTTGTCTAGCAGAGATTTATAGATGACCTGGAACCAGTGGGATTGGCAATGAATATGTAATGAGGGCCAGCCAACGAGAGCGTACAGGTCACAATGGTGGGTAGTATATGGGCCTTTGGTGACAAAACGGATGGCGCTGTGATAGACTACATCCAATTTGCTGAGTAGAGTGTTGGAGGCTATTTTGTAAATTACATCGCCGAAGTCAAGGATCGGTAGGATAGTCAGTTTTACGAGGGCAGGTTTGGCAGCATGAGTGAAGGAGGCTTTGTTGCGAGATAGGAAGCCGATTCTAGATTTAACTTTGGATTGGAGATGCTTAATGTGAGTCTGGAAGGAGAGTTTACGGTCTAACCAGACACCTAGGTATTTGTAGTTGTCCACATATTCTAAGTCAGACCCGCCGAGAGTAGTGATTCTAGTCGGGCAGGCGGGTGCAAGCAGCGTTCGATTAAAGAGTATGAAAAATGTATGCACTCACTAACTGTAAGTCGCTCTGGATAAGAGCGTCTGCTAAATTACTAAAATGTAAAATGTAAATGTAAGAGCATGCATTTAGTTTTACTAGCGTTTAAGAGCAGTTGGAGGCTATGGAAGGAGTGTTGTATGGCATTGAAGCTCGTTTGGAGGTTTGTGAACACAGTGTCCAATGAAGGGCCAGATGTATACAAAATGGTGTCGTCTGCATAGAGTTCGATCTAAGAGTCACCAGCAGCAAGAGCGACATCATTGATATACACAGAGAATGGAATCGGCCCGAGAATTGAACCCTGTGGCACCCCCATAGAGACTGCCAGAGGTCCAGACAACAGGCCCTCCGATTTGACACACTGAACTCTATCTGAGAAATAGTTGGTGAACCAGGCGAGGCAGTCATTTGAGAAACCAAGGCTATTTAGTCTGGCAATAAGAATGCGGTGATTGACAGAGGCGAAAGCCTTGGCCAGGTCGATGAAGGCGGCTGCACAGTACTGTCTTTTATCGATCGCGGTTATAATATCATTTAGGACCTTGAGCGTGGCTGAGGTGCACCCATGACCAGCTCGGAAACCAGATTGCATAGCGGAGAAGGTACGGTGGGATTCGAAATGGTTGGTGATCTGTTTGTTAACTTGGCTTTCAAATACTTTCGAAGGGCAGGATGGATATAGGTCTGTAACAGTTTGGATCTAGAGTGTCAAATATACTTTGGAGTTGCTTACCAAGACAACATTGAATGTTCCTGATTGGCCTAAATACAGTTTTGAATGAAATCGTCTTGAAAATATATGTCAAGACTTGAAAATGTCTGCCTAGCAATGATCAACAACCAACTTGACTTGAGCTTGAAGAATAAAAAAAAAAAATATGCAAATATTGTACAATCCAGGTGTGCAAAGCTCTTAGAGACTTACCCTGAAATCACAGCTGTAATCGCTGCCAAACGTGGATTCTAACATGTATTGGCTCAGGGGTGTGAATAATTATGTAAATTAGATATTTATTTATTTCATTTTCAATACATTTGCAAATATTTCTAAAAACATGTTTTCACTTTGTCATTATGCGGTATTGTGTGTTGATGGGTGACAAAAAAATATTACATTAATAGATTTTGAATTTAGTCTGTCACACAACAAGATGTGGAATAAGTCACGGGGTATAAATACTTTCTGAAGGCACTGTACAATAAGTGGATTGAACTAGGTAAGACAACAAGTGGGTTGGGCAGTATCCAGATTTTCATACCTTTCCTGTACCATACTGGGGTATATGTTATTACCAGAAGTGCACACCAGGGGTGCTATTTCTTTCCAAACGTAAAAAAACAACAACAAAAAAACATACCACACTCATTGCATATAAAACTGTAAAACCATTGATCTAGAAGAACCATAAAGAATTGCTTAAAAAAATAAATACAAATAATTGCAGCTGTAGCACGTCTTGTGAGGGAGCAGAAATGTAATTACCAATAACCATTACGCTCATCGACAAAAACCCAAAGGCTAATATGCTACCGCCCTGGCCGATAACCTGTGTTTATCAACAGAATTGGCCATTCTTTACCTCTAACGGGCATGCCCTCTTCGGGTAAACTGCATCCCTTAACAAGACAGATCTTAACAGCCACTCACTCGTCTCCTGTTTGTGGCTATCAGTCTGGTCTTGGGCCCCTCTAAAAGCAATTACAGTGTGTGCCGTGGCAGTGTAAGGGGCAGAGGCGTTGACTCACTGAATACATTACCTGTCTGTGTACTCTTCTCTCAGTTAATCAAAATTACTGAGTCTAAATAGAAGCATCAGATCTTGACACTGACGCCTTCAATGGTGCCGGCTGCTGCTGCTGTTGCTGCTGAGGGCAAAAACAAACGTGTGAAACAGAATGCTCCATATCATTGGCAGAGTCCTCAGACACCTCCATCGATTTTCATCTTAAAGCCTAAGAAAATGAATATCAGACCAAGATCGAGTCCAGCTTCATAAGTCTATGGGAAAGTGAAAGGGGAATATGAAAACTCAACAAGTCTAAGGCAAGGTCATCGTAGACTGGCTCAGAAAGAGCTTAATGAAGCTATCAACTGGGCTTTAATTGGTAAACATTGAGTTATTGTGAATTGATTTTAGTCTGAAGGAGACAGACTTTCGGTTTAAAGTCATAAAGTCAACCATGATGCTTACATACCCAATGTAAATATGAATTTTAATTGAATCTGTACTACTTGAACTGTAAATATAGGCTACACTAAGCTCAGAAACAGTGGAATAACCCATAAGTTCTAAACCACAAAAATCTCTTCAATTAAATTCTAAATACGACCATATGGTGTCTTTATGTTTTCCAGACCGTCACCATGAATAAGAAATATGATAAGATTGATGCAAAAACAGTGTACTGCCAAACCTAATTTGACTGAGCAATGGCATTGACTACCTCTCCCTTCACTGACCATAATGGCGTTGGTTAGTAATGCTATGTGACATGTGTCAGTACTCTTAGGGAAATGTGTTTGATATGGTCCTGTAGGAGGCCTGGTAATGGCCATAGTATGTGTTTTACTTGCATGTCCATCACCATCTGCTGCTTTGATGGATGAAACACAACATGGTTCTGGAACATGCAGGGTTCAAAGTACCAGATATATTTTTTGCCTGAATTCCGTGAGGAGGTGGAATCAATCAAATGTTGCTGTGAGATTGAGAATATTCGGTGAGACTTTGAAGATCTTGGATCTTAATCTTGACCTCCATATAATGTTGATGTGCAGGTAGAACCTCTTAAAACATGCCATGTTGTCTACATCTTCTAGGTTGAATATATTGTGGCCTCTTTGAGCCTTACAGATCTTTGCAAAAAAAGAAAGTCATAGAGGAGATGGCGAAATACTATTACAAGTGGGATTTTCTCGTAGCTTCGTAATGGAAGTAGACCTTTAGACAACATTACATCAAAAAAGCTGTCAGAATACTTTAATGTTTGAGTTCTTACAGATGCACAGCCAGAAGATGACCATCAGTTTCTCTAACAAACAGATGCACCAGTAACGTTCATTCTGCAGATACAGATTGCACCATTCAATTTCACTTTCCTTCCAAACGAATTTCAAACTTCAAAGATCCGCTCAGGTGAAAAGGGCTGGTTTGCTGTGACGTTGAGAAGTGAGCTGCCTGTGTGACTCAGCGTCAAGAGGCGAAGCGAAAGGAAAACGCTAGACACAAAACACAGAGCCAATCTCCCTGCATGGCTTAGAGATGTTAGAGATGTTAGAGATGTTAGCTGTGAGCGGGAGAGAGGGAGAGAGACTGTGGGCGCACACATCCCCCCTCTGTTGCCCCTTAACTGGCATACACCGTGATGTGCTACCTGCTTCTTTCACCGCCCTGCTTCTCTTTTCTGCAACTTTAGCTGAAAAATGTAAGTAAACTATTGGGGATTTCAGCAAGCCTTTTTCTTTCTTTTGGTGATCTCCAGTGAGAGACATATCTGCAGTGTAGGTTGGAGTTGGACCAGGTAGGCGTGCAGCCCTTTTCACGTGACAGCTGTGATGATATGCACTAATCGTTCCCCTTTTACTTGAATTTCATTCTAGGTCTGGCTGTGCAACCTGTGCTTTATACAGAATGCATTGTCCTTGTTGGGTCGCCTCATCCTGTTCATAAAGCTTGCGGCGTGGTTTTTTAAAACTCCTGTATGATCATACATGACAGGGAGCACATACTGTAACTAGTGGAGTTGTGATTATAACTAGCTGATGAAGTCAGGTATTTATGAGGTTAAGGTCATGCAAGTGGACCAGGGGACTGCAGTGTTTCTGGGGACTGAGAGGGGGTCTACAATGTACTTGTTTTCACTGGTGTTTTAATAGTTGCAGTAGAGCGGGATCTCATGGGGATGGATTATAATTGGCGCCCGTGTGGCTCACTTGGTAGAGCATGGTGCTTGGAATGCCAGGGCTGTGGGATCAATTCACACTGGGGACCAGTGTGAAAAAGTGCACTCACTACTGTAAGTTGATCTGAATAAGAGTGTCTGCTAAATTACTAAAATGTATAAACTACGGAACTATTTACATTAGTTTATGATGCTGCTGTTCAACACAATCAGTCCTTGGCAAGTATAGTGTTTAGTGAGATGACAAAAAAGCACAGTTACACCAGACGCTGAAAATGTGTAGTGTATTTTCTACAATCGGTTATAACTGTATCCACAGATCAATGTTTCAGAGATATTCTCTTAATTTATTCAGTGCAAACTAATGCATTGTATTTTGATATTTCATAGTCTGATTTTATATTTTATTACGCATTGTTTGGTTGATAACTATGAACCTATATGTCAACTAGGACAAATGGAAAGGTAAAGGTATTCATTATCTCCAGCAGCATACCAATGTTTACATATGTGAAAACGGCGAGTTTCTATGATCTGTGGTTAAAAAGATAAGAAAGGTCCTAAAAAATGCTTCTCTGTGACATCACAGGGTAGGATTAAAAGCAAGGGTTGGAACCAATTCAGGGAACAGAACAGAATACCTAAATAAATAAATAATTTTAGGAACAGAACCCAAACAGATAATGAAAGTGATCTATACTGTTCCGGAACGGAACTTTTATTTTAAAAGCATGGGAACCGGTTAACAACGTTATTTTACGTTCCGGGCATTTTTTTCCAGGCCCACAAAAATCCCAACAAAGCGCCTATTTAAAGGCAAGCTTCCTCCATCCTCTCTCGCTCTCTCCTCACCCTCAACATTTCAGTTGCATCTCGCGCCCTACACTGTGACTGGCAGCACAGTGTGTGTGTTTGTCTTTCATTATGATTAAACCATGCTGTTACAGCAAAATACAATTTGCTCTTAACTTTCCTATACAGAATAAATCGCTTACCCGCTCCACAGCAAGCTGCTCTATCCGCACTGATTGGTGAAGTAATTTAATGTTGAGCTAAATTTAAAAAATAAAGTATATTTCAGAGGTTTAAAAAGGAACAGAAAGGAACTGTATAAAAAGTTATTTTTTTTTGGTTCGAACCGGTTGAGAACTTTATTTTGCTGGTCGGAACAGTGTAACGGAACAAAACAATTATGGTTCTGTTCAGAACAAAACGATTGGAAAATGTTGGTTCCAATCTCTGATTAAAAGTAAGAAAACCAGTCATTTTCAGAACCTGCACCGGGATTCTAGCCAGAGGGAGGCAAAATTCTTGCTCCCCATGTCACTGTGAATCTCATAGTGTTTGAAAATCACTGTTTTAAAAATGTTTTCACTTTTGATGATGTCATTAGATTACATTTTTTTCTCCACAAAACATAGAAATGTGTCGTTTTCACATGTGTATCAAATCAAATCAAATCAAATGTTATTGGCCACATGCACCGAATACAACAGGTGCAGACATTACAGTGAAATGCTTACTTACAGCCCTTAACCAACAGTGCATTCTCTTTTCTTAAAAATAAAACAACAACAAAAAAAGTGTTGAGAAAAAAAGAGCAGAAGTAAAATAAAATAACAGTAGGGAGGCTATATATACAGGGGGGTACCGGTGCAGAGTCAATGTGCGGGGGCACCGGCTAGTGAGATGCGTACATATTTATTTTATTGTACACCACAGCGAACAAAACAACAAACGAAACGTGAAGTCCTTCGATACAAACACAAATCAAAAGGAACAAGAAACCACACCAAACGAATGCCTTACAGCTACCTAAGTATGGCTCCCAATCAGAGACAACGAGCAACAGCCGTCTCTGATTGGGAGCCACCCTGGCCAACATAGAAACACAAAACTAGAACCTAACACCCTGGCTCAACATACGAGAGTCCCCAGAGCCAGGGCGTGACAGTACCCCCCCCCAAAGGCGCGGACTCCGGCCGCGCCAACCAAACACAACAGGGGAGGGACCGGGTGGGCACTCCGCCTCGGCGGTGGATCCGGCTCCGGGCATGACTCCCACTCCCTCTCTAACCCCCCAAAGCGCCCCTGATCCGGTCTGGCCCTGCTGGCCGGAGCTGGACTGAACACTGGTGGAGCGGAATGCTCTAGCTCCGGAGTGGAGCAGCTGACCGGTGCCGGACCAGGCACCAGTGGAACAGGCACGGGCTGTGCCGGACTGACGACGCGCACCACGGGCTTGGTGCGGGGAGCAGGGACGGGCCGGACCGGGCTGACGACGCGCACCATTGGCTTGGTGCGGGGAGCAGGGACGGGCCGAACCGGGCCGATGAAGCGCACCACTTGCTTGGTGCGGGGAGCAGGAACAGGCCGGACCGGGCTGACGACGCACACCATTTATTTGGTGCGGGGAGCAGGGACGGGCCAAACCGGGTTGACGAAGCGCACCATTGGCTTGGTGCGGGGAGCAGGGACGGGCCGAACCGGGCTGATGAAGCGCACCACTTGCTTGGTGCGGGGCGCAGGAACAGGCCGGACCGGGCTGACGACGCGCACCATTGGCTTGGTGCGGGGAGCAGGGACGGGCCGAACCGGGCCGATGAAGCGCACCACTTGCTTGGTGCGGGGAGCAGGAACAGGCCGGACCAGGCTGACGAAGCGCACCATAGGCTTGGTGCGGGGAGCAGGAACAGGCCGAACCGGGTTGGCGACGCGCACCACAGGCTCGGTGCGAGAGGCAGGAACAGGCCGAACCGTACTGGGAACACACGCCACTGGCCCTAAGCGGGGATCAGGAACGGGCCGGACCGGACTGGCAACACACCCCAGTACCTCTCGCCGTGCCTCTACATACTCCTTCCCCCTGGTGTCCAGTAACTCCCGTAACCTGGCGGCCTCCTCTGCCAACCCTCTGAACCACTCTATCCCGTACTCCTGCTGCCCCGTCGTCCACGGCGTGAGCCCCCCCCTAAAAATTTTCTGGGCTTGTCTCTCCCCCGTGGACCAGGCCTCCTTGGTTCTCGTCCAATTCTCTCTCCACTTCTCGTAATTCCAACCTTTCTCCTCATCACGCTGCTTGACCCAGTCGTGGTGGTTTCTTCTGTCACTATCGTCTTGAAAAGAAGCGGGCCAAGGCGCAGCGTGAGATGCGTACATATTTATTTTATTGTACACCACAGCGAACAAAACAACAAACGAAACTTGAAGTCCTTCGATACAAACACAAATCAAAAGGAACAAGAAACCACACCAAACGAATGCCTTACAGCTACCTAAGTATGGCTCCCAATCAGAGACAACGAGCAACAGCCGTCACTGATTGGGAGCCACCCTGACCAACATAGAAACACAAAACTAGAACCTAACACCCTGGCTCAACATATGAGAGTCCCCAGAGCCAGGGCGTGACAGTACCCCCCCCCAAAGGCGCGGACTCCGGCCGCGCCAACCAAACACAACAGGGGAGGGACCGGGTGGGCACTCCGCCTCGGCGGTGGATCCGGCTCCGGGCATGACTCCCACTCCCTCTCTAACCCCCCAAAGCGCCCCTGATCCGGTCTGGCCCTGCTGGCCGGAGCTGGACTGAACACTGGTGGAGCGGAATGCTCTAGCTCCGGAGTGGAGCAGATGACCGGTGCCGGACCAGGCACCAGTGGAACAGGCACGGGCTGTGCCGGACTGACGACGCGCACCACAGGCTTGGTGCGGGGAGCAGGGACGGGCCGGACCGGGCTGACGACGCGCACCATTGGCTTGGTGCGGGGAGCAGGGACGGGCCGAACCGGGCCGATGAAGCGCACCACTTGCTTGGTGCGGGGAGCAGGAACAGGCCGGACCGGGCTGACGACGCACACCATTGACTTGGTGCGGGGAGCAGGGACGGGCCAAACCGGGTTGACGAAGCGCACCATTGGCTTGGTGCGCAGCCGTCACTGATTGGGAGCCACCCTGGCCAACATAGAAACACAAAACTAGAACCTAACACCCTGGCTCAACATACGAGAGTCCCCAGAGCCAGGGCGTGACATATGGCTTGGGGGTAGAAGCTGTTGAGAAGTCTTTTGGACCTAGACTTGGCACTCCGGTACCGCTTGCCGTGCGGTAGCAGAGAGAACAGTCTATGACTAGGGTGGCTGGAGTCTTTGACAATTTTGAGGGCCTTCCTCTGACACCGCCTGGTATAGAGGTCCTGGATGGCAGGAAGCTTGGCCCCAGTGATGTACTGGGCCGTACGCACTACCCTCTGTAGTGCCTTGCGGTTGGAGGCCAAGCAGTTGCCATACCAGGCGGTGATGCAACCAGTCAGGATGCTCTCGATGGTGCAGCTGTATAATTTTTTGAGGATCTGAGGACCCATGCCAAATCTTTTCAGTCTCCTGAGGGGGAATAGGCTTTGTCGTGCCCTCTTCACGACTGTCTTCGTGTGTTTGGACCATGATAGTTCGTTGGTGATGTGGACACCAAGGAACTTGAAGCTCTCAACCTGTTCCACTACAGCCCCGTCGATGAGAATGGGGGCGTGCTCAGTCCTCTTTTTTTTCCTGTAGTCCACAATCATCTCCTTTGTCTTGGTCACGTTGAGGGAGAGGTTGTTGTCCTGACACCACACGGCCAGGTCTCTGACCTCCTCCCTATAGGCTGTCTCATCGTTGTCGGTGATCAAGCCTACCACTGTTGTGTCGTCGGCAAACTTAATGATGGTGTTGGAGTCGTGCCTGGCCATGCAGTCATGGGTGAACAGGGAGTACAGGAGGGGACTGAGCACGCACCCCTGATAGCCCCCGTGTTGAGGATCAGTGTGGCAGATGTGTTGTTACCTACCCTTACCACCTGGGGGCGGCCCGTCAGGAAGTCCAGGATCCAGTTGCAGAGGGAGGTGTTTAGTCCCAGGATCCTTAGCTTAGTGATGAGCTTAGAGGGCACTATGGTGTTGAATGCTGAGCTGTAGTCAATGAATAGCATTCTCACGTAGGTGTTCCTCTTGTCCAGGTGGGAAAGGGCAGTGTGGAGTGCAATAGAGATTGAATCATCTGTGGATCTGTTGGGGCGGTATGCAAATTGGAGTGGGTCTAGGGTTTCTGGGATAATGCTGTTGATGTGAGCCATGACCAGCCTTTCAAAGCACTTCATGGCTACAGACGTCAGTGCTACGGGTCGGTAGTCATTTAGGCAGGTTATCTTAGAGTCCTTGGGCACGGGGACTATGGTGGTCTGCTTGAAACATGTTGGTATTACAGACTCAGTCAGGGACATGTTGAAAATGTCAGTGAAGACACTTGCCAGTTGGTCAGCACATGCTCGGAGTACACGTCCTGGTAATCCGTCTGGCCCTGCGGCCTTGTGAATGTTGACCTGCTTAAAAGTCTTACTCACATCGGCTACGGAGAGCGTGATCACATAGTCATCCGGAACAGCTGGTGCTCTCATGCATGCTTCAGTGTTGCTTGCCTCAAAGCGAGCATAGAAGTGGTTTAGCTCGTCTGGTAGGCTTGTGTCACTGGGCAGCTCGCAGCTGTGCTTCCCTTTGTAGTCTGTAATAGTTTTCAAGCCCTGCCACATCCGACGAGCGTCAGAGCCAGTGTAGTAAGATTCAATCTTAGTCCTGTATTGACTCTTTGCCTGTTTGATGGTTCGTCGGAGGGCATAGCGGGATTTCTTATAAGCGTCCGGGTTAGAGTCCCGTTCCTTGAAAGCGGCAGCTCTACCCTTTAGCTCAGTGCGGATGTTTCCTGTAATCCATGGCTTCTGGTTGGGGTATGTACGTACGGTCACTGTGGGGACGACATCATCGATGCACTTATTGATGAAGCCAGTGACTGATGTGGTGTACTCCTCAATGCTGTCTGAAGAATCCCGGAACATGTTCCAGTCTGTGCTAGCAAAACAGTCCTGTAGCTTAGCATCTGCGTCATCTGACCACTTTTTTATTAACCGAGTCACTGGTGCTTCCTGCTTTAGTTTTTGCTTATAAGCAGGAATCAGGAGGATAGAGTTATGGTCAGATTTGCCAAATGGAGGGCGAGGGAGAGCTTTGTATGCGTCTCTGTGTGTGGAGTAAAGGTGGTCCAGAGTTTTTTTTCCTCTGGTTGCACATTTAACATGCTGGTAGAAATTAGGTAGAACGGACTTAAGTTTCCCTGCATTACAGTCCCCGGCCACTAGGAGCGCTGCATCCGGATGAGCGTTTTCCTGTTCATTTATGGCCTTATACAACTCATTCAGTACAATCTTAATGCCAGCATTGGTTTGTGGTGGTAAATAGACAGCTATGAAAAATATAGATGAAAACTCTCTTGGTAAATAGTGCGGTCTACAGCTTATCATAAGATACTCTACCTCAGGCGAGCAAAACCTCGAGACTTCCTTAGTATTTGATTTTGTGCACCAGCTGTTGTTTACAAATATACACAGACTGCCACCCCTTGTCTTACCGGAGTCAGCCGTTCTATCCTGCCGATGTAGCGTATAGCCCGCTAGCTGTATGTTATCCATGGTAGACACAGGTATTGTGCTGGAGAAAATGAAAGGCAATTGGTGAAATTGCCCTTTAATTGCAATTGGAAATAAGATAAGAGGCATGTCATGAATACGAAAAATCAGTAAAAGGGCTCTTAATTGCTTTTTGGTAATCAGTCACCCTGAAGAATTTAAAGGGAATCCAAGATGGATTTCAATCTCATGATATCATGAGGATAGCTTTGAACTACCAGGAGACACGTCATCCTAGATTTAAATTTGAATAAAAGTTTGACGTCATAATGCCAATGAGATAACAAAAGTTAGAAGCACATAGATGAATAGCCTCTGTCAGAGGCTTTTAAAGCACAGAGGGTGGATGAATGGCCCAGGCTGCAGAGTGCATTGAATTATTTAATGTTGCTGTGCATTCATCATGTGCACTGGCCATATTGTACATATACTGAACAAAATATAAACAAACACCTAAAGTGTTGGTCCCATTTTTCATCAGCTGAAATAAAAGATCCCAGAAATTTTCCATAAGCACAAAAAGCTTATTTCTCTCAAATTTTGTGCACAAATTTGTTTACATCCCTGTTAGTGAGCATTTCTCATTTGCCAAGATAATCCATCCACCTGACAGGTGTGGTATATCAAGAAGCTGATTAAAAAGCATGATCATTACACAGGTGCACCTTGTGCTGGGGACAAGAAAAGGCAACTGTTTTGTCACACAACACAATGCCACAGATGTCTAAAGTTTTGAGGGATGTGCAATTGGCATGCAGACTGCAGGAATGTCTAACAGAGCTGTTGCCAGATAATTGCATGTTAATTTCTCTACCATAAGCTGCCTCCAACGTCATTTTTGAGAATTTGGCAGTACATCCAACCAGCCTCACAACCGCAGACCATGTGTAACCACGCCAGCCCAGGACCTCCACATCCGGCTTCTTCACCTGCGGGATCATCTGAGGAGGGTGAGGGGGAAAAACTCATTCTGATTGGCTGGGCCTGGCTCCCCAGTGGATGGACCTGACTCCTGCCCAGTCATGTGAAATCCATCAATTAGGGCCTATTGAATTTATTTCAATTGACTGATTTCCTTCTATGATCTGTAACTCAGTAAAATCTTTGAAATTGTTGCATATTGCATTTATATTTATGTTCTTTATAGTTGGCTTCAGATGAAAAGGTGCCTGGCTGGAAGATACAATTAGCTATCAATGTTACAGGTCATATCAGTAAATTCAACTGTGGGAAAACGTAAAACCTGCATTATGAATTGTCTGGCTTTTCATTTCATATTCAAAGGCAAGTAGGGAGGCCCCAGGTACAGTAGACTGAAAATATTCCATATCTCACTATAATAATGAGGACATACTTAGCCTCCTTGAGTTACTCAAAGTGCATCCTGTGTAACCCATTTTACCGGCCAGTTACATTTGAAATGGCTTATATGTTCATTAGTGAAAGGGTAAAGTACACTGAGTGTACAAATCATTAAGAACACCTGCTCTTTCCTTGACATGGACTGACCATGTGAATGCAGGTGAAAGCTATGATCCCTTATTGATGTCACTTGTTAAATCCACTTCAATCAGTGTAGATGAAGGGGAGGATACAAGTTATTAAAGAAGGATCTTTAAGCCTTGAGACAATTGAGACATGGATTGTGTATGTGTGCCATTCAGATGGTGAATAGGCAAGACAAAATATTTAAGTGCCTTTGAACGGGTATAATAGTAGGTGCCAGGCGTACCGGGTTGAGTGTGTCAAGAACTGCAACGCTGCTGGAGTTTTCATGCTCAACAATTTCCCGTGTGTATCAAGAATGTTCCACCACCCAAAGGACATCCAGCCAACTTGACACAACTGTTGGTAGCATTGGAGTCAACCAACATGGGCCAGCATCCCTGTGGAACTCTTTCGACACCTTGTAGAGTCCATGCCCTGACAAATTGGGGCTGTTCTGAGGGAAAAAGGGGGAGGCTCAATATTGTTCTTAATGTTTTGTAGACTGATAAATGCAAATGGAGGAACGTGAGCCCATTACGCCTCTTCATAATCTGAGTTACCCAGAAGTAAAATAATTTTGCGAAATTTTGTCATTTCCGGTTTTACTTCTGGGGGGAATGCTGTTAACAATTGTGATTACCTTTGTGCAAAGGAAGGAAGCGAAGTATCCTCCCTCGCAAACGGAAACTCTCAGCCAAACCCCTCCCTTCCACTCATTTCACCTGTGTTTATCATGGCCAAAAAGCTATTTTGTTTTCATGGATTTTTACGATATAGCCAATTTTGACTGGCTGTGGAATCTAGTGGAAGCCGTTTATCATCCCGCCTTCGTCCAATCCTGATTTGTCCAAATAATCAATGACGAAAACAACAAACCAGGAACTACTGCTGCTCATAACCACATAATTATATGTGAGCCTTGACTGATTCTCGCCATTTCATGTCCACGAGAATCTGTCCACGAGAGATTGTCCTCTTCACAACTGTCACTTGCAAACTCATTCTGTCTGCATCTGGAATTACCCCTGGGCCAAAGACTGGTTGGCAATACTGAAATGAGAAGCCATTACTTATTCATTTATATGCTATCTTAAGCAGAGCTTCTCTTTCCTCTATCAGTAGCATGTGATGCAAGACAACCACAAACCCCCACTTACTCCCTCCAATGACAGAAATCACTCAACTCATGTATGCGTGGGTGTGCTGCAAATGGCTGGGATGAATATGATGTGTCCTCAAATTCTGTGTTATTTGATGCTTCTGCCATAAAACAAATGCTTACTGTGCATTAATGTAATGCACACACATCAATGTGAACTTAATATTGTACTGAAAAAATTAAAGGCTTTGAAAATGCCTCCTAACTTGAAGACATTTAAAATAATAATATTTGTGTCATATGACAACTCATGCTTCACAGATTCATCCAGCATGCTCTCTTGAGGTCTGTTGAACTGCAGATGAGGCATAACATATTCATAGATGATAGATTTTCATCATCATTTGGTTGATAGATGACAAAGTTACACCTGTTGTATGGTTTCCATTTTAGGACATCCTCAGCCTCATACTGCTTCCTTGACTAGATTTTCACGTTTCATACCAAAAAAGGGTCTCTGTCTAGCACCTTTTTTTTATTAATTCAATAGATGAGACTGAAACATTCAGTCAAAGGTATTAAATAACCAGAGCTTAAACAAACTGAATTTAATTAGTTTTTATTCCTCGCGTGTTAGCTCAATACCTTTTGTTCCCTTTTTGCTTACAATAGGCTTTTCCTCGTGACTATTGGCCACTATCCCTCATTTCCAGACCCTCCTCAGTGGTATATTCATTATCAACTTCCACTTTTTATGAGCTATCTGTAATGGCTCTTGACCAATTATAAAGCGTTGGGATAATTAGTTGCTTGGGCGAGTGAGTAGGCTCCAAAATGTTTGTGCTGGAGGGGAACTTTGGGAGAAATATGTCACTGGAGGGAGAGAGTGAGAGGGAGAAATGGAGAAAAAGAGAGAGTGAGAGAGAGATGAATAGAATGAAAAAGAGAACGAGAGAGGGAAGAAGAGTTATTCAGTTCACTGGAGTAGCAGCAACACTGATGGAGGGAGGAGGAACACTCAAGTAGATCCCCCTTGCAATCTCCAAGCATTGTTGACATATTAAAATACATATTTTTATAGGGTCATGTACTCTGTCCTCTTTCTTGAAGCTCTGATGCCACTGAGCAATAAGATACATAGGTTGTATCCTATGTACATCTACCCACCTTCTCTGTCTAAACCTCCTCCAGATAATGCCAGGGAATACATCAATGTGGGCTGAATCTTAAGGCTTTGTTTCTGTTTGTGTTTATCAGTCTCCCACAGATCCCCTATAGTGTAGGCGTCTGGGGTAATGGATTAGAGCGTTGGTGTCAGCGATAGCATGCTTGAGAAAGAGCTGCATATTTCAGTGTCTGTCTTTCTCTTTCTTTGTGCCTGTGTGATGCCTGTGTTTTTCAAGGAAGGAAGAGTTTCACACTGCCACTGATATGCCTATCGGCACGATGGTCCAGTGTGGGCACAGTGTACAGTGGTCTACACTAATGATGTGAAAAGGCTGGGTGTTAAAAGTGCAGTAGAAGGCAGACCAGACTATGAGGATTTGTTTTGGTGTGTGGTTTGGGGAATAGGGAGGTTAGCATTTGCTCTTCTGGCGAGGACACCATGGAATGTTTACAAATAAAATCCAATGTGAATGTGATACCTGTTGCATTCCAGAAGGATGTCATGATTTCATATTTTTTGGGGGATTTAGTATAAACAGTACAGAAAAAAGCCATGTGGCAACAATAACTGTGACTCAGTGTTGTAATTAGTGTTGGAAAGGGAGGGTATATTACTGGAAACTTTCAGTAAACTACCAGAATTTTGGTAACTTTCAAGTTTTTTATTACATTATCAGATGACATCTAATGGCCTTTTTTGGGTACTTCAGATTATCACAGGTGTCTGTAATTATCTCAGCTGTATTATACAGCTGAAGTCGGAAGTTTACATACACTTAGGTTGGAGTCATTCAAATTCGTTTTTCAACCACTCCACAAATTTCTTGTTAACAAACTATAGTTTTGGCAAGTCGGTTAGGACATCTACTTTGTGCATGACACAAGTAATTTTTCCAACCATTGTTTACAGACAGATTATTTCACTTATAATTCACTGTATCACAATTCCAGTGCGTCAGAAGTTTACATACACTAAATTGACTGTACCTTTAAACAGCTTGGAAAATTCCAGAAAATGATATCATTGCTTTAGAAGCTTCTGATAGGCTAATTGACATCATTTGAGTCAATTGGAGGTGTACCTGTGGATGTATTTCAAGGCCTACCTTCAAACTCAGTGCCTCTTTGCTTGACATCATGGGAAAATCAAAAGAAATCAGCCAAGACCTCAGATTTCTTTTTTTGGAGTCTGGTTCATCCTTGGGAGCAATTTCCAAACGCCTGAAGGTACCATTTTTATCTGTACAAACAATAGTACGCAAGTATAAACACCATGGGACCACGCAGCCGTCATACCGCTCAGGAAGGAGATGCGTTCTGTCTCCTAGAGATGAACGTACTTTGGTGCGAAAAGTGCAAATCAATCCCAGAACAACAGCAAAGGACCTTGTGAAGATGCTGGAGGAAACAGGTACAAAAGTATCTATATCCACAGTAAAACGAGTCCTATATCGACATAACCTGAAAGGCCGCTCAGCAAGGAAAAAGCCACTGCTCCAAAACCGCCATAAAAAAGCCAGACTACGGTTGGCAACACATGGGGACAAAGATCGTACTTTTTGGAGAAATGTCCTCTGGTCTGATGAAACAAAAATAGAACTGTTTGGTCATAATGACCATCGTTATGTTTTGAGGAAAAAGGGGTAGCGCTTGCAAGCCGAAGAACACCATCCCAACTGTGAAGCATGGGGGTGGCAGCATCATGCTGTGGGGGTGCTTTGCTGCAGGAGGGACTGGTGCACTTCACAAAATAGATGGCATCATGAGGAAGGAAAATTATGTGGATATATTGAAGCAACATCTCAAGACATCAGTCAGGACGCTAAAGCTTGGTCGCAAATGGGACTTCCAAATGGACAATGACCCCAAGCATACTTCCAAAGTTGTGGCAAAATGGCTTAAGGACAACAAAGTCAAGGTATTGGAGTGGCCATCACAAAGCCCTGACCTCAATCCTATAGAAGACGTGTGGGCAGAACTGAAAAAGCATGTGCGAGCAAGGAGGCCTACAAACCTGACTCAGTTACACCAGCTCTGTCAGGAGGAATGGGCCAAAATTCACCCAACTTATTGTGGGAAACTTGTGGAAGGCTACCCGAAATGTTTGACCCAAGTTAAACAATTTAAAGGCAATGGTACCAAATAATAATTGAGGGTATGTAAACTTCTGACCCACTGGGAATGTGATGAAATAAATGAATGGGTTTGTGTGCATGGAACACATTTTTATATTGGATAAGCTAGGATCTAATCATTTGCATCTACAGTTGAAGTCGGAAGTTTACGTACACTTAGGTTGGAGTCATTAAAACTCATTTTTCAACCACTCCACAAATTTCTTGTTACCAAACTATAGTTTTGGCAAGTCGGTTAGGACATCTACTTTGTGCATGACACAAGTAATTTTTCCAACAATTGTTTACAGACAGATTATTTCACTTATAATTCACTGTATCACAATTCCAGTGGGTCAGAAGTTTACATACACTAAGATGACTGTGCCTTTAAACAGCTTGGAAAATTCCAGAAAATGATGTCATGGCTTTAGAAGCTTCTGATAGGCTAATTGACATCATTTGAGTCAATTGGAGGTGTACCAGTGGATGTATTTCAAGGCCTACCTTCAAACTCAGTGCCTCTTTGCTTGACATCGTGGGAAAATCAAAAGAAATCAGCCAAGACCTCAGAAAATAAATTGTAGACCTCCACAAGTCTGGTTCATCCTTGGGAGCAATTTCCAAACGCCTGAAGGTACCACTTTCATCTGTACAAACAATAGTACGCAAGTATAAACACCATGGAACCACGCAGCCGTCATACCTTTCAGGAAGAAGACGCGTTCTGTGTCCTAGAGATGAACGTACTTTGGTGCGAAAAGTGCAAATCAATCCCAGAACAACAGCAAAGGACCTTGTGAAGATGCTGGAGGAAAAAGGTACAAAAGTATCTATATCCACAGTAAAACGAGTCCTATATCGACATAACCTGAAAGGCAGCTCAGCAAGGAAGAAGCCACTGCTTCTAAACCGCCATAAAAAAGCCAGACTACGGTTTGCAACTGCACATGGGGACAAAGATCTTACTTTTTGGAGAAATGTCCTCTGGTCTGATGAAACAAAAATAGAACTGTTTGGCCATAATGACCATCATTATGTTTGGAGGAAAAAGGGGATAGCTTGCAAGCCGAAGAACACCATTCCAACCGTGAAGCACGGGGGTGGCAGCATCATGCTGTGGGGGTGCTTTGCTGCAGGAGGGACTGCTGCACTTCACAAAAAAGATTGCATCATGAGGAAAGAAAACTATGTGGATATATTGAAGCAACATCTCAAGACATCAGTCAGGAAGTTAAAGCTTGGTCGCAAATGGGTCTTCCAAATGGACAATGACCCCAAGCATACTTCCAAAGTTGTGGCAAAATGGCTTAAGGACAACAAAGTCAAGGTATTGGAGTGGCCATCACAAAGCCCTGACCTCAATCCTACAGAAAATGTGTGGGCAGAACTGAAAAAGCGTGTGCGAGCAAGGAGGCCTACAAACCCGATTCAGTTACACCAGCTCTGTCAGGAGGAATGGGCCAAAATTCACCCAATTTATTGTGGGAAGCTTGTGGAAGGCTACCCGAAACATTTGACCCAAGTTAAACAATTTAAAGGCAATGCTACCAAATACTAATTGAGTGTATGTAAACTTCTGACCCCCTCTGAATGTGATGAAAGAAATATAAGCTGAAATAAATAATTCTCTCTACTATTATTCTGACATTTCACATTCTTAAAATAAATTGACCTAAGACAGGGAATTTTTACTAGGATTAAATGTCAAGAATTGTGAAAAACTGAGTTTAAATGTATTTGGCTAAGGTGTATGTAAACTTCAGACTTCAACTGTATAAAATAATCAAATAAGAATGAAAAAGCTGTAAAACATTATCCTAAATATAAACCATCAACTTAGTGAATACCATTGGTGTTTAATATGAGGGTTTCAGCATGAAATATCTTTCATATCTTTTTTAACATACTTTTATTTATTTCACTATGTCAATATGTCTTTGTTGTCAATGTTTAGGCGCCAAACTGATGGTAATTGTGAAAAAAGTTAAACGTTGGAAGAATTGCAGAGTTCATTGAAAAAAATGCCATTGTTGATTATATATTTTTTTTCTCTTGAACCATATGGTCTATCCACTAGAAACTCATGGACAATATGGACACCCAAATGTATACTATATCAGATTTTTTCTTTAAGGTATTCAAATATATACTGAACACAAATATATATGCAACATGCAACAATTACAATGATTTTACTGAGTTACAGTTCATATAAGGAAATCAGTCAATTGAAATAAATGGGTGGGCCTGGGAGGGCATAGGCCCACCCACTTGGGAGCCAGGCCCACCCACTGCGGAGCCAGGCCCAGCCAATCAGAATGAGTTTTTCCCCACAAAAGGGCTTTATTACAGACAGAAATACTCTTCAGTTTCATCAGCTGTCCAGGTGGCTGGTCTCAGACGACCCCGAAGGTGAAGAAGACAGATGTGGAGGTCCTGGGCTGGCATGGTTACACATGGCCTGTGATTGTGAGGCCGGTTGGACGTACTGACAAATTCTCTAAAATGATGTTGGAGGCGGCTTATGGTAGAGAAATGAATATTACATTTTCTGGCAACAGCTCTGGTGGACATTCCTGCAGTCAGCATGCCAATTGCATGCTCCCTCAAAACTTGAGATATCTGTAACACTGTGTTGTGTGACAAAACTGCACATTTTAGAGTGGCCTTTTATTGTCCCCAGCAGAAGGTGCACCTGTGTAATGATAATGATGTTTAATCAGCTTCTTGATATACCACACCTGTCAGGTGGATGGATTATCTTGGCAAAGGAGAAATGCTCACTAACAGGGATTTAAACAAATTCTATATTTTTGTTCAGTGTAAATTACCAAAATTACCATAGATTGCCATTGATTACCTGTTCATTACAAAAATTACTGAAAATTCTGCTAACTTTATTAATTACCAGTAGCCTGCATCCCTAGTTGGAATTCCAACACTGATCCTCATCTGGCAGGGCTCCCAATCCCTATCATCCTGTACATTTCATGTGAAGCAGGGCACCACAGCGAGATAAAAACAGGATGACATCAATATTGACCTACCTGGATGTAGAGATAGGAGGAGGAGACTGGATTCTCACGCACTGGGAGGAGGATATAGCGTGTTCCTCTCCTAGCTGCTTCTCCGCAGCATGTGCTGAAGGCAGGGAGCAGTCAGGGTGGCAGTGCGCTTTCCTTAAGTGATGGGAGTCATTATATGATCATATTTCAGGTTAAACGGATGTGAGAGCAATCAAGAGCCTAGAGCTACAGAGGCACGTGCCCCCTCCAGTAGTGGTATGTGGGTAAAATGATTGAGGAAGCCAAGCCAGGAAAAAATCTATATTACAACCTATGTGTTGTGATAATTGCGTTTGCTCTATTTTATTCATTTATTTATTTGCGTTTGCTCTATAACCTGTTAGTTTATATGCCTTGCCACCATGATACAGTGGGGAAAAAAAAGTATTTAGTCAGCCACCAATTGTGCAAGTTTTCCCACTTAAAAAGTGAAAATAAGTATTTGGTCAATAACAAAAGTTTCTCAATACTTTGTTATATACCCTTTGTTGGCAATGACACAGGTCAAACGTTTTCTGTAAGTCTTCACAAGGTTTTCACACACTGTTGCTGGTATTTTGGCCCATTCCTCCATGCAGATCTCCTCTAGAGCAGTGATGTTTTGGGGCTGTCGCTGGGCAACACGGACTTTCAACTCCCTCCAAAGATTTTCTATGGGTTTGAGATCTGGTGACTGGCTAGGCCACTCCAGGACCTTGAAATGCTTCTTACGAAGCCACTCCTTCGTTGCCCGGGCGGTGTGTTTGGGATCATTGTCATGCTGAAAGACCCAGCCACGTTTCATCTTCAATGCCCTTGCTGATGGAAATCTCACGATACATGGCCCCATTCATTCTTTCCTTTACACGGATCGTCGTCCTGGTCCCTTTACAGAAAAACAGAAAAACAGCCCCAAAGCATGATGTTTCCACCCCCATGCTTCACAGTAGGTATGGTGTTCTTTGGATGCAACTCAGCATTCTTTGTCCTCCAAACACGACGAGTTGAGTTTTTACCAAAAAGTTCTATTTTGGTTTCATCTGACCATATGACATTCTCCCAATCCTCTTCTGGATCATCCAAATGCAATCTAGCAAACTTCAGACGGGCCTGGACATGTACTGGCTTAAGCAGGGGGACACGTCTTGCACTGCAGGATTTGAGTCCCTGGCGGCGTAGTGTGTTACTGATGGTAGGCTTTTTTACTTTGGTCCCAGCTCTCTGCAGGTCATTCACTAGGTCCCCCCGTGTGGTTCTGGGATTTTTGCTCACCGTTCTTGTGATCATTTTGACCCCACGGGGTGAGATCTTGCGTGGAGCCCCAGATCGAGGGAGATTATCAGTGGTCTTGTATGTCTTCCATTTCCTAATAATTGCTCCCACAGTTGATTTCTTCAAACCAAGCTGCTTACCTATTGCATATTCAGTCTTCCCAGCCTGGTGCAGGTCTACAATTTTGTTTCTGGTGTCCTTTGACAGCTCTTTGGTCTTGACCATAGTGGAGTTTGGAGTGTGACTGTTTGAGGTTGTGGACAGGTGTCTTTTATACTGATAACAAGTTCAAACAGGTGCCATTAATACGGGTAACGAGTGGAGGACAGAGGAGCCTCTTAAAGAAGAAGTTACAGGTCTGTGAGAGCCAGAAATCTTGCTTGTTTGTAGGTGACCAAATACTTATTTTCCACCATAATTTGCAAATAAATTCATTAAAAATCCTACAATGTGATTTTCTGAATTTTTCTCAATTTGTCTGTCATAGTTGACGTGTACCTTTGATGAAAATTACAGGCCTCTCTCATCTTTTTAAGTGGGAGAACATGCACAATTGGTGGCTGACTAAATACTTTTTTCCCCCACTGTATATAGGCCTAAGGCCGAATCAATAAGAAGATAAAGTGGCAGAATAAATTCAACCACACCTTTGTCTCATCACAAAACCAGAGTGCAACAACACAAAGCATATTGCATGTAACAAACAGTTACATGACCTACAGCATGGTCAATTAAGTTAATGTTTCCTACATTTTCAGACTACTAAACAACTATTGATTTAGAACCACAGAGAGTTACCGCAAGTCGCAAAGAAAACAGGAGCTGCCTCCACTATTCCAGCACCATTTCAACATAATCAAATCATCTATGTTTAGTCTAATACATTGACAAGATACCAAACACAATTTAGTCCAATCAACGTAAGCTAAATATGATGGGGCTGTCCATGGGACTGATTTCTGTGTGTGTGTGTGTTCAAGTAGAAAAAAACATCCTAATATCATATATTATATATTTCTTAATTCCATTCTTGTACTTTTAGATTTGTGTGTATTGTTGTGAATTGTTAGATATGACTGCACTGTTGGAGCTAGGAACACAAGCATTTCGTTAAACCCGCAATAACATTTGAGTTGGAACATGTTGACTCACCCTACTTGTAGAGAAATGCCAATGCCATCCTCCTCTCTTTCATGTTGCCGAAATGGTCTATAACTCTGTCGTACAGTAGGCTACACGCGTTTAGTTTTTGTTGTCCTGGCTAAAATGCTTGCTCGCTAGGCTAACTTCATTTAATGGGCAACGATGAGCCAGCTAGGTAACATTAGCCTACTACATCTAGCTACATATTGAACTTCTCAGGCCAGGGGCACAATGTATGAATTTATGGTTGGATTAGAATCGCCGTGATAATCATTGGCTAGCACGCATAGCCACGGGAAGATGTTTCGGGGTGGGGGTGCTGCGATTTTTCCCTCGCTACAGACGGCTATATCTGTACACTAATACAGGACTAGTAAAGGCCCAGTGCACTACTTTTGTGGAAAATAAATAAACAAAACATCGGATTTTTTCAGGGGGTGCTGCAGCACCTTCAGCACTCCTACTTCCTGTGGCTATGCCAGTATGGAAAATTAAGTAAAACCACTAGCCCAAATCCCTATCTCCATCCATGGCTAATTTAGGAAAGGGCCAATTTTAGCTAGTTAGCCACTGGAGGACAACAACACAACGAGATGCAACAATTCAAGTTTTTTTGTCAATGATGTTTGGCTTTTGTTGTGATTGGTGTGAAGCCAAATCAAAACTGGCTTCCCTTGACACTTTCTTTTGGTGCGCCAGGACCATTAACAGTTGAGCTCAAGGCTGATTGGCTATTATTTTTTATTTTTTTTGTCAAGGTAGGCCAAATGCTCACTGGCTTCCTTTGCATTCAATCCTACGGGTGGCAACAAAACTATTTTTGTCAAAAATGTTATAAATTGATTTGCATTTTAATGAGGGAAATAAGTATTTGACCCCCTTTCAATCAGAAAGATTTCTGGCTCCCAGGTGTCTTTTATACAGGTAACGAGCTGAGATTAGGAGCACACTCTTAAAGTGAGTGCTCCTAATCTCAGCTTGTTACCTGTATAAAAGACACCTGTCCACAGAAGCAATCAATCAATCAGATTCCAAACTCTCCACCATGGCCAAGACCAAAGAGCTCTCCAAGGATGTCAGGGACAAGATTGTAGACCTACACAAGGCTGGAATGGGCTACAAGACCACCGCCAAGCAGCTTGGTGAGAAGGTGACAACAGTTGGTGCGATTATTCGCAAATGGAAGAAACACAAAATAACTGTCAATCTCCCTCGGCCTGGGGCTCCATGCAAGATCTCACCTCGTGGAGTTGCAATGATCATGAGAATGGTGAGGAATCAGCCCAGAACTACACGGGAGGATCTTGTCAATGATCTCAAGGCAGCTGGGACCATAGTCACCAAGAAAACAATTGGTAACACACTACGCCGTGAAGGACTGAAATCCTGCAGCGCCCACAAGGTCCCCCTGCTCAAGAAAGCACATATACAGGGCCGTCTGAAGTTTGCCAATGAACATCTGAATGATTCAGAGGAGAACTGGGTGAAAGTGTTGTGGTCAGATGAGGTGTTTTTCTGCTAAGGGGACAGGACAACTTCACCGCATCAAAGGGACGATGGACGGGGCCATGTACCGTCAAATCTTGGGTGAGAACCTCCTTCCCTCAGCCAGGGCATTGAAAATGGGTCGTGGATGGGTATTCCAGCATGACAATGACCCAAAACACACGGCCAAGGCAACAAAGGACTGGCTCAAGAAGAAGCGCATTAAGGTCCTGGAGTGGCCTAGCCAGTCTCCAGACCTTAATCCCATAGAAAATCTGTGGAGGGAGCTGAAGGTTCGAGTTGCCAAACGTCAGGCTCAAAACCTTAATGACTTGGAGAAGATCTGCAAAGAGGAGTGGGACAAAATCCCTCCTGAGATGTTTGCAAACCTCGTGGCCAACTACAAGAAACGTCTGACCTCTGTGATTGCCAACAAGGGTTTTGCCACCAAGTACTAAGTCGTGTTTTGCAGAGGGGTCAAATACTTATTTCCCTCATTTACGGACGGGGGGCAGAGCTCATTAACAGTTGAGAGCTGCCAGCTCTGGCTCTCATTCTCTTTCATTCATTCATTCCTACATGGTGACGACATCTGTGTTGATGAGTAAGCAGAGACGCCAGGTTCCTTTCAGTGCTGCTAGTATAAACACTGTTATCTTAACACCCTCATGCTCATTACTGAGACACAGAGGGTATTTTTCTAATTTATTCTGTGTCTAAAGCTTTAGATAACCCAATCAGCTTCTGTCTGTCAGTCACGGCCACTTCAGAGGCATCGGTGGAGTGCTTTGTTGTGGGTCTGGCTGGGGTGTATGGGAGGTTGAGAACCATGAGAGCCATTACAGTGGCAGGAATAGGTAACTGTTGGAAACTAATGAGCTATTTGCCCTCTCTCACTTACGCTGCAAAGATGAAAAGGACAATGACAATGCAACATTTGTCGACTGAAGATGACAAAACACTGACTAAGACTAAGGCCAACACAACCACAATGTGTTCAACATTATTGAATCAAATTATTGGAAGCATAATATAAATGTTCAACTACAGAATTCCATTCTATTAACATAACCTCTCAATAAGACATTTAAAAAATGCCTCAAGCAAACGGTCTTCTTTTTATTTCCGTGTTGAGTTTGTGAATATATATTACCCATAAGAAATGGTTAACTGGCACTGATCTCTACACAATCATCCTGAGAGAAAAATACTTTTCAATTTCTTCAACTTAACTGAAGTAGTCATACCAAGGTAATTACTAAATTAATATTCTTTCTACAGTGGATCTGAGCTATTTCAGAATTTGTGAGCAACAATGTTTTGATCAAAAGAAAAACGGATAACTTAAGAATGATTCAGCAGGAGAAGTGCAGGAAGTGATTTTGGATTAGAACTGAGATAGTGACTCTGGGTTTATCCAATCAAAAGAAAAGGATGCCCTATTTTCTGAATAAACTACACATTTTAGTGGAGGGGTCCATGGAGGAAGTTAATTAATTCAAAGCTCTCCTGTGCTTACTGTACAGAAATACAGCTATTGAATTGGCATAACCAGCCAAACTACCAGGAGGAAAGAAAACTACTCCCTTCTTGTCTTACTGTGTTTTCAAAGTGTTTGAGGGGCAATGGAATTGTTATGCTGTGTTTTTTTCTCTTAATCAATCTAGGTGGAAAAGGACACTATGTCCTGCAAAAGCAACCCTGCAACTGCTTGAGAGAAACAGAACATAACGTATTATAGTGGAGACTGAGTGAGAAACTGCTAGGCTACCAACTAAAACCACTAGGATGACTCAAAGCTTGTCCTTTCTTTAAGTTTGTAAGGCTACTGTGTACATTACAGGGCAGGGATTTATCGGCCCAGTCCCCCTGATGCTGCCCCCTCAGCTGGGAGTCTGTACAGTAGCAACATAGGCAGGCATCTCTCTGTACTGAAGAAAATCAACTGAACTACATCAGCTATGCTTCATCAGGCTTAGAAACGGCACCATGAAGAGTAGCCTTTACAGGGCACTATACGGTAAGGTGATATGGGGTGTGTACTACATCATATAACAGACCATCGTATAAGGTCATACAGTACATGCTTATGACACTTCTTATGCTTTATAGCCACATCATAATGCATTAAACCATTATAAAGTGTTACAGAGTATTGAATAGGGAAATAATAACTCTCTTTGTTTGATATATAACTGTAGGTCCTATACGCTTAATATAACTGTAGTTCCTATATTCTTAACCGCAGTGATAACGTGCAAACCCTTGGTGGTTGTGGCTCCATTGGTGGGGGGTGAATGGCCAACAGAGGATCACAGAGAGGTTTATGTCAGTGAATGGAAGTTGTCTATAAGACACAAGAACAGGTTGTGACAAATCTGAATAGACATGAGTGGACCATGATTGATGGCTCAGAAAGACATTGAGGAGACAGGCGTGCATTTATGATCCAGTGCCATACTTTAAGTACAGCGAGGAATTGGAGACAGATGAAAAGTACTAGCTATAGGATGGATTACTTTCTTTCTTTCCATCCTGATTCCTGTCAAGATTGTAGTATCTGAACAGATGGAAGACTAGAGGAGAGTGAAGATGAATTGCACAGAGCATAATGTGAGGGTTGTGGTGTGGTTCACGAGTTCGGCTTCTCGCCATCTGATGAACATGTCGGAGTGGGTAGTAGTTGTCAGAGTTTGGTATGAGGGTTTTGCCGTGGATGGTGGTCAGGAAAGCCAGCCCCCGGTCGTGGATCGGGGTTGGAAGCTGGTCTGCCGGCAGGGTCAGCCCCCAGTCGTGAACTGTGGTTGTGCTGAGCCTGCTGGCAGGGCCAACCTCCTGCCGTAGGCTGAGATTGTGCTGGCCTTCCTGCTGGCGGGGCCAGCCCCCTAGTCATGAACCAATGTTGAGCTGGCCCGCCATATTTGCAGGCCGCCTGGAGGGTGACTCGATGGTGAGGAGGACGGGGTGGTGGCGGGTCAATGGATCAGCACGAACATGCAGTACAGACTGTTTGTTAGGCAGATGTACAAAGGCGTCAAGATAGATGTTTAAATACTATGAGGGTGGTTGAGGCAGGCTTCTGGCTAATGAAGATTGGATGCAGGTGAGCAGATTGGCATAGTCACGGCTCTATGTCCATATATGGATTTTCTTACTAATAGGCCACATTCAAATATGAGTGTCTGGGACCATATATGGAGTTCCTGCTCCTGGGCCACGTTCCAATATGAATGTCGGTGCCCATATACAGTATGAAGTTCCTACGCTAAGGCTGTGTACCAATACGGAAGACAATGCCCATATATGGAAGTTCCTGCTGTGGATTAGATGTGTCTTCTGAAACGTAAAGCTCTCCTCCCGAAACTGTGTGATAAACTACTACACATATCAGAGCATCATAAGTGACTGGTGAGACCAAGATGTTGGCATAGATTCAGCTAGGAATAAGATACCTGCTCTATCTCAAACACCATGTAGCTTACTGTACTGTCAACATCCCCTATGGTATTCTCTGTTTAGATTAATTTTAGGGCACCTGCTGCTGGCTTGGGCAGGCTCTGATATAGTGAACCCATTATTTCATACAGTATGTGGATACTTCTGCTGGACAGGGGAATTAGAGTATAAATTGTCCCACCGGAATATAGTACATCTCAGCACCATCCAAACACCTCAGAAAAATAAAGATGAGCCATTAAATTATAGAGTAAGAGCCAGCAGTCACAGGTGTGGAGGTGGTATAAACCAAAATGCTGTAAAAATCAGTGTTGAATCGCTCTGTCACATAACTTCTTAATCTGGAAAACAGAAAATACAGATTGACCAACAGGGGATGCCTTGATCTCTGAGACATCTCTGAGATGTTCACTGATTTCTTCATTGATCCCTCCAGTTGTCAGCCTTGACAATAGTTCCTCTAGCCTGGGGGAGTTAAGCCAGTAGCCAGTAGCTACAGAAATTGAATCATCAATATTTGATGACTAACCAGTGGTGTTGACTCTCAAAACATTCCCAACATTCCCAGTGAACATGATTAAACATCACCCATACACTGTATGCCCACAGAAAAGCCCCTGGTTCTATACTGTGTCACGATGGATGAGGGCTTATGAATCTTGAATGCAATCACTGTCAGCAGATAAGGTATGAAAAGCTATATACAAAGATTGCACAAGGTTCTATTAATCAGAACACAATAAATACATGTTCCTACTCGATGATCAGCACATTTCCATAAGCTAATATTTCCTTTAGCATGGCTGATGAGAGCAGGACCTTGTTAAACAAATGTAAGCAGCACTGAGTTATGATTCCGAATAAATGCGTAGTCATGCATTCCTGGGAGGGAAGGATTAATATTCTCTCTCCTTCAGCAGAAATGCCAGCAGAGCCTAAGGTTTGTCTTTCTCGCCTCCCTTGTGCGCCATTTACCAGTAGAGTGGACCGTAAATATCCTCAACTAAATCAATTAATCAGATATTACTGAGCAGTTTACCCACAGCATGCAGGGAGTATCTGTATGCCATTCAGACTTTAGGCCTGAACTAGGATGATGGAGGGAGAATCTCAAATGTCCAGATAGAAGCCCACCTCTGCCAGTTGAATGTGAGCAAGAATGATTTCAAGCCTAAACATGAGTCCAACAAGGTGTGAAATTCTCCTCTCCAAGTCTTGAACATGTGTTGAATCTCTGTTTCTCAATTCCCCAAATAAAACCACTATTCGTTTTCCTTGACCAGGCTGAAACCCATTTTATTATTGACCATGAGAGGATGCTTGTATGTATTAAATAGACTTCAACAAGCTTAGAGAGTGGTGAAGCAAACTGAGGGACATGTGCCTATGGGAGATGAGGAATGGAGGAATGGGACTGCATCTCCTGTTAGCTCCTTACTCTTTGGTTGTATGGGAAAGAAAATGTACAGTTAACACCTGTCACGAATTCCGCCGAGACTGCTCCTCCTCCTTGTTCGGGCAGGCTTCGCCGTTCGTCGTCCCCGGAGTACTAGCTGCTACCGTTTGATGTTCTCTATGTTTGTTTGGTTTTGTCTGGTTGGTGCACCTGTTTCATATCATGTATTGATTATGTCACCTATAAGTTTCCTTTGGTTTTGTTTGTAGTTGTGTGTTGTTGTACGCCTGTCCGTTGGTGTAGGTTTATTGTTTTCTTGTTGTTCGTGCTTTACGCACTTTACGCACTGTTTGCGTAATCGCTCGCCTCCTGTTTGTTGAGGCCCGTTGTTGTGTATTTTGCCTCTTTGACTATTAAAGTCGGATCGACTAAGCTTCTGTGTCCTGCGCCTGACTCCAAAACCGCATCCACATCAGCCTCTGACAGAACAACACACCTTTACAATGGAGTCAGCAGGAGCAGCGGCGGCGACCGAGTCGCTGGAGGATCGGGTCAGCTGGCAGGACGCCAGGATCCAGCAACTCGGCTCCGCCATGCAGATGAACACCCTGCGCCGATGGGAAAGGGGAGGCGTGCCCACACCTCCTCCTACATTACCACCACCATCGGCCAGTCCCACCAGACCAGCTCCGGAATCCAGTGGGATTCGGCTCTCGCTCCCGAGTGCGTATGATGGCACAGCAGCCGGATGTCAGGGGTTCCTCCTTCAGGTGGAACTCTACCTGGCCACCATACACCCGGCGCCCTCGGGATACGAGAGCGTTTCTGCCCTCATCTCCTGTCTCTCCGGCAAGGCGTTGGAGTGGGCCAACGCCGAATGGAGGGGAATAGACGCCGCCACCATCAGCTACGCGGAGTTCTCCCGCCGCTTCAGGGCTGTTTTCGATCACCCTCCTGAGGGTAAAGCGGCGGGGGAGCGTCTGTTCCACCTCCGACAGGGGAAGAGGAGCACACAGGAGTTCGCCCTGGATTTCCGGACTCTAGCGGCGGATGCGGGGTGGAATGAGAGGGCCATCATCGACCACTATCGGTGTAGCCTGCGTGAGGACGTTCGTCGAGAGCTGGCCTGCAGGGACACCAATCTGTCCTTCGACCAGCTAGTGGACATGTCCATCCGTCTGGATACCCTGCTGGCCACCCGCGGACGTCCCGAGATGGGGCCGTCCATTCTATCCCCCAGCACCTCCGAGCCGAGCCCAATGGAGCTCGGGGGTGCTGGCGCTAGAGAGAGAAGGAGAGAGAACCCGAGGGGGGCCGTCCCCTGCACCAGCTGTGGCCGTGGAGGACACACTGCGGCTAGGTGCTGGGGAGGGTCTCCAGGGAATCGGGGCAACAGGTCGCGCACTGGGGAGTCATTTCAGGTGAGTAGGCGCCCCACTCACCCAGAGCTCTCTGTTGTTCACTTGTGTATACCTGTGGTATTTCCTCAGGTTGCATCTCATTCCCAGCATAATGCGCTAGTCGAGTCAGGCGCAGCTGGGAATTTTATTGATCGGAAATGTTGTTCTAAGTTAGGGATTCCCCTCCTGCCCGTTGATGCACCCTTTCCTGTCCATGCCCTAGATAGCCGCCCGTTGGGATCTGGGTTGATTAGGGAGGTCACAGCGCCACTAAAGATGAAGACGCAGGGGGGTCATGAGGAGATTATTCAGTTGTACCTAATTGACTCTCCTGCGTATCCCGTGGTGCTGGGGCTTCCTTGGTTAATCACCCATGGTCCCCCCATTTTGTGGCAACAGAGGGCTCTCAAGGAATGGTCTGGCCAGTGTGTTGGGCGATGTTTAGGTGTTTCCGTTGGGGCGACCACGGTGGAGAGTCCGAACCAAGTGCCCGCAATGCACATTCCCCCCGAGTATGAGGATTTGGCACTCGTGTTCAGCAAGACGAGGGCGACGCGTTTGCCACCTCATAGGCAGGGAGATTGTGCGATAAACCTCCAGACAGGTGCGGCACTTCCGCGGAGCCATGTGTATCCTCTGTCTCAAGAGGAGACGGCGGCTATGGAGACATACATAGCTGAGTCCCTGAGACAGGGATACATACGGTCCTCCACTTCCCCTGCGTCCTCAAGTTTCTTTTTTGTGAAGAAGAAGGATGGAGGTTTGCGCCCGTGTATTGATTATCGTAGTCTCAATCAGATCACTGTGAAATACAGTTACCCTCTTCCTCTGATTGCGAGTATGACTGAATCATTACGCGGAGCGCGGTTCTTCACAAAACTGGATCTCAGGAGCGCTTATAACTTGGTGCGCATTAGGGAGGGGGATGAATGGAAGACGGCATTTAGTACCACCTCAGGTCATTATGAGTATCTTGTCATGCCATATGGGTTAATGAATGCTCCTTCAGTCTTCCAATCATTTGTGGACGAGATCTTCCGGGACCTGCATGGGCAGGGAGTGGTAGTGTACATTGACGACATCCTAGTGTACTCTGCTACACGAGCCGAGAATGTAGCCCTGGTGCGCCGAGTGTTGGGTAGGCTGTTGGAGCATGACTTGTATGTCAAGGCAGAGAAATGTCTGTTTTTCCAGGAGTCCATCTCCTTCTTGGGTCATCGGTTGTCCGCGTCAGGGGTGAAGATGGAGATTGACCGGGTGTCAGCCGTGCGTAACTGGCAAACCCCAACCACTGTTAAAGAGGTGCAGCAGTTTTTGGGTTTTGCCAATTACTACCGGAGGTTTATCCGGGGTTTTGGACAGGTAGCAGCTCCCATTACTTCCCTGCTGAAGGGGGGCCCGGTGCGTTTGCAGTGGTCGGCTGAAGCGGACAGGGCGTTTTGTAAACTGAAGGACCTGTTCACTTCGGCTCCGGTGCTGGCGCACCCGGACCCCGCTTTAGCGTTCCAGGTAGAGGTGGACGCGTCAGAGGCCGGTATTGGGGCAGTACTGTCGCAATGCTCCGGCACGCCTCCTAAACTCCGTCCCTGCACTTTTTATTCTAAAAAGCTCAGCCCGGCGGAGCGTAATTATGACGTAGGGGACAGGGAGCTGTTAGCCGTGGTTCAAGCCCTAAAGGTGTGGAGGCATTGGCTTGAGGGGGCTCAACACCCTTTTCTCATTCTGACTGACCATCGTAACCTGGAGTACATCCGGGCAGCTAGGAGATTGAACCCTCGTCAGGCTAGGTGGAACATGTTCCTGACCCGGTTCGTTTTTATGATCACTTACATCCCAGGGTCCCAGAACGGTAAGGCAGACACCCTGTCCCGGCGGTATGACACAGAGGAGAGGTCCATTGAGCCCACTCCCATACTGCCGGAGTCTTGTCTGGTGGCACCGGTGGTATGGGAGGTCGATGCGGAAATTGAGCGGGCGTTACGCACCGACCCTACTCCCCCAGAGTGTCCAGTGGGTCGGACGTACGTGCCGCTCGAGGTCCGTGATCGTCTCATTTATTGGGCTCATACGTCACCCTCCTCTGGACATCCAGGTATTGGCCGGACAGTGCACTGCCTTAGTGTTAAGTACTGGTGGCCAACATTGGCTAGGGACGTGAGGGTTTATGTCTCCTCCTGCTCGGTGTGCGCTCAGTGTAAGGCGCCTAGACACCTGCCCAGGGGTAAGTTACAACCCCTGCCCGTTCCACAACGGCCGTGGTCTCACCTCTCGGTGGATTTTGTCACGGACCTTCCCCCCTCTCAGGGGATTACCACTATTTTGGTCGTTGTGGATCGGTTCTCTAAGGCCTGTCGTCTCATTCCAATGCCGGGTCTCCCTACTGCCCTACAGACCGCTGAGGCTTTGTTCACCCACGTCTTCCGGCACTACGGGGTTCCCGAGGATATAGTGTCTGATCGGGGTCCCCAATTCACCTCTAGAGTCTGGATGGGCGTTCATGGAACGCTTGGGGGTCTCGGTTAGCCTTACCTCGGGTTACCACCCTGAGACTAATGGGCAGGTGGAGAGAGTGAACCAGGATGTGGGTAGGTTTCTGAGATCCTATTGCCAGGGCCGGCCGGAGGAGTGGTCGGGGTATATCCACTGGGCAGAGATGGCTCAGAACTCTCTCCGCCACTCCTCTACTAACCTGACCCCTTTTCAGTGCGTGTTAGGTTATCAGCCGGTTCTGGCACCATGGCATCAGAGCCAGATCGAGGCTCCTGCGGTGGATGAGTGGTTTCGGCGCTCGGAGGAGACGTGGAACGCTGCACACGTACATCTGCAGTGGGCCATCCGCAGGCAGAAGGCGAGCGCCGATCTCCACCGCAGTGAGGGTCCAGTCTACGCCCCTGGAGATCGAGTCTGGCTCTCAACTCGAAACCTGCCCCTTCGCCTGCCCTGCCGGAAGCTTGGCCGGCAGTTTGTGGGGCCATTTAAAGTCCTGAGGAGATTGAACGAGGTGTGTTACAAGTTGCAACTGCCTAATGACTATCACATTAACCCCTCGTTCCATGTGTCTCTCCTCAGGCCGGTGGTAGCTGGTCCACTCCAGGAGAGTGAGATAAGAGAGACCCCTCCGCCCCCACTGGACATCGAGGGGGCTCCGGCGTACTCAGTCCGGTCCATCGTGGATTCGAGACGTCGGATGGGGGGTCTACAATATCTCGTGGAGTGGGAGGGGTACGGTCCGGAGGAACGGTGCTGGGTGCCTAGGAGGGACATTTTAGATCCATCCCTCCTGACTGAGTTCCACCGTAGTCATCCTACGCGCCCTGCTCCACGTCCTCCTGGCCGTCCCCGAGGCCGGGGTCGGCGCACGGCTGGAGCAGCGCGTCAAGGGGGGAGTGCTGTCACGAATTCCGCCGAGACTGCTCCTCCTCCTTGTTCGGGCAGGCTTCGGCGTTCGTCGTCCCCGGAGTACTAGCTGCTACCGTTTGATGTTCTCTATGTTTGTTTGGTTTTGTCTGGTTGGTGCACCTGTTTCATATCATGTATTGATTATGTCACCTATAAGTTTCCTTTGGTTTTGTTTGTAGTTGTGTGTTGTTGTACGCCTGTCCGTTGGTGTAGGTTTATTGTTTTCTTGTTGTTCGTGCTTTACGCACTTTACGCACTGTTTGCGTAATCGCTCGCCTCCTGTTTGTTGAGGCCCGTTGTTGTGTATTTTGCCTCTTTGACTATTAAAGTCGGATCGACTAAGCTTCTGTGTCCTGCGCCTGACTCCAACACCGCAACCACATCAGCCTCTGACAACACCCAAGCAGAGTGAGTACTGTAAAGACACTTGTTATCTATTGATAGTTGTCTTCAGTCGTTTTGTTGTTTTTCTAATCCTTGAATGCACCTTTGAGGACTACTTTATATCTGATCAATGTGGCTTGCGAAAGTATTCACCCCCCTTGGCATTTTTCCTATTTTGTTGCCTTTCATCCTG
This sequence comes from Coregonus lavaretus, assembly GCF_964263955.1. NCBI lineage: Eukaryota > Metazoa > Chordata > Actinopteri > Salmoniformes > Salmonidae > Coregonus > Coregonus lavaretus. The sequence continues at coordinate 25,940,347 of NC_140009.1, forward strand.
GAATTAAAATGGATTTTTTGTGGGTTTGTATCATTTGATTTACACAACATGCCTACCACTTTGAAGATGCAAAATATTTTGTGTGTGACACAAACAAGAAATAAGACAAAAAACTGAAAACTTGAGCGTGCATTACTATTTACCCCCCCAAAGTCAATACTTAGCAGAGCCACCTTTTGCAGCAATTACAGCTGCAAGTCTCTTGGGGTATGTCTCTATAAGCTTGGCACATCTAGCCACTGGGATTTTTGCCCATTCTTCAAGGCAAAACTGCTCCAGCTCCTTCAAGTTGGATGGGTTCCGCTGGTGTACAGCAATCTTTAAGTCATACCACAGATTCTCAATTGGATTGAGGTCTGGGCTTTGACTAGGCCATTCCAAGACATTTAAATGTTTCCCCTTAAACCACTCGAGTGTTGCTTTAGCAGTATGCTTAGGGTCATTGTCCAGGCTCAAATTTCTGGAAGACTGAAACAGGTTTCCCTCCAGAACTTCCCTGTATTTAGCGCCATCCATCATTCCTTCAATTCTGACCAGTTTCCCAGTCCCTGCCGATGAAAAACATCCCCACAGTATGATGCTGCTACCACCATGATTCACTGTGGAGATGGTGTTCTCGGGGTGATGAGAGGTGTTGGGTTTGCGCCAGACATAGCGTTTTCCTTGATGGCCAAAAAGCTCAATTTTAGTCTCATCTGACCAGAGTACCTTCTTCCATATGTTTGGGGAGTCTCCCACATGCCTTTTGGTGAACACCAAACGTGTTTGCTTATTTTTTTCTTTAAGCAATGGCTTTTTTCTGTCCACTCTTCCGTAAAGCCCAGCTCTGTGGAGTGTACGGCTTTAAGTGGTCCTATCGACACGTACTCCAATCTCCGCTGTGGAGCTTTGCAGCTCCTTCAGGGTTATCTTTGGTCTCTTTGTTGCCTCTCTGATTAATGCCCTCCTTTTTTATTTTATTTTATTTCACCTTTATTTAACCAGGTAGACCAGTTGAGAACAAGTTCTCATTTACAACTGCGACCTGGCCAAGATAAAGCAAAGCAGTGCGATAAAAACAACAACAACACTGGTCCGTGTGTTTTGGTGGGCGGCGCTCTCTTGACAGGTTTGTTGTGGTGCCATATTCTTTCCATTTTTTAATAATGGATTTAATGGTGTTCCGTGGGAGGTTCAAAGTTTCTGATATTTTTTTATAACCCAACCCTGATCTGTACTTCTCCACAACTTGGTCCCTGACCTGTTTGGAGAGCTCCTTGGTCTTCATGGTGCCGCTTGCTTGGTGGTGTCCCTTGCTTAGAGGTGTTGCAGACTCTGGGGCCTTTCAGAACAGGTGTATATATACTGAGATCATGTGACACTTAGATTGCACACAGGTGGACTTTATTTAACTAATTATGTGACTTCTGAATGTCATTGGTTGCACCAGATCTTATCTAGGGACTTCATAGCAAACGGGGTGAATAAATATGCATGCACCACTTTTCTGTTATTGATTTTTTATAATTTTTTGAAACAAGTTATTTTTTTCATTTAAATTCACCAATTTGTACTATTTTGTGTAAGTCCATTACATGAAATCCAAATAAAAATCCATTTAAATTATAGGTTGTAATGCAACAAAATAGGAAAAATGCCAAGGGGGATGAATACTTTTGCAAAGCACCGTAATTCAAACTTTTCTTCAGGAGATACAGTATCATGTTGGGATGGTGTATCAATTCCCCAATTGCAATATTGCCCCCTAACAGCTCAAGATTCTTCATGTTTTCTTGAAATAGCCACATTGATCAGATATCAAAAGGAAATAAATGCACACCTTTCAGTTTATAAACCTCAGGGGACTTTACTATCTAAGAATTTGCTGAATACGAGCATTTCTGTTATCCGAAAAAAAAGAGAAGATACATTTTCAGTTAGTCACTGGGGTATTACACAAGTTCAGATAACAGTGACTGCTACTCAGGCGATGCTTTGACTCAGCATGCTACAGGAATTTAAATCACTACAGGAGCTAAGGCCTAAACCTCAACCATCATCCCACCTCCCAGATGGGCTGGCAGAGAACCTGCAATCTTGATTTGATCCCACTGCTCTGAACATTTATCAGGTTTTCAAAAACTGACATTAGCCTGTCTGAGAGGTCCCAAGAGCTTGGTTATGCTAGTTAGCTGTGAATCTGTCGCTGGGGAGAAGTATGTCCTGGAGCCCAGTTTGACACTGTGTCGCTTAGATCTGCCATTCAGCCCCCCTCTCCCCCTGGGTGGTGTGTGAGTTATCACTCCCACGCGAAACAGCTGTAAGGGCTGTGTCTGTGCTGCAGAGGAGAGATGACTGCTCCAGTGCCCCGTGGCTCACTGCTGTTTCACGGTAGGGGGCCAGGGCAGAACCATTTGAAGGTGGTAGGGAAACCCTAGGGCAATTCTTTCCCTCCTGGCCTGCCATACTGACCATTATACCATATTGCCCATGGCTCTTCTAGGCTACATCCCTTTCCCACGCTCTCATTTGCATTTACATATTCGTCACCCCCTCTCCTTTTCTCTCTTTTCTACTCTTGGTTTTCTCTTTCTCTGCCTTAGTTAATAATTTATCAAGTTTTGTTAAGTCTCAGAACCACTCCCAAAGGGCTTTGTGCTTACTTTGGCCAGACCAGAAGTTAACTGATGCAATTAGTACCAATATTTAATGAAATCAGTACAGAAATGATAGCTCTGGTCGCACGTTTGTTTTTCTACAGTAAATGGGAAATCTATGGGGGTTTAGATTTCTAACAGCATCATTTATTTTTTTGCTACCAACATGTCAGGCCTTAACGCCCCTGGTCAGATAGAGAAATTGACACTTACATCTGGTTTTTATGTTGGCTAACCTGCCAATTTTTCATCCTCTAATGGCTGTGGGTGAAACAATAAAGTTAAACTGGTGCCGCTAAATGTGCTGAGTACACAGAGGCTGTGTTTGTTTGGTAAGAAAGGAAAATAAAATGACTATAAAGTGTAGAAATCCATGTGCAGTTTTTCTGGTATCCCTCTGTCTAATGAGTAGACTAGAGGTGCCCTACTTTTACCCAAAAAGTGTGCAGCTGTAACACTACTGCACAAGAAGAGCAGACAAGACAAATATAGATAACATAATTAAATCAAACAATGCTAGAAAAAATAGGATGGGGCAGAGGAGTATCTTAAGACTGAACTGCATACCCAATGATAGCAAAGCCCTGGAGACATTCTAGGCACACAGTCATGAGGCATGCTGGGTAATGACAAGCAGTTATTTATATGTACACTTTGGTGGCTGTGATGGGCTCAGAGGAATCACAACATGCAGTTGACATATGAACATGTTAATTGCCAGTTAAGCTGGACAGGGCTTGAAGCTCAAGGTGGATCTCATGCGAATTAGCCAACTTCTTTCCTTCTCCCATCGTCCAATTCCATTTTTGCAGGTTACATTATATATTTCCAGTGGAACAAAGCACAGTTATCATGTGGACCATGGGGTTTGGTGTCCAATGCATAAACATGCAGAGTGATTCAGCAACCCAAGGCATACCGGTAGCATGCTTGAAACGATCCGATTTCGGAAATCCCTATGGGACCAATAAATGGGAGATTCTTTCCTTGAGCAGTAGAAGGAGAAGAAGGTGACATCACAGTTCTGCTCTCTGTCAAACAGCTTGATCTGATTGCATTACACTCATCTCGACAAGATACTGAAGTGTTTCTCTGTACAGACATAGGGTCGGGACGATACCAGTATAACAATACTTGTTAGTATCGTGGCAAGGAAACAAAGCACAAAGCGGATTTAACTTCTTTAGGAAAAACAACCCACATTTTGAAAACAAACATCATTATCTTGTCATCCAGAGTCACATTTATTTCCCAAGCCATAGCACACAATATTTTACATAGAGAAGGTTTTTAAAAAGGACCAAAATAGTTAGGTCTGCTTCGTGTGTAGATTTTTGCCATTGAAAAAATATTGCAAAACTGGGATCGTCCCGGCCCTAACAGATATACCATACAGTTTATCATTCACCCGTCATCCTCAGTCTGTTGCCTTAAATGTGACTGACATGTTGGCAGCTCACTTTATCAACCATCACATTATTCTCTCATTGACAAGGTGTTTGATGAAACTTCAATAAAATGTTCTCGTTGCAGAGAAAAATGAATAGGCACAGTGATGTATATCTGCTAACCAATCAATACATAATTTTCGCATGAACTTATCTGACTGTCTTTTCCATCCATCAACTCAGACAGAAATGACTGTGGATAATACTAGCCATTATTTCAGATGACTTGTTGTTGTGTTGTGCTCTGCTCCTGTAGTCAGGCCAGCTGGTCCAGCATACAGGAGCTTCTCTACAAGTGTTCTCTCTCTGAGCCATTGAACTAGTGCCTCTTAACCCCCAACCTCCACGGCTGTATCTTTGCACTACTTCTCCAATGCCACCTTAGCTGTTATTAATAGCACCTACAGTAAATCCAGTCCACTCCAGCAGGTTGGGCCTGCCTGGCTGTGTGTGATATAAAGCAGCTCCATGCAGTGACGTGATCATGGCAGACTAATGGCTTTCATTTAGGGTCTAACGGCTTGGTATTTGCCAGCCCCTGTTGTGTTGATGGATCTCTTAATTTTGAGTCATTTGTTTACCCAGATGCCATGCCCCCCACTCTGTCTAGTGTGTGCTCATTCTACACGTCACTCCCGCTGAGAAATAACAGAGCACAGACAAGGGCAAAGTCACTGGAATAAGATTAATATGACAAATTCGGATGTTGAAGCAGATGAGTGTCAATTAATGGTCTCCCTCAGGCAGGTTCAGATACTGGTTGTTTACCTGGAAATCACTATTTTGTTTGACACCATTTTTATAGCCAGCTTTGTTACTGGCAAGCGTTATTATACGCATTTGACTGCTTGTATCAATAAATTATACACTAGGCTAATAAAATATTCAAGTTTTGTTTTGAAACAAATGAATCTCAGATATGACATGATTGAATATCAAAGCCATATAACAAGTGGATAATCATTGGAACCATCATCATAATAGTGATAATAGGAAACTTGGCGTTGGTGCCAGAAAAAGTCTATACTGTTGATAGCATGTGATCCCTCATCATCATTGATGCCAAGTGCTGCTGACATTCCCTATGACCCAGGGCTGATATTGTACCCTGACATTATCAACCCAACTTGCATGGAGGTTTCTACCCAGCCAGACGAAGAGCTAATCTAATCCCTTGTCGGTCCCAGGGTTCCGGGGGGACTTAGTATGACAAGGTGGGAGTTTATAGGAGCTGGGAACATCTCTAGCAGGGATCCAAGGACCTGTCTTCAACCTTCAACTGAGACAAGATGATCAAAGGATCCAAAGTGTCGCTGAGGGCAGAGGCCCTGACTGACTGGCTGGCAGGTTAGAACTGAACTCATCATCAACAGAAGGCCAGTAGGTAGTGTGTCATCAACATGGCTGAGATTATGCCTACAGGAGAGATAACCTTTACCTGTCCTATAGGTACAGTCCATGATAGGAATACACTTTAGCAAACAATATCTGCTGAATTTTAATTATACAACTTCAGCCATTTTCCCTTCCAAACCAAGGTTAGACACAAGGCCAGGAGAGATGAGAACATGTTGAGTTGACACTAAATACTAAGTAAATGTCTGTATATGAACGCAGACTTAAAGATCTGATGAAGGTGAAGAGTGTCTTACTGTAACAACAACTCGATGGAGTGATTGTGATAGTATTCAGTTTGTGCATTGAATGGTTATTTATGATGTTATAGGTAATTCCTCAAGCTCCATGATGATGCTTTACTTTAACCTAATTTCCTCATAACATGCACCACATGTCAACTGTCCCAGTAGTCTCAGCTGTCTCATGTTGTTAACTTTAAAGTTTGCAAATAAAATATGTATGCTGGCTTTCACTGATTCTGTTTTGATCAAGCTTGTTCATGCATGTGGGAGATCATGTCAGGATTAACAGCACATATTTTAAAAAGGGAATTTTAAAGATTAATATTAGCATTTCCTATTAACAAAGGCACAACAATGGAGTTACAGTGCATTCGGAAAGTATTCAGACCCCTTGACTTTTTCCACATTTTGTTTCGTTACAGCCTTATTCTAAAATTCAATTGTTTTATTTCCTCAACCTACACACAATACCCAATAATGACAAAGCATTTTTTTTGTTCAGTTTTTTTTAAATGGATTTATAAAAAATAAACTGAAATATCACATTTAAATAATTATTCAGACCCTTTACTCAGTACTTTGTTGAATAACATTTGGCAGCAAATTCAGCCTCGAGTCTTCTTGGGTATGACGCTACCAGCTTGGCACACCATTCTTCTCTGCAGATCCTCTCAAACTCTGTCAGGTTGGATGGAGAGCGTCACTGCACAGCTTTTTTGTTTGATCGGGTTCAAGTCCGGGATCTGGCTGGGCCACTCAAGTACATTCAGAGACTTGTCCCGAAGCAACACCTGCATTGTTTTGGCTGTGTGCTTAGGGTTGTTGTCCTGCTGGAAGGTGAACCTTCACCCCAGACTGAGGTCTGAGCGCTCTGGTGCAGGTTTTCATCAAGGATCTCTCTGTACTTTGCTCCGTTCATCTTTCCCTCAAGCCTGACTAGTCTCCCAGTTCCTGCTGCTGAAAAACATCCCTACAGGATAGTGCCAGGTTTCCTCCAGACGTGACGCTTGGCATTCAAGCCAAATAGTTCAATCTTGGTTTCATCAGACCAGATAATCTTGTTTCTCATGGTCTGAGAGTCTTTAGGTGCCTTTTGGCAAACTCCAAGTGGGATGTCATGTGCCTTTTACTGAAGAGTGGCTTCCGTCTGGCCACTCTACCATAAAGGCCTGATTGGTGGAGTGCTGCAGATATGGTTGTCCTTCTGGAAGGGTCTCCCATCTACACAGAGGAACTCCGGAGCTCTGTCAGAGTGACCATCGGGTTCTTGGTCACCTCCCTGACCAAGGCCCTTCTCCCCGATTGCTCAGTTTGGCCGAGCGGACAGCTCTAGGAAGAGTATTGGTGGTTCCAAACTTCTTCCATTTAAGAATGATGGAGGCCACTGTGTTCTTGGGGACCTTCAATGCTGCTGACATTTTTTGGTAACCTTCCCCAGATATGTCTCTCGACACAATCCTGTCTCTGAGCTCTACGGACAATTCCTTCCACCTCATGGCTTGGTTTTTGCTTTGACATGCACTGTCAACTGTGGACCTTATATAGACAGGTGTGTGCCTTTCCAAATAATGTCCAATCAATTGAATTTACCACAGGTGGACTCCAATCAAGTTGCAGAAAAATCTCAAGGATGATCAATGGAAACAGGATGCACCTGAGCTCAATTTCCAGTCTTATAGCAAATGGTCTGAACACTTATGTAAATAAGGTATTTCTGCTTTTTATTTGTAATACGTTTTCAAACATTTCAAAAAACCTGTTTTACTTTGTCATTATGGGGTATTTTGTGTAGATTGAAGAAGAAAAACATTTACTTAATCCATTTTAGAATAAGGCTGTAATGTAACAAAATGTGGAAAAAGTCAAGGTGTCTGAATACTTTCCGAATGCACTGTAATCTATCGTTGGTGATTATATGAATTACACCTCACACTGGCTGTGGTAGACAGATCAGAAGCCTATAACCTGAGACTAATGTGCTTTTTATGTGATGTCCTTCATGTCAGGACAACCAGGAACATCTAGCTTTATGGGTTCAGAGAGACAAATGAGGAGGAGAGAAGGAAAGAGGGGCTGTAATTGGGTCCTGGGTACGTGTCATTCCACAGATAGAGGCCCCACTCCACTTTACATTGTGAACCTGCTCCCTTGTGAGATATCATTTATTTCTCTCTTGATTTGGGGTGCGACATAACCGTCTTTTTCTAGGCCTCATAAAATCCTGAACTGCAGCCATGTGAAGACAGATCGGAGGGGAAATGGAGAAACCAAGCTTCCTCTCAGATGACTGTGTTGAGATTGACAGATTGAGAGTACACACATGCCATAAAGACAATATATGTTTTCTTCTCCCTTCCCCTCATAATCCATGAGTGAAACCAAACAAACAACACTGAAAGAGTGACAGAGGAGAACATTTACATTTTTCTTCCCTCCTTTTCACTCTTCGCCATGTTTCTACAGACGTAGGATCTTAATTTGAGCCAGTTTGCTACAGCAGTAAGATAATCCTGCAGCAACAGGAAATATGAATTATTATGTGGATTATAATTAACCTTTTCACGTGTTCCAAATATCCCTAACGGTCGCCCCAGTGTGAGTTTTTTTGTGCGTGTGATGTCAGAATGCACTGTTTCAAAATGTGATTGTTACGCAATAGGACAGTTAATCCACACTGCCCTCAAATCAAGGCACGCTGCCTGCTAAATATATATAGGCTATGTTTCAATTTGTAAATTTCAAATTATTTTCAGACAAGTTTTATTTTCTAACAACAGTTTGAATTGACATGTGTTCCGACTCCTCATTTATTCACATAGAAGTAGGCCATTTCACTGTTGCGGACAATTTACGTTTGAGGCATTACTGAGCCGGACAAACGTCTCTCTTCTATGAGAGCCCAAGCACAAACGTAAAGTCCATCATTACTTTAAGACAAGAAGGTCAGTCAATACTGAAAATATCAAGAACTTTGAAAGTTTCTTCAAACCATCAAGCGCTATGATGAAACTTGCTCTCATGAGGAGTGGAAGACCCAGAGTTACCGCTGCTGCAGAGGATACGTTCATTAGAGTTATCAGACACATCTCAACATCAACTGTTCAGAGGGGACTGTGTGAATCAGGCCTTCATGGTCGAATTGCTGCAAAGAAACCACTACTAAAGGACACCAATAAGAAAAAGAGACCTGCTTGGGCCAAGAAACACGATCAATGGACATTAGACCGGTGGAAATGTGTCCTTTGGTCTAGAGTCCAAATTGGAGATCTTTGGTTCCAACCGCTGTGTCTTTGTGAGATGTGGTGTGGCTGAACGGATGATCTCCGCATGTGTATTTCCCACCGTAAAGCATGGAGGAGGAGGTGTTATGGTGTGGGTGTGCTTTGCTGGTGACACTGTCTGTGATTTATTTAGAAGTCAAGGCACACTTAACCAGCATGGCTACCACAGCATTCTGCAGCGATACACCATCCCATCGGGTTTGGGCTTAGTGAGAGACTATCATTTGTCTTTCAACAGGACAATGACCCAACACACCTCCAGGCTGTGTAAGGGCTATTTTACCAAGAAGGAGAGTGATGGAGTGCTGCATCAGATGACCTGGCCTCCACAATCCCCCGACATCAACCCAATTGAGATGGTTTGGGATGAGTCAGACGGCAGAGTGAAGGAAAAGCAGCCAACAAATGCTCAGCATATGTGGGAAATCCTTCAAGACTGTTGGAAAAGCATTCCAGGTGAAGCTGGTTGAGAGAATGCCAAGAGTGTGCAAAGCTGTCATCAAGGCTAGGGGTGGCTATTTGAATCTCAAATATACAATATATTTTGATTTGCTTAACACTTTTTTGGTTACTACATGATTCCATATGTGTTATTTCATAGTTTTGATGTCTTCAATATCATTCTACAATGTAGAAAATAGTACAAATATAGAAAAACCACGGAATGAGTAGGTGTGTCCAAACTTTTGACTGGTACTGTAAGTGCCTTATTACGTTATCATTATAGTTTCTGTACATCATTTTCTCATTTCTACTGTAGCACACCGTGTGCATGTATGGAGCATCATGTATTTACTGTTTTATTCACATGTTTTCAAGTACTGGTGACAATTCATGCATTGCGATTCTTGCATAGATTGTAATGGACACATATGATGTGTGTAAAATACTATTTTGAAGGTTGTACTGATTATGATACGCTAATGCTAAGCTAATTATCAGTTATGTGTAGCACCATGTTTGTTGACTTCATGCAATACATTCTGGTTGTCACGTAAACATCTGTCAGACCAAAGATGTTATAACAAAACGAGGTGAAGGGATGGTTCACTCGTCTTTCGAGTAAACTTATGAAGTGAATGATGGAAGTGAATGATGGTAGACGACACACCCCTTTCAACATGCATACTGCAAACAGACCCAACTCATTTTGTAACATCTTATCTTTGATTGACGCGAAAAAACAAACATGGCGACACGCACAAACAACACATCGTTGGATTACTTTCATTACAAAAAAATAATGTTTTACTGAATTATTTAGATCACTGGTGAGGTCACCCGTTATGTGATGAATCATAAATAGTAATTGCTATTACCTAATTAATATTATAGTTTCTGTCAGCCGAGAGTTAGCTAAATATGACCGCTTGTGTTAGGTCACTCTTTCTTCAGTTAGCGCTACGACTAATGTAGCCTACATTTTCTGGTTTGGATGAGAATTGTGTTATGCTGTCGCTACTTCTGTGAATGTCTGAACATTGCATCCAAAAATAATCTGCTCACATTGAGGACATAATGTTGTAAAGACTGTGTTTGTGCAAAATGTTTCTGTTAAAAAACAGTTTGGCCAGCTCAAACGCTGACTGTTGCGTCAATCGTAACTGGACATTCTAAATAAGTGTTCTAATCACACCGGTTTGAGCGTATGCTGCAGGGACCACTGTAGAATTATCACACCCGTTTGTTCGTATGTGTCAAAGGGTTAATATTTTAAAAAATGTACATTTTGATACATTGTTTGTTTGGGCAAATCAAGTCATACATTTTAAAGTGGAAATTACACACTTTAGAAGCCTTTTAAACCTTGAATACACTGTCTTGCAGGAAAATTATCAGCAACAAAAGAGTGATCAAATTCAGATCCTACATCTGTAGCTCCTCAAAGTAACAGGTGACAGCCAAATGAGTGGCGTGTGGTTTTTGCTGCAATTTGTCAGGTGTAGCTTGCCATTTCAGCTTTGATACATTGTCAAAAGCACCACAGGATTTCATTTATTACTAGTATCAAATACACCTCAGGCCTGCCTTTCATACTGTAACCTAGCAGCAGCACAAATTTCACAGAGCTACGATGCATATGTGCATATTGTTTTGTATTGCTAGGTATTATTACTGCACTGTTGGAGCTAGAAACACAAGCATTTCGCTGCACCTAAAATAACATCTGCAAATCTGTGTACGTGACCAATAAACTTTGATTTGATTCGATACATATCAGTAATAAATGGAATGGAGTAAATGGAATGCTATCAAAAACATGGTTTTCAAATGTTGGATACCACCCCATTGACTCCATTCCAGACATTATTGTGAGCTGTCCTCCCTTCAGCAGACTCCACTGATACATACCATATAAGCCAGGGGTAGGCAACTAGATTCAGCCAGGGGGTGATTTTTGTCGGAGCGGATGGTCGGGGGTGGGGGGGGGGGGGCGCGGAGCAAAATTATAATACTTTTGAACACTGCAAATTGACCACAACTAAGCCCAAAAAGAGATTGTATTTGAAAATAACAATAATTTTATATCTTGATTACATTGATAAACGATCATGTTTCTTTTTTTATTTATGGAAATACTTTTCCTGAAATAAACAATTTTTTTGCTGAATTACTGTAGATTTTTTGTTTGGTTTACTAAAAACTTTGGGGGGCCCAAATAAAATCACTTGAGGGCTTGTTTTGGCCCGTGGACCGCCTGTTGCCGACCCCTGGTATAGGCCTTCAGTTTATCATAAAAATATATTACAAATGTGAAATGGTCAAGAATTCAGTATTGTTCTCCAATATTTTAGCAGATGTTATGTGGAATTTCAATACGATTAGACTCTGGTGTTTCTCAGTGCAGTGAGTGTACAGGGTGAGGTAAAAAAAAAACAATGGGCGCTGTGAAATTGGAGAAGTGGTAAACTGCACTATACAGGCCCCTGATGGATGGCCTTGGGGTGAATGTTTGGAGGGGAAAATCTCATTTTCTCCATGCTAGCTGGAGGGAGCACTAAATTGTATCAAACATAAATGTAATCAAACAAGTCGTAGGTCTTTGTAGCCGCTAAGAGGTCTCTGTCACCAAGGCATTATCATCTGGTAGTGCATCTAGAGAGGGCAGGCCTCCCTCTCTCCTCCTCTCTCTCTTCTATTCCCTCTCCCACTATAAACCCAAACACCATTGGAACCAGGGTGACCAAGGTCACTATTAGGAGGTTTTGGAGCGGTAGATAGGGGGGTCAAGTATATTGCTTGTATTTTCCCTGCTTTGATAAATCTCTTGAATCGTTCTGACTGAAATGGCATTAAACAGAGAGTGCAGAAGGGCGGATAAAGTTTACATTGCTGAGGTATTAGACATGGTTATGGTTACGCAACTCAACTGTCCTTTCGACCTCTGAGGAAATGTGGTGGAAGTGAGGATGGCACCCAGTTGTTGTATTGATTCAATACAGTACTTGTCTATTGTCTATTTTGTCTATGTCTGGCTAGAAAACCTCTGAATCAGCAGAATAGAGTTTATAGATCACTTCGAAAGGTCACAAGACTGAGAAAGACCATGTGCACTTTTGAAAGTTCAATCAATTAACTGCAGGCATTTACTGGCATAAGCAACACACACAGTAATGAAGCATTTCAATATTCAAGCAGGAAGACTATCATATAAATTGTTATTTTGCTATTCCTTTTTCAGAACTGATGCCAATGACTTAATTGTATTACCATAATAAACTACATCACAACAAAGTGCCGTGGCAGAGACTAATACATCTGAGTCAGTGGCACAATGGCATTGTTTAGATTGCTGAAATGGCAAGCTTTTATAATTGAGCTGGTCTATTAGGCTACTTCTCAACCTTGCTCTATGGTGGTGGTGTGATAAGGATTTGGAGTGGTTTAGATACAGAGAAGTCCCTGAGGCAGTCATACAGCAGTGTTGGCCTCACAGACTCATAATCACTTCTCTGGCTAAATAAGTGGAGGTCAGATGATGCCAGATGGTTCACGGGTCAGGGAAAGGCCAAGGGTCATTTCACTCTTCCAGGTCTTCATTAACTGAAGCAACCAGTATTGCACCTCACTCTGTACTTCCTCTAGAGTCACTCTCTGCCTGTAAATAACCTCCACTCATATCCATCTCTTTGAACTATTCAATTACCCAAAGCTGCTACTGAGCAGCTCTGTCTCTGCCTAATAGTGTTCCATCACTATCTGCTGTCTCTGCTTTTGAATCTTTTCCTTATATCTAACTCATTGTTTAAAAAAAGTTTGGTCCAAATCTGATGTTAGGTACGCTACTATATTTATTGAATATTATATGACTCTTATAAATTAAACTAAATAAATTATATTTAATTAACTTCTAAATAAATTATATTTAATTACTACTAGCATTCCATGAAAAACGCTAGAATGACAAACCAAATAAATATGTATAGCAGCCTAGAAGTAGGTTTGATCTCTGTCTTCTCTCTGGCGGTGGTGAGAATGATTAAGAACTGTAGGCTATGTGTGTGCCCTGCGGAGGTCCGATGGAAGCTTGACCACTTTGGCCAATCAGAACATTGAAAAAATATATAAACTCGCCGTGTGTCTGCCTTGATGTTCATAAAACTCCACGGAACCGCTCTGGTGCAGTGGAACCCAGAACGATATGTTACCACTTGGTTACGGTGACATCCAAACCAGAGTGGCCACCACAAAGCCCAAGGAGCCTGATCCTCTCTGGAAGTTGTTGAAGCCCTGCTTGGGATATTTAGCCTACATTGGCTGTTGGTTGAGACACATGGCCCGTTCTAGCTTGGTATGTCAGGGTGGGCAATTGGAAATGTGAATTGGTCCAAGTTGAAGGTTACAATGCATTTAGGTTATAGTTTTTGAGATGCAAGAATACACCACACCAAAAACTAGATTTTATGGCTGTTTTAAAAATAACTTCTTGCAATTCTACCTAGTAATGATTTATGTTCACTACTTGGTCAATTGATTTGATAGCATTTGTAATCTATGCAAATAAATTATATGAATTGAATTCACCTCTCTGTTTTATTTTATTCTGTAATAGGGTATATTGTAACCATTTGTTCAAGCTAACCAAATGAAAATGTATTTATGATACAGAGTGTAAGCTACACAATAAAATTAAATCCATACTCGCAATAAAGCTCTCCTCGCAAACAGTGCAATGATATTAAGCTATATGTATTTGTATTTACATTAGGCTATAGCCTACAAATAGCTATACCACGTAGTCATAAGGCTTTTAGGCTATACTGCAAATTATTGTTGTTTGTTCCTGAACTGTCTGAATGGCAGAGCTATCCTTCAACTATCCTTCAACTATCCTTCAGCACAACAAGTTGGTTCAACTTCTTTAACATCATTACGCAATCGTGGTGCTTTCCTTTCAGCGGGCACTCCAATCGCTTAAAATTACATCTCATCAAGACCTGTTGCCTACGCCTAATAGTCCTACTCATCACTTATTATTATTATTACAAATATCACTTCTCACAATTGTGATTGTTTAGTAAACTTAGATTAAAGCTGAATCAATGTCTCGCAAGATCACATAATAATTAATTAGCATTTTACATAACAGAACTGAATATAATAACTTAGCATAGTAGGCCTATAACGATACTGTTACACTAAAAACACCTCCTCATTTCTAATGAGATTTTAGGATGGTTCGCTGAAGCTGAATAGTCCCCCGAATAAATATAATGCGCTAAACTCAACAGAACGAACCACTAGGCACAATATATGCTTTGATTGAAACAAAATACAAGAAAGGCTCACAAAACAGTAATTCAAACAGATCTAAATGCATATTCCCATGAAACTGATTGAGATCAATCAAATGATTGGCATGGAGATGCAGTTTGGACGTTTCACCGGTAAAACATGAAGAATGATCATTTACGATTGACAGTGATGATGACCTATTTTAAAATTAGGTAGCTTATGCTTAAGTTGGTGTTTGAGGGTATTAAAAATATAGAATTTGTGTGGGCATAGGTAGACATTGCAATTATTTTATGCATATTCTAAAATAATAGGCAATTCAAGTTTGTACATCTGTCGGTGCAAACTTTGACTGAGAAAATTATTATGACGTCATTAAAAAATGTAGGCGTTCCCTCACCTAAAGAAATTGCACTATGCCACTGACTGTGACTCCCCTTGAAATGTGCATGCATGGTGTATGTGTGAGGACAGAGCTGAGAGATGTGTGTAGCACAGCCTGCATGGATGTTGAGCTGCCTTGTGTTACTGTATGTTCAAGAGATTTCATTGTTAGTCTATCTACTGCACCTTCAATACTAGTCTTTACCTTGGAGCCATGTTTCACATGACATGATGCCCTTCCACATGATGCTATGTCCTCTGCTTTTTAAGATGCCTGACCTTTACCTTCCACACATGCTTTCAAAGAAGAAGAATTACCACTGTGCCCAAGCTGCAGCCTCTGAACTTTGATCCATTTACTGTAGTGTCCAAGCTTGGCAGTTACAATATGGGCAAGACTACAGTATGAACTACCCTAAAGCTGTCTTTTACTGAACTTTCATTAGATCCTCACCACTTCACCTGAAGCGTATTACTGTATCATACCTCCCTAGTGGTCAGTATGTTTAGTCAGAACTTCCCTATTTTCCTGATCTGCTGCTCAACACTGCTGCTCATGTACAGTAAGCAGATTTGGCTAACACCAGACACAGAGTCACAAAGATGGAAACGCTAACGTTGCGGGGTGAAATTGGCAGCAACAGCAGCTTGTTGCTGTTAGACAAAGATAATGTTTTGTAACCCCACTCCTCTTCCTGTACTGGTAATGTTTTTTCCATTCACAACCCAAGCCCTCAGTCCCAACCTGATGTCACACTGATTTCGTTATGGTAATTAAAAATCAGAGTCTGACTGCAATCCTTCACAGGGATTTGGAGGACATGGCATTTATAACAGCAAGAGGAGAAGTTTCCAAAACAACTCGGCAGGGTCTGCGAGACCCCTGCCTGCACCCGTACCACCCTATGTTATCCTACTTCCTCTAGCATACCCATTATCATGTAAATACCATGCCACATTATTATTAGGAGAGGGGAATTTGTTAAAGTAGAATTTCCCCTGTGCGGCTGGTTGATAGATAATGTTTACCAATTGTCAATTACCATATCTGAGGGAGTATTAGCTAGCTGGAGCGTGGTTGCACTGTAACGAATGGAGAGAGGGAAATGTGTAGAGGTTCACACAACGGTCGGTTCTGATATACTCTAGAAAATCAGTGTGTAATGAAGTAGCAGCAGGATTATTGGCACTGATTTCAGAGGTTTCCTGAGGTTGACAACCCTATAATTCTATACACACTGAAACCTGAAGTAATCAACTGGTGATATACTGTAGGTAGAGCTCTTTATTACCACTGCAGCTTCTGCAGAGTTTTGTGAAACCTTACCCCAGTAAATTCTCTCTTAGCTGCAGCAGCCTCTCTATGACAATATATCAAATTAATAACTCCACAAAAGTACTGTAAAGCAGTTCTGACTGTGTGCTCTTATTTGAACTTTCCAAAGCTTTCCAATGTCTCTAGCTTTGCTCCACCAGCTATTGATATTGAGGATTGCAAACATATTATTCAAGACACTACTGTATTGAAGATCCAAGCTACAGTAAAACACTTATAATGGGTTACTAAAACCTACGCATCAAGTTATAATTACTTCCACTAATTTCATTGTTGTGGTGTTGATATGAAAACATGCATTGCAATTAACAACAATTAGTTGTATTAACCCTATCGTTGTGTTTTCCCATTACTCTACTGTATATTCAAGCAGTGCACGACTTCAGCTGACTTCCCTTTTCCCAGAGAGTGCTGTGAATATTAGATTGTTGTTGACACAGTCTAGTTCCACTGGGGATCTGTCTGTTTAGCATTTTCTTCAGCCAAACCAATAGCCACTTCTAACAGACCCTGCCCTTCCCTTACAGTCCTCCTTTGTTTGTCTAGACATTACTCTTCTCTCCATCTATTGCTTTAGAACATTGCAAGACCTAAAGAACCTCAATTGCATTTCTTTGTTCGAGGACTGAGAGTTCTTAAGGAAACAGAGCAAGAGGAGAATCCTTCCTATTGACGGTACATTTCAATTAGCATCATATCGATGCGGCAGGACTGTGACTTTGAGGCCATTGATTTTGGTTTTAAGAAAAGGTCAGGTTTAATCACTTACAAGTGCTCCATGCTAGCTTTGATCAGTTGAAACGCAAGGAGAATGTACTGTACTGTATGAGGCTATGGGCCTTTTTCATTATCAATATGGAAACAAACTGGTGAGTGTTATGGCAATGAGTAATTTCATTCACAACTCTCCTGCCAATTGTGGATTCCAGGTAGCAGTGGCAGAGAGTCAAATAATTAGACAGAGTAAGAGGACATGTTTTGTCGATTAAATGTACCTTTGGTCCAATCATGATATATTTTCTGTTATTAACTCTTAATTTATTGAGATGCACTGTATCTACTGTAACCCAGTTCCATCCACTGCATGCAAACCCCCACACCTCCCACCAAGCTCTCCCAGCCCCCTGTCAGGCGTGCGGTAGGTGTAAAGGTGGAATCAAACGCAGGACTCGATATTCCCAAAGGCTTGTATTAAGGCCAAACCAAGGCAAATGGAAACTTTGCCCGGAGGCAACAATCACGCACGAAGGCGAAAAGAAACTGCGCACAAACAGGTGCGACAAAATAGTAACCGTGCCCAAACAGGTACGACAAAATAGTAACCACGCACAAACAGGTGCGGAAATACTCCAGTATAATGGAGAGAAGCTCAACCGAGCAATACACACAACTGACGGAAAATCAATTACACACAACACTAGACAAACACAACGAGAAACTTATAGGACACTAATTATGCCAAAACAGAAACAGGTGTGAAAACAAACAGACCAAAGCAAACGAACAAGAAACAAACAGCGGTGGCAGCTAGAATTCCGGAGACGACGAACGCCGAAACCCGCCCGAACAAGGGAGAGAGGCAGCCTCGGCCGAAACCGTGACAGTACCCCCCCCCTTGACGCGCGGCTCCAGACGTGCGCCGACTCCGGCCTCGGGGACGACCAGGAGGACGCGGTGCAGGGCGCGTCGGATGCCCCCGATGGAATTCCGTCAGGAGCGACGGGTCCAACACGTCTCTCCTCGGCACCCAGCACCGCTCCTCCGGGCCGTACCCCTCCCACTCCACTAGATACTGGAGACCCCCCATCCGACGTCTCGAATCCAAGATGGATCTCACGGAGTACGCCGGTGCCCCCTCGATGTCCAACGGGGGCGGAGGAGTCTCCAAGATCTCATCTTCTTGGAGTGGGCCCGCTACCACCGGCCTGAGAAGGGACACATGGAACGAGGGGTTAATACACTTATACTCCACAGGTAACATTAACCTATAACATACCTCGTTCAACCTTCTCAGGACTTTAAATGGCCCTACAAACCGCCGACCCAGTTTCCGACAGGGCAGGCGGAGGGGCAGGTTTCTGGTAGAGAGCCAGACTCGATCACCAGGTGCGTACACCGGTGCCTCACTGCGGTGGAGATCAGCGCTCGCCTTCTGACGTCGGAGGGCCCGCTGCAGGTGGACGTGTGCAGCGTTCCAAGTCTCCTCCGAGCGCCGCGCCCACTCATCCACCGCAGGAGCCTCGATCTGGCTCTGCTGCCAGGGTGCCAGAACCGGCTGGTAACCTAACACACATTGAAATGGAGTTAGGTTAGTGGAGGAATGGCGTAGGGAATTCTGGGCCATCTCGGCCCAGGGAACGTACCTCGACCACTCCTCCGGCCGGTCCCGGCAGTATGTTCTGAGAAACCTACCCACATCCTGGTTTACGCGTTCCACCTGCCCATTACTCTCCGGGTGGTAACCCGAGGTGAGGCTTACCGAGACCCCCAACCGCTCCATAAACGCTCTCCAGACTCTGGAGGTGAATTGGGGACCCCGATCAGCCACAATGTCCTCGGGTACCCCATAGTGCCGGAACACATGGGTAAACAGTGCCTCGGCAGTTTGTAGGGCAGTAGGAAGACCCGGCATGGGGAGCAAACGACAGGCCTTAGAGAACCGGTCCACCACGACCAGGATGGTAGTATTCCCTTGGGAGAGGGGAAGGTCTGTTATAAAGTCCACTGAGAGGTGGGACCATGGTCGTTGTGGAACGGGCAGGGGTAGCAACTTACCCCTAGGTAGATGTCTAGGCGCCTTACACTGGGCGCACACCGAGCAGGAGGATACATAAACCCTCACATCCCTTGCCAACGTGGGCCACCAGTACTTGGCACTAAGACAGTGCACTGTCCGGCCGATACCCGGATGTCCAGAGGAGGGTGACGTGTGAGCCCAATAGATCAATCGATCCCGAACCTCGAGCGGAACGTACTTCCGACCCTCCGGGCACTGTGGTGGACTAGGGTCGGTGCGTAACGCCCGCTCGAGTTCAGAATCGACCTCCCACACTACCGGTGCCACCAGACACGACTCAGGCAGCATGGGAGTGGGCTCCACGGACCTCTCCTCCGTGTCATACCGCCGAGACAGCGCATCTGCCTTGCCATTCTGTGACCCAGGGATGTACGTGATCTTAAAAGTAAACCTGGTCAAGAACATACTCCATCTTGCCTGGCGAGGGTTCAGCCTCCTCGCCGCCCGGATGTACTCCAGGTTACGGTGGTCCGTCAAAATGAGGAAAGGGTGTTGAGCCCCCTCAAGCCAGTGCCTCCACACCTTTAGAGCCTGTACCACGGCTAACAGCTCCCTGTCCCCTACGTCATAGTTCCGCTCCGCCGGACTGAGCTTCTTGGAATAAAAAGCACAGGGGCGGAGTTTAGGTGGCGCGCCAGACCGTTGTGAAAGCACGGCTCCTAAACCGGCCTCCGACGCGTCCACCTCAACCTGGAACGGCAAAGAGGGATCCGGATGCGCCAGCACCGGGGCCGAGGTAAACAGGTCCTTCAGCCTCCCAAACGCCCTGTCCGCCTCGGCCGACCACTGCAGACGCACCGGACCCCCCTTCAACAGAGACGTGATGGGAGCTGCCACCTGTCCAAAACCCCGGATAAACCTCCTGTAGTAATTTGCAAACCCCAAAAACTGCTGCACCTCCTTCACAGTAGTTGGTGTTTGCCAATTACGCACGGCCGACACCCGGTCTACCTCCATCTTCACCCCTGACGCAGACAACTGATAACCCAAAAAGGAGACCGACTCCTGGAAAAACAGACACTTCTCTGCCTTCGCATACAGGTCGTGCTCCACCAGCCTCCGCAACACTCTTCGCACCAGGGCCACATGCTCGACACGGGTAGGCGAGTACACGAGAATGTCATCAAATTACACCACCACTCCCTGCCCCTGCATGTCCCTGAAGATCTCATCCACGAATGATTGGAAAACTGACGGAGCGTTCATCAACCCGTATGGCATGACCAGATACTCGTAATGGCCCGAGGTGGTACTAAAGGCTGTTTTCCATTCATCACCCTCCCTGATGCGCACCAAGTTGTACGCGCTCCTGAGATCTAATATCGTGAAGAAACGCGCCCCATGCAACGACTCAGTCATGGTCGCAATCAGCGGGAGTGGATAACTATACTTCACCGTAATCTGATTGAGACCACGGTAATCGATGCACGGACGCAAACCACCATCCTTTTTCTTCACGAAAAAGAAACTCGAGGACGCAGGGGAAGTGGAAGGCCATATGTATCCTTGTCTCAGAGATTCGTCTATGTAAATCTCCATAGCTTTCTTCTCCTCCTGAGACAGAGGATACACATGGCTCCGTGGGAGCGCAGCTCCTGCCTGGAGGTCTATCGCACAATCCCCCTGCCTATGGGGTGGCAACCGCGTCGCCCTCGCCTTACTAAACGCAATAGCCAAATCCCCATATTCAGGTGGAACGGGCAATGCGGGCACCTGGTTTGGACTCTCCACCGAGGTAGCCCCTACGGAAACGCCCAAACATCTACCCACACACTGAGCAGACCACTCCATCAGAGCCCTCTCCTGCCACGAAATAGCTGGGTTATGGGTACCCAACCAGGGCATGCCCAGCACCACCGGATACGCAGGAGAATCAATCAGGAACAGCTGAATCATCTCCTGATGATCCCCCTGCGCACACATCCTAAGTGGCGCCGTGACCTCCCTGATCAAGCCCGTACCCAACGGACGACTATCTAGGGCATGAACGGGGAAAGGAACATCAACAGGAGTAAGGGGAATCCCTAACGCTAAACAAAACTTTTTATCAATAAAATTCCCAGCCGCGCCTGAATCTACCAGCGCCTTATGCTGGGAATGAGGTGCTACCTGTGGAAAACTGACAGGTATACAAAAATGGGCAACAGTGAGCTCTGGGTGAGTGGGGCGCCTACTCACCTGGAGGGAATCCCCAGTGCGGGACCTGTCGTCATCTCCCCTAGGAGGCCATCCCCAGCACCTAGCCGCGGTGTGTCCTCCCCGACCACAGTTGGTGCAGTGGATGGACCCCCTTAGCCTGCCGACTCCTCCTTTCTCTAGCGCCAGCGCCCCCGAGCTCCATAGGACACGGCTCGGAGGCGCTGGAGGGTGAAATGGACGGACCCTCCGCAGGACGTCCGCGGGTAGCCAGCAGGTGATCCAGCCTGATGGACATGTCGACCAGCTGGTCGAAAGTGAGGCTGGTGTCCCTACAAGCAAGCTCCCGACGGACGTCCTCTCGTAGGCTACATCTGTATAAATCGATGAGGGCCCGATCATTCCACCCTGCATCTGCCGCTAGAGTACGGAATTCAAGAGCGAATTCCTGGGCACTCCTCCTCCCCTGCCGGAGGAAGACCAGACGCTCCCCCGCCGCTTTCCCCTCCGGGGGATGGTCAAACAACGCCCTGAAGCGGCGGGAGAACTCGTCGTATGTAATCGTCGTGGCGTCGATCTTCCTCCACTCCGTGTTGGCCCACTCCAACGCTTTACCGGCCAGGCAGGAGATCAGGGCGGACACGCTCTCATGCCCCGAAGGTGCCGGGTGCATTGTGGCCAGGTATAGCTCCACCTGGAGTAGAAATCCCTGACACCCAGCCGCGGTCCCGTCGTAGGCCCTCGGGAGAGATAGTCGGACTCCTCGAGGTTCCGGCGCTGGAATGAGCGGGCTGGCCGATGGTGCTGGCAGGGAGGGAGGTGGTGGAGGCGTACCCCAGCCTCGGATGGTGGGAATCACCTCCTGCATGGCGGTCCCCATCTGTTGGATCTGCTCTCGTTGGTCCCGAACCTGGGCCTCCAGTCTCGTCTGAGCTGCTTCGGCTCCTGCTGATTCCATTGATGGTGTGTAATTCTGTCAGGCGTGCGGTAGGTGTAAAGGTGGAATCAAACGCAGGACTCAGAACGATATTCCCAAAGGCTTGTATTAAGGCCAAACCAAGGCAAATGGAAACTTTGCCCGGAGGCAACAATCACGCACGAAGGCGAAAAGAAACTGCGCACAAACAGGTGCGACAAAATAGTAACCGCGCACAAACAGGTGCGACTAAATAGTAACCACGCACAAACAGGTGCGGAAATACTCCAGTATAATGGAGAGAAGCTCAACCGAGCAATACACACAACTGACGGAAAATCAATTACACACAACACTAGACAAACACAACGAGAAACTTATAGGACACTAATTACGCCAAAACAGAAACAGGTGTGAAAACAAACAGACCAAAGCAAACGAACAAGAAACAAACAGCGGTGGCAGCTAGAATTCCGGAGACGACGAATGCCGAAACCCGCCCGAACAAGGGAGAGAGGCAGCCTCGGCCGAAACCGTGACACCCCCATTCTGTTTTGATTGTCAACTTCAAAAAAATTATAATTCAAAGGAGACTCCGATGGATTGCATGCTCATGATGCAATTACAAAGTTACAAATAAAGTCACAGAATAGTGAAGAATATAATCCTCCACAGTAAACAGCCAGAAGTGGAATAAACGTCAGCTAATATGCACTATCAATCACTGACTCCTGCACTAATTCACCCCATTATGCCATTTACTGAGAACGAGGGCAGGCTGATCTCAGTAACACGCTGAGATGTTTGTCGTGAGTGAGCTGCAGAGCACAGCTTGACTCAGGCTTGATTTAGACTTCAAACCAGTTTCAGACTTGTATTGACATCCGTTAGTAGGCTATAGCAGCGTCACTTGACAGTCTCATGGTGCAACTGTAAAACCCATCAAGTTCCATTGTTAACTGCCTTGGATATGGAGCGCATTGATAATTGATACAACTCAAAGACACAACTCAAAGAATCAATATAGACTTGGTGAAATTGTGATGTTAGCTGAAGTCTATAGCCTGCACTAATTCGATCCACAGTTAATAGTATTAGGAAAAGATGGGCTGGTGCCATTGAGATATCTGGGGAGGCTCTTAGGTGGCTGAGAGACAGAGGATTGAATACAGACAGGATAACCTTTCTTCAGGGGCCACTTTAGTCATGTTGAGCTCACAGGGCACAAAGGTACTTATTTTTCCATTAACTTATAGTACATAGCCTTGCCTTTATTTCCTTTTGTGTTAATCCTCCATCCTGTATTTCCATCCTTCTCCTTCCCCCCTTTAGGATTGCATTCTGTTGTATTGATTTGTCTGTCTATACTCCCCTGAAGTTACTGTAACTATTGAGACATACCTAATTGCAATCAGAATCATACCTGCATATGTGCTTGCCATCATGTGTTGGATCAGATTATAGCGAATTGCACATTATTTTATTTATTTATTTTTATTTCACCTTTATTTAACCAGGGAAGCCAGTTGAGAACAAGTTCTCATTTACAACTGCGACCTGGCCAAGATAAAGCAAAGCAGTGCGATAAAAACAACAACACAGAGTTACATATGGGGTAAAACAAAACATAAAGTCAAAAATACAACAGAAAATATATATACAGTGTGTGCAAATGTAGCAAGTTATGGAGGTAAGGCAATAAATAGGCCATAGTGCAAAATAATTACAATTAGTATTAACACTGGAATGATAGATGTGCAAGAGATGATGTGCAAATAGAGATACTGGGGTGCAAATGAGCAAAATAAATAACAATATGGGGATGAGGTAGGTGGGTGGGCTAATTTCAGATGGGCTGTGTACAGGTGCAGTGATCGGTAAGGTGCTCTGACAACTGATGCTTAAAGTTAGTGAGAGAGATAAGAGTCTCCTGCTTCAGAGATTTTTGCAGTTCGTTCCAGTCATTGGCAGCAGAGAACTGGAAGGAATGGCGGCCAAAGGAGGTGTTGGCTTTGGGGATGACCAGTGAAATATACCTGCTGGAGCGCATACTACGGGTGGGTGTTGCTATGGTGACCAATGAGCTAAGATAAGGCGGGGATTTGCCTAGCAGTGATTTATAGATGGCCTGGAGCCAGTGGGTTTGGCGACGAATATGTAGTGAGGACCAGCCAACAAGAGCGCACAGGTCACAGTGGTGGGTAGTATATGGGGCTTTGGTGACAAAACGGATGGCACTGTGATAGACTACATCCAATTTGCTGAGTAGAGTGTCGGAGGCTATTTTGTAAATGACATCGCCGAAGTCAAGGATCGGTAGGATAGTCAGTTTTACGAGGGCATGTTTGGCAGCATGAGTGAAGGAGGCTTTGTTGCGAAATAGGAAGCAGATTCTGGATTTAACTTTTGATTGGAGATGCTTAATGTGAGTCTGGAAGGAGAGTTTACAGCCTAACCAGACACCTAGGTATTTGTAGTTGTCCACATACTCTAGGTCAGACCCGTCGAGAGTAGTGATTCTAGTCGGGTGGGCTCGTTTGGAGGTTTCTTAACACAGTGTCCAATGAAGGGCCAGATGTATACAAAATGGTGTCGTCTGCGTAGAGGTGGATCTGAGAATCACCAGCAGCAAGAGCGACATCATTGATATACACAGAGAAAAGAGTCGGCCCAAGAATTGAACCCTGTGGCACCCCCATAGAGACTGCCATAGGTCCAGACAACAGGCCCTCCGATTTGACACATTGAACTCTATCTGAGAAGTAGTTGGTGAACCAGGCGAGGCAGTCATTTGAGAAACCAAGGCTATTTAGTCTGCCAATAAGAATGCGGTGGTTGACAGAGTTGAAAGCCTTGGCCAGGTCGATGAAGACGGCTGCACAGCACTGTCTATTATCGATCGTGGTTATAATATCATTTAGGACCTTGAGCGTGGCTGAGGTGCACCCATGACCAGCTCGGAAACTGGATTGCATAGCGGAGAAGGTACGATGTGATTCGAAATGGTCAGTGATCTGTTTGTTAACTTAGCTTTCAAAAACTTTCGAAAGGCAGGGCAGGATGGATATAGGTCTTTAACAGTTTGGATCTAGAGTGTGACCACCTTTGAAGAGGGGGATGACCGCGGCAGCTTTCCAATCTCTGGGGATCTCAGACGTTACGAAGGAGAGGTTGAACAGGCTAGTAATAGGGGTTGCGACAATTTCGGAGGCTAATTTTAGAAAGAAAGGGTCCAGATTGTCTAGCCCAGATGATATGTAGGGGTCCAGATTTTGCAGCTCTTTCAGAACATCAGCTGTCTGAATTTGTGTGAAGGAGAAGCGGGGGGGCATGGGCAAGTTGCAGCGGAGGGTGCAGAGCTGGTGACCGAGGTAGTGGTAGCCAGGTGGAAAGCATGGCCAGCCGTAGCAAAATGCTTGTTGAAATTCTCGATTATTGTAGATTTATCGGTGGTGATAGTGTTTCCTAGCCTCAGTGCAGTGGGCAGCTGGGAGGAGGAGCTCTTATTCTCCATGGACTTTACAGTGTCCCAAAACTTTTTGGAGTTAGTGCTACAGGATGCACATTTCTGTTTGAAAAAGCTAGCCTTTGCTTTCCTAACTGCTTGTGTATATTGGTTCCTAACTTCCCTAAAAAGTTGCATATCGCGGGGGCGGCAGTGATCGCTGAGATCCTGGTTGAAGACAGCGGAGGTGTATTTAGAGGGTAAGTTAGTCAGGATGATATCTATAAGGGTGCCCATGTTTATGGATTTAGGGTTGTACCTGGTAGGTTCCTTGATAATTTGTGTGAGATTGAGGGCATCCAGTTTGGATTGTAGGATGGCCGGGGTGTTAAGCATATCCCAGTTTAGGTCACCAAGCAGTTTGAACTCTGAGGATAGATGGGGGGCAATCAATTCACATATGGTGTCCAGGGCACAGCTGGGGGCTGAGGGGGGTCTGTAGCAAGCGGCAACAGTGAGAGACTTATTTCTGGAAAGGTGGATTTTTAGAAGTAGGAGCTCAAACTGTTTGGGCACAGACCTGGATAGTATGATAGAGCTCTACAGTAGATTGCAACTCCACCCCCTTTGGCAGTTCTATCTAGACGGAAAATGTTGTAGTTGGGGATGGACATTTCTGCATTTTTGGTGGCCTTCCTAAGCCAGGATTCAGACACTGCTAGAACATCAGGGTTGGCGGAGTGTGCTAATGCAGTGAATAACTCAAACTTAGGGAGGAGGCTTCTGATGTTAACATGCAAAAAACCAATGCTTTTACAGTTACAGAAGTCAACAAATGATAGCTCATGGGGAGTAGGAGTGATACTGGGGGCTGCAGGGCCTGGGTTAACCTCTACATCACCAGAGGAACAGAGGAGGACTAGAATAAGGATACGGCTAAAGGCTTTAAGAACTGGTCTTCTAGTGTGTTGGGTACAGAGAGTAAAGGGGGCAGATTTCCGGGCGTTGTAGAATAGATTCAGGGCATTATGAACAGACAAGGATATGGAAGGATATGAGTACAGTGGAGGTAAACCTAAGTACATGTATTGGATGTACTGTAAAGACTGTGTTTACGAATTACTCTACACCATAGACCCACTTAGGACCAGAGAGAGAGAGTTTTTGAAATGTCTGTGGGGTCAGTCTGAAACCAATGAGAAGATTGTGCAGCTATCACACACCCTTCATCATCCCATAGCTCTATTTATAAGCCTCCCCATACACCAGGCCAACTCTCTAGGGAGGTCATTAATTTGCCTCTAGGTCAGCAATATGCCCCACAAAAAAACAGATTAAAACTAGTACTCTGCTCATCTTATAGTCTCCATTTCTCTGGCAATACTAAATCTCAAAGAGGAACCCTAATTACTCTAATATATCAGGGCTACTACTTGTCCTGACAACGTGACAATGTTTTCCTGTTCAAATCATGCTGGATCCCGCACCTGTATCAGTCCAAACTTCCATACACTGTGTTGTTCATCAATTCGGAAAATCGGGGCCTCTAAAAACATTGCATAGTGCAGATGTTTCCTCATGCACCGAGCTAAAAAAGTAATCCAGTCAGTCTGCGACTTCTCTGACCTCCTGTGGTAGTGTTGTGTGTGGCTGTTTACTCACTTCCCTTGTCTCAGCATTTATCTGAGCGCTGCCACACTGACCCATGACCTCTCTAATCGTTCTTCTCATTCAGAGTATCAGAGCACTGTACTGGGCTTGCTGTGAAGTGGCTGCCTAATGAACTGCCTCACAGGGAGAGAGGGGGATGCTCCGGCAGTGGTTCACCCTCCTCCTTCTTTCTCCACCCTTTCTTATTTACAGCCATATTTCAGCTTGGTTCCTGCTGAGATGAAATGCACCGGAGGTGTGAATAGTTCATCTGGAAACAGATACATCATGCTCTGGGATTTGCATGATATGTATAAGAGTGATAAGAGCACAAAAAGCTGCTTTGCTGTAGCAAAACAGAAATATTAGCTGTTATATTGGATATTGGTTAGAATGTACTTTTTTGAGCAGTGTTTCCTTGACTTCCTGAATACATTAGAGTGCAAGGTCTGTGTAGAGGTTGCAAATAGAATACATTTCGCATGAAAATCTGTCGCAAATTGTATGGAAACCTAGCTACTTACTGTTGTATACACAGTAGAATAGTTGAGGTGATGTAAAAGTGTTTAAATACTATGTAAAGGATTCCCTGAGGATGGTATAATAATTTCTTTGGAAATGAAAATGGCAGATGCACAATAAACCGATCAATAAATACAATTTGATAACAAACACATTGTGATAGACACTACAAAAATAACCACAACATTACAAAATAACTACAGTATTTAGCTATTTCTGTCCCATTCTCTACCCCCTGGTCAATGGTTCTTTGTTAGGAGCTACATAGGGTACATGAGATAGCAGCCATTATTGATCTATTCATCATTGATCAACTCTCTGTGTGAATGGGAACCTCCAGTGGAGGTTCATACTGTATGAATGTAGCTTGCTTAGCATTATCATTGTTAGCATCTTAAACCTGTCTTGGGGCTCATATGGGAAAAAATAACACTATTTTGTTCTAACACAAGTATGAGTGTGTCTATTTACAAAATATAACTGAAAATGCATTACTTTCTCTGGACCTTGATCTAAGTCTGATTTAATTTAAAAATATGCTGTGTGCTCCATGTCCCTAAATATTTATAGTCAAATAACTGCCTGTCAATTCTTCATAAAGCATACATTGTGTGTGCATTGGTTACTTGGCAACCATCTACAGTATGGACTGCAATATGTCAGCAGCACTTCCAGGCTTCACACAGTCAGGAAACTGCACAGTGCTCAAGTATGATAAACACATTCTCAACAGAGTGAGCAAATTGGTGAGGTCTTTATAGGTGCAGCCAGATGCTTGTCCACTGAATTGGAACTCTGGCTGTGTCTGTATTTGCTGCTATGAGTGGAATGAACAGTGAACATGTTCTTATTTGTGGTTGGGTTTATTAAAGTCCTCTGCAATAGCTAAATGTTTTCTCAGCCAGGTTGTGAGTAGATCGTAATAATGATTTCTCGAACAGTGAGCACTTTGTGGTTGCCTCGGAGAGGTGAAGGGGACCTGCAAATAGCCTTCCTTTGTATCTTAATAAGCAATAACTCTTATTAGGGGAGGACATGCTCATTTTCTTTCTCAATTTGCAATCTGATGGCTTCTATTTCCTTCCCTTCTCAATGTTTGAATGGCTGAGAGTTTTATGGCTGTTTCAAATGGGCCTTGATCAGACTAGGACAAGTGTTGATACTACATCCCCGTATCACACAGTGAGCGAGACAAACAGTCTATCTATTCTATAACTTTGTGGAGAGATTGTAACAAGTATAGTTAGCTTCAAGTTGACTGACTTGTGATTAGTCAGCACCATGATTCTGGCCCTAAATGTTAGGAAACCGACCATTCAAACAACAGAGTACGTTTTACCTTCCACACTGTCTCTAACTATCATTTCTATTCTCACTGCTTCGGCCATTCAGTGTTGATCATCATACCACATCTTTCATCAATACCCCATCTCCATTCATTATGCTGAGAGATCCAGCCTAACACAGCATGCATGGTCAGCCGTTCTGTCAACACAAATCCAGTCTTCACCGGACTGAATACGGCTTTAATTGACTGGACTGATAATGACGATGCATCATTCCCAACCTGCCATCGCATGCCATCATGGTTTGGTTGTTAGTTTGTTAATAACAAGCAGCGCATACTGCATTTTCTGGGAATATTGTATTTATTTATTTATTAAGAGCTTGGTGATGATTCAGACATGTTGAATAAACATAGTAATCCAGAGCTTTGTCAGACCAGCCGTCAATTCACATGTCTTGTACACAATAGGATAGATGATCTGGCTGTTATCATAGAGTCCAGTCACATAGCTACTTATCACTTTAACACTGTGGCTGGTGGCCAGAGCTGTTTGTGTTAAACCACAATACTGCACCGATACAGCCACATTGCTACTACTCATCTAAGTATCTTGTCACGCTCGTCGGGAAGAGAGGAGGACCAAGGCGGAGCGTTGAATGCGAACATATTTATATAATGATCACACGATCAAAAGCAACAAAACGATAACGTGACAGTCAATGGTCCAACACAAACCAACACGAACAAGATCCCACAACCACTGTGGGCAAACAGCCTGTATAAATGTGGTTCCCAATCAGAGACAACCAGCCACAGCTGACACTCGTTGCCTCTGATTGAGAATCACACTGGCCAACATAGGAATGAAATACATAGATCTACACACCCTGGCTCAACATAACAGTGTCCCCAGAGCCAGGGCGTGACAGTACCCCCCCCCTAAAGGCGCGGACTAAATACCACAGGGGAGGGACCGGGTGGGCACTCCGCCTTGGCGGCGGATCCGGTTCCGGGCCTGATCCCCACTCCCTCTCCAACCCCCCAAAGTACCCCTGGTCCGGTCTGGCCCCGCTGGCCGGAGCTGGACAGCACACTGATGGAGCGGATTGCTCTAGCTCCGGCGTAACGCATCTGACCGGTGCCGGACCAGGCACCAGTGGAACAGGCACGGGCCGTGCCGGACTGACGACGCCCACCACTGGCTTGGTGTGGAGAACAGGCACGGGCCGTGCTGGACTGACGACGCACACCACTGGCTTGGTGTGAGGAGCAGGAGCGGGCCGAACCGGGCTGGCGACGCGCACCATTGGCTTGGTGCGGGAAGCAGGAGCGGGCCGTACCGGGCTGACGATGCGCACCCCTGGCTTGGTGCGTGGAGCAGGAACGGACCGGACCGGGCTGACGATTCGCACCCCTGGCTTAGTGCGTGGAGCAGCAACGGGCCGGACCGGGCTGACGATACG
Source organism: Coregonus lavaretus (assembly GCF_964263955.1). Classification (NCBI taxonomy): domain Eukaryota; kingdom Metazoa; phylum Chordata; class Actinopteri; order Salmoniformes; family Salmonidae; genus Coregonus; species Coregonus lavaretus. The sequence goes on from NC_140009.1 coordinate 25,971,025, forward strand.
CACCCCTGGCTTGGTGCGTAGAGCAGGAACGGGCTGGACCAGGCTGACGACTCGCACCCCTGGCTTGGTGCGAGTGGCAGGAACAGGCCGAACCGGGCTGGCGACGCGCACCATAGGCTTGGTGCGGGGAGCAGGAACAGGCCGGTCCGGGCTGACGATACGCACCCCTGGCTTGGTGCGTGGAGCAGGAACAGGCTGGACCGGGCTGGAGACTCGCACCATCGGCCTGGTGCGGGGAGCAGGAACAGGCCGGACCGTACTGGGGACACACACCACTGGCCCTACGCAGGGATCTGGAATGGGCCGGACCGGACTGGTAACACACCCCAGTACCTCTCGCCGTGCCTCTACACCTTCCATCCCCTCTTCGACCAGTGGCCCCCGTAACCTGGCGGCCTCCTCTGCCAACCCGCTGGGCCGCTCTGTCGCGGTCTCCTGCTGGCCCGTCGTCCACGTCGTTAGCCCCCCCCTAAAAATTTTCTGGCCGTCTCTCCTACCCGTGGACCAGGTCTCCATGTCCCTCGCCAGACTTTCGCCCTTCTGCTTCCAAGTCCGGCCCTTCTCTTCCTCACCCGGCTTGACCCAGTCGAGGAGGCGAAGGAGATCTGCTAGAGATCTCCCTGGCGATGGCTCCTGGACACGCTGCTTGGTCCAGTCTTGGTGGGATCTTCTGTCACGCTCGTCGGGAAGAGAGGAGGACCAAGGCGCAACGTTGAATGCGAACATATTTATTTATATAATGATCACACGATCAAAAACAACAAAACGATAACGTGACAGTCAATGGTCAAACACAAACCAACACGAACAAGATCCCACAACCACTGTGGGCAAACAGCCTGTATAAATGTGGTTCCCAATCAGAGACAACCAGCCACAGCTGACACTCGTTGCCTCTGATTGAGAACCACACTGGCCAACATAGAAATGAAATACATAGATCTACACACCCTGGCTCAACATAACAGTGTCCCCAGAGCCAGGGCGTGACATATCTATTAATCTTTCCTGTTTCCTATCTCCTCCCCAACTCTCTCCAAAGATGCACTATTAAACACATTTATCATTTCATCTGCTTTATCAAAGCATAAGGGGCGTCCATTGAGGAGACACGTTATCGTCCTTCTTTGACTGATTCCCCAACATGAATCACACAACTAACAAGGTGTTAAGGGGGAAAAGAATGTTGACTCACGTGACATTTGGTAGTGGTGGTGAAGAATAAGCCCATAACCACTATGGGAATGATTCATGACAACAATAATCATTATTTGAATGAATATGTTGTTCATTTATTATTTGAATGAATGAACTGTTTTTATCAGTAGTGTGCGATCTAGCCTTTTCACAGGTTATATGTGTATTTTCTAAATGACAGGCTAGAGGATTTTCTGTCCTACATGGTCAGGGTCATAATTAGCCTACTAGTTTTGTCAGAGCAGTATTGACTGCATGTAATGAGGGCAACGTTATAGTAAGGAGATTAGTGTGGAATCCTGTGTTCTCAGGGATTACAAAGACCCATGCAGTGGTTATCTTCGCATGGCGACCACACAACAACAGCCATTTAGGCTCTGTTAGGGCCCTCAGAAGCTGCAATCACAAGCTGCTCATACCTACAATTTGTCTGCATGCTTTAGCTCATAATGGCTGCCATGTATTGCTGTGCAGCACTTTTACTGATGTTTGCATGCAGAGGGCAAGCTCACTGGCAGAGGCGTCTATGTCTAGTCATGTGCAGTGGGACTTTATTGAAGATACTTAGGAGCACCTCTGTCCTTATTTGTCCCCTCATTTTTAAGAGGAATTGTATGTAGTACCTCACATGGGAATCTTTGCATACAATCTCTGGACGTATTAAACACAGTCAAACAACAACATAAATATTATATAATAGCCTGCCTCCCTATTGCTAAAAGGCTCCAAGCGTTTCTGCAGAGTCTGTGTTCTTTCCTGAGCAGTTACTGTAGGTTGCTATTATTAAGGAGAGACAGTACTCAACCACTTCATATAGCACATCTTGGACATGTATTATTATTGCCATAATAGATTCACAAGGCATTACTAAACTGTACAATGTTTTGATTACATTTTCCAAGTACTCATGACATAAACCTCGATAGGGACACAGGAGTGCCTGAAGACAAGAAAATATTTTGTTTTGCTTCATGAATACTTACACAATCTTCCAATCCTTTTAGAGTTTACTCTAGAGTTTAATGTTGCCCTGTAAATGCAGGTACTGTGTAAGTTTAAAAGAAAAGTGTCATACTGCATAAGGCTGCCTGGAGTGACATGTTAAAGGTCCAAGGCAGCGGGGGTGGTCTTTTCAAACAGCTCTTACACATAATTTTCACTATTTCACAGTATTATTCCAACCTCATAGTGTGGAAATATATATGAAATCTAATGTTCGACTGCACTGGGCCTTTAACAGTACTTTAAAAACAGTACTAACGTCTTTCCCCTAAAGTACGTTCCACCTTTCTGTTGTGTGTGGAGCATGCATAGTCCACATGAATCTTGTATGAGGCTGAAAGCACCACAGTGCAGACATAGTGCCAACATACTGCCTTGTCCTTTCTGCTACAGTACTATTTCATCTACATTCTACACATCTGTGTCTCTTTTGGTATGAAGTACTATACACATCCTTCTTGGTATGAAGTACAATACACATCCTTCTGTGTTTGATGATGGCAGGCAGGATCTCTTCTGTTCTGGGGAGAGCTGAGCAGGTATCTGGGTATTCTACATTATTTTGCAGAGCAGATAATATTTTATCACATCCTAAATTGACACAATTCCCTGAGTGTATGCATACATCTCCCTACAGGGACTGCTGATCCAAAGACCAAACCAATTTATTTGTGGATCGTTTTTTAGTTATCCTACTGGGTATAAATCTGTCCCGCTTTCTTTCTTTTTTTGCCCGAGGGTCCAGTGAATCTGAAGAAGAAGATGTTTTTTCATTCATACAAGTCCCCCTGGTACCTTGCTACATATCATGCTGAACATCAACAGTAGAATCCTCTCGTAGAGGTAATGACCAGGGGAACACTGTCACAGTAATGACAGCATCACTCTCATTTTCTTTGTCAGAGCATTGCAAGTATCTGAGCAAACCTATTGAAGATTGTTCACCTTGCTCAAACAAGTAGGTGTATGCACTTTCAAACCATTGATTCATAGTGCCCATATAATGTCATACACTTCTTGTAATACTATTTATTACATATGGTATTAAAGATGCATCCATTGCATATATGTATCAGTTATATGGTAGCATTAGATGTGGGCTGAGATGACTTGAGGTAAGCAATGACATCATATGAAATTATTTGAGTTTTTTTCATGCATTGTACTAATGAAAATCACTGGTTTCCGTTTGTAATCATGACATTCTCTCAAGGTGGTGAGAACAATTTGCTTTCACTGCTAGACTTAATTGAAGATATGCAATGCAAATACATGATAATATTGCCCTCAGTGTTGGATAAAGCTGTATCTGTGCTAGGGAGATGTGAGGATCTACTGGGTAACACTTTACAATAAGGTTGCATAAAGGGTTTGTAATTACGTTACTAACGGTTATTAAATCATTTGTAAATGCATTATACCACCATTAATAAATGGGTTATAACAAATTGGCCAAATAGTGCGATTGCCAGTCAGCGCTTGCCAAAAAATAAGCCACTATTTACCAGCTATTAATAATTTATAAATGCACTTACAAATGTGTATAATATTGAACCCTTATGTATCATCATGCAACCTTATTTTCAATGGTTGCACAGTTAAACAATAGTTATTTTCTCACTTTTGGGTGTGAATCATTGTTGCTCGGTCTCAGGAACAGAAATGGTTGGTTTTCAGACCAATGGTCAACATCCATGATGTGTCTTGTCCCACGTTTGAAACCCTGATGATGCATTGGTACACTTATTTATTCCAGGAATGAAGGCCTCATCTGAAAATCTCAAGCCATATTATTGGTGTGTTTGCTGGTTTCTGAGAAATGTCCCCGACTTTGTGAGATCTGCCGATCTGTGAAACGTGCTTGAATTAAAGACAACTGGAACGTGCCTAGAATATTTAGTTGGCAATGACATAATGTGACAGTGCATCATGAAGAATCAGGATGGATGTGGCTATGAGAAGTGTGCAAAGGCCAGACAGAAGAGATTGAGCGAAATTAATGTTGTTCACAAGATAAAAATGTTGACAGTGGAGAGAAGGTAAATTCTCTATGCAATTTGTTTTACTTTTGGACACAGAAGTTCTGCTGGATGATTTAGCACGCTGCTCAGCTAGCAAAGTAGCTATCTAGCTAATGTTGGCTAGCAGCTCTGTCCTAACGAATCTTGTTTCTCATGGTTTGAGTCCTTTAGGTGCCTTTTGGCAAATTCCAAGCAGGCTGTCATGTGCCTTTTACTGAGGAGTGGCTTCCGTCTGGCCACTCTACCATAAAGGCCTGATTGGTGGAGTGCTGCAGAGATGGTTGTCCTTCTGGAAGGTTCTCCCATCCATCGCCACAGAGGAACTCTGGAGCTCTGTCAGAGTGATCATCGGGTTCTTGGTCACCCCCCTGACCAAGGCCCTTCTCTCCTAATTGCTCAGTTTGGCTGGGCGGCCAGCTCTAGGAAGAGTCTTGGTGGTTCCAAACTTCTTCCATTTAAGAATGATGGAGGCCATTGTGTTTTTGGGGACCTTCAATGCTGGGTACCCTTCCCCAGATCTGTGCCTCGACACAATCCTGTCTCTGAGCTCTACGGATAATTCCTTTGACCTCATGGCTTGGTTTTTGCTCTGACATGCACTGTCAACTGTGGGACCTTATATAGACTGGTGTGTGCCTTTCAAAAAAAAATTCTCCAATCAATTGAATTTACCACAGGTGGACTCCAATCAAGTTGTAGAAACATCTCGAGGATGATCAATGGAAACAGGATGTACCTGAGCTAAATTTCATGTCTCATAGCAAAGGGTCTGAATACTTATGTATAAAAGGTATTTCTGTTTTTAATTTTTTATAAATTTGCAAGCATTTCTAAAAACCTGTTTTCACTTTGTCATTATGGGGTATTGTGTGTAGATTGAAGAGGCAAAATAATAATAATTTAATCAATTTTAAAATAAGGCTGTAACGTAACAAAATGTGGAAAAAGGGAAGGGGTCTGAATACTTTCCGAATGCACTGTACATGTTGGTAAATCATTTATAGAGAGCACTCAGAGCTTAGATATACGTAATAACAAATAATAATATGCCATTTAGCAGACGCTTTTATCCAAAGCGACTTACAGTCAGGTGTGCATACATTTTTACGTATGGGTGGTCCCGGGGATCGAACCCACTACCCTGGCGTTGCAAGCACCATGCTCTACCAATTGAGCTACAGAGGACCAGTATAGGCAGTATTGGATACTCATCACTACATACATGAGAGAAGATTCAACACTTTGTTAAAGATGTTCAGTCAATGAATGGGGGGTATGAAGACCAAAACATTCAACATTGTGAGAGGATACCTCCTCCACTGTTTCACCAACCAAAGGTATCATTTCACACCAGAGCGTTCACCATACTTGGACTATCACAGAGAAGTGTGTTCATATAATCTGGTAAGGGGTAATATGTTTGGAATGATGATTGAATATTGTCCTGGATGTAAATTTGGCCAGGGCATCAGGGTTTCAAAGGTGGGTCAAGACACATCATGAAAACCAACCGCTTCTGTTCCTGGGACAGAGCACCAATGCATCACTCCCAAAAGTAAGAAAATAGCTATTGTTCAACTGTGCAACTATTGAAAATAAGGCTGCATGATGATACTGTACATAAGGGGTAATCCTTTAAGCATTTGTAAGTGTGTTTATAAATGGTTAATAACTGGAGGTAAATATTGGCTCACTATTTGGCAAACACTGACCAGTTATTGCACTATTTTGACCAATGCAATATAACATTTATTAATGGTTTATAATGCATTTACAAATGATTAAATAATAGTTAATAATGTAATTATAACCCCTTTATAAACCCTTTACAAATGGAACCTTATTACCCAATACTGTTCTTGCGTTGAGCAAGAACGAAAGATGGACGGTTCTCACTCTGAAACATTAAGTTAATTCACATCTCAAAGGACAAATAGGAATGCTGCTTATTCTATTCTCCCAGCGGCTATTTTTTTAAACCATTGCAGTAGAAAATGGCCGTTGCCTGGGGAATAGAAAGAGAATGGGGTGGTGGCAAGGGATGCTGAATACAATAGACATCTTTATTCTCTTAAGCACATGGCCTCCCAGGCAGTTCATTACAGGTCAGATTTAATCATAAATTTGACATTTTGAAATAAAACTGCCAGGGCCCCTCACGCAGGAAAGTGTCATTTCAATAGATAACTATATCAGATACCTAAAACAGATTAGGGTAAGGATTAAGAACTCTATTCAATCCATATCGCGGAAGTTCAGCCTTACAGCGTGATTGAAATTTAAAGCCAAAGTTCCTGCGTTAGCTGAGACTGCATTCACAATAAATGCTGCATATGTCGGCTCAATCAGACATGACCTTTCCTTTTCTGTCGTGCAATCTGTAACGCTTCAGCAATACAGATTGAATAGAGCCCTAAGTGTAAATCTTCAATGGTACCAACAATGCATTTAGATTTCAGAGAATATGGCCTACATTTATCTAGAGTCGCCATTTTTCAAGGAATGATCTCAAACAAAGTGAATCAATCAGAAAATCTAATTCGACATAACCGGAGGCTGAAATTGTCGTCTCTTAGCACTAATTGCAGTTTTCCATTGGCTCCCATCACTTTCTGTGGTAAACAAGTGTATTATTGTCTCTGCAGTCATTCATTAATCACAAATGACATTTTTGTTCAAATTTCAGAGCAGCCTCAACCTTTATTTGTGATCACTTGGATGTTTAACGTAATAATAGTTCAACCTGTAATGAGATAATTAATCACAGTTGACAGTACACAAATTAATGATTGCCATTCCTTAACAAATGGAATAACACCCCCATGTAGCCAGCAGCTTTCACAAAAGGGAAGAAACAATAGGTGCCAGGCCTCCTCATACGTTCAGTTCATCCCCGGCATTTGTTTTTTTGTTATAGCAAAGTATGAAAAATGAGATCCCTATTTGTTACAAAGAGTGGGAAATGAAATGGAAACAGCCCACTCAGCCAGAATGGGAAATAAATTATTATCCTGTGTTGCCTGTCTGTTCTTTCTGCTACGAGACACAGTGATACATGCAAACTCCAACAATTTAGTGTCACTGTCTCACATTGTGTCTGTGCATGCATTTGTGTGTGTGCATGCGTGTGTGTGTACGTGTGTGTTTAAATGGATGGGAAAGGCAGACGTACACATTCCTTTTTGTTGTAGTTATGATGGATGTTTCTCATCCCATGCAGGGGCCTGTCACTCTGTTTCCAATGAGTCAATAACACTTCAGCTACTATGTATACATATTCATCACGTATGCATCAGTCTGTATGTGTACATTCCTCCATGTGTCCTTCAAGTTGTCACAGCCTAGCATGGCGCCAACTGGCAATGGCAGCATTCTGGGTAGGCTACAGCTCTAAATCAACATGCGGGTTAGTGAACAATCACATAGCTAAGACTTAGAGTTCAGTTATCTAACCAAAAAGACAGTAGGAGGACTACTGCATACTAGTAGCACTACTGCATACAGCAGTATACAGTATACTCTTAGAAAAAAAAGGTGCTATCTAGAACCTAAAAGGGTTCTTCAGCTGTCCCCATAGGGGAACCCTTTGAAGAACGCTTTTTTGTTCCTGGAAACAAAAAGGGTTCTCCTATGGGGACAGCTGAAGAACCCACCCTTTTGGTTCCAGGTAGAACCCCTTTGAGTTCCATGTAGAACCCTTTACACAGAGGGTTCTACATGGAACCCAAAAGAGTTCTACCTGGAAACAAAAAGGGTTCTCTAATGGGGACAGCCGAAGAACCCTTTTGGAACCCTTTTTTCTAAGTGTGTATACTTCCTGAGCAGGTCTAAGATGAAGACTGCTCAGTATCTGTAACATTAAATCATGCCCGTAGTCTCTTTATACACACAGCTACAGTATGCATATTCATTGCCCAAGACTCACTTTCATGAAATATAGGAGAAGTCAGTGTAGACTTGATTAATTAGACCGTTCACCAACATATGCTACAACGTCTGTCATCTCCCATATCCTGTGAACACGCTTGTCACACACCTGAAGCTGAGCAGCATAGGTGTCAGCCACTGAACAAGGACGAGGAAGCGCTGATTTGTTCAGACATTACACATTATTTTTGGAATCAGTCTTGTACGTTGACGCTGTTGGTCATAGTAATTATTCCACTTGGCTCAGGTTACCCAGTTGTCTTATGTTGTGGGCTATGATGCTACAGAGCAGAAATAGAGTGTCTTCCATACCTGTGTTTTTTCTGGAGTGAGCTGGAAGATTAGCTTATTCAGGCATGGCTTGTTTAGTGGTGCTTTCTGTAACGTGAGTGCCCTCGTCTACTCAGTGAATAGTATGGGGATATATTTACGCAGGTGATCCTAAATGGTGCAATGCACAGTAGGGATGAACTGACATTTCATTGGCTCTTAAAATGGGATAAGAGTTAGATAGTAGAGGTAGTCTACCCTCTTAGAAAAGATATGCTATCTAGAACCTAAAAAGGGTTATAGCTTAGTGGGTAAGAGCGTTGTGCCAGTAACCGAAAGGTTGCTGGTTCTAATCCCCGAGCCGACTAGGTGAAAAATCTGTCGATGTGCCCTTAAGCAAGGCACTTAACCCTAATTGCTCCTGTAAGTCGCTCTGGATAAGAGCGTCTGCTAAATGACTAAAATGTAATGTAAAAATGTTATTTGGCTGTGCCCATAGGAGAACCCATTGAAGAACCCTTTTTGGTTCCAGGGAGAACTATTTTGGGTTCCATGTATAAGACAATCAGAAATACTGTTAGAATATTTTTCTATTGACTGCCATAGCCCCAAATAAAAGTATTTTGGTTGGGGTCATGAGAATTTTCAGATATCAAATAGGGTCTGCCAAAAAAGTTTGGAAACCCATGGGTTAGCTACTGCTTGGTGTAATACAGTGAATTTTCAACCAACCTTAGCTTGGCGATACTGTCTTCGTCCTCGATTCGTGGAAACGGGAGACTCATAAAACGTCTGTGTCCACAGTCCCCAAGTCCAGAACAGGCTATGGGAAGCGCACATGACTACATTGAGCCATGACTACATGGAACTCTATTCTACATCAAGTAACTCATGCAAGCAGTAAAATTAGATTTAAAAAAACAGATAAAAATACACCTTATGGAACAGAGGGGACTGGGAGGCAACACAAACATAGGCACAGACCCATGCATACAAACACACGATAATATACGCTCTATACACACATACACATGGATTTTGTGTTATAGATATGTGGTAGTAGAGTAGGGGCCTGTTGTGAATGTATTGTAATGTTTCAAAAATTGTATAACTGCCTTAATTTTGCTGGACCCCAGGAAGAGTAGCTGAGCAGCTAATGGGGATCCATAATAAATACAAATACGGGGGTTCGTTTGAATTTAGACAGGGCTCTACAGTGCGACCTTTTTAGTCTCATATGCTCCTAAATACAAGTATTTTCCTGTGCGACTTGGAATTTTTAGTTAGGAGCACCAGTGCGTCGAGAAAAATGTAAGCTGCACTATGCAGAAATTGCTCCGCAATTTCCTGGTTGCTAAAATTCTAATAGTTTGCCTAGTAGAGTACCAAAGTATGAGTCATAATACCCATGGAACCTGGTGGTCAAACAGGGAAATGGTTCCAATTGTTTTTCCACCATTCATTTTTCCCATAGGGAATTTTAAAAACCCTTAAAATAAGGTCTGTGTTTGGTGTGGGCTTGCCCCGGTGTGACATTTTGATAACCATGCAAATCTCTCTAGGACAAGTAGATTTTTATCAATATATTTGCCTGTATTTACCACCCAAAAATGAAATTGTTGCTGATTAGCTGCTAATGTGGCTATCATAAAGAACTACAAATGCCAAGATGATCTGGACGAGACTGCCAAATCGAGGCAAAGGTAAGAATCGCTGGATTAACTATCTGTTAGCTACATTTAGTAATTAATTGACAATTCTTTGAACTATCTTGTGCAAGTTTTAAATTGACACGATACCTGTTAGCTAAGGTGCCAGCTAGAGATGACATGCAGGAGCTTGCAGGGATTTGTAGTCTTGCATGATGTCTACTTTGATGCTAATTAGCATTTTTGAATCTGAGTAAATAGAGCCGAATATATTGATGTGACCTTGCCCAGGAGAGATTTGCATGGTTATCAGGGCTTCATGCCGGGGTAGGCCTACATGAAACACAGCCGTTATTGTAGGCCCTGTGTAGCTCAGTTGGTAGAGCATGGCGCTTGCAACGCCAGGGTTGTGGGTTCGTTTCCCACGGGGGGCCAGTATGAAAATGTATGCACTCACTAACTGTAAGTCGCTCTGGATAAGAGGATCTGCTAAATGACTGAAATGTAAATATGAAATGTAATGAAATATGTAGAACCCTTTCCACAGAGGGTTCTACATGGAACCCAAAATGGTTCTACCTGGAACCAAAAAAGGTTCTACCTGGAACAAAAAAGGATTCTCTTATGGGGTCAGCCGAAGAACCCTTTTGTGTGAGTGTTGAGATGCTGGTGTGATCGCTAACAACAAACAGTACCTGAGAGGACAGTGCCTCAAAAATCGCTCTATATAACACTCTAATATACAGTGGGGGAAAAAAAGTATTTAGTCAGCCACCAATTGTGCAAGTTCTCCCACTTAAAAAGATGAGAGAGGCCTGTAAATTTCATCATAGGTACACGTAAACTATGACAGACAAAATGAGAAAAAAAAATCCAGAAAATCACATTGTAGGATTTTTAATGAATTTATTTGCGAATTATGGTGGAAAATGAGTATTTGGTCAATAACAAAAGTTTCTCAATACTTTGTTATATACCCTTTGTTGGCAATGACACAGGTCAAACGTTTTCTGTAAGTCTTCACAAGGTTTTCACACACTGTTGATGGTATTTTGGCCCATTCCTCCATGCAGATCTCCTCTAGAGCAGTGATGTTTTGGGGCTGTCGCTGGGCAACACAGACTTTCAACTCCCTCCAAAGATTTTCTATGGGGTTGAGATCTGGAGACTGGCTAGGCCACTCCAGGACCTTGAAATGCTTCTTACGAAGCCACTCCTTCGTTGCCCGGGCGGTGTGTTTGATATCATTGTCATGCTGAAAGACCCAGCCACGTTTCATCTTCAATGCCCTTGCTGATGGAAAGAGGTTTTCACTCAAAATCTCACGATACATGGCCCCATTCATTCTTTCCTTTACACGGATCAGTCGTCCTGGTCCCTTTGCAGAAAAACAGCCCCAAAGCTTGATGTTTCCACCCCCATGCTTCACAGTAGGTATGGTGTTCTTTGGATGCAACTCAGCATTCTTTGTCCTCCAAACATGACGAGTTGAGTTTTTACCAAAAAGTTATATTTTGGTTTCATCTGACCATATGACATTCTCCCAATACTCTTCTGGATCATCCAAATGCACTCTAGCAAACTTCAGACGGGCCTGGACATGTACTGGCTTAAGCAGGGGGACACGTCTGGCACTGCAGGATTTGAGTCCCTGGCGGTGTAGTGTGTTACTGATGGTAGGCTTTGTTACTTTGGTCCCAGCTCTCTGCAGGTCATTCACTAGGTCCCCCCGTGTGGTTCTGGGATTTTTGCTCACCGTTCTTGTGATCATTTTGACACCACGGGGTGAGATCTTGCGTGGAGCCCCAGATCGAGGGAGATTATCAGTGGTCTTGTATGTCTTCCATTTCCTAATAATTGCTCCCACAGTTGATTTCTTCAAACCAAGCTGCTTACCTATTGCAGATTCAGTCTTCCCAGCCTGGTGCAGGTCTACAATTTTGTTTCTGGTGTCCTTTGACAGCTCTTTGGTCTTGGCCATAGTGGAGTTTGGAGTGTGACTGTTTGAGGTTGTGGGACAGGTGTATTTTATACTGATAACAAGTTCAAACAGGTGCCATTAATACAGGTAACGAGTGGAGGACAGAGGAGCCTCTTAAAGAAGAAGTTACAGGTCTGTGAGAGCCAGAAATCTTGCTTGTTTGTAGGTGACCAAATACTTATTTTCCGCCCTAATTTGCAAATAAATTCATAAAAAATCCTACAATGTGATTTTCTGGATTTTTTTTCCTCAATTTGTCTGTCATATTTGACGTGTACCTATGATGAAAATTACAGGCCTCTCTCATCTTTTTAAGTGGGAGAACTTGTACAATTGGTGGCTGACTAAATACTTTTTTCCCCACTGTATAACCAATTTGTCATTGTATAGAGTGGGGGGAAAAAAGTATTTAGTCAGCCACCAATTGTGCAAGTTCTCCCACTTAAAAAGATGAGAGAGGCCTGTAATTTTCATCATAGGTACACGTCAACTATGACAGACAAATTGAGATTTTTTTTTCTCCAGAAAATCACATTGTAGGATTTTTTATGAATTTATTTGAAAATTATGGTGGAAAATAAGTATTTGGTCACCTACAAACAAGCAAGATTTCTGGCTCTCACAGACCTGTAACTTCTTCTTTAAGAGGCTCCTCTGTCCTCCACTCGTTACCTGTATTAATGGCACCTGTTTGAACTTGTTATCAGTATAAAAGACACCTGTCCCACAACCTCAAACAGTCACACTCCAAACTCCACTATGGCCAAGACCAAAGAGCTGTCAAAGGACACCAGAAACAAAATTGTAGACCTGCACCAGGCTGGGAAGACTGAATCTGCAATAGGTAAGCAGCTTGGTTTGAAGAAATCAACTGTGGGAGCAATTATTAGGAAATGGAAGACATACAAGACCACTGATAATCTCCCTCGATCTGGGGCTCCACGCAAGATCTCACCCCGTGGTGTCAAAATGATCACAAGAACGGTGAGCAAAAATCCCAGAACCACACGGGGGGACCTAGTGAATGACCTGCAGAGAGCTGGGACCAAAGTAACAAAGCCTACCATCAGTAACACACTACACCGCCAGGGACTCAAATCCTGCAGTGCCAGACGTGTCCCCCTGCTTAAGCCAGTACATGTCCAGGCCCGTCTGAAGTTTGCTAGAGTGCATTTGGATGATCCAGAAGAGGATTGGGTGAATGTCATATGGTCAGATGAAACCAAAATATAACTTTTTGGTAAAAACTCAACTCGTCGTGTTTGGAGGACAAAGAATGCTGAGTTGCATCCAAAGAACACCATACCTACTGTGAAGCATGGGGGTGGAAACATCATGCTTTGGGGCTGTTTTTCTGCAAAGGGACCAGGACGACTGATCCGTGTAAAGGAAAGAATGAATGGGGCCATGTATCGTGAGATTTTGAGTGAAAACCTCCTTCCATCAGCAAGGGCATTGAAGATGAAACGTGGCTGGGTCTTTCAGCATGACAATGATCCCAAACACACCGCCCGGGCAACGAAGGAGTGGCTTCGTAAGAAGCATTTCAAGGTCCTGGAGTGGCCTAGCCAGTCTCCAGATCTCAACCCCATAGAAAATCTTTGGAGGGAGTTGAAAGTCCGTGTTGCCCAGCGACAGCCCCAAAACATCACTGCTCTAGAGGAGATCTGCATGGAGGAATGGGCCAAAATACCAGCAACAGTGTGTGAAAACCTTGTGAAGACTTACAGAAAACGTTTGACCTGTGTCATTGCCAACAAAGGGTATATCACAAAGTATTGAGAAACTTTTGTTATTGACCAAATACTTATTTTCCACCATAATATGCAAATAAATTCATTAAAAATCCTACAATGTGATTTTCTGGATTTTTTTTTCTCATTTTGTCTGTCATAGTTGACGTGTACCTATGATGAAATTACAGGCCTCTCTCATCTTTTTAAGTGGGAGAACTTGCACAATTGGTGGCTGACTAAATACTTTTTTTCCCCCCACTGTATATGGTTTTATATATTACTGTATATCACCTTAAATACCATGTGGCTGGGTATACAACGAAAGTATTCAGACCCCTTGACTTTTTTCACATTTTGTTTGCCTCATTCTAAAATAAATTAAATACATTTTTTCCCTCATCAATCTACACACAATACCCTATAATGACAAATTGAAAACAGGTTTTTAGACATTGTTGCAAATTTATAAAAAATAAAAACAGAAATACCTTATTTACATAACTATTCAGACCCTTTGCTATGAAACTCGAAATTGAGCTCAGGTGCATCCTGTTTCCATTGATCATCCTTGAGATGTTTCTACAACTTGATTGGAGACCACCTGTGGTAAATTCAATTGACTGGACATGAGTTGGAAAGGCACACACAAGTCTATATAAGGTCCCACAGTTGACAGAGCATGTCAGAGCAAAAACCAAGCCATGAGGTCGAAGGAAACATCACGTCTGGAGGAAACCTGGCACCATCCCTACAGTGAAGTATGGTGGTGGCAGCATCATGCTGTGGGGATGTTTTTCAGTGGCAGCGACTGGGAAATTAGTCAGGATTGAGTGAAAGATGAACAGAGCAAAGTACAGAGAGATCCTTAAAGATAACCTGCTTGAGAGCACTCAGGACCTCAGACTGGGGTAAAGGTTCACCTTCCAACAGGACAACGACCCTAAGCACACAGCCAAGACAACGCAGGAGTGGCTTCGGGACAAGTCTCTGAATGTCCTTGAGTGGCCCAGCCAGAGGCCGGACTTGAACCAGATCCAACATCTCTGGAGAGACTTAGCTCTGAAAATAGCTCTGCAGCGACGCTCCTCATCCAACCTGACAGAGCTTGAGAGGATCTGCAGAGAAGAATGGGAGAAACTCCCCAAATACAGGTGTGCCAAGCTTGTAGCGTCATACCCAAGAAGACTCAAGGCTGTAATCGCTGCTGCCAAAGGTGCTTCAACAAAGTACTGAGTAAGGGTCTGAATACTTATGTAAATGTGATATTTAAGTTGTTTATTTGTAATACATTTTCAAAACATTATAAAAACCATTTTTTGCGTTGTCATTATGGGTTATTGTTTGTAGAAAAACGATTTAATCCATTTTAGAATAAGGCTGTGGAAAAGGTGGAAAAAGTCAAGGGGTCTGAATACTTTCCAAATGCACCGTATGTCATGTTTAGGAGGCTAGCAACACATTTAGAAGTTCATTGTCAGAGATATTAATTTCTCACCCAGTTAACACTGCAATGGGTTTTAGAGAAAGTACACAATAAACGTCAGCGATAGGTATAAAATGAAGAGATGCCAGGTACCTGGGCATTTGACATTTTCACAACTCCATAACTGGAAACGGTGGTGTTCACAAGGTGTCCCTTTTAATAGTATGCAGTGCAAAACATTTTCTCAAGTCCTCCACTTTCCAGGCAGAACACCTATTAATTATAGACTGCAAGCCAAGAGCTGCAAATGATCCAGTTTGAGGGACTTGTCCCCTTTGCGTCCCCAGGACTCATTGTTCTCCCCAAGCCTCACCATATTCATCATAGTTAAACACAATGGAAATATCCTGGTGTGGTTTTTCATATGACTTAGTGGATTGGTGCCAGTAGTTCACAGGATTATACAGTCCGAATAGTAGTTACTCCCAGATGGGGAAATTGGTTTGTGGCATACAGTCAGGGTAGGGTCAAGCCAAAGAGTCTACTGGTTGAAGTAAAAACCTTCTGTGATTTAGCAGTATAACCAGGATGGACAACACCAGTAGCACAGGCTGCAGCAATTTGTATTAACATTCCTCTCACAACCTGAGACAGAGCAAACATAGCATTTTATGACCAAGATATTGCTGCTTGGAGGATTGCAAAAATTAGTTGACACTTCATTGCCACTGTAGAACAACCCTCTTCTACTTACTTTCAAAAGCATCCCTCACTGTGTGTCAGCAAATCACCAGGGGATGGGAGACCTTGAATCCCACCCAGTAGCTAGCTACCTCTCCTTGGTGGCTTCTTATTTTAATGGAGGAGTCTGCTCCGTGTCTGAATGTATCTGAAGGTTCCATCATGTATAGCAGGGATAATCAACTAGATTCGGCCGTGGTTCTATTTTTTCTTGAGCGGATGGTCAGGGGACTGGAACATAATGACAAATAATTTGTAGACTGCAAATTGACCACAAGAAGCTCAAACAGATACCATATTTCACTAAAGCATAATCATTTCAAATTTTGCTTGCTTTTGTATACGATCACATATATCTCTTTATTATGAGTGGGAATACTTTGAAAATTAAAATAACTTGGAGCTGATTTTCTGGTGTTTTTACAGTGTTTAATGTCCCCCCCCCCCTCCCCCCCCTCCCCACACACACACACATAAATGTATAGCCTGAGCCCGGGGACTGAGGAGGCTGCAACGTGTGGTGTTCAGCTCTGCAGGGCCCCTTATGAGCTGGCTGAGAGCAGACTGACTTGTCGTGACAGGGTTTGCCAATAACTGAACCTGACAGACAGGTGTGAAGCCCCCTACCGCCAAATAAGAATCTAGCCCATTACCTTGGCGACTGCAGCCCCCCACTGGGCGGTTGACAGCCTGGGGGATGAGGTGGAACTGTTGTCGTGTTGTTGTGGTATAGGGTGTGTGTGGGCGTCTGACAGAATCCCTATGTGCTGCTATACCACCACAAAGAGAGCCACATACATACCCTTTCCTGGGTATCAGGCTCAGATGGTCGTTTTACCACATCTCATATTAAGGATGTATAGCAACAGTCAGCAGTAAAGCACAATTCCTTGGATAGACAGCCACCCTGGCAGACTGGTAGCTAACTTCACCAGTCTCAGACATCCATATCCAATAGACATGAATCACTTCAAGTCATAAACCTAAACTATTTGTTTCACTGCCTGGCAGGCAAATGCACAGTCAGAGAAACAGACTTGACTGAAATATTCACCAAGCAAATTAGAGTTTCAGTGCCAGCCCGAATGCTTTTGATTTTTCTTTGCCAGCCACACAGTGCAGATGTACGGTATAATATTTCTGTAGGTTTCTAATGAGCATCATTACTTCAGCATTGATGTTGTGCCAAATGAACTCATTGCATTTTTTAAAAAGCCACAGTTATTTAAAGCAAGTGAATTGAACATTAAAACTGTATCAAAAAATCTGCTTGAGACTCCATCACCGTAATTTCTCCCACAATGAATGGGGAGGGATGAGGAAGTGTTGAGGGAGAGGTGGGGTAAGGGGGTTAATTTCTAAATTCTGGTCACGTTCATAATAAATCTGTGGGAAAGGTCAGGGTTAGGTTGAAGATAACAAAGGTTAAAACAAGAGGATTCTAATATCCCATAATGCTTTGCAGCAACGAGGAAGAATTCTAAACAATGGGACCAGCGATGCTAGTTAGTAACGGCACTGGTCCATCTGTTTATTTTAAAAAGCTTCCTCATGGAATTATTAGCCTGTCCTAACCTGGGTATCTTCAACCTAGGGTCAGGGAACACCTGGCTCTTGAGGTCAAAAAGCTTTGCTGATTTAGTCCTAGAGAAAGTAGATTGGGAGGCTGAATCCCCCAAATGAAAAGGAACATATGGGTTTTAGGTATCTGTCCTTGATCTTGATGGAAATTCCAAGCCACATTGGTACACCAGGCAGTGCCTTTGCTTTTAGATGGACAAGGCATTCTCTGGGCTGTATGTATATGTTGTACAATATTCTATCCAAACAAAGGTTTCTCTAGTTTGTCTAAACTCATTTTCTCTCATGGGTCAGAGAGGAGTTTGGATGGGGAGTTGAATTCCTTGAGTCAAAGCGTGTAAGTTTACAGTATGTGTTCTATTACTGAGAACATCACGCATCAGTACTTTCACTGTACTCCAGAGAGGGAGCGAGAAAGAGAAATCTAACAAACAAAAAACATGATAAGCTCAGCCTGTCCTGCTTCTTGACAGGATGCTGAAATTCAGTAATTGTTACAGGAGGAAAATTCCCTCAGGTGAAAAATTTAACATTACACAGAGTCCCTAAATATCTACAGCAAGTCTTGCAGATATATTTCTGAGGGTTGTCATGGCAGAACCACCATACATTGCTTGAAAAACAAAAACATATATGTATTCCCTCTTCAACATTTAGCTATTAACAGTATTTAGCTTAATGTCATTGTGCTATCCTGTAATCATAATGTTAGATAACTGGCTCCACCTACAACTCTTATTAGGAAGTCCATTTGCTATTAACAGATTTAAGAAGCATCCCAAAACTTTAATGCTATGTTTCATAGTCTCGGTAATACTTGATTTGGATAATCCCATAGACCTTTAGTCTAAGTTTTCAGCCATTTTCTCCAAGATTGAAGAGCTAAGAACTGTTATTTTATGGAGTAACAATGGAAGCGAGGCTTTCAGGTAGACTACAGTGATGCGGGATGTCAGCAGGGATCCTGTTTGATTTGTTATCTGTGTTTAGACAAGCTCCCCTGGGATGAAAACCTGAGTGAGCCTCGTGGGTGGCACAGCAAACACACCATGTGTGACAGGAACAGTCCATTGACGTTTTTGATACACTACTGTATGTTATTTTACATTTCAGTCATTTAGCAGACGCTCTTATCCAGAGCGATTTACAGGTGCATACATTTTCATACTTTTTCATACTGGCCCCCCATGGGAAACGAACCCACAACCCTGGCGTTGCAAGCGCCACGCTCTACCAACTGAGCTACACTTTCCTTTCTTTCAAAGGAACATAAAAGCACAGGTAAAAAATACACCAGGATAGGAACAAGAATCCCAAACCAAGTGAAATACAAGTGCAGTACAACGCAATCACATCCTTTGCAACTTGAGAGAAGCTCTGTTGGATGAAGGTGAAAGTCTTTGACGAGTTAAATGCAAGTGAAATAGTGGATATTCAAGCGCTCTAAAATAAGACGTTGTTAGCAGCTTCCAAATACAGTTTAGCAGTCCCTTTAATGATGTTCAGGTAGGAGGCAGAACATAGACAGGGCCCTCCCCATGACTTCAAAGCCAGAACAAAAATATGAGGCCAGCACACTTACTTTTCCTTACAAAAGGAGACAGGAAACAGTTTCACTTAACCTCAAAGTAGACACAAGTGGAGCAAAGTTTGGTGTGAGGACAGATTCCTTGAATCTGTTTCCAGCAGGATATTTCCACTATCCTCCTTCTGTGCCCCCTCAGTCACAGCCAACTGTTTAAGTCTGATGACCTCTGTCGGTTCCTGTGGAGCCCTCTGGACATGTGCCAGAGACCACAGACACGACTGAAGCCTGAGTGTCCCCATGAGTTTTCCAATTATGAGACACACAGAGTGGCCAGAGAGACACACAGTAGCCTGTCCAGGCTGCAAGGAAGACTTGGCCTGTTGTCAGGATAGACCAAGGAGTTGAGGTGACAGGACTATGGACCATTCCCAACTGACTCATCTCATGTTGTATAATCAGTCATTACACATCAAGCACAATGCACTGTGCAATGTAAGACATCCACCTACATGGATGAGCTAGTGGTATTCTCCTTGCATAAGAAGAGTCGTGACACATCTTCGCTCTAACATTCTAAGGAGTAAGATTATGTCCCTTATTTTATATTTACATACTTAAATACGACCTTACTTTGCATGTGTCACTCGAAATGAGAGGTGCTGTATGTTGTTCATTTGCATAATTTAACCGATACAACCGCGCGGGTGGAGGAGGAGGGGGCGGGATTAGGACTGACGCGGGTGTTAGGGGCTGCAGGCACTGGGCACAGCTTGTTTGTACTCCAATAGTGGCTGCGGGGGTGAACACACCAGTGTCAGGATCAATGGGAGCTGCAACTGAACACATCAAAGCCAACCACAGTGTGAGGCAGGGAGAGGGGAGGAGGATAGCTCTACAGCAGTCAGACTGCGTTCAGACCGCAGTGGAATGACGCATGCTGGTGGAATACTGTACTGTAGTTGCAGGAGGAAGGTTTTGTCCAGGTTAACTCTACTCCTGTGCTGCAGAGGTTTAGCCTCAGAGGAGCCTCTGATCTACAGACTTGCAAAATGCATCAGTTCATTCCGGAACATATTACGCAGAGCTGAACTCACCAGCATGCGTCATAGCTCACACATATCTCTCTCCTAAGGTAACTACCCCTCACCCTGTTTGAAATCAATTATTCAGGATAGGCTATATCAAGGGAAAAAACTCTGAACAAAGGTTATTACAGCTCAGCGTGAACAGATTCATAGTGGTACTTTAGCTTCAGTGTACAAAGATGGGATTTCTGTTTAAGATGTTTTAGAATATGACCAGATTTATACAAATATCAGTAGATATTGCTGATACTGTGTAAACTTGCAGTCCTAATAACCACAAAATTAATATACAAACCATTCTGCCTTAAAACATCCGTGCATCAATCTAAGTAACATAATAAAAAAATCCCCATCAAAATCCGTCAGTTTAAGATAAAATATCTGCATCCGCCTATGTCGACTTTCCACATCTGCGGTGGAAGGAAGGTGGCCAAGCTACAGCGGCGTTTGTCAGACCATGAGACATTCCGAAAATAGGTCTTCTCACTAAAACATCTGTAGCGTCTGAACAGTTTAGCCAACAATCTAATATGGCCACTATGTAAAGATGAGACTCACACGATGGTGTTCTCTGTTTTGCTCTACGACCTCCACAAGACCCACGGGACGCCGATGTGCCTACTTCTGTCTTGACCAGGGCATAAAATAATGCATCTGCCACCGGCCAGATGCAGGTAGATTTTGGTATTGGTGGGTAAGAATGTCTAATTCACCAGCCACAATGGTGGGTGGTCAATTCGCAGGGCTCTACAGTGCGAGCATTACATTCGCATTGTGAATAAACATAGAGTCAAAAGTCAAGTATGAGCATATGTGCGAGTTGCGATTTCTAGCAGAAAAATGCTGATGTAGCTGTTTTGTTTCAGAGCTGCTAATCACACAAAGAAATATGAATCCTACATCCCACCTCGTACCGCAACAGCTTTGCACACTGTGATTGAAGCGCTGAAAGATACATTTTTGGAGGCGCTGGGACAGGCATTAAAGTGGGTCTAATTTACTCAAGTCAGCAAAGTGATACTGTCCTCGTGTTTCTTGGCTATTTTCAATGTTTTGTTCAAAAGCTCGGTTGTTTTTCAAGTTAGTTTGAATCTACTACTAGTCACATCCCAGATCTCACACACACACAGATACACCTGACATGACTCCAGTGGCCCCATTACCACGGTAACCTCCCGCCCTTAAAAGGGCAGCTGAACATTTTGTCTCATCTGATATTTTGGTTAAAAGACTCAGGTCACAGAAAATGAAATGAAATTGAGCAATATAGCACATTACTTCTTACTAATACATTTCTTGTTTTATAAACATTACAAGCATGGTCATCAGTTTTTTGCAGTAATTATGGTGAAAAATGATTTTGGCTGGTAAAAAATCTGAGTGGCTGGTAGACCTTTTCATCTACCTGCTACAGTGGCTGTTGGAACAAAAACTACATTTTTAGCTCTGATCCGAACCGTTTGGGCTACAAACTATATGACCACTCTATGGAAAGATGAGGTAGGCACAAACATGATGGTGTTCTCCATTTAAGTGTCATGGGACTTGTCTGAAGGTAACCCGGTACCTGTTAAAAAAAATTATGGAAGTATGGAGGTAGTTTTGTGCCAACAAAAAAAGGGGTTAAATACACTACATAGCCAAAGGTATGTGGACACCCATTCAAATTAGTGGGTTTGGCTATTTCAGCCACACCTGTTTCTGACAAGTGTATCAAATCGAGCATACAGCCATGCAATCTCCATAGATAAACATTGGCAGTAGAATGGCCTTACTGAAGGCCCAACGTGGCACTCTCATACGATGTCACCTTTCCAACTTGACTGGCCTGCACATAGCCCTGACCTCCACACCATCTAACACCTTTGGGATGAATTGGAACGCTGACTGCGAGCCAAGCCTAATAAGCCCAACATCAGTGCCTAATGCTCTTATGGCTGAATGGAAGCAAGTCCCCGCAGCAATGTTCAAACATCTAGTGGAAAGCCTTCCCAGAAGAGTGGAGGCTGTTGTCACAGCAAAGGGGGGACCAACTCCATATTAATGGCCATGATTTTGGAATGAAATGTTCGATGAGCAGGTGTCCACATACTTTTGGCCATGTAGTGTATGTGTCCAAAAAACAAAAATGTTTCCTGAGCTTTCTTATATCTCCTAGATAAAGGACAAACACTTCAAAATTGTATTCCTTATTTTTTTAACTGTCTCTTTTGCCATTATGAATGCGTTTCTATGGGCTATATATTAAAGGCCAAATTCAATATTCTATCAAATAATTGTTTTATTTTTGGGGGTATACCTACAGGGGTCCAACAATTCTTAATCAAATAGCTAAATTATCCATGGTATGACCTTCTTAAAACAATTCCATATGTTAGCTTAGTCACCCCCCCCCCCCCCACCCCCCGACCCCCCCCCCCCCCCCCCCCATTCTGAAAACTTACTTAAGTCAATATCTGTCTCTCCAGATCTGTCGGTCTCTCCCTGGTGATTATTCAAGGTCACAGCATATGCCAATAACCCTAGAGGCTGTAGCTGTAGCCTAGTGACAGAAAACATTTGGAGAGAGATCAGGCCGAGTTCACTAAACTGTCAGTCATATCTAAGATGTCTGTATCAGGGTCATACAGCAGTCATGATCTTCCTTCAAATAACCAGGACCACATCCAATTAGAGACTGCTACTCAATAGTGATGGGGGGAAAAAATCGATACAATTACATATAGCAACATTATTTTGGACGATATTATATAAATACTTTGACTCTAAGTATCGATTTTTATTTTTAGCATTAGCTAGCGCTAGTCGGCTGTACTTGCGCCAAAATACCGGTATTTTTAATCCTATAGCTTATTTTCCATCTTATTTTTTAATAGTGAGCCAACATGTTTTCAGCACTTTTATTTCCATGACTGATCAAAACTCATTTTCTCATGCTCTCTCTGCAGCAGACATATAGTAAGCAATGTGTTCGGAACATCAAATCGCAATAAAATCACAGTATCGAAACACAATACATATAGAAACGTGAGAATCGCAGTACATATCATATTGGCACCATAGTATCATGATAATATCGTATTGTGAGGTCCCTGGCATTTCCAAGCCCTATTACTCAATTCACAAAACATACACAGGACGTGTTTACTTCCAGTGTTGCTTTGCTTATCATGAGAGTATTCACTATAGCCCTTATTGTTTTCATTTAGTTATAGATTTTCATTATTAACCATTTGGTAAAGCAAAAGAGTGGCATGAGGCATCTGCGTGTGGGGTACCCTGATCATTTTAAACCCCTGACTCTGGCATGGTTTCATTGTGATGTAAGGCCATAGGTTTGTAGGGCAACCTAGCCCCTGAAGTGACTCTTCTTATCAACTGTATGCAAGAATGTCTTAGGTTTGTCTCTTGGGGTTGTCTCTTGCCAACCCCCATGGTCGGTCTCTCTCTCTCTCTCTCTCTCTCTCTCTCTCTCTCTCTCTCTCTCTCTCTCTCTCTCTCTCTCTCTCTCTCTCTCTCTCTCTCTCTCTCTCTCTCTCTCTCTCTCTCTCTCTCTCTCTCTCTCTCTCTCTCTCTCTCTCTCTCTCTCTCTCTCTCTCTCTCTCTCTCTCTCTCTCTCTCTCTCTCTCTCTCTCTCTCTCTCTCTCTCTCTGACCATGCTTAAAATAATGCATTGTAATACTTGTTAATGCTTAAGCTTACGCCTTGTATAATGTCATCATTCATTTTACTAAGTATTTAAATACACTTGTATTTAGAATTCAATTCTCAGACATTTATTCATTGCCTATTACTGTGACTCAACCATAGTCACGTGCATATTGCTATTTGTCTTGTGGAGTCAGATAAACATTCTAATAGGCTAATTGCTTAATCTTATTACGAGTCGCGTGTGATGTACAGTGGGGGAAAAAAGTATTTAGTCAGCCACCAATTGTGCAAGTTCTCCGACTTAAAAAGATGAGAGAGGCCTGTAATTTTCATCATAGGTACACGTCAACTAGATCCAGACAATCACATTGTAGGATTTGTAATGAATTTATTTGCAAATTATGGTGGAAAATAAGTATTTGGTCAATAACAAAAGTTTCTCAATACTTTGTTATATACCCTTTGTTGACAATGACACAGGTCAAACGTTTTCTGTAAGTCTTCACAAGGTTTTCACACACTGTTGCTGGTATTTTGGCCCATTCCTCCATGCAGATCTCCTCTAGAGCAGTGATGTTTTGGGGCTGTCGCTGGGCAACACAGACTTTCAACTCCCTCCAAAGATTTTCTATGGGGTTGAGATCTGGAGACTGGCTAGGCCACTCCAGGACCTTGAAATGCTTCTTACGAAGCCACTCCTTCGTTGCCCGGGCGGTGTGTTTGGGATCATTGTCATGCTGAAAGACCCAGCCACGTTTCATCTTCAATGCCCTTGCTGATAGAAGGAGGTTTTCACTCAAAATCTCACGATACATGGCCCCATTCATTCTTTCCTTTACACGGATCAGTCGTCCTGGTCCCTTTGCAGAAAAACAGCCCCAAAGCATGATGTTTCCACCCCCATGCTTCACAGTAGGTATGGTGTTCTTTGGATGCAACTCAGCATTCTTTGTCCTCCAAACACGACGAGTTGAGTTTTTACCAAAAAGTTATATTTTGGTTTCATCTGACCATATGACATTCACCCAATCCTCTTCTGGATCATCCAAATGCACTCTAGCAAACTTCAGACGGGCCTGGACATGTACTGGCTTAAGCAGGGGGACACGTCTGGCACTGCAGGATTTGAGTCCCTGGCGGCGTAGTGTGTTACTGATGGTAGGCTTTGTTACTTTGGTCCCAGCTCTCTGCAGGTCATTCACTAGGTCCCCCCGTGTGGTTCTGGGATTTTTGCTCACCGTTCTTGTGATCATTTTGACCCCACGGGGTGAGATCTTGCGTGGAGCCCCAGATCGAGGGAGATTATCAGTGGTCTTGTATGTCTTCCATTTCCTAATAATTGCTCCCACAGTTGATTTCTTCAAACCAAGCTGCTTACAGGTGTCTTTTATACTTATAACAAGTTCAAACAGGTGCCATTAATACAGGTAACGAGTGGAGGACAGAGGAGCCTCTTAAAGAAGAAGTTACAGGTCTGTGAGAGCCAGAAATCTTGCTTGTTTGTAGGTGACCAAATACTTATTTTCCACCATAATTTGCAAATAAATTCATTAAAAATCCTACAATGTGATTTTCTGGATTTTCTTTTCTCAATTTGTCTGTCATAGTTGACGTGTACCTATGATGAAAATTACAGGCCTCTCTCATCTTTTTAAGTGGGAGAACTTGCACAATTGGTGGCTGACTAAATACTTTTCCCCCCCACTCTATATAATATATAATATACTGTATATACACATATCAAATATTACTGCCCACTACAGGTTTTCATTGTCTATTAGTGTAATATATAACCTACAGGGATTTGGTGCCAATCAAAAGTGCATCAGCATAAAAAGTGTGTCTTTGTATTTTATGTTGTAACATGAAACACATTATTGAGTGTCATAAAATCTGCTCAGTTAAATCCCAAAGTGTGCAGGGAAGAAGCTATGGAAAGATCACTGAAATTACTTGAGCAAGCAGGAATAGAGATTACTTATCAAGTGGAGAAAGTCTCCAGCGCTTGAGGCAGTCTTTAAGACTTCTGCACTGACACTACTACAGTACATTCGGCAGAGTGAATCAAATCTATTATTACAGTATATTTCTGGCACAGGCACAAACACAAATAATATGGAAACCATTTGACTTATCATTATTTAATACATATGTTGAACAAAAGGAATTATAGTACTGGTTGACTAGATCAATAGTGGACCCAGGGTCTTGTCAGTGGGGTGAGAAGCATCAAGAGGCACGCAGGATTCGATTGCAAAATGGTGGTATTTATTTACAGTTGCAGAAAGTGAAGATGGATCCAAAATATGAACAGCATGTTGAGGAACACTGACAAATACTTTGAAAACAACAAACAATAATCTAAATGGCAAACATACAGAAGCTACGACTGGCTTCTAAGGCAGAGCACCTTCAAACTAGACGGAGAACCTATAACTTAGACAGATCATCAATAATTCCTCAGTTGAGAGCCCAGGGCAAACATGTCATTCCTTCCAAACTCTCCGGAAATGAGAAACCTGAATAGGTTATAAGACCACCTAAACAGGTATTTCATTCCCATCACAATCAATACTTATCAAATGTCATTATATAAATGGCCAATACGTTTCCCAATATCAGGACATATTATAACATAGACATATAACAAATAAATGTATTAGGAAAACTGAGCGTGTGCGCACTTGCTGGGTAACCACGTGGCTGTACCAGCGCTCACTCTCCAAATCGGTCCACAAACAATCCACGGTGGTGAGTAGGCTACAGTTTGGTGAGACAATGTCACTTTAAACTCTAACAAACAATGTTAACATTTCTACTCGCGTGTGATCTTTTGTATAACTGTGGGACATAGTGATAGGATATGCTTGAAAATGCTTGCATGAAAACTAAACATAAGCAAACATTTGCAAGCTATGTTTTGGACACAGTGCCCTTCGCTCCCATTTTCCAAGGACTTCTGTCCGGCAACGGCATGGGAAGTCTACCTAGTAGCCAATATCAGTGTGAAGCAATAGTACACCCATCATTAGTACTTTTAATAAAAAATTAAACAATTGTCCGTTTTACAACTGAAAATGTACATCTATGTAAAACGAACAGTGACATTCGACTCAGGGTCGTATGTCACTATAGCAGAGCGCCTTCGACCCACCCACTCCTTTCCACATGCCCACTACTTTCCTTTCGACACACCCACTCTGTCATGAGCCTCTCACTCCACCGGGTTACCACCTTAATTTTCTTCCACTCTGCTCACCACTCTCTCTACTCAGCCTAACTAGCTCCACCTGTCCCTGCTCTGCTCTGCTCTAATTACTCTGCCAGCTGCGCTGCATTACCCACTACCTCTCCCAGTATTTAAGGCCCTGTCTTTCAGCTCTCCGGTGTCAGATCGTCTGCAAAGCTCACACCCGGAACCTGTTTGCTCGCGCTTCTGGCTCACCCTGGTTTTGTGACCCCGGACCTGCCTGATTTTTGGATACTCTTCTGCCCCAGGAGATCCAGACCTGCTTCTGCCATAACGACTCCTGACTACTCTTCAATCCCGGTAACTCTGACCAGCCTTCTGCCTTGCTACTACGTATTTTGGATTTCCCTTGAACTGTACTGCTGCCTTGTTTCATTCCGCCCTGTTGTGTCTGTGTCTCCCCCCCCCAGGACTTCTGGACCACCCACCACCGGCTTCATAGGACGCATCGCTGCCACTGGGGGGGGCACAGACCCAGCACATTGGACGGGATCCCTGTTACCCCTGGAGCCTTCATTCACTCCCTACTTCCCTTTTCCTTAAGTTTTAATAAACTTTCTGGTGTGACGCAATTGTGGTCCTCTGGTCGTCTGTCTGAACCGTGACACACTCCTTTCCACACGCCCACTACTTTCCTTGACACACCCACTCCTTTCCACATGCCCACTACTTTCCTTGACACACCCACTCCTTTCCACACGCCCACTACTTTCCTTGACACACCCACTCCTTTCCACACGCCCACTACTTTCCTTCCGACACACCCACTTTCCCATACTCCGGTCACCATATTGGGCTGCAGCTACCACCTTTTCGATTCTCTGGGACATTTTGATAGAAAAATATATCAGACAGACAACTCTCCCAACAAATCATGAGTTTGGGTAGGCAGGGCTTAAAATGAGGGCGGGAATTGTGCTCATGTTTATCTAGAGCAACAAGTGAATACGTGCCGTACTGTGATGCACCTTCTATTTCCGACTCATCCTCTGTCCCAACTGATTTCAGAACTTCTACAGACATGTAAACTGGAGCATTGGTACATTGTGGAAGGCAACCCGTCTGTCTAGAGAGACTACGTGCTCCACAGTACACCTAATTTCATGGAGACATAAAGGGAATATATTTGTAAAGGATGTTATCAAAGGATGCACATTTTACTCTGAATTGTATTCTTGTAGACAAATATACATTACCAAAACTATACAGTTTATATTATTACCATATTCTTGTTCTCTCCACAAAAAAACTAAAAACAATGTTGCCCTTGTGAATGCCGGGAAAACACAAGACTGACTTGTCAAGTTACTTTAAAATGTGTTATCACAGGCCCTTGTCTGTAAACACTTTTCACTCCCAGAGAGATGAAAGGGGTGGTTAATGAAACAACTCTGATAGTTCATAAATATTTGATATACTTTGCTCAATTATGTTACCACCAGCCCACCAAAGACCTTTCCCCTTAGGAACAAAATGTACTTCATATGTTTTACTAGTTTAATATCACTTATCTCTCAAATAGGTCGTCAGCTTTTAACACAGCCAATCAAGCCTCTACATTCTGTAAGTCAAGAGTCCTCTGGACTGATATGAGAACACTGAGAGCTGACTGCATACTCACAGTGATTACCTCTGTAAATGAGAAATGACCTACAGTACTAATCTTGAACGAGAGCCGACTTGATAATCTCATAACAACTAATCTTTAATAAGAGATTGAGTTGTACTAACTTCCAACATTCCTCCCAGCATACAGTGAGGGAAAAAAGTATTTGATCCCCTGCTGATTTTGTACGTTTGCCCACTGACAAAGACATGATCAGTCTATAATTTTAATGGTAGGTTTATTTAAACAGTGAGAGACAGAATAACAACAAAAAAATCCAGAAAAACGCATGTTAAAAATGTTATGAATTGATTTGCATTTTAATGAGGGAAATAAGTATTTGACCCCTCTGCAAAACATGACTTAGTACTTGGTGGCAAAACCCTTGTTGGCAATCACAGAGGTTAGACGTTTCTTGTAGTTGGCCACCAGGTTTGCACACATCTCAGGAGGGATTTTGTCCCACTCCTCTTTGCAGATCTTCTCCAAGTCATTAAGGTTTCGAGGCTGACGTTTGGTAACTCGAACCTTCAGCTCCCTCCACAGATTTTCTGTGGGATTAAGGTCTGGAGACTGGCTAGGCCACTCCAGGACCTTAATGTGCTTCTTCTTGAGCCACTCCTTTGTTGCCTTGGCCGTGTGTTTTGGGTCATTGTCATGCTGGAATACCCATCCACGACCCATTTTCAATACCCTGGCTGAGGGAAGGAGGTTCTCACCCAAGATTTGACGGTACATGGCCCCGTCCATCGTCCCTTTGATGTGGTGAAGTTGTCCTGTCCCCTTAGCAGAAAAACACCCCCAAAGCATAATGTTTCCACCTCCATGTTTGACGGTGGGGATGATGTTCTTGGGGTCATAGGCAGCATTCCTCCTCCTCCAAACACGGCGAGTTGAGTTGATGCCAAAGAGCTCGATTTTGGTCTCATCTGACCACAACACTTTCACCCAGTTCTCCTCTGAATCATTCAGATGTTCATTGGCAAACTTCAGACGGGCGCGGGCGCTGAAGGATTTCAGTCCTTCACGGCGTAGTGTGTTACCAATTGTTTTCTTGGTGACTATGGTCCCAGCTGCCTTGAGATCATTGACAAGATCCTGCCGTGTAGTTCTGGGCTGATTCCTCACCGTTCTCATGATCATTGCAACTCCATGAGGTGAGATCTTGCATGGAGCCCCAGGCCGAGGGAGATTGACAGTTATTTTGTGTTTCTTCCATTTGCGAATAATCACACCAACTGTTGTCACCTTCTCACCAAGCTGCTTGGCGATGGTCTTGTAGCGGCAGGTAGCTCCCTTTAAGAGTGTGCTCCTAATCTCAGCTCGTTTTGTATAAAAGACACCTGGGAGCCAGAAAACTTTCTGATTGAGAGGGGGTCAAATACTTATTTCCCTCATTAAAATGCAAATCAATTTATAACATTTCTTACATGCGTTTTTCAGGATTTTTTTTTTTTGTTATTCTGTCTCTCACTGTTCAAATAAACCTACCATTAAAATTATAGACTGATCATGTCTTTGTCAGTGGGCAAACGTACAAAATCAGCAGGGGATCAAATACTTTTTTCCCTCACTGTATATCGATACTATAAAGTGGAACTACAGTAGGTGCTCACACCATGTTCTCGTTCTCTCTCCTCAGATCCCCCAGGTGAGCTATGCCTCCACGGCTCCGGAGCTGAGTGATAACACGCGCTACGACTTCTTCTCCCGCGTCGTGCCCCCGGACACCTACCAGGCACAGGCAATGGTGGACATAGTCAAAGCCATGCGCTGGAATTACGTCTCTACAGTAGCATCAGAGGGCAACTATGGAGAGAGCGGTGTGGACGCCTTCATACAGAAGTCCCGCGAAGACGGTGAGTCATCTCTATCTCACCTGAACATTATTTTCACTGTTCCACATGCATGCTGGGTCTTATTTAAAGAAATTATGTTTGATTGGCTCCTGAAATCAGGGACCTATTATGACATCACATGGCTTCACAAATTGGTCGGGTATGGAATCTTCCCGATGTTTTGGCTCGCAAACCCTCAGGATCCATAGGTTTATGGGCATTGGAAAAGCTACATTTAGTTAAATTGATACATCATTATCATGTTGCATTTGAGTTAAATTTGCCCTATTGCAATGAAGCCAATCACTTAACATAGATGCCATGCTTTTGTGTGTTAAGCCTAGTGTTGCACTGTCATTTACCTAAGAGTCACTGGCTTGAAAGCGGAATCGGTTGTTTGCTGTTAAAGGTTTCTATCTCTGTGCAATGCAAACACTAACGGAGATTGAATGGCACTAGACCCTTTATGTGGATATGCAGATGTCATGGTGAGAGACAGTCCTCGAATAAAATGCTATGTTCAAGCAGCTGAACCAAACAAAGCAAGGGAACTCATTGGAAATTACCCTGTAGCTTTTGAGTGCTTTTATCTCTGCATTATTATTTCACACAACAGCCTGTATCTGCTTAGGAGTTTTTCAGGTATGGCATTATGCCATTTAGCTGTGTCTCCTTATGAAGCGTTAGAGGCAGAGAGGTCGGTAGTTTTCATGGGAGTTCATCTTGTTGTGACCATGCAGAATTCAAATGAAAGGAAATGACAGTCATAAAAGAGCTGTTCCATTTAAGCATTCCATCCACAGATCAAACAACACCTTTTAGATATAATAGTAATGGCCATTTGGCCCACAGAATGAATGAACAGTCAAAATGAGATAATAATGTTGGCTGTACTATGACGATCATCATCCATCATACACATCATACTGTACATATAGAATAATTAATTCAATTTTCACATTTGCATTAACCCAGCTGACATCAACCAAATACATAATGGTTTATCTGACAGTTGACAGGATAACATATAGCATAAAATTGCCTAACATGAACAAATTAAACATGTGGTAGTAAAGCTTGAGAAATGTTGAACCTGCTAGAGATAGCCTACCACATATGTCAAAATCAAAAGGTCTTCTCTCTCTTTTTATGGAATTGAGAGTTGTATTAATCTCTTTCAAAGTGAGGTTATGAAGGCTGAGAAGTGTTCTCACATTGCAGCAGTACAGCCATGCCTGGGACGTTGGAAGGAATGATTAATTGTTTCTTTTTGTTTGCTGGTAAAGAGCTCTAGGCCATTCATCTTTGTCTCCCTGGCCTCAAATCTGCCACAGATTGATGGGCGTTTGGCAGCATAATCTTAAAATAAGTGGATACTGATTTGTAATGTAAATCACATGAATAATTAAAATATTGGGAAGTGAAACAGGTCAGTGATTCTGAATGAATTATCCATGTTGATGAATTCATATCTTAATAGAAAACAGTCATTTATTTATTCCCATTTGCCATAAAGGATAATTGTTTGTCCACCCCCCCATGTGCACAAATGACCTGTGTGCGTGCATTCGTATGTGTATTTTTGCCATTATTATGACTCCGATTCATGTGTTGATGATGCTCGTCCTGCTGACACTACACCCTCTGTGAGCTTACGAGTGTCAGTGTCCTGAAATGGGCACCATGGCCACATTTAGTGTCAGCTTTGTGGCTAAACCAAAGCAATTTGTCCAGTGGGATTGGAAAAGTGTTGAGGAAGGGAAAATGAATCAGTATTCAAAGATAGCTAGAAAGTGAGCAAACAAGAGAGAACTGAGAGGGAGAAGTAGAAGTGAGCATGACTGCCCGGAGTGCCAGTGGGCGTGGGCGTAGCACAGCGTTGGGAATACAGTCAGCTCCGAGCAGGGAGCAGGCCTCACGCTCAGCCTGACCCCTGACCCCCGCTGGGGTTGAATGTAATCACTACCGACATGCCTACCGCTCTCTGTGCCACTGCGTCTCGCTCCTCTGCCGGCTCCAAGCTGCTGCCCATCATACTGTATGTCCTGGAGAGAGACCAGTGGCGGAGGAAGCGGAGGAGTGCCCCTGCAGAGCCCTCCAGCTTCCCCTGCTCAGCTCTGTGGAGGAGAAGTTCATATGAGGAGAGTTTAGCAGGCTCAGCAATTTATAGGTTGGAGCCTCTAGGTTGCACCATGGGGAGCCTCCAGAAAGGTAGTTCCATGTGTAGGCTACCAGATTAGCCAGGATGGAGCTAATTTCTTGTACAGTAGGTCGAGCTCAGTTCAACTAAAGCAGCAAACTCCAAACCCACTTCTTTTCGCAGATAGACAGACAATATGGTAGGGTTATATACTGCATCTTTCCAAGCACCTCTTCCGGGAGTTAAAAACACACCATCTAGCTGCCAAGCCAACTTGCTGAATCCCCCTTATTGCTTGGCTTCTTATTCGCTGTGGCAACATAAAGCAATCCAACACGTCTATGAATACCCACCAAACCATGACATGTCCAATTAGCATTCCCGAGTGCTCAACTCAAAAAGCTCCCTGCGCTCAAGTCTCCATGTGCCAGACCATTACACCCTGAAGTTTAATGATACTGAGAGCATGGCCCTTTTCACTGATCCTTATAACAACCCAAACTATGTAGGATGTTATATTGAAGTCAGCATACCCTGGATTTGTCATTGTACTCAGATTACACCAGGGCCACCGGAAAACTTGTGGCGAGGCGGCATTTGCCACAGCACTTTTCAATCAGGTGTGGCAGCGCCATAACACTTTTGATTTAGTTTAATAAAATACAGTATATCGATGCTAAATGTTAAAAAGAGGGGCAAAGTGCTTTTTTAGACCGATTTGCCTCATGATTTGTCAACTCAATCACAATGTATCTGTCCATCACATCGGAGTGCTGCTACAGGCTCTTTGCGTGTCTTGACCAATCAGATTCACGGAAATTGCATGTCGCACCGGCCGGGGCACAACGCACAAAGCTCAAGGTGCGCTCTTCACTTTCCACCGGTATTTATTTAGCAAGCATGATAACACATTACTCCCGACAGCCACAAGCAAAAACTCTTACAGAAATGTAGTAGCCTATACACCTAAATATTACTGATCTGACATGCTGGATTGCATGGAAACTGGACTATTTTTCAGTCTGATCAACTGTAGGCTACTAACAACAGCAGCTGCATAGTCTCAACTCGGATGTTGGCCCATCACCTCAAGCTCAACCTCGACAAGAAGGAGCTGCTCTTCCTCCCGGGGACGGCCTGCACGCTCCAAGACCTCTCCATTACGGTTGACAACTCCATGGTGTCCCCCTCTTAGAGTGCAAAGAACCTTGCTGTGACCCTGGACAACACCCTGTCGTTCTCTGCAAACATCAAAGCAGTGACTCGCTCCTGCATGTTCATGCTCTACAACATCCGTAGAGTATGACTCTACCTCATACAGGAAGCGGCACAGGTTGTAATCCGTAATCAAACCCCTGCAATTTATCCAGAACGCTGCAGACCACCTGGTGTTCAACCTTTCCAAGTTCTCCCATGTCACCCCGCTCCTCTGCACACTCCAATGGTTTCCAGTCGAAGCTTGCATCCACTACAAGACCATAGTACTTGCCTACGGAGCAGCAAGAGGAACTGCCCCTCCCTACCTTCAGGCCTACCTCAAACCCTACACCCAAACCTGAGCACTCCGTTCTGCCACCTACTAGCCAGTAGCCTTAATTCTTGCACAGAATCCAGCCTAGCTGAAGCGATGCAATTTTCCAGATATCTGACCACTTTTTTTCTCTGGCCTCCATTGATTTAGTCACCCTAATTCTGGCTAAAAACTCCAATAACTTTTGAATGGATTATGGTAGAGGCATGAGGTTTCGACCATTGGTTTACTTAGAGGATTATCCACACAGTAACATATTTTTTTCCCATTGGTCAAAAGATGCGTTTTGATTGGACAATCTTATACTATGCCCCCTGTCCCTCTGGCCAGGGTAAACAAAGTGGTAACGTTGTGTATTTATAGTCCATTTGTTTGTGAGAAAATGTGAATGGGATCAAATTTGGCTTATATTCAAACTTGGGCTGACTCGGCTACCTACACTATTTCAATCCAAAATTATTAACTGGAATTGATCAATATACACAATAGCTGACATAGACTGTGAGTTAGTGTTTCAATAGGCCTACAGTTGCAAAGGGCAGGACTACATGATGCAAACCTGCATAAAGCAAGCTCAGCCCTGTGAGTTTTATTGTCCAATCATGTTGCTTTCTCTGTGTATAGGAAACCCCCCTAGTCCTTCTTTAAAATATCATTCATACGAACAAGTACAAGGTTGCTGCAGTTTAGCAGGGTTTTGATCCTCCCCAAGGCCAGAGTTTTTTTTAAACCATGTGACCTGATTAGAAAAATTCTGGTCCCATCATCGCCCATATTAAACCTTTTTACAACAGATTAATCACGTCATACCGTATAAGGTCCAGAGTTTTACCTGGTTAGGTACCAACACAACACCACTCTGGGACCTGTGGTGCCACCTATGGATTACACTGATATAGTATGTCAGATGGTATGTTGGTGAAATGGAGCAGAGACAATACAGTAAAACAGAGGCAGCAACAAACCACACAATTTAATCAGTGTGTTGTGTGATGAAGGGCGGCAGGTATTCTGGCGGTTAAGAGTGTTGGGCCAGTAACCAAAAGGTCGTTGGTTCGAATCCACGAGCTGACTAGGTGAAACATCTGTCAATGTGCCCTTGAGCAAGGCACTTAACCCTAATTGCTCCTGTAAGTCAATCTGGATAAGACCGTCTGCTAAATTATTAACATGTAAATGAAGGAGAGGCTAGAAATTCCAACCGTACTTGAAAAGCGATTAGAATTACTGTCATTATTATCTGATTCAAAGCTGATTGGGATGCATGGGATGCACAGGCTGATGTGAAGTATAGTGATTACCTTCTGGGCTGCAATTAAGTACTGTATGTGAACAAAACAGGCTAAGAAGAAAGGTAATGAAATACTGGGCACCAGCAGTATACAGAAGGTATTTGTGTTACATACTCACGGTCTCCTAGGCCTAGGACTCACATAAACATACTCCATGGACTCACATAGGTGCAGTTTGATAGTGACCCAGAAAGCTTCAACAAACATGAACGTGTGTAGTAAGTGAAAATCAAAGCCACAGGTTGTTTGGCTGCCTGACAGAAAGCCACCAGAGAGGTTCCCTTTCATCTTAGAGTGGCCAGCCCGGAGCAGAGATGGAGGGATGGAGGGATGTGGCCTCATTATTAATCAGCCAAACAGAGACAGAGTCAATAATGCTGGGCTTTACTCTGTCCCATCACGGCCTAACCCACCTGACAGGGTAGACAGAGAGCAGGCGCTACCCCACATCACAATGTGGACAATGCATAATAAGTGCACTCTGCAATTCAAACGGCTTAGGATCTGTTAGATTTAACCTAGCCTCTGCAGAGTCTCCAACAACCTGATGTTCCGGTTTTCTGGGGAAATGGAAAGAGAGCCTGTGATGCAACTTCCACTTTTGTACGTTAACAAGGTGACACTCCATCTTAACCCCTCCTCCACTTTTACTGGATTGGTTGAACAGTGCAGAAGAAAACGTCTCCCAAATGTTTTTTTTCTTCTCGTCAAGACCAGTATGTAGGGGAACTTGTTTCAGGCATTTATTTTATGCCTGCTACGTTAGGTTACATTTAACCTAATGATTACAATCCCGTTTAACCCTCTGAAAATGAATATTTTAAATTTTTTATGTACTGTATGTTAGCATTATTCACTTTTCACATGAGATTCTTATGTTAGGCTAGGTGGGGACTCAGGCGCAGAGACGGACACACGGACAAAGAGGGTGAATTAAGATGTTGTTTATTCAGCGTGTTTTGGCAGAGAGAATCAGTTCAGGGTGGAGCAGCTTCAGACCGGGGTAGGAGCTGAGTGGGGTGGAGAGCCAGTAGCACTGAGAGCTGGATGACGAGGATATCAGACAACAGATGAGCAGGTTGCGGCGTGGGAGTGGCAGGCAGGCAGGCAGCAGGAACAGACGGGATCTGGTCGAAGGAGAGACAGGTTACAAACGTGGCAGAGACAACTATAATGCTGAGAGGGTAACAACTAAACTGAGATTGCTGTACGGAGCCAAGTTACCACAGGTGGTGTAGGAACGAACTGGCGCTGGAGAGGTGGCCAGCCCGGGTAGATAACTGCTGGTTGATTGGTGACAATGAGCTGCAGCTGGATGTAACTGAGCAGGAGAGAGAATGGCCACGCCCCCTGACCTAGATCCTCTGACTGGGCTGCACAGCGGGAGGAGACAGACACAGACAACACACACAGGGAAAAAAGGAAAAGGAAAACAAGCGGGGACAGGAACAACAGTGCCGGACCGTAACAGTACCCCCCCCTCAACGGGCGCCACCCGGCGACCCACCCGGCTTGTCAGGGTGGTCCCTATGGAAGTCAGCCACCAGCTGCGGGTCCAGTATAAACCGCCGGGGAATCCAGGACCTCTCCTCGGGACCGTATCCCTCCCAGTCCACCAGGTACTGAAGCCCTCTACCACGCCTCCGGACGTCCAGCAGTCTCCGCACCGTGTAGGCTGGATGGTCGTCAATAATACGCGGTGGCGGAGGGGGATCCACAGGCGGACACAAAGGGCTGGAGGAGACCAGCTTCAGCTGGGACACGTGAAATGTAGGATGGACTCTCATGGCCTGGGGAAGCTTCAACCGAACAGCCGAAGGGTTGATGATGGAGTCGATCTCGAAAGGACCCAAATACCGGGGCGACAGCTTACGGGAGTCAGTGCGCAGAGGGATGTTGCTGGAGGAGAGCCAGACTCGCTGACCAGGCTGGAACTGGGGAGCGACTACCCTGTGCCTGTCCGCCACTCTCTTGTTACGCTCTGCTGTCTGTAGAAGGGCCTCACGGGTGTCCACCCACACCTTGCGGCAGCGACTAAGGTTATCCTGAACTGACGGGACGGCTAACTCCCTTTCCTGAGACGGGAACAATGGCGGTTGGTACCCCAAAGCCGCCTCAAATGGTGAGAGGCCGGTGGCAGATGAGGTGAGGGAATTGTGGGCATATTCGACCCACGGGAGGTGTTTGGCCCAGGTGGACGGGTTCTGGGATGTCACACAGCGTAGAGCAGCCTCCAGGTCCTGATTGGTCCTCTCAGTCTGGCCATTGGACTGGGGATGGAAACCTGATGAGAGACTGACAGAGGCACCCAGAGCAGAACAAAACTCCTTCCATACCCGAGAAATGAACTGTGGGCCTCTATCGGACACTATGTCCACAGGTATTCCATGGGGACGGAATACATGTAGGACAAAGAGGTCGGCTGTCTCACTGGCAGACGGTAATTTTGGTAATGCAACAAAATGGGCAGATTTAGAGAATCTGTCCACGATGGTGAGTATGGTGTCATTACCTTCAGACATAGGAAGTCCAGTGACGAAGTCCAAGTCCACGTGAGACCAAGGACGACTCGGGACTGGGAGAGGCCGCAGCAGGCCCGAAGGAGCCCGGTGGGAAGCCTTATTTTGGGCACAGATGGAACAGGCCGCCACGTATTCCCGGACGTCAGCCTCGACGGATGGCCACCAAAAGTGCCTCTTCAGTAGCGACAGTGTACGGTTCATACCAGGGTGGCAGGAGAAGCGCGAGGTGTGGATCCAGTTGAGCACTTGCGGCCGCACGGCTGCGGGAACATAGAGAAGGTCGGGGGGGCCATCGGCCGGTCCAGGTTCCGACTCTTGTGCCGATCGGACGAGGGACTCGATTTCCCAGTGAACAGCCGCCACCAAACAGGAAGCGGGCAGAACAGGTTCAGGATTGCTGGAGTCTTCATTGTCTATAAACTGGCGAGAGAGAGCATCAGGCTTGATATTACGTGTGCCAGGACGATATGTTAAAATAAACTTGAACCTGCTGAAGAACAGAGCCCATCTGGCCTGACGGGAGTTTAGCCTCTTGGATGACTGGATGTAAGCCAGGTTCTTGTGGTCTGTCCAGACTATGAAGGGTTGCTCTGCTCCGTCTAGCCAGTGCCTCCACTCCTCCAACGCCAACTTGACAGCAAGCAACTCCCGGTTACCCACGTCGTAGTTCTTCTCAGCAGGGGTCAATCTCCTGGAGAAAAAGGCCACAGGATGGAGCTTCTGGTCCGTGGGGGAACGTTGTGACAGGACAGCCCCCACCCCCGAATCAGAGGCGTCCACTTCCACAATAAACTGCAAACTAGTGTCTGGATGAATAAGAACAGGGGAGGTGGAGAACAGTTCCTTCAGTGTACTCACGGCTGACTCGGCCTCAGAAGTCCACAGGAATGGCACCTTTGGGGAGGTGAGCTTGGTCAGGGGGGCAACCACTCGGCTGAAACCCCTGATGAAGCGGCGGTAGAAGTTGGCGAAGCCCAGGAAGCGTTGTAGCTGTTTCCGAGACGTGGGTGTGGGCCACTCCGCAACCGCTCTGATTTTGTCAGGGTCTGGTGACACTTGTCCCCGCTCGATAATAAAACCCAAAAAGGGGACAGACTGCCGGTGGAACTCACATTTTTCTGCTTTCACATACAGTTTATTTTCCATGAGGCGTTGGAGAACCAGACGGACGTGGGAGACGTGTTCATCCTGTGACTTAGAGAATATTAGAATGTCATCCAAATAGACAAACACAAAACGGTGTAGAAAATCCCTCAACACATCGTTAACCATGGCCTGAAACACTGCTGGGGCGTTAGTGAGACCGAATGGCATGACTAGGTATTCAAAGTGTCCGAGAGGGGTATTGAACGCAGTTTTCCATTCGTCTCCCTGCCTGATCCTAACGAGGTGGTAAGCATTACGCAGGTCGAGTTTGGTAAACACGGTGGCACCATGAAGGGGTTCAAATGCTGAGTTGATGAGAGGCAGGGGGTACGTATTTCTGACTGTGATGTTATTTAGTCCTCTGTAGTCAATGCAGGGGCGTAATGTTTTGTCCTTCTTCTCTACAAAAAAGAACCCAGCACCAACAGCGGAAGATGAGGGACGAATGATGCCAGAGACTAGGGAGTCGCCTATGTAGGTTTCCATAGCTTCTCTCTCAGTACGGGACAGATTGAAAAGCCGACTGGACGGCAAAGGGGCTCCAGGCAGTAACTCAATAGCGCAATCGTATGGCCTATGAGGTGGTAGTGAAAGTGCTTTGGACTTACTGAATACCTCGGCCAGGTCCAGGTACTCTTTAGGGACTGAAGAGAGGTCTGGGGGTTTGACAGGGGAAGCAGGGGAACCTACAGAGGGCGGAATAGCCGACCCAAGGCAAGCAGAATGGCAGTGAGTGCTCCAACTGTGTATTTTGTGGTTTTGCCAGTCAATATGGGGGTTGTGAAGGCTAAGCCAAGGGAAACCGAGGATAAGAGGGGAGGCCGAGGAGGAGACTACTTTAAACTGGATGGTTTCTTTGTGATTGCCGGACAGCATGAGAGAAACGGGGACAGTTTGGTGGGTGATGTTGGCAAACTGATGGCCGTCAATAGCGGTTACTGTTATAGGCTTAGGCAGGGGCTTAACAGGGATCTCAGCCTGAGTGACCAGGTTAACGTCAAGGAAACTATCCTCAGCACCAGAGTCAATGAGAGCAGCTAATGGGAGAGACAGATTCCTGAACTGGACTGTAGCTGGGATAACTAGACGGGGTGCTGTGGGCATTGAGTCAGGTGTAGCGCTCGCAAGTACGCCCACTTTTACCTGCGAGCTTTGTCTTTTGGGCGAACCGGACAGTTAACCAGGAAATGAGTGCGGTCCCCACAGTACACGCACTCACCAGCCCGCATGCGCCGTTCCTTTTCGGCAGGGGACAGACGAGCACGGCCCAGCTGCATGGGCTCGTCTAGTTCCGTGGAGGGATCCGCTGAGGTGTGTGGGCGGTGTCCGAGTGGTGGTGTTGCTCGGGTTGCAGAAAGCGAGGGGGCCCCGCCTGCGGTGCGGACCCGACCGCCCCTCTCCTGTCTCCTCTCCCGTAGCCTGTTGTCTATTCGTGTAGCAAGGGAAACGAGAAGATGAAGGTTAGCAGGCTCATCACGAACAGCTAGTTCATCCTTAATCGTGTCACTCAAACCGTTAACAAACGCTCCCTGAAGAGCTTCGTCATTCCACTTGGAATCGGCTGCCAAGGTCCAAAAATCAATGGCGTATTCAGCCACGCTACCCGTGCCCTGTCGTAGCTTCAACAGTCTCTTTGTGGCGGTCCCGGCATGGTCCGGGTGATCAAACACAATTTTCAATTGAGAGGAAAAATCGTCAAACGACAGGCTGGCAATCTGCTGAGTAGAACAAGCCGCTTCTGCCCAAATCAAAGCTTTGCCCCTCAGTAACCCCAGAGCGTAATGTACCTTTGAGGATTCCGTGGAGAAAGACAGGGGCTTCTGTTGGAACACCAAGCGGCACTGAAGCAGGAAACCACGGCATTTGTTCAGGTCCCCGGTGAAAGGTTCGGGTGAGGTTGTAGGGGGTTCCCGCAGGGCAGGAGCGGAAGCCGAGCCTGGAGCAACTGTAGGAGGAACAGGCGGAGGAGAAGCAGAGGGAGGAAGAGTAGTGAGTGTTACCAGGTTAGCTACCTGAGAGGTGAGCTGAGATACTTGATCCAACAACCGCTGGTTGTTATCCAATAGAGACCGGATGAGTTGGTCGTGTTGTCCCAATAACATTCCCTGTGAATGGAGGGCGCGTTGTACGCCATCACCCGTTGTTTCATGTGGCATCTCTGCTGAGTCCATGTTTGGCCAGTTCATTCTGTTAGGCTAGGTGGGGACTCAGGCGCAGAGACGGACACACGGACAAAGAGGGTGAATTAAGATGTTGTTTATTCAGCGTGTTTTGGCAGAGAGAAGCAGTTCAGGGTGGAGCAGCTTCAGACCGGGGTAGGAGCTGAGTGGGGTGGAGAGCCAGTAGCACTGAGAGCTGGATGACGAGGATATCAGACAACAGATGAGCAGGTTGCGGCGTGGG
Organism: Coregonus lavaretus; assembly: GCF_964263955.1. Lineage (NCBI taxonomy): Eukaryota > Metazoa > Chordata > Actinopteri > Salmoniformes > Salmonidae > Coregonus > Coregonus lavaretus. Next base: position 26,012,545 of record NC_140009.1, read on the forward strand.
AGTGGCAGGCAGGCAGGCAGCAGGAACAGACGGGATCTGGTCGAAGGAGAGACAGGTTACAAACGTGGCAGAGACAACTATAATGCTGAGAGGGTAACAACTAAACTGAGATTGCTGTACGGAGCCAAGTTACCACAGGTGGTGTAGGAACGAACTGGCGCTGGAGAGGTGGCCAGCCCGGGTAGATAACTGCTGGTTGATTGGTGACAATGAGCTGCAGCTGGATGTAACTGAGCAGGAGAGAGAATGGCCACGCCCCCTGACCTAGATCCTCTGACTGGGCTGCACAGCGGGAGGAGACAGACACAGACAACACACACAGGGAAAAAAGGAAAAGGAAAACAAGCGGGGACAGGAACAACAGTGCCGGACCGTAACATCTTAACTCTGTATATATTTCTACCAGGGGTTGGAACCAAAATTATTTTCCAATCGTTTCGTTCTGAACAGTACCATTACTTTTTATCGTTCTGTTACACTGTTCCGACCAGCAAATAAAGTTCTGAACCGGTTCCAACCCCAAAAAAGTAACAGTCTATATAATTCCTTTCTATTCCTTTTTAAACCTCTGAAGTCATTTTTCTTTTTTTTAGCTCAACATTAAATGACTTCACCAATCAGTGCACATAGATCAGCTTACTATGGAGAAGGAAAGCGATGTAATCTGTATAGGAAAGTCACTAAGAGCAAATTGTATTTTGCCGTAACAGCGTGGTTTAATCATAATGAAAGAAGAAAAAAACAGAAACACTGTGCTGCCAGTCACAGTGTAGGGCGCGAGATGCAACTGAATTTCTGCGGGTGAGGAGAGGGTGAGAGAGGATGGAGGAAGCTTGCCTTGAAGCGACTGGGCATCTTGTTATGACATGCATTATCTGAATTAGGCCAACAGAATTCTACCTATGTAGGAGCGACTTCTATGGAGGAACTTTTAATGTCTTTGAACATCCGAGTTGGTTTAACGTTGGACCAGACCAAACGTTAGCGGTGGGGTTATGGTATTGGCAGGCATAAGCTACGGACAATGAACACAATTGCATTTTATCGATGGCAATTTGAATGCACAGAGATACCGTGACGAGAGCATGAGGCCCATTGTCGTGCCATTCATCCGCCGCCATCACCTCATGTTTCAGCATGATAATGCACGGCTCGCAAGGATCTGTACACAATTCCTGGAATCTGAAAATGTCCCAGTTCTTCCATGGCCTGCATACTCAACAGACATGTAACGACTCATTGAGCATGTTTGGGATGCTCTGGATTGATGTGTACCACAGTGTGTTCCAGTTCCTGCCAATATCCAGCATCTTCGCACAGTCATTGAAGAGGAGTGGGACTACATTCCACAGGCCACAATCACCAGCCTGATCAACTCTGTGCGAAGGAGATTCTTTTAAACAGCTCTTCGTAATTTCTGTTTCATGCTTGTAACGTCGTCAGTAGGCTACAGTAACCTATGCTTCAGAGGGGATGGGCAGGTAGCCTACACACACCCACTGGCAAAGATTTCCAGCTGCCAGGCAGATGCTGGAATACGTTTCTGAGCGACTGAGTGAGGGCTTTACATAGGCACTTTGTTGGGATTTTTTGGGGACTGGAAGAAAATGGCAATATGTTTAGCAATATGTTACTGTATGTAATTGAATTTGGAGTGCTAATTAGTTGACCGAGGGGTGGCAGAAATCAGCTTCTTGGTAATCTGAGGCCTTTGAATGCCGTGTCGTCTGGTGACTGGTGATCAGACAGCTCCTTTACCCAGCGTTAGTTCAAATCAAATCAAATCAAAATGTGTATTGGTCACATACACGTGTTTAGCAGATGTTATTGCGGGTGTAGTGAAATGCTTGTGTTTCTAGCTCCGACAGTGCAGTATATCTAACAAGTAATATCTAACAATTTCGCAACATATACGCAATTCACACAAATCTAAGTAAAGCAACAGAATTATTATTATATAAATAAATATATGGACGAGCAATGTCAGAGCGGCATAGACTAAGATACAGTAGAATAGTATAGAATACAGTATATACATATGAGATGAGTAATGCAAGATATGTAAACATTATTAAAGTGACTAGTGTTCCATTTATTAAAGTGGCCAGTGATTTCTAATCTATGTATATAGGCAGCATCCTCTAATGTGCTAATGAAGGCTATTTAACAGTCTGATGGCCTTGAGATAGAAGCTGTACTGACCTCGAATTCTGGATGATAGCGAAGTGAACAGGCAGTGGCTCGGGTGGTTGTTGTCCTTGATGATCTTTTTGGCCTTCCTGTGACATTGGGTGCTGTAGTTGTCCTGGAGGGCTGATAGTTTGCCCCTGGTGATGCGTTAGGCAGACCGCACCACCCTCTGGAGAGCCCTGCGGTTGCGGGCGGTGCAGTTGCCATACCAGGCGGTGATACAGCCTGACAGGATGCTCTTAATTGTGCATCTGTAAAAGTTTGTGAGGGTTTTAGGTGCCAAGCCAAATTTATCAGCCTCCTGTTGCGCCTTCTTCACCACACTGTCTGTGTGGGTGGACTATTTCAGTTTATCAGTGATGTGTACGCTGAGGAACTTGAAGATTTCCACCTTCTCCACTGCAGTCCCGTCAATGTGGATAGGGGGGTGCTCCCTCTGCTGTTTCCTGAAGTCCACGATCATCTCCTTTGTTTTGTTGACGTGGAGTGAGAGGTTATTTTCCTGGCACAACGCTCCTAGAGCCCTCACCTCCTCCTTGTAGGCTGTCTCGTCATTGTTGGTAATCAAGCCTACTACTATTGTGTCGTCTGCAAACTTGATGATTGAGTTGGAGGCGTGCTTGGCCACGCAGTCATGGGTGAACAGGGAGTACAGGAGGGGGCTGAGCACGCACCCTTGTTGGGCCCCAGTGTTGAGGATCAGCGAAGTGGAGGTGTTGTTTCCTACCTTCACCACCTGGGGGCGGCCCGTCAGGAAGTCCAGGACCCAGTTACACAGGGCGGGGTTCAGACCCAGGGCCTCGAGCTTAATGATGAGCTTGGAGGTTACTATGGTATTGAATGCTGAGCTATAGTCAATGAACAGCATTCTTATATAGGTATTCCTCTTTTCCAGATGGGATAGGGCAGTGTGCAGTGTGATGGCGATTGCATCATCTGTGGATCTATTGGGGCGGTAAGCAAATTAAAGTGGGTCTAGGGTGGCAGGTAAGGTAGAGGTGATATAATCCTTGACTAGTCTCTCAAAGCACTTCATGATGACAGAAGTGAGTGCTACGGGGCGATAGTCATTTAGTTCAGTTACCTTTGCTTTCTTGGGTACAGGGACAATGGTGGCCATCTTGAAGCATGTGGGGATAGCAGACTGGAATAGGGAGAGATTGAATATGTCCGTAAACACACCAGCCAGCTGATCTGCGCATGCTCTGAGGATGCGGCTAGGGCCGGCAGACTTGCGAGGGTTAACACGCTTAAACGTCTTACTCACGTCGGCCATGGAGAAGGAGAGCCCACAGTCCTTGGTAGCGGGCCGCGTCGGTGGCACTGTATTATCCTCAAAGCGGGTGAAGAAGGTGTTTAGCTTGTCCGGAAGCAAGACGTCGGTGTCCGCGACGTGGCTGGTTTTCGTTTTGTAGTCCGTCATTGTCTGTAGACCCTGTCACATACATCTCGTGTCTGAGCCGTTGAATTGCGACTCCACTTTGTCCCTTAGGGAAAAGCTGATCTTGACCCTGAGATTAAATTAGCTTTTTTTCATGACTGTGCTGCAATGTATGATGCAGCAAGTTAACATTTTAACTTGCTGCATCATACAAGAGAAAGAGGCACTGTATGTCACTAAAATTTAACATTATGTGGTTGTGGGTGGAATTTACATTTAGATAGTTCAGTGTACAGTAGTAGTTACATTAGAATGACTTGTTTTTTCCAAAAATATAGTTGAGTTCTGTTTTACTGTGACTGGACAAGCCAATGTCATGGTCTAGAGAGCCACAATATGGACTATATACAGCTCAACTGAAAACCAGAGAGCAAGTTGTTTTCCCATTGCTGTTCCCAATCACAGTGTTTCCCATTACAGCCTGCAGGATTTTGGTCAGGGTTCACAGTACGTATGGATTTCCACAGCACCACAGCAAACCAATATTTCACCACCTGAAACACAGCTTCATCTCAAAGTGGTCATGCTGTATAGAATGGATCTATACAGTTGTGGCTGTTTTATCAACAAAAGGACAGTTGGTAGTTTTTTTTGCTTGCAAAAAGCCCAGAGCAAAAATAAGCACACATAACCACACAGAAACTCACACATAGACACAGTGAATGTCCACAAATGAAATGTGAAAAACAGGAAGGACGCAGCTCAAATGTTAACTCACAGGAAAACATCAATGTGAAGTAGTGATAATGGAGAGTTTATATAATTCATAATATTATGTCCACATATGTTAACATCTGTTGGATATGGAGCTCCAGTATCTGCTAGTCTTTCCCAATAGCTTCAGGACATCATCTCATCTCCGATGGCAAGAAAACAGCCCACCTAGTCAGCTCTAGTCTCATGAGTAGGCTACATTTATGTGATGATTGACCTATATAATTATTTTGATGCAGCACTATGTTTCACGTTTTCAACATACATAGTGGAATAATGTGTGTGGGCATTAGTTTGTAAACAAAGTCACTGTGTAAACATCGCTATGGCAGGTGAGACTGAATCCCAGCCACTGTCCTCAGGCTCTGTAAGATAATTAATAGCATATTGTTTGCATGGCCATATGTGAGACAAAGAACTCTCGTAAGTCGAGACACCTTAAATAATAGCCACTATTCTTACTTGGTCTCTGCAGTCTTCTTGCAGATTGCCATTTCAGGAACCTTTGCTTGGCATGCTATGTCACTTAATTATATAAATTAGTCTGTGCTGCAGTTGGGGGCTGCAGGGTGGATTTGCAAGTCTCTCTCTCTCTCTCTCTCTCTCTCTCTCTCTCTCTCTCTCTCTCTCTCTCTCTCTCTCTCTCTCTCTCTCTCTCTCTCTCTCTCTCTCTCTCTCTCTCTCTCTCTCTCAAATTTAGAGTCTGAGATGTTGGTAGCACTCTGTCTCAAAGCAATGTGAATAATATCATTATTTTACACTGATCATGTTGCCTTAACACCACATTATATCCAACTCACCAGACACAGATACAGTATATGCATATGAGGCTGGCTGGTAGTTCGTTCTAAACCAGTACCATCTTGGACTTATAATTGCTTCACTGCGACAGCTGAGAGAATTATCTGAGTCTGGGGACTCCCCAGCTTTAAACAGTCAGACCAGGGGCTCCAGGTTACACATTATGGGAGTAATGATCCCCAATGATGTGCTAAATTATGTTATAATCATGCAATTTCCATTTTATGACCAAATGTTCGGCTCTGTGTTTAATGTTAAAACAGTTGTTAAAAATGCATGCTGTACAGATGTAGGTTTTATTTTGAGGAACACATTTCATGTTTCAAGGGGTTATCTAATGGTAATTCCACGGTAATGGAATTTCGCAGAGACTTTAAAATGTATGCCAAACAGAAGTTTAACAAACCATACAATTCTACGCACAATGACTACTTCTAACAATTTACACAGTTAAAAAATATATATACTGGAAAAACTGTGCAGCTGCAACGTTTGGTAACAGAATTACGGTAAAATCCTCCCAAATATTATTCTGTTACCAAATGTTGTATCTGCACAGTTCTTTCTGTAAATGTTTTATTTATTTTTTATGTTCAGTGGAAGTTGTTAAAAGTAGCCATTGTGCATAGAGCCCTATGGTTTCTGAAACTGTGAAATCAGTGGTTTTTGTTTTGGTATACATTTTAAAGTGAAAATTTAGAATTATGTTATTATGGGAATTGCCCCTAACAGTTTCCCCACCCCTTACCACCACTTCCGTTGTCATTACAGAGAGTTTTGTATGGTAGCATTACTAGCATGTTGGTAGTTTATTTTATCATTGTAACAGATTACTGTACCTGTTCCCCTGTGCATCTGCACATGGTGATAAAGGAATTCCAGGATTATTCAAGACTCCTCTGCTATATGTGAATGTAGGTGTGCATGAGTGAGTGCATCCATGTGTGTATGTGTGGTATGGCTTTTGGCCAAGATTCAGCTATAATCATATCTCTTTCCTTGCAACCCTTTAGCATTACACCTGCCTCACCAAAGCACAGAGGCAGATGTAATTCCCGCTCAGCCCAGTCAAAACTGTTCGCTGCTCTGGCACCCCAATGGTGGAACAAGCTCCCTCACGACGCCAGGACAGCGGAGTCACTCACCACCTTCCGGAGACATTTGAAACCCCACCTCTTTAAGGAATACCTGGGATAGGATAAAGTAATCCTTCTACCACCCCCTTACCCCAACCCACCCCCCCCCCCCCAAAAAAAAACAAAAATAATAATAAAAAACGTTGTAAAGTGGTTATCCCACTGGCTATAAGGTGAATGCACCTATTTGTAAGTCGCTCTGGATAAGAGCGTCTGCTAAATGACGTAAATGTAATGTAATTGGTTTGAATCTTCCTCATACAAAAACAAGGAAGTGAGCTAAACATGGCATACATAATTATTAAGGCCAGGCACCACATGCTAAAATTACATTTTTGTATTGTCAAGGTAGATGTAGGTGGGTGTGGTGGTGGAATCAGGCGCAGGACGCAGAACGTTAGTCCAAAAGACTTTAGTAGAGCACAACAAAACAATCACGAAATAAATGCCCAGAGGCAAAACTCCGCACGTAGGCGAATAACAACGGGCGCACAAACAGGTGCGCAAAACACTCCAAACTAATGGAGAAAATGCTCAACCGAGCAAACAGTGGAAATACAGCCTACCGGCACGACAGTAAAACAATCACACACAACACTAGACAAACACAACGAGAACTTAAAGGACACTAATTACACTAAACGATAACAGGTGTACAACAATCAGACAAAAGCAAACGAACATAGAAACATGCAACGGTGGCAGCTAGTATTCCGGAGACGACGAACGCCGAAGCCTGCCCGAGCAAGGGAGAGAGGCAGCCTCGGCCGAAACCGTGACATGTATATACTTATACATTTTGAGATGTTTTGTAATTTGGATCATTAATATTAGTATTTTCAAAAATGATGAAAAAAATATGTCAAAAAGTTCATGAAATATATATTTTCATTAATTTATTATACTACCGTCATCAAACTGTCATTAATTCTAACCACTTTTAAATTGACATGCATCCATAATTTCAAAGGTCATTACATTGAATCAGAAATAATTTAAAAGCCCATTTCATAGAGAATGTTACAAACTGGACTATACACTTCATGACCAAAAGTATGTGGACACCTACCCGTCAAACATCTCATTCTGTCGGACTGCCAGATGGTGAAGCATGATTCATCACTCCAGAGAATGCGTTTCCACTGCTCCAGAGTCCAATGGCGGCGAGCTTTACACCACTCCAGCCGACATTTGGCATTGCACATGGTGATCTTAGGCTTGTGTGTGGCTGCTCGGCCATGGAAACCCATTTCATGAAGCTTCCGACTAACACTTCTTGTGCTGACGTTGCTTCCAGAGGCAGTTTGGAACTCGGTAGCACCCAAGGACAGACGATTTTTACGCGCTTCAGCACTCGGCGGTCCCATTCTGTGAGCTTGTGTGGCCTACCACTTTGGCAGCTGAGCCGTTGTTGCTCCTAGACGTTTCCACTTCACAATAACAGCACTTACAGTTGACCGGGGAAGCTCTATCAGGGCAGAAATTTGACGAACTGACTTGCTCGAAGGGTGGCATCCTATAACGGTGCCACCTAGAAAGTTACTGAGCTCTTCAGTAACGCCATTCTACTGCCAATGTTTGTCTATGGAGATTGCATGGCGGTGTGCTCGATTTTATACACCTGTCAACAATGGCAACAACGGGTGTGGCTGAAATAGACAAATCCACTAATTTGAAGGGGTGTCCACATACTTTTGTATATATAGTGTATGTAGTAACTTCCTTTGAAGAGATGGTGATTGGGTCTTAATAGGTGTTTGGCGTTTGGTAGTCTAAATTCAGTATTTGTGTCTTTAACTGCCATTTCCCGAATCTTCCTACACGCAAAGACATTTTCTCAGCCTCCGAAGTATCTGCATTCACCAAATGTTGTGTGGTTATCCTTAGAATCATTCTCCAGACTTATACATAGGGAATTGTTGATATGTTGTCAACTGTTTATTCTAGATTAGATTTTATCCAATTTTTGTTGCCAAAAATGCATCCATTTTACATACCTTTCTATAGTATTTTACAGATAATAAGATGAACAAAGTGTGTAAGGCTATGTGGAAGTCTGGTCCTGGGGTGTCTTAACGAAATGAAACCAAAAGTATTCGGTCTGACTTCATCTAGTGTCCAGAAAAATGGATTTGAGTGGTATGGAAATACGTACATATTTAATTATATATCACATACTTTGCATATTTTAATACAATATTTCAGAATTGTTTTTATACAGAAAGTATTATTTTTGTGTCCACATTCAATTGGTAAAAGTTGATTGTGATATGATAAAAAAAAAAAAAAAAACGATTAGGGTGAAACACCTTGCTGTAACTTAATCCTTAGAGGGCCACTTTGTCTTTGTCACTTGAAATAGTCCTTTGCTCCTTTGGCTCCTTATCTCTAACCATCTTCTGATGGGTGGACACGTTTATTATGATTCACGAGGCAAGGAGATCTATTCTAATGATCTACCTCCCCCTGTTCAGATAGTACCTTCTCATTACCATGTTGAGTGATGATCCCTGGCTGCACCTACAGACTCCATAGAGACTCCATACATGGCCATTCACGTGGCTGCTTCTCACTGCCCATTATATACGTCTGGTCAAGTATTCCTGATGGATAAAGTTGTGCTGGAGTCCAATTGCAAAGCATGTTAGCTAGAGTTTTCAATGTGATGTGCTTGCACTGCAGTAATGAAATTACAGCTTTGTGACCTCAGAAAGCAAGGCTGTCCTTAATGTAGTGATCTGTTCTCTGCTCTGTATGGGGATTCATTTTGTCCACAGTGACTGCTATTGTTGAAAAGACACTCTATTCTCACGTCTTACTAGAGACTCCTTAGCCTTGTGCAGCAACGGGAATAGCCGATTAAACTAAATTCCACAATTTACGATGGAGTAGAAGGGCGACTAGTATGGGCAGACTGGAGCGCTGACGTCACACCCAAAGAATAGCTTGCAATTACACACAAGATTTTTCGGTGTAATTGCAGGCTATTCTTTGGGTGCTGATATAATTTTATGTGACTTCGGAGCTCCACACTAGTCGCCGCTCAACTCAATCATAAATCGTGGTGAAAAGTGCCAAGGCAATATCATATTTCTATGACTTCACATATTAGAGTCTAGTCCATCTAAAAATGGGCTAGGGGGAAGAGGGGGCTTGGCGCATTGATTGTGGCTGAGCCTGACCCCTGCTGATTCCATGTGTAGGCACGCAGGTGACAAACATCCTCAACAGCTGTGCAGGGACAGTGTGCCAAATGCCTCCCACACACAATAAACAGCTTATGCATTAGCCATTGATTAAAGGCCTGCTCCAAAAAAAAAGATTAAGACAAAACAGATAAAATGGTGGGTGTGTTTAAGATTTGTGAATTTAAATGTAATGCATTTTTATGCCAGATAAATAGTGTGTGGTCGCTAGAAGATAACACCTCTATGTATAATACTGACTGTATAGTGGTCAGTGCAACCAGTGCCTACTCAACCCAGTGATGATTGGTATCATTGTTCCATAATCATGCAACCAAAACAAGAACAAGAGCAAACCCCATGGCTTTAAATTCCTCTCACACTGTTTGTGACTGCACTGCATCAGCTATTCCGTTGTTCCCTTCCCTGTGTCAGGGTACGCTTATAGATGGTTGGAGGCAGCGATACAACCTATAATGTATGAAAGTAATGACAAAATTACTATTTTCTACCACAAGAGGAATCCTCCACATTTAGCTCATTTAGAGTACCTGTGGCATCTAGTGGTGAGCAGCCCAATGTAATTGTCCAATAGAGCAGCATTTTACAGCTGCATATCAATGTGGGAGGCAGGTAATTTGGAGTTCGGGGCCAACTGAAACGTTTTTTTGATTGACAGGTGGTGCAACAAGGAGGGCAGTGGAGGCAGACAGGGCAGTGGGATAGCAGGAAGATTTATTATGCAAATATTAGCTTTGAGGGTAGTGTCCCTTCAGCATGACAGGAATATCAAGAGGAAGAGTGATGATTAGGAAACCTTTTTCTATTCCACAGAGATGTTACTAAGCAAAATATCCGAAGGACCACAGGAGGTTGGTGGCACCTTATTTGGGGAGGACGGACTCATGGTAATGGCTGGTGCGGAGTAGGTGGAATGGTTTCAAATACATCAAATACAGCTCTGGAAAAAATTAAGAGACCACTGCAAAATGATCAGTTTCTCTGGTTTTACTATTTATAGGTATGTGTTCGGGTACAATTTACATATTTTTTTTATTCTATAAACTACTGACAACATTTCTCCCAAGTTCCAAATAAAATATTGTCATTTAGAGCATTTATTTGCAGAAAATGACAACTGGTCAAAATAACAAAAAAGATGCAGTGTTGTCAGACCTTGAATAATACAAAGAAAATAAGTTCATGTTCATTTTTAAACAACACAATACTATTTTTTTAACTTAGGAAGAGTTCAGAAATCAATATTTGGTGGAATAACCCTGATTGTCTTGAGATTGGGCTGGCCATGACAGGGTCTTGATCTGGTGGTCCTCCATCCACACCTTGATTGACCTGGCTGTGTGGCATGGCACATTGTCCTGCTGGAAAAACCAATCCTCAGAGTTGGGGAACAATGTCAGAGCAAAAGGAAGCAAGTTTTCTTCCAGGACAACCTTGTACGTGTCTTGATTCATGCGTCCTTCACAAAGACAAATCTGCCCGATTCCAGCCTTGCTGAAGCACCCCCAGATCATCACCGATCCTCCACCAAATTTCACAGTGGGTGCGAGACACTGTGGCTTGTAGGTCTCTCCAGGTCTCCGTCTAACCATTAGATGACCAGGTGTTGGGAAAAGCTGAAAATTGGACTCATCAGAGAAGATTACCTTACTCCAGTCCTCTACAGTCCAATCCTTATGGTCTTTTGCAAACCTCAGCCTGGCTCTTTTTTGCTTCTCACGACTTCAGCCCTGCCCCTAGGAGCCTGTTTCGAACTCGCCGTGCACTTCACCCCAGCTACCATTTGCCATTATTTTTGTAGGTCACTTGATGTCATCCTACGGTTGTTGAGTGACATTCGAATGAGTTGGCGGTCATCCCGGTCAGTAGAGAGTCATTTTCGCCCTCTGCCGGTCTGTAGCTTTGTTGTCCCCAATGCCTGCTGCTTGACCTTGTTCTTATGGACCGCCGTCTTTGAAATGTTAAGGACAGAAGCAACCTGGCGCTCACTATATCCCTCTGCCAGTAAAGCCAGAATTTAACCCTTATTTTCCTCACTCAAAACTTTCCTTTTCAACTCTTTTGGCATGGTCCATAGTTATTTCTGATTAATATAACTTTTGAGGGACTATTAGCACTGTTTTGCCATCCAGCTGGTCCTATTGCAAGAGGATAGTGATGACCACAGCAGTGGTTTTTATACTTTTCCTCATTAAATAAGATTTGGTTCAGGTGATCACCTAATCAGTACCTAATGCAGTAGAATGAGGTGTGCCTGTGTTGGAATTCAACAGACACTGGATTTGGAATGGCTGTCATACATGTAGAGAGGCTGATTTAAGAAACATTTGCAGTGGTCTCTTAATTTTTTCCAGAGCTGTATATGGTTTCCATGTGTTTGATGCCATTCCATTCGCTCTGTTCCAGCCATCATTATGAGCCTTTCTCCCCTCAGCAGCCTCCACTGCGAAGGACTTTTCGATATTTTAGCTGTCTGTCACACATACCCAATTTCAAATTATCTCCCAAATTCTCAGAAATATTTGCTTAATTTTGTAGTGCCAAGTGCTTTTTAGTGCAGGTGGTTTTAAAAGGAAAGATCATTTCCACCTGCTTGGAATAATAATTCTCAAACACTATTCCAAATTGCGACTTTGAGGATATGTCTATCACAACATGGTTAATAGGTCATTATTGAAATTAACTAATTAGCCAGCAAATCATTGTACATGACCATTTAGTAAAAGTTTAATTGCACGTATATGCCTTACTACTCTTTTTCACCCTTTAACTGTCCTTAATGAATGCCTGTAAAATAGAGTTAATTTAGATTAACAGTTACAGTAGGTACAGAAGATTTAATTCAACACAAAAAGAAAGAAGGATCCCAAAATCATATACTTTAAGGCAGGGATGGGCAACAGCACAAACAGATCTGGGACCAGGCTAGTTTAACAGGGGCAGGAGGGTAAATCACAGAATACAGAGTTTATTCCGTCATACACAGTTACGCTGGATAGCGACAACAAAATACAGGCACAGGGGAACAATCTACCCCAGCAATACAAGGTACGGGTAGCTCCAACAAAATACAGGCACAGGGGAATAATCTACCCCGGCAATACAAGGTATGAGTAGCTCCACCGAGCTACACTCAACTCACATAAAACAATCACCTTCAAGGACAAGTGGGCAGAGGGAACACTTATACACAGACTAATGAGGGGATATGAACCAGGTGTGTGTAATTGACAAGACAAGACAAATGGAATGATGATATATGGAGCGGCAGTGGCTAGTAAGCCGGTGACAACGAACGTCGAAGCCTGCCCGTACAAGGAGGGGAGGCAGCCTCGGCGGAAGTCGTGACAAAGTGGCTTCAAAGCCTGCTGGTTACCCTATTACATTCCTGGGCAGAAGTGTTAATGTCTGGATTGGCCTACGAACAGAAGCAGCAAATGTTGTTACACTCGAAAGCATAGGGGTTTTGCCTTTTTTCATTTTAAAATAAAGCTGTGCTCTGAGTGCTTTCCAAGGGGGGTGAACTGAGACTCTCAGGGCTGTCAGATGAGTCATTTCATCACCGTACAGGACGGTTAATCTCACAACACTGAGAGACTTCAGCCCTGCTATTCTCCTACTTATAAATAATTTAGCCCAAGTAAGAAAATGTAATTTAGTCATTTTGAATTCAAATTTATGCTTGCCGTAGACCCCACTGTCATGTACCTTTTATTTATTAAAGACCAGGGAACAGAGCACAGTCCGTAAATTCCCCTGTGTTAAGTCGTTCTTTGCAGAGACCTCAGACAAAAATGCAAGGAGAGTCTTAAATTGGGCACAATGATACATGGAATTGTGCTATCCAGATGCCACTGTGAGTCTAGAATAGATTATTTGATGTATCAGAGGAAACAAAAACCTGTTTGAATGGTATGATTTATTTCCATGTATGGTTAGAAAACACTGTATTTAGTCAGTTGTGTAATCATCACGATGCAGTTATTTTTCACATACAGTATGTTATTCAGATGTTACTACATTTTTACATTTCATATGTGATATCGTGTGAGATTGTCAGTGGACTGCATACCAGCCCAGATTCTGACTTAGAGGGGGTGGGACTTCACTTTCTTGGTGACAAACTGGGGAGACTGATATACATGTTCTGTCACTCACTGCACAGTAACTGCTACCCATGTGCCAGGGATAAATAGAGAGTCTGGGTCCATTTCCCCATGGGAATTAAAGACTGCTTACAGATGAAATCAGTGCTGCTGATGGATGGCTTTGTTGCAGTTTGTTTTCGAAGGCTTTGGAAACTAGGCCTGTCAACACACCCTCACCACTACATACAGTTGGTCCATCACCTAGAAGGCCAGTTTATAACTAACAGCATACAGCTCAACCTACATTTTAGTCATTTAGCTGACGCTCTTATCCAGAGCGACTTACAGTTAGTGAGTGCATATATTTTCATACTGGCCCCCCGTGGGAAACGAACCCACAATCCTGGCGTTGCAAGCGCCATGCTCTACCAACTGAGCTACAGGGGACTAATAGTGTTCTCATGCATGCTGTTCATGGTAGATTACTTATATCATCAATATTGTTACTTACATGCGCCACTAGATAATTGTTGATTATGGCAGCTAATGGTTTTGCTCAATCACTTTGTATATTAGCTGCTGCGGTTTGTGGAATTCTTGTCCGATCATAATTTAATGTATCTGGCCAATAACAGACAATAAATAGTATAAGGCTTTATCATAGCACAAGCCACAAAATATTTGATTTGTAAAATTCTTACATAATGTAACTAAACTGATTAATTATTCAACATTAACACGTTTTTGATCTTCATGTTTCCAACACATTGTACAGTAATTATCATATTGATTGTTTTAACCTTTATTTAACTAGGCAAGTCAGTTAAGAACAATTTCTTATTTTACAATGACTGCCTACCCTGGCCAAACCCTCCCCTAACCCAGACGATGCTGGGCCAATTGTACACCGCCCTATGGGACTCCCGATCACGGCCGGTTGTGATACAGTCCGGGATCGAACCCTGGTCTGTAGTGACGCCTCTAGCACTAAGATGCAGTGCCTTAGACCACTGCACCACTCGGGAGCCACATGGAAAGGGATAAGACAACCTCTGTGCAATATGCAATACATCTAGGTTTACTTCATAAATTCTGTAAGCAAAAAACAACAAATGACATTATGAAAACATGTGTTTCTACACAGTTGCAATGATATCCCTTTTTATCCAAGCGTAAGTCCTCTTATCGCCAGCAGGATCTTGCCGACTGTTATGATGAGTTTCTCGGGTATCAAGTAATTCATGATGCAAGAAGATATTTAACAATTAGATGGAGAGTTCATACAAATATTTAATAGATTCGGTACCGGGTTTGTCTAACAAAAGGAGCATGCCTTTTGTCACCCGAACTACTAGACAAAGAAAATATCTCTCTTCTTATAGTCCCTGTTACATATTGCTTCCACAACATCTGGTAACCATCAGTTGGCACTCCCTTCTTTGATGGTATTATCTTGTACCCCAAGTCAGTATATCCCATCTATCAATCATTCTAAGATAAACGCCAGTAAGCTCCCTTGACATACTGGAATCCAGACTCGGTGGCACCAATAATTACCTATCTACTAAATTTCCTTGTTCCCACAACACCATGAAGAGACATCATAACACTGACTATCAACACAGAGAGAGCCTCACTAGAGAGTACATTAGGAGCCATTACATAAGACTACACAACAAGATGGAGAAACCATTCCCTGGGATTTTGTTTCATCTTGTCATCCTTTGATAACAAATCGGTTGGGGACAGCACTTTCCTCAACAACATGGCACAGAGTCAGGTCCTTTTCCAGACATATGCATTTGAAGCTTAAGGCATGATGGAGTATGCGTTCTTGGCTACCTATCGTAGTGAGGCAGGGGATAAGGTCATTCATGAATGAAACGTCTGATTCGTTATCTAATTAAAGATTCCTGTATTTCCGACTATAATTTTAATGAGTGTATATTGCAGTTCCATTCTTAATCATGTATTTAACCGAACACTGAAAATTGCTTTAGTTGCATATTCCATTGTCCCTTCCTCTCTCTCACGTGTCTTCCAGCTCTCTGTAGATCTCTATTTCTTCTGCTCAACAGGTAATGATTCCATTTGCCTTTTGATTTGTCATTTCTTAAATGTTTCCACACTAAGCAGATTTTTGGAGCAATGGGCTTGATTAATGATAGGAAATAACATGCTCAAGACATTGGTCACGACTCATGCAAACAATAAAAATCGCTCTCAACTGCTGAGCATCCATTTCAATTCCGCCTCTGAAAAGGCTTATGTTTGATTGAGCGATGCCCACTTTACAAGAGGACCTTTTTAGTTGAATTGGCATCATCCCCCTCCTCATCATGATCACACTTTGTTTTGTTTCACAACAGTTTCCTTTGAAGGATGACATCCATGTATCACAGGCAGTGACTAGAGAAAGCCACACACTAACACAGGATAATATTTACACTTAAGCATACTTATATCAACTCATGCTCTTGCAACTACCTACTCTCTCACATACAAGTGTCACTGGCTACATCATGATGCAAAATACCAAAAGTTCAATTTTGAGTGGATTTTCCCTTTAAGGGAAAGTAATAAAAAAGTAACAGAAAGTAATCAGATTACGTTACTGAGTTTGGGTAATCCAAAAGTTACATTACTGATTTCAATTTTGGACAGGTAACTAGTAACTGTAATATATTACACTTAGAAAGTAACCTACCCAACCCTGATTGTTACAGTATTCGTTTCTGTAACATTGGCTACCTCAATGTACACAAAATTAATTCAAGCCCACCACAGTTCATTTTCACACATCAATAGTATTAAACCACACTCAGTCTGCTGCAGCTTATGTCAAACAACAACACTGATAATAATTTCAATCACACAGTCCATAGCTGCCTGTGAGTGGAGATCCTGTTGATCAAATATCACACTCTGTCATAAATTATTATTCTTATCCGTCTCTATTTAGCTACAGAACAAAGCATGCTTTCAACTTTACTTCCCTTAGCTTTCAGCTAATTGGCTTTTCTTTTTTTTGTTTAATTTTTAACTTTTATTTTATCAAGAAGTCATACTGAGACCAATGTCTCTTTTATAGATCAGCCCTGAATTACAGAGATTACAGATAATACACATATCAAAATACAAATACAAAATGCTAGCAGAAAGACAAACACAGTCATAAAAAACAAACACATTAATCAGTAATAAGGTCCTCAATCAGCTTTCTGAATTGCCCAAGAGGCACCAAAACATCCTATTTAAGAACATTTTGAAGATCGTTCCACAAATAAGGTGCAAGAAAACTAAAAGCGGATTTACCTAACTCAGCAGAGACCAAAGGAATTTCTAGAATTAGCCATCCCTGAGACTGGGTGTAGTAACTCATAAGTCTAAAGTTTAGTAATGATGTTAGTTAGCTACAGTGAGAGTTTTTGTAAAAGGGCTTTATACATGAAAACATAGCAATGTATCAACCTACGTGACATCAAAGAGGGCCAACCAACTTTCTGGTAGAGAATGCAGTGATGAGTACTACCACTGTCGCCTGTAATAAAGCGCAATGCGCTATGATAAACTGCATCTAACGGCTTTAATGAAGTGGCAACTGCATTCAAATAGATGATGTTGCCATAGTTTAGGACTGATAGGAACTTCGACTGAATAATCTGCTTTCTACTATTTAGCGAAAGGCATGGCCTATTTTTATAGAAGAAGCCCATTTTTATTCTCAGCTTAATTAACTCATCAATATGCTTTTAAAAAATATCTTTCCAGATGCCCAGATATATGTGAGCAGGGACACGATCAATATGGACACCAGCCAAAGTACACACTGTATGTTTAAATCATGAACGTTATTTTTATGCACTACAGAGAACAACATATACTTAGTTTTACCTGCATTCAATACTAATTTCAGGTCAATAAAGTTGTTCTGTAATACAATGAAGGCAGACTGTAGATAGAGCCTGGTTAACCATATGGGCAATAGCATACACAACAGTATCATCGGCATACAAGTGCAGGCATTTTTTTTTTTACAGACAAGTCGATATTGTTAATACAAACGGTAAAAAGGACAGGACCCAGAATTGACCCCTGTGGTACACCTTTCGTTATGTCCAGAAAACCAGATTTAACACCATCAGAGATCAAATCCTACTACACCGGCTCTGACACTCATTGGATGTGGCAGGGCTTGCAAACTATCACGGATTACAAAGAGAAACCCAGTGACGCGAGCCTACCAGACGAGCTAAATGCCTTCTATGCTTGCTTGGAGGTAAGCAACACTGAACCATGCATTAGAGCACCAGCTGTTCTGGACGACTGTTTGATCACGCTCTCCATAGCCAATATAAGACCTTTAAACAGGTTAGCATTCAGAAGGCTGCAGGGCCTAACGGACTACCAGGCCGCAGATCATGCGCTGACCAGCTGGCAAGTGTCTTTACTGACATTTTCAACCTCTCCCTGAGCCAGTCTGTAATACCTACATGTTTCAAGCAGATCACCATAGTCCCTGTACCCAAGAACGTCAAGGTAACCTGCCTAAATGACTATCGCCCTGTAGCATTCCCATCTGTCGCAGTGAAAAGCTTTGAAAGGCTGGTGATGGCTCACATCAATGCCATCATCCCAGACACCCTGGACCCACTCCAATTCGCATACCGCCCCGAAAGATCCACAGATGAGGCAATCTCTATTGCACTCCACACTGCCCTTTCCCACTTGGACAAAAATAATACCTACAGTGGGGAGAACAAGTATTTGATACACTGCCGACTTTGCAGGTTTTCCTACTTACAAAGCATGTAGAGGTCTGTAATTTTTATCATAGGTACACTTCAACTGTGAGAGACGGAATCTAAAACAAAAATCCAGAAAATCACGTTGTATGATTTTTAAGTAATTCATTTGCATTTTATTGCATGACATAAGTATTTGATACATCAGAAAAGCAGAACTTAATATTTGGTACAGAAACCTTTGTTTGCAATTACAGAGATCATACGTTTCCTGTAGGTCTTGACCAGGTTTGCACACACTGCAGCAGGGATTTTGGCCCACTCCTCCATACAGACCTTCTCCAGATCCTTCAGGTTTCGGGGCTGTCGCTGGGCAATACGGACTTTCAGCTCCCTCCAAAGATTTTCTATTGGGTTCAGGTCTGGAGACTGGCTAGGCCACTCCAGGACCTTGAGATGCTTCTTACGGAGCCACTCCTTAGTTGCCCTGGCTGTGTGTTTCGGGTCGTTGTCATGCTGGAAGACCCAGCCACGACCCATCTTCAATGCTCTTACTGAGGGAAGGAGATTGTTGGCCAAGATCTCGCGATACATGGCCCCATCCATCCTCCCCTCAATACGGTGCAGTCGTCCTGTCCCCTTTGCAGAAAAGCATCCCCAAAGAATGATGTTTCCACCTCAATGCTTCTCGGTTGGGATGGTGTTCTTGGGGTTGTACTCATCCTTTTTCTTCCTCCAAACATGGCGAGTGGAGTTTAGACCAAAAAGCTCTATTTTTGTCTCATCAGACCACATGACCTTCTCCCATTCCTCCTCTGGATCATCCAGATGGTCATTGGCAAACTTCAGACGGGCCTGGACATGCGCTGGCTTGAGCAGGGGCACCTTGCGTGCGCTGCAGGATTTAAATCCATGACGGCGTAGTGTATTACTAATGGTTTTCTTTGAGACTGTGGTCCCAGCTCTCTTCAGGTCATTGACTAGGTCCTGCCGTGTAGTTCTGGGCTGATCCCTCACCTTCCTCATGATCATTGATGCCCCACGAGGTGAGATCTTGCATGGAGCCCCAGACCGAGGGTGATTGACCGTCATCTTGAACTTCTTCCATTTTCTAATAATTGCGCCAACAGTTGTTGCCTTCTCACCAAGCTGCTTGCCTATTGTCCTGTAGCCCATCCCAGCCTTGTGCAGGTCTACAATTTTATCCCTGATGTCCTTACACAGCTCTCTGGTCTTGGCCATTGTGGAGAGTTGGAGTCTGTTTGATTGAGTGTGTGGACAGGTGTCTTTTATACAGGTAACGAGTTCAAACAGGTGCAGTTAATACAGGTAATGAGTGGAGAACAGGAGGGCTTCTTAAAGAAAAACTAACAGGTCTGTGAGAGCCGGAATTCTTACTAGTTGGTAGGTGATCAAATACTTATGTCATGCAATAAAATGCAAATTAATTACTTAAAAATCATACAATGTGATTTTCTGGATTTTTGTTTTAGATTCAGTCTCTCACAGTTGAAGTGTACCTATGATAAAAATTACAGACCTCTACATGCTTTGTAAGTAGGAAATACTTGTTCTCCCCACTGTACGTACGTGAGAATGCTGTTCATATACTACAGGTCAGTGTTCAACACCATAGTGTCCTCCAAGCTCATCACTAAGCTAAGGACCCTGGGACTGAACACCTCCCTCTGCAACTGGATCCTGGACTTCCTAACCGGACGCCCCCAGGTGGTGAGGGTAGAAAACAACACATCCGCCACTCTTACCCTCAGGGGTGCGTGATTAGTACCCTCCTGTACTCTCTGT
Organism: Coregonus lavaretus; assembly: GCF_964263955.1. Taxonomy (NCBI): domain Eukaryota; kingdom Metazoa; phylum Chordata; class Actinopteri; order Salmoniformes; family Salmonidae; genus Coregonus; species Coregonus lavaretus. The sequence goes on from NC_140009.1 coordinate 26,032,672, forward strand.
TCACCCACAACTGCGTGGTCATGCACAGCTCCAACACCATCATTATGTTTGCAGAAGACACGACGGTAGTAGGTCTGATCACCGATGACGATGAGACAGCCTATAGGGAGGAGGTCAGAGACATTGCAGTGTGGTGCCTGGACAACAACCTCTCCCTCAATGTCAGTAATTCAAAGGAGCTGATCGTGGACTACAGGAAACAGAGGGCCAAGCACACCCCTATTGACATAGTCGGGACTGTAGTGGAGCAGGTTGAAATCTTCAAGTTCCTCTGTGTCCACATCACTAAGGATCTATCTTGGTCCAAACACACCAACACAGTCGTAGAGAGGGCACGACAACGCCTTTTTCCCCTCAGGAGGCTGAAAAGATTTGGCATGGTGCTTCAGAGCCTCAAAGAGTTCTACAGTTGCACCATTGAGACTGGCTGCATCACCGCTTGGTATAGCAACTGCTTGGCATCAGACCGCAAGGCGCTACAGAGGGTAGTGCGTACGGCCCAGTACATCACTGGGGCTGAGCTCCCTGCCATCCAGGACCTCTATACCAGGCGGTGTCAGAAGAAGGTCTTAAAAACTGTAAAAAACTCCAGCCACCCAAGTCATAGACTGTTGTCTCTGCTACCGCATGGCAAGCGGTACCGATGCACCACGTCTGGAACCAACAGGACCATGAACAGCTTCTACCCCCAAGCCATAAGACTGCTAAATTGTTAGTCTAGGTAGCTATTTGGTTAATTATTTAACTATCTGCATTTACCCTTTTTACACTAACTTTTTTGACTCATCACATACGCTGCTGCTACTGTTTACTTTCTGTCACTTTATTCCTAGTTATATTTACATATCAACCTCAATTACCTAGTACCTCCGCAAATCGACTCGGTACTGGTACCCCTTGTATATAGCCAAGTTATCGTTATTCATTGTGTATTTATCATGACTTTTATTATGACGTGTTTTACTTTTCTCTTATTATTATTTCTCTATTTTCTTTCTCTCTGCATTGTTGGGAAGAGCCCGTAAGTAAGCATTTCACTGTTAGTCCACACCTGTTGTTTAAGAAGCATTTGACTAATAAAATTTTATTTGATCAGTAGATACACATTGAATTATATCTGTCAAGTAGTTTTTAAGCCAGTTACATGCAGCCTGATCTAGGCCAATTGAGGAAAGCCTCTGAGTTAGCAGTGAGTGATCAACAGTATCGAAGGCCTTTGACAGGTCACTGAAGAGGGCAGCACAATGTTGCCTTTTATCCATACAGTTAACCACATCATCATATCACTAGGGATGCAGCAGAGATAGTGCTATGACCTGGTCTAAAACCCGAATGATGTTCTGTACATTTAGAATACATTTCAAAGATAAGAAATATCTTACATGAGAATTAATCAAGGATTCTAATATTTTAGCTACAAGTTGACAGATTAACCGTTGAGTCAGATAGAGGCTGGCAGAGGGAAGAGCAGTCGATTGACTGACCAGGGTCAATTAAACCACTGTTTCAAATAAAAAGGCTGCCTAGATAAAATTATGATTAAAAGCGTCACTTCTCACATTCTTCTCGGTTATGATACCAGAGTCAGACAGAACTTTCTTAGGCAGGGAAGAAGAGGAGTTTGTACGCTTCAGTGCATTTACTGTTTTCCAAAATGTTGAAGGGTCACCAGCGTCAGAGATTAAAAAGTAGCTTGATTTTGCTTTCTTAAACAAGATAGTACATCTGTTTCTCAGTTGTCTGCAAGATTGCCAGTCCACTACAGCGTCAGTTTTCCTTGCTTTTGCCCAGGCCTGAATTCTCATCTGAATGAACTCAGATAGATCTAACCATTGGTTTTCTTCAGAGCTATCTTTGACTCTGAATTGTTTAAAAGGGGGTGTGTTTATCTGCCAGAGGAATAAATATGGAGGATACATTTTCTAGACCCAACTCAGGGTCAGGAGTACAGGAGACGGTGGCTAAATTAGAGTAGAACATGTCATGTAAAAACCCTAGAGGAGAAAACTTTTTAAAATGTATCTTCTTAATTAAACGAGGATTACAATTTTGCTGTTTGGTATCTCTAATACATAATATGGGACAATGATCACTGAGATCAATATGCAAATACTGAGATCAATATGCAAATAATCAATCAATGAGAAGTTAACAGGGTTTTTCACATTTAGCTGTGTGGGTTTTGAGATCAATTGCGTTAGATTTAAATCAATGCATATACTCTTAAATTGATTCGAGGCTGAGGATAGCCAATCCAGATTAAAATCCCCTAAAATGCCCAACTCCGAGGACAGAAAAGGTGTTAAACACTCAGATATAGCACCAATAGGGGTGCTATTTTCATAATTAACCAGTATTCATTTAATTTCAGTCAGATAGAGATAATATCATGATAGAAATGCAAACATGGTGTCAGGGTGTTGGCGTGCTGGCGTGCTGTAAGTTTGTATCGGGTGGATGGAACAAGCTGAAGAGGCTTCTCAGCACAGCAGTCTGGCGACATGGCTCAACAGACCACCAGCAGGAACACGTCCCCTGACCAAATGATGTTTAGTCGTTCTCAATGACCCCTCCTGCTCCATGGAGATGCTTTATACTGCATGCAGAGGCTGAGTTCTCTGTCGTCCAGGATATTTCTGTGTTTCTCTGAACCTCTCCTGGTTTTTTTCTGGTTTTTTCTTGTAGCGTTAATATTATTTTATGTCTGATACAATTCCACAGTCTGTGTTGTGCACCATCATAACCGTCTGAGTGGGCCAACAACAGTACATAGTCCCATAGCCAGCTAGCACCAAGCATGAGGGGGGCTTGGGAATAGACTACTTAGTTACTACCTAGTTCAAAATTAGAATAAATGTTTGCCTTCAGCCCCTTCATACCGTTTCACTTTCAATGGAACCTTCTAGGAGCTTTGGGCAACACTTTCATTTGAAAGAGCTTGGTTCAAGAGTTCTTGATGAAAATACCAAACTCTTCAGGCAAGAATACAAGCCAAAGGAACAACATGTCACCCCTGTTCATATGGCATGGAAGGCAAGAAATGGCTGCCTAAATCTTGTCTTTTGCAGTAAATGGTGCAGTCAATGTCATAACATTAGATCATCGATTACCACTTCCTTCTAGAGGGAGAAGCATTGTTTTAAATTCATATATTAATATGAATATTAATATACTGTGGCATGTGATTTGGACGGAGTCAGGCGCAGGAGGGTAAATCACAGAATAAAGGTTTATTCCGTATATATGTCTATACAAAGTACAAGGAGCTCCACCGAGCTCATATAACCTCCACAATAAACAATCACACACAAAGACAAGGGGGCAGAGGGAACACTTATACAGGTACTGATGAGGGGAATTGAAACCAGGTGTGTGTAATAAACAAGACAAAACAAATGGAATGATGAGATGAGGAGTGGCAGTGGCTAGAAGGCCGGTGATGACGAACGCCGAAGCCTGCCCGAACAAGGAGAGGAGGCAGCTTCGGAGGAAGTCATGACATATACCTGTCCTTCGTGTATGCAATTTAGGGCTATGTAACATCAAACTTTTCAAAGTTGTCAGCCATGTCATCATGCATCAACATAAATATTATTGAGTAACTGGAGCTGTATTAACTAGGAAGTACATGATCAGCAGCACCAGAGTAAGAGAGGAGAGGCAGGATATTAGTGTGAATCCCCATGGGCCCTAAATGTGTTTGACAAGCAGGCCTGTGGGCACAACACAAACGGCTGCATTCTCCCACAGTGACGGTGAACACACGCCTCTACCACAATCCATTCCAGAGCTGCTGCCTCATATTACCATGCACACTGAGTAAACCCTATGCTGTCTGACAAGTCCTCTAGTGTCTGCCATTCCTTACAATAGAAGCACACTTTCCCTTACTATCAAGGAATGGCATTTACACATAGGTGCCCTTTTGGATTTTGTACATTTCTCAGTTCAAAAGTGGATGATAGGGGGAGTTCTGAGAAATGGCTTTGGCATAAAGAAAACATTTCCATGCTAGGGCGGTTGCAACATTCACCGTGTTTTTATTAATTGCTTGACTATCTGTTTTCTGTCTACATGTTCATACCGTATGACAGTGGATCTAAACGATTGGACTGCAATGTGGGGAATTTCATCAGAGAAGAGGGGAGAGAGGGAGAATTTTCCTAATTAAAACCTGTCCTGCGGCTAAATGTAATCTAGAAATGCATTTTGTGGAGAAACAGATTCCTGGAAGGCAGTCATTACCGTTGGATTATTACCTTGCATAAACTATAATAGCAGATGCATAATGAGGGAACGATCATAATTTGATCGATAAAAAGGCATAACAGTCTGTGCTGGATTTGTTTTCGCAGTTCAGTATAAACTCCCCCACCAAACAACTCTGTAATGAGGAAATAAACAGAATACCTGCAGAACAATGAATACATATTATATTCCTACAATTGTACAGAGATTGGTAATTACATCGACATTTTAGTCATTTAGCAGACGCTCTTATCCAGAGCGACTTACGTGAGCAATTAGGGTTAAGTGCCTTGCTCAAGGGCACATTGACATATTTTTCACCTAGTTGGCTCAGGGATTAGAACCAGCGACCTTTCAGTTACTGGCACAATGCTCTTAACCACTAAGCTACCTGCCGCATTGTAATATGATTGCAATATAATTGCTGATGAACCAGGCATGCTAGCAGCACAGTGCTAAATTATAGTGTTTTGTGCCAGTGATACATTATGGAGTTTTGTGCCACTGACCCAGTAGAGGACCCAGTGAGTTCAGTTTAGTTCAATTTTTGTTTAATTTATTTGCACCTAAGAAAACAAGTGATAGACAACAATACAGATTTATTTTTTAAATATAAAAAAATGGTGTGCAGGTGTGGTTGGAAGCCCAAGGGCGTATATGAAAACCACACCACAAAACAAATGATACAATACATAAGTACAAAAATAAAAAAAGGTTTGTTAAAACAGATAACAAAACCTACTAATCATAAATGTATAAATGAATTGATCAGTAATCATGAAAAAAAATATATATATTTGTTTTGTTTAAATGTGTGTGTGCGTGCGTGTGCATGTGAGTGTGTGAGTTAGGCTATATGGAGGAGATTACTGAGTAGTTTGATTCATCAGGCTGGTGATGTTTTGGCAATGTGAAGATAACAATTCCAGAGTATGGTACCTCTGTATCTGATAGAGAATTGACTATGTGAGGTGCGGCAGTGGGGAGGGTAAAGGTTATCGCAGTGTCTTGTGTTATACAGATGGATTTCAGAATTAACCTGGAAGAATCCATTGAAGGGTTTTAGGTAAACTGTCTGGGAGGTATGAGTATTTGTAGATGAAAGTCTATAACTGGCGTACATTAAATGTCATAAATAGACAAGATATTGAGTTTCTTAAACAAAGGTGCAGATGGAGCCAGGTAATTAGAGGAGGTGGCTAGTCTTGCAGATGTATTTTGTATGATGAGTAATTTGTGTAGGTCGGAGACATATGTACTGGCCAAGACAATATTACACTAAATGAGATATGGATAAATTAAGCAATAGTATAGAGTTAGGACGCAAGCCTGATACCACAGATTTCATAACTTTGCTGCCGACAAAATGAATATGATCTTTCTAGGATAACTTTTAATCAATTAGAACTCTGAGGAATCTAGTGGATGTGACTTGTTCCATTTCGTTCCCACCAATTGAGATTCTGGCTCTTTTTTAAATTTATTTTTTACAATATTTCTTATTCTTACTAGTGAATACAATAAAGTAGGATTTTTTTTACATTTAAAGATAATTTCTTTATCTGGAACAATTCAGAAAATGTGGCCATGCCTGAGTTGGCTTCATTAATTAGTGAATCAAAATTATTGTGTGATAAAAGACACAGCAGCAAGGTCATTGATATAGATTAGGAATAACAAAGGTCCAATTATCGAACCCTGTGGCACGCCACAGGATATCTTGGCCTAGTAGATGCACAGCCATTTGCATAAACAAATTGTTCTCTATCATAAACATAACTATCTAGCCAATTATATGTATAATCATGAAAACCGTAATTATGCAATTTATAAATAAAGTAATATTTCATGATCAACCGTGTCAAACGCTTTGAATAAATCTAAAAAGATGCCAAAAGCGTATTCATTGTTATTCAGGGCTGTAAAGATTTGATCCACAAGTTACAAAAGTTTTTACGAAAACCATATTGGTGTGCATATACAGTGCTTTCGGAAAGTATTCAGACCCCTTGACTTTTTCCACATTTTGTTACGTTACAGCCTTATTCTAAAGTTGATTAATAAAAATAAAAACTCAGCAATCTACACACCATACCCTATAATGACAAAGCAAAAACAGGTTTTTAGAAATGCTTACTAATTTATTACAAATAAAAAACGGAAATATCACATTTACATACAGTGAGGGAAAAAAGTATTTGATCCCCTGCTGATTTTGTACGTTTGCCCACTGACAAAGAAATGATCGGTCTATAATTTATTTGAACAGTGAGAGACAGAATAACAACAAAAAGATCCAGAAAAACGCATGTCAAAAATGTTATAAATTGATTTGCATTTTAATGAGGGAAATAAGTATTTGACCCCCTCTCAATCAGAAAGGTTTCTGGCTCCCATGTGTCTTTTATACAGGTAACGAGCTGAGATTAGGAGCACACTCTTAAAGGGAGTGCTCCTAATCTCAGCTTGTTACCTGTATAAAAAAAACACCTGTCCACAGAAGCAATCAATCAATCAGATTCCAAACTCTCCACCATGTCCAAGACCAAAGAGCTCTCCAAGGATGTCAGGGACAAGATTGTAGACCTACACAAGGCTGGAATGGGCTACAAGACCATCGCCAAGCAGCTTGGTGAGAAGGTGTCAACAGTTGGTGCGAATATTCGCAAATGGAAGAAACACAAAATAACTGTTAATCTTCCTCGGCCTGGGGCTCCATGCAAGATCTCACCTCGTGGAGTTGCAATGATCACGAGAACGGTGAGGAATCAGCCCAGAACTACACGGGAGGATCTTGTCAATGATCTCAAGGCAGCTGGGACCATAGTCACCAAAAAAAACAGTTGGTAACACACTACGCTGTGAAGGACTGAAATCCTTCAGCACCCGCAAGGTCCCCCTGCTCAAGAAAGCACATATACATGCCCGTCTGAAGTTTGCCAATGAACATCTGAATGATTCAGAGGAGAACTGGGTGAAAGCGTTGTGGTCAAATGAGACCAAAATGGAGCTCTTTGGCATCAACTCAACTCACCGTGTTTGGAGGAGGAGGAATGCTGCCTATGACCCCAAGAACACCATCCCCACCATCAAACATGGAGGTGGAAACATTATGCTTTGGGGGTGTTTTTCTGCTAAGGGGACAGGACAACTTCACCGCATCAAAGGGACGATGGACGGGGCCATGTACCATCAAATCTTGGGTGAAAACCTCCTTCCCTCAGCCAGGGCATTGAAAATGGGTCGTGGATGGGTATTCCAGCATGACAATGACCCAAAACACACGGCCAAGGCAACAAAGGAGTGGCTCAAGAAGAAGCACATTAAGGTCCTGGAGTGGCCTAGCCAGTCTCCAGACCTTAATCCCATAGAAAATCTGTGGAGGGAGCTGAATGTTCGAGTTGCCAAACGTCAGCCTCGAAACCTTAATGACTTGGAGAAGATCTGCAAAGAGGAGTGGGACAAAATCCCTCCTGAGATGTGTGCAAACCTGGTGGCCAACTACAAGAAACGTCTGACCTCTGTGATTGCCAACAAGGGTTTTGCCACCAAGTACTAAATCATGTTTTGCAGAGGGGTCAAATGCTTATTTCCCTCATTAAAATGCAAATCAATTTATAAAATTTTTGACATGCGTTTTTCTGGATTTTTTTGTTGTTATTCTGTCTCTCACTGTTCAAATAAACCTACCATTAAAATTATAGACTGATAATTTCTTTGTCAGTGGGCAAACGTACAAAATCAGCAGGCGATCAAATACTTTTTTCCCTCACTGTGTGTATTCAGATCCTTTACTCAGTACTTTGTTGAAACACCTTTAGCAGGGATTACAGCCTCGAGTCTTCTTGGGTATGACGCTACAAGCTTGGCATACCTGTATTTGGGGAGTTTCTCCCATTATTCTCTGCAGATCCTCTCAAGCTCTGTCAGATTGGATGGGGATTTTGATGCTGCCACCACCATGCTTCACCGTAGGTATGGTGCCAGGTTTGCTCCAGACGTGACACAGACGTGACACTCTTGGTTTCATCAGACCAGATAATCTTGTTTCTCATGGTTGGAGAGTCCTTTAGTTTTGGCAAACTCCAAGCGGGCTGTCATGTGCCTTTTACTGACGAGTGGCTTCCATCTGGCCACTCTACCATAAAGGCCTGATTGGTGGAGTGCTGAATAAATGGTTGTCCTTCTGGAAGGTTCTCCCATCTCCACAGAGGACCTCTGGAGCTCTGTCAGGGTGACCATCGGGTTCTTGGTCACCTCCCTGACCAAGGCCCTTCTACCCCGATTGCTCAGTTTGGCATGGCGGCCAGCTCTAGGAAGAGTCTTGGTGGTTCCAAACTTCTTCCATTTAAGAATGATGGAGGCCACTGTGTTCTTGGGGACCGTCAATGCTGCAGACATTTTTTTGGTATACTTCCCCAGATCTGTGCTTTGACACAATCCTGTCTCGGAGCTCTACGGATAATTCCTTCGACCTCATGACTTGGTTTTTGCTCTGACATGTACTGTCAAATGCGGGACCTTATATAGACAGGGGTGTGCCTTTCCAAATCATGTTCAATTAATTGAATATGCCACAGGTGGACTCCAATCAAGTTGTAGAAACATCTCAAGGATGATCAGTGGAAACAGGATGCACCTGAGCTCAATTTCGAGTCTCATAGCAAAGGGTCTGAATACTTATGTAAATAAGTTATTTCTGTTTTTTATTTTGATAAATTTGCTATAATTTCTAAAAACCTGTTTTTCAACCTGATTGATGAGGATTTTTTTTATTTAATCCATTTTAACAAAATGTGGAAAAAGGGAAGGGGTCTGAATACTTTCCCAAATGCATTGTAGAATACAGTGTTGATTTAAATGTTTCAACATTCTCTTATACACCAATTTGTCTAGGATTTTAGAAAAACATGGTAGTACAGATATTGGGCAATAATTTGTAAAATATATTGGATGCCCAGATTTATAGAGGGGGATAACCTTCGCAATTTTCTATTATTTAGGAACAATACCAGTTTGCATAGATTTGGTGAAGATATACAGTACATTAGAGGCTCAGTAATCGAGGAAGACACTGATTTCACCAAAGAGGCACCAGTCTCATCATGACCTGCTGCTGATATCTTTAAGTTACCAATTACCTCCATCACCTCCATTACAGTACATCAGGAGGATCAAACAGAAGCAGAGAAGGGAAATGTCCCTGAATATAATCCAATGGATTTCCATCAGTTTTCTCTATTTTATTTGACAGAGAGGAACCCACAGGCAAAAAAGTATTAAATTCACATGAAATAACATCAGGATCACTATAGGTCTTATTTCCAATAATAAATTGAGTTGGAATAGTTGTAGATTACTTTTTCTTATTCAACAGTTGATTGATGATTTTCCAAGTTGACTTTATATTATTTAAGGATTCTTGGAATTTGTTAGGAAAATATTGTTGGGGGGATATATTTTGCAATTTGCAGAATTCAGGGGAGAGGAATTTGTGAGAAACTTTTTATAGAACTTGTTTTTATTAACCGGTTGTAAACCAAGGTTTCCAGAACCCTTCTGCTGCTCTTTTACGTCATTTAACGAAGGGAAAGCAGTGGTGAAATACAGAATTGAAAGATGTGAGAAAAGTCTGGTAAGCAGACTCCACATCGGCCTGATTATAAAAAATGTCACATGAAATATCCTCAATCAATATCTTAAAGCACTCACAATTACTTTAGTTAAATATTCTACATTTAATGCTACTAATCATTCAATCTGTTCATTTCCAGCTGCCAAAGAGAAGTGGAAAATTGGAATGTGGTCAGAAATATCAGTATAACGTATAGCTGTATTAGCCACATTATTCAAATCATTTGTAAAATTATTATCAATAAGGGTGGCAGATGAACTATTCAAAAAGTCAGATGTCAGTGAGTGGTTCTCACTTTTAAATAAGTTTATGTTGTAATCACCCAATAGAAAACACATTTTAGCTTCATTAATAATCAGATCCAAGGTTGATGCAAGGATATCAATGAGACTAGCAATGTCAGAATTGGGTGGCTGATAGATGCATCCCATCCCAACATTAATGTTATCAGATGTAAGTGTGAGGTCCTCACTTACAAAGAATTGAAAATGTTTATGACACTCTTCCTCCCATTCTTGATGTTTTACAGTGGCGAACAGCATTATAAGGAGACGTCATAAAGCATGGCTGTCTCTTCAGTCAACCATGTTTCTGAAAGGGCAACAATGGAAAATTGAGAGAAGACAGATAATGAACAAGGTGGTTATGATTTTTAGGAAGACTATGAACGTTCAAATGAAAGGTAGAAAATAAGCTTGTCTTGGAATTAGATAAACTGCTATACAGGTAGCTCAACATTATAGTAATCACAAGTGATAGACTAATCTCTGGTAAATTTCAGGAAATTTGAATCTGGATCAACACAATCATTATATTTATCGTTAGCTTTATTAATATCAGGGTTGATATCGTGCCCAACTAAGAGAGATACACAGTCGGAATCATCCAGAGAGTGGAACAGAAACACAAAACTGCATGACTCACATGTCTAATACAACCATACATTTGTCTTAGTTTTATCAATAGGGGTGCACTTATTATGGAATGCACATTGACACAGTCCACATAACACCACTGAAGACTTCAGAGGGTTTGACATTTAGAGCGGTGTGTTTTTGGTCATGAGGTTAGATGAAACACATGAACAAAGTAGAATAAATATGTGTGTATGTGTATGTGTGTGTGTGTGTGTCAAATCAGTTGACTATAGCGGAGTCACTTGCAATAGGCAAGAGAGGGGGGTGAACGACCACCTTATCATACTTCAGGTATGCAATGTTGCCTTTCTTTGGTTCTTCAATTAGTCGTGGCAGCAGTTCCTTTCTTTTGAGGCGTACCTTTTTCGGAGAAGTCTTCATTGATTAATATTTTGGTTCCCTACAGTCACTTGGCTCTCCTGAGAATCTCCTCCTTGTCTTTGAACCTGAGCAGTTTCACCACTATAGATCTGGGCCGTCCATCGGGGAAGAAAGGGCCATTCCTATGCGCCCTCTCCATCTCGATGAGTTTAGGGTCCAGTTTGAGTTGATCTGCCAGGAGTTTCTTGGCCTTGACATGCCAAGTTTCAGTCTTTACGTCCTCAATTCCATCGATTAAAATGTTATTGCGCCTCAATTGGTTTTCAAGGTAGTCTCCTTTGGAAGAGCGCTTGTCAAGTGTTGTTTGGAAAATTGCGAAATCCTCAGACATGGTTTTGAATGCGGTCTGGCTGGTGACATTCGAGGCTTTTAGCTTCTCCACCTCCGACCACGTAAATTCCAAACTGTGTTTAAATTCCATTAAATCCTTAAACAGATCATCAACCGTTTTGTTGGTAGAATCCATAAAGAGTTGCATGAAGGACTAAAAGTTATTTTCCTGCAGATCTATTAGATCTTTATAGTGGGCCTCGACTGCAGGAGGCTAGGAGCTTTCACTTTCTATCTCTCTATCTCCCTCCCCCCGTCTCCAGAGGCCATAGAACAGTAGCAGTGAAGTGAAAAGGGAATGGGGAGAAGGGATAACTCTCTATCTCCTCCACAGAGCATATGGTTAGGGACCCTGGGACTGAGACACCAGTGAGGCAAAGACGTACTTAAGATGGATACAGTCTCCGGCAATGACAAGGAGAGGTGCTATAGCATTCCTCTAGATCTTGCTGAAGTAACATTTCCAATGAGTCTACTGGCTACGTACCCTATATAGAATGAGACAGCTAGCTGGATAGACAAACCTATTAGGATAATTAGTTTAGACTGGGTTTAATTAGATGGGAAAAGTTTACGGGTGGAATAGAGTAGGATTGGAGACGGACAACAAGAAAGTGGGATGGGAGACTGCATAGAGTGGGGCCCTGAATGGTGGTTTGTAGGATTGTAGTTGGTCTATAAAGCGCTCCCTAATTTACTGTCTCAAGTAAGAGTATACTATAGATGTAAACCCACAAATGGCTTTCAATCTAATGTGGAGTGTGGAGGAAAGAGCGAAAGAATTGTGGAAGCTGGAGAATCATGGATCTGTCAATATGACGATGGCTGGCCATGCAAGAAACAGACATGAACCACAATATGAGTAGGAATAAGTCTCTATTTTTCCAGAGAAGAAAAATTAAATTATCCAGCCCAGTGACTGCATGGGCAGAGTACTGCCAGTGCCAGCTGCTTCATCTAGGCTTATTTGTTGTCACATGCATGACCAGCAGCATTAGAACACTCAGCAGGGAAGCAAATAGTGAGAAAAACCCAGTGGTTTATCAATACAGCAAAATCTAAGAAGAAGAAACTACAATTACTTGTACTATACAGAATGTGGGAGTACAAGAACATCTGTGTGTTGGTGCACTCCATTGACTGAGGACTGATGCATGCCATCAACTGGAAGTGGCCCTTTGCACCTATGAGCTAGCCTGTCATCACGGCCATGGTTGTCCCTCTAATGTTCTTTGCTACTTCGTTTTTTCTTACTTCCACTTTTCCAACCTATTAGTATCAGAGCTGGGAAGCCGCTTTGTTTTCTGATCCATCGTGAGGCCCTGGCAGCCATTCACTGAACAAGAGGGTATTATTCCTGCATTGATCATACAGCGGGCCGGCTATGTATGAGTCAGGAGAGGCGAGTTCATTAGCATGCACATAGACGCTGTGGCATTTTGGCAGGACGACAAAACAATTCTCCTGAAATGTTTCTCTGGGAATTAGAAAGCCTTGGCTTGTTTGGTATCCAATGGACGTATGCTGGAGCTCTCTCACTTCCTTTCTGCTGCTCGATACCAATGCCTCAAGGCAGGGGAAGGTTTAGTTTGTTGCTCTCTTTGGGAACTTGTAAGTGTATTGTGTGTGTGTAACAGTATTGTTTGAGTCCATCTCCTCACCCCAACCTGGGCTGGAACCAGGGACCCTCTGAACACATCAACAACAGTCACCCACAAAGCTTAGTTATCTATCGCTCCACAAAAGCTGAGGCTCTTGCAGAGCAAGGGAAACAACTGCTTCAAGGTCTCAGAGCGAGTAATGTCACTGATTGAAACGCTACTAGCACACACAGCTAACTAGCTAGCCATTTCACACCGGTTACATGTGTCAGAGTCTAACACGGCAGATTAGGAATGGTCAGTATGGAATTAGGTTACATGGGTTTGACTGATTGTATTTAGATGAAATAGCACTGGTTTCCATAACATGTGTGTTGAATGGGTGGGCTATTACGTAACTATTCATCACTATTCATTTATTTGCGACAACAGTCCATTTTTTAAAATGTTTCTGAAGGCCCACTTAATTGTTGTATGAGTCAGTGGAATTCCTTAAGGCTTGATACATTTGGATGTATTCAGTACACAACATTAATAATGCTTACTGTGTCAGAAAGTAGAAAGTTGAAGCTGCAGATCAATTAAATTATGCTTTCCCAGTAAGCAAGGCATATGTATTTCATAACTAATCAAAAGCCTAACAATGCTAAAGTTAAACAATAATACATGGAGAGAATGTGTTCTTAATTGACAAGCCTGGTAAAATAAAGCTAAAAAAATTGTACAAAATTGCAGCTGTTCACAAATGTATTCAGTGCTCACCGTTTAATTATGAGTATAGGTTCGCTCAGAATTGCTACACAATTTCTCCAGTCTCATTGGCAGCCCTATAAACTAAATTGATGGGTTTTTGTGTCTTAGATCTGCCCCTTGTGGTGCATGAAAATATTGTTTAATATCTTGCATTCCTCCTACTGTGAAATATTACACCTGCACAATTTTAATCTTGCATCCAGACATCCATAAAATGTCCTGAAGACATGAATAGGATTAGTGTTGTTGGTTTAGTTGAGAGCGAAAAAAATACTCTCCTTTGCTTTGGCCTACTTTCAGTTGACACAGAGAAATAAGAAAGAGGGTGATTCTAAGAATGATATGCCAGACTAGCTTGGGGAGAACCTGAATTTAGATAGAGGTTTACTGTATCTAAATGCAGATGCCCTGTAATGGTTTTACCAATGTAGTTATTTCGGATGCTGATGCCCGACAGGTGTTCCATACCAATACTCCAAACTACAGTGGCTTGCGAAAGTATTCACCCTCCTTGGCATTTTTCCTATTTTGTTGCCTTACTACCTGGAATTAAAATGGATAATTGGGGGGTTTGTATCATTTGGGGTTTGTATCATTTGATTTACACAACATGCCTACCACTTTGAAGATGCAAAATATTTTTATTGTGAAACAAACAAGAAATAAGACAAAAAAAACAGAAAACTTAAGCATGCATAACTATTCACCCCCCCCCCCCCCCAAAGCCAATACTTTGTAGAGCCACCTTTTGCAGCAATTACAGCTGCACGTCTCTTGGGGTATGTCTCTATAAGCTTGGCACATCTAGGCACTGGGAGTCTTCAAGGCAAAACTGCTCCAGCTCTTCAAGTTGGATGGGTTCCGCTGGTGTACAACAATCTTTAAGTCATACCACAGATTCTCAGTTGGACTGAGGTCTGGGCTTTGACTAGGCCATTCCAATACATTTAAATGTGTCCCCTTAAACCACTCGAGTGTTGCTTTAGCAGTATGCTTAGGGTCATTGTCCTGCTGGAAGGTGAACCTCCGTCCCAGTCTCAAATCTCTGGAAGACTGAAACAGGTTTCCCTCAAGAATCTCCCTGTATTTAGCGCCATCCATCATTCCTTCAATTCTGACCAGTTTCCCAGTCCCTGCCAATGAAAAACATCCCCACAGCATGATGCTGCCACCACCATGATTCACTATGGGGATGGTGTTCTCGGGGTGATGAGAGGTGTTGGGTTTGCGCCAGACATAGCATTTTCCTTGATGGCCAAAAAGCTCAATTTTAGTCTCATCTGACCAGAGTACCTTCTTCCATATGTTTGGGGAGTCTCCCACATGCCTTTTGGCGAACACAAAACGTCTTTGCTTATTTTTTTCTTTAAGTAATGGCTTTTTTCTGGCCACTCTTCCGTAAAGCCCAGCTCTGTGGAGTGTACGGCTTAAAGTGGTCCTATGAACAGATACTCCAATCTCCGCTGTGGAGCTTTGCAGCTCCTTCAGGGTTATCTTTGGTCTCTTTGTTGCCTCTCTGATTAATGCCCTCCTTGCCTGGTCAGTGAGTTTTGGTGGGCGGCCCTCTCTTGGCAGGTTTGTTGTGGTGCCATATTTTATACATGTTTTAATAATGGATTTAATGGTGCTCCGTGGGATGTTCAAAGTTTCTGATATTTTTTTATAACCCAACCCTGATCTGTACTTCTCCACAACTTTGTCCCTGACCTGTTTGGAGAGCTCCTTCGTCTTCATGGTGCCGCTTGCTTGGTCGTTCCCCTTGCTTAGTGGTGTTGTAGATTCTGGGGCCTTTCAGAACAGGTGTATATATACTGAGATCATGTGACAGATCATGTGACACTTAGATTGCACACAGGTGGTTTTTATTTAACTAATTATGTGACTTCTGAAGGTAATTGGTTGCACCAGATCTTATTTAGGGGCTTCATAGCAAAGGGGGTGAATACATATGCACGCACCAGTTTTCTGTTATTTGTTTTTTTAGAATGTTTTGAAACAAGTAATCTTTTTCATTTCACTTCACCAATTTGGACTATTTTGTGTATGTCCATTACATGAAATCCAAATAAAAATCAATTTAAATTACAGGTTGTAATGCAACAAAATAGGAAAAACGCCAAGGGGGATGAATACTTTTACAAGGCACTGTACATCAAAGATGGCACACCCTTAGAAAGATAAATGTTTATTTAAGTCCCCAGGTACAGATTTTAAACTGTTTGGATGGAGCCCCAAGACAGATCAGCAGTTCAGCTTTTGTTCATGTCTATTTTCCTCTGTCTATTGTTAAGAACCATATTTTGATGATTATTCCCTATTGG
Source organism: Coregonus lavaretus (assembly GCF_964263955.1). Lineage (NCBI taxonomy): Eukaryota > Metazoa > Chordata > Actinopteri > Salmoniformes > Salmonidae > Coregonus > Coregonus lavaretus. The sequence goes on from NC_140009.1 coordinate 26,048,858, forward strand.
AATTTGGTCTCTAGGTACCCACTCTAAGTTCAGAGGTTACCATAAAGCAATACTTAGTAATTGGTATCTGGTCTCCTGAGCCATAAAATTGGCCATGGGTGTCAAATGTATAGTCTATTCAACCCCCAGGTTTCAGCCTTGATTTAGTGTTTTGGAACTAGGCACGGAGGGATGAAACAACGAACAGATAAGGAAGAGCATTTAGGTCCGCCCTTCCCTCTGGAGGGTGACAGTTTATTACGGACCTTGCAGAAGTCTCGTTTTGGTCTCCCTGTGCACATTTTTGTTTAATAAAACTCTTAAGTATAGAAGTTTATCTATTGCATCCAGCATTTCTCCACACCTTGACCAGTTTTCAATTCCTAACAATATAATAGTCCTAAAATGTTTTTCCTCTGTCTTGGTTGCAGGAGGTGTGTGCATCTCTCAGTCATTGAAGATACCACGAGAACCTAAGCTTGGAGAGTTTGACAAGGTCATCCGTAGACTGTCGGAGAACCCCAATGCCCGGGTTGTCATTCTCTTTGCCAACGAAGATGACATTAAGTAAGTTCAGTTGACTGTTACAGGAATGAAAAAAATATGAAACTAACTAACTAAATGATGCCAACAAAGTTACTCAATCCATCTGAGTTTCTGTTTAATGACACATTCATAATGTTGGCCCATTGGGTATACACTGTGGTGTAAATGGCTGTAAATGTGTATATTGTCCTCCTCAGATAACATTCAATTAGTTATTTACTGTAAGCTATAACAGCTTTGTTTTCATTAGGTGTCCATAGTGTAATGGATGTGTGCCAGTTTACATTAAATATATACAATCTAACTATATGTAGCATTCTGATAATATGTTCTTCTCATCTGTGGTATATATTTCTAGATTATAGCAATTTCCAATCTTCTGCATCTTGTTTAATTTCCTCTGTTCCCCTGCAGTGTTATAAACCTTTAATAGGACTGAGGAGCATCTTGATCAGTTGGCATGGGGTGGCAGGTGGTGATGTGCGTGGGTGCAAGTAATGCAGCTAGCCATTATGTTTTGCAGCACATTCTAAAATTACCTAGTACTAACACAAGCATAGAATATACAGTACATATATAGCACAATGTATGGGTTTGTCCTCCATATTGATATAGTGCAACATTTGCCATCTGTCTGTCATTGGATACACACATAGGATCCAAAACATTTCACAAAACAACACTGCAGTGGCTTATGGTATGTAAATATGAACACAGGACTTTTGTTGAGAGGTGCATGAGAAGAGAGAGAGAGAGAGAGAGAGAGAGAGAGAGAGGGAGCCCTACACAATTTATTGCCAATTTGATTTATATTTGAACTATACTGTGAACTTTTTCTATTCAAGAATATAGCAATGACTTTAACATGTAATTTGTACTCACATATATAATAAATAATGCTAACTTATTCCAATAGCTTGGTGAGTAGAATGCATATTGTATAATATCCATCTGCCCTCAGAGGCAATATACCAAATGCAGGGATTTTGAGGTTCTATGAGGTAATAGGCTTAAAATAAAAATCGGGTTGCTGAGTCAAGTAACACATACAGTATAAACCAATGTGAGAAGTATCCAAAGGCAATTTATTACAATAACCAAAGTTACCATTAAATAATTTTGCACTTTTTTTACCCTGTCCTATTGCTTTTGCTCAACAGTACAAATGTGTAGAAAAGAGTTGTTATAAATAGCATTAACCTAGAATTACCATGTAGAGGAGCAGTTGACATTAGTCAGGTATATATTCTTCTTAAAGGATATAGGCAGTGATTTGAGGAAGCCGTAGATGGTGGATGACCGGGGCAGAGGTCCCAGTGCTCATTGACTTAATCCAAGCTTGATAATGGGTAATAGTGTGGATATACAGTAATTATACAAAGCCAGGGGGATTTAAGCTCAGTATGTCTGCTCTACCCTTGAACCCAGTCAATGTCAGTTGGCAGCCACTTAATAAAAAAACAAAAACTATAGAAAACTGCTTGAGCAAGAGTTGCCTCATCCACAGGAGAATGATGTTAGTGCTATCCTGCATTTTGTCCTAAACATAGACCTTCAGTCCATGTAATTGAGTGATTTCATGATGAGAACACCTGGTGTTTATGTGATAAACTAGATTGTCCTGTGAACGACCTTAAGGGGGGGTTGCAATTGACAGTTGACGAAACAGTCTCCTTCCCTTCTCCTTACGTCCAGGAAGATGTTCTATCTTATTTTGAAGGATGGAACAAGTTGCCATGGACCCATACAAATAACAATTCTCAAGTGAGGCAAAAAAGGAGCATATGACAACATTTGCATAGTATACTGTAGGTTTTGTTATGGACATTATTGTCTCCTGTAAAGCCACATGGGAAAGCTGGGACTCAGAATAAACCATGTTTATTCAGTGAGAGGTAGGAGAAAGGTCATTATAACTCAAACATGCATTATTCTCAGTCTCTTCATTCTTTGGATTGAGTGGTGAGGAATAGGGGTAGCAGAGTGACTCAGGAGACACTGTGTTGTTATTGTACCTGGCTGTTGTAGCGACTGTGTTTCCAGTACTACGTCTAATATATCCTGATTGCCTAGTCACTTTTACCTCTACCTACATGTTCATATTAACTCAAATACCTCAACTACCTCGTACCCCTGCACATTGACACGGTACCTGTACTCCTTGTATATAGTCTCGTTATTGTTATTATATTGTGTTGCTATTTCCTTTTGAAGTTTCAGCAAATGTATCTTACTTTTTATCTCTGCATTGTTGGGAAAGGGCTCGTAAGTAAGCATTTCACAGTAAAGTCTGCACCTGTTGTATTCGGCGCAGGTGACAAATACAATTTGATTTGAGTACTGTGGTCCTGGTGGCAGCAAAATGAGTGATTTAATACAGAGCCTGGTGGAACAGCAGGGAACGCCGGCTGGCTCATCATGGTTGCTTCTTAATTAGCTCTATTACCAGGGAGGGACCAACCTTGGAGTAATGTGGCAGCACTGGCAGCCTGGGATGGGTGTTCACTAGCCTGCACCATGCACACTCCACAGGGTGCCCTCTGTCTTAGGCAGGGAGGGTGGCAGTGTTCCAACTGTGTTCTTCTTTAGTGTGTTGTGCTGGTCCTAGGGACCCACGGGATGTGCAGGTAGGCTTTTGTTCATGTCCAGTACCAACACACGGTTTTCAACTAATCATCAAGGCCCTTTTGTATATAAGTGGCAAGAATTGTATTGTATTCTCTCTTTTCCCCTCTTACAGGCGGCTTCTTCAAGCAGCTAAGAAGGCTAACCAGACAGGACATTTTATATGGGTGGGGTCAGACAGCTGGGGGTCTAAGATCTCCCCCATCCTGAACCAGGAAGAGATGGCAGAAGGGGCTGTCACGATCCTACCCAAACGACAGTCCATCCGAGGTATTGATGTTATACACACTATATAATGTCCTTTATTCCTCATTGTCATAAATGCCACACAACGGTAGGCAGTTCTGGTCAAGTGAGGATGACATTTAAATCTATTTTCTGTTGTCTATGACAATGCACGTCTAATATAGCTAGATATTTCCATATCAAACACTGACACACTGTAAACAACAGCAGGATAAGAACACCAGTGAGATGAAAGTACTATGCGGAGATAGTGTTGAAAAAATATGTTGATAAAGTCATTGCTGCAGTAGTTCAAATCCAAATGTGCCTCTCATTGATCTCTCTAGGGTTTGATCGGTACTTCATCAGCAGAACTTTGGACAACAACAGAAGGAATATTTGGTTCGCAGAGTTCTGGGAAAACAACTTCCAGTGCAAACTCAGTCGACACGCTCTGAAGAAAGGATCCGGCATCAAAAAGTGCACAAGTAAGAAAAGGATTTCCTTGTTTACCATAGCCTACTCTCACACACATTCTGTTTATGACCTCACAGATGCAATCGCTAGTTGTAGTATTCTGAACATGTTTTGGTTGATGTGCCATTCCATCTATTTAAAATACTATGGTTATTTTGCATGCAGGGGTGAGAAACATGGAGTCCAAAATGTACGCCCAGGTTGCAGGGGTATACTGTACATACTTCCTGTGGCAAGTTCCAAACTCTGCCAGGAACTTTGATTATTCAAATATTATCAATTAAGCAGAATAGAAGAATCATCACTATATTGCACTTAAGTGTAACTAGAGGAATGCGGAATATGTTTTGCAAGTGCAATGCCAACTAAATAGATTGGTTTCATTACGGTTCTTAACATTTATTTGTGCTTGAATGTAAACTTATAACCCTTCTCCAACAGCCTTATGCATCTGCAGAGATGTAGGCTACTGTAGTATGAGCTAGGGTAAATGTTAGGTAAATGCAATGTAAAGGGTAGGATCCTCTTGTTCTGTTAGACATGATTAAATGTTCCCATTACTCCACGTCTCCAAGTACAATCTGCACTGCAGTACAATAGCAATCACCAAAACTGGGCCATTACACAAGTTGAAAACACAATCAATAGCAAATCCAATCAGCATATTAGAGACAAGCTCCCAGGTCATTAAAATCAGTAGGCACTCCAAGCCTGACTGTCTTTCATTTCCCTGTACAGACAACACAATCTTCAGGATTCTAATCAGTCTAGACAGGACTGATTCTGGAATTGGTTGGATTGTGAAGCTTTGATGGTTGATTCCTTCTTACGCGTTAATGTCTCTTACTTTCATCAGCTTGCTACGATAGTTGCTGGGAACTGATGGGTTTCCTCGCAACAGTTGCATGACGTCATAATGTCACAACTATTTGCAGTGAAGACATGATTTGTTGTGGCACACTTTATACAGGTTCAGTTCTTGGTGATCAAAAGGGATCCAAAGAGAGTGGTTGAGAAACATGGCCTCAGTAATTATGTTCAGATCCTTGTTTCTAAAATCATATGTACTTTATTTAATGCATAAGGCGGGGTGTACTGTAGAGCTTGTGTTACACTTGACAACCTGATGAAAGACATGAATTTGATAACTTAATGCACTAAATTAACTGTAAACATGATCCTGCCTTAAACTCAAGAAAGACCACTTAAGATATTTTCCCATCGAAAGGGCGGCAGGTAGCCTAGAGCAGGGGTTCCCAAACTTTTCTACTTTGTGACCCACCAATTGAGGAGTCTTTTGAGTCTCGACCCACCATAATGGCTGTGGTGAAAAAATATATACAGACCAAAGATAAGTTCAAAAATGTTATCTTGGCAGCAGAGCGAGGTTTTTCAGTTTCAAAGCTAATCTCCTGCAATTCTACACAACCTGCCATGGAGCTGAAAGAAAATCTTGCAATTTTATAGCCAATTTCCTGCAATTTTATACATTTTGCCATAGAGCTGTTTTGTTATTAAGTCCTACAATTCTACGCATTTTGACATGGCTAATGCTGTGTTCTAATGCTTAAACATTATAACAAAATCAATGGTGGCCTGATTGTCTAGCTTTGTTTGTAAATTCTCAAAGATTATAGGCTATTATTGAAAAATATATAGGTCCATTATCTTTTCTACGTACTTTCTATTTGGTTTTAGTCATTTAAGTTTACACTGAAAGCATTTTTCTATATATATACAGTACCAGTCCAAGGTTTGGACACACCTACTCATTCAAGGGTTTTTCTTTATTTCTACTACTTTCTACATTGTAGAATAATAGTGAAGACATCTATGAAATGACACAAATGGAATCATGTAGTAACCAAAAAAGTGTTAAACAAATCAAAATATATTTTAGATATTAGATTCTTCAAAGTAGCCACCCTTTGCCTTGATGACAGCTTTGCACACTCTTGGCATTCTCTCAACCAACTTCATGAGGTAGTCACCTGGAATGCTTTTCCAACAGTCTTGAAGGAGTTCCCAAATGCTTAGCAGTTGTTGGCTGCTTTTCCTTCAATCTGCGGTCCAACTCATCCCAAACCATCTCAATTGGGTTGAGGTTGGGTGATTGTGGAGGCCAGGGCATCTGATGCAGCACTCCATCACTCTCCTTCTTGGTCAAATAGCCTTTACACAGCCTGGAGGTGTGTTTTGGGTTATTGCCCTGTTGAAAAACAAATGATAGTCCCACTAAGCGCAAACCAGATGGGATGGCGTATCGCTGCATAATACTGTGGTAGCCATGCTGGTTAAGTGTGCCTTGAATTCTAAATAAATCACTGACAGTGTCACAAGCAAAGCACCCCCACACCATCACACCTCCTCCTCCATGCTTCACGGTGGGAACCACACTTGCGGAGATCATCCGTTCACCTACTCTGTGTCTCACAAAGACACGGCAGTTGGAACCAAAAATCTCAAATTTGGACTCATCAGACCAAAGGACAGATTTCCACTGGTCTAATGTCCATTGCTTGTGTTTCTTGGCCCAATCAAGTCTCTTCTTATTATTGGTGTCCTTTAGTAGGGGTTTATTTGCAGAAATTCGTCCATGCAGGCCTAATTCACGCAGTCTCTTCTGAACAGTTGTTGTTGAGATGTGTCTATTACTTGAACTCTGTGAAGCAATTATTTGGGCTGCAATCTGAGGTGCAGTAAATTGCCGATTTCTGAGGCTGGTAACTCTAATGAACTTATCCTCTGCAGCTGAGTTAACTCTGGGTCTTCCTTTCCTGTGGCGGTCCTCATGAGAGCTAGTTTCATCATAGCACTTGATGGTTTTTGCGACTGCACTTGAAGACATTTTCAAAGTTCTTTACATTTTCCGGATTGACTGACCTTCATGGCTCAAATGCATTAAGAACAAAATAAATTCCACAAACTAACATTTAAAAAGGGACACCTGTTAATTGAAATGCATTCCTGGTGACTACCTCATGAAGCTGGTTGAGAGAATGCTAAGAGTGTGCAAAGCTGTCATCAAGGCAAAGGGTGGCTACTTTGAAGAATCTAAAATCTAAAATATATTTTGATTTGTTTAACACTTTTTTGGTTACTACATGATTCCATTTGTGTTATTTCATAGTTTTGATGCCTTCACTATTATTGTACAATGTAGAAAATAGTCAAAATAAATGAAAATCCTTGAATGAATCGGTGTGTCCAAACCTTTGACTGGTACTGTATTTATATTGTTGTTGCTTTATTTGGGGGGGGGGGGGGGGGGAGGGGGGGGGGGGGTGTCATCCCACAACCCACCTGGACCCCTGCCGCGAGCCACAAGTGGGTCTCGACCAACAGTTTGGGAACCACTGGCCTAGAGGTCAAGAGTTTCTGGTTCGAATCCCCAAGCCGACTAGGTGAAAAATCTGTTAATGTGCCCTTGATCAAGGCACTTAACCCTACTGCTCCTGTAGGTCCCCCTGGATCAGAGTGTCTGCTAAATGACTAAAATGTAAATGTCAACCTTAACCATGTCATTAGCTGATAATAGAGCAGCCTCAAGTGCAATATGTTAGTCATTGGTAAATTTAGGGCCTCCGGCACAAGCCAATGTCCTCCTGTCATGATATCAGCCAAGCAAAACATAATTTTGATAACACACTTTGGTGCCGAAGCAGTGTGTTGCCACAACATTTCTGAAAATGCTGGTGTCCACGTATCTGAAAACTCACATTACTGTATATAGCATACTCCCAGAACCACAACATACCTCATTCAGCATCACCATGTGAGGATCTAATTTACAATTCAAATGAATGGTGATTAGTTTTCTAAATTGTATAAAGGAATAGAACAAATGTAAGCTCTTTGTTTATTTTAGCTCATTAAGCAAAATGTTGAGGAGCTTGACAATTATGCAATATTTCCATTATTCATAATCCAATGCAAGAATGAGATGTACAATCTTGTCTCCAAAATTTCACAGGGGGCCTGAAGTAATCCAGCTGAATGTAAAAATAATGAAACTGCATTAGTTTTAGCACAACATTAGTCAATTAAGCAAAGACTTAACTGTAAGGTCTCTGCACATACCTTATGCCTTACGGATGCTCTCAAACAGACTTGCCTCCTAAGTTTCAAGAGAGAGGATAGTATTCTCTTTGTGTGTACTGGTACCTTTCATCAGTTGTCATGGTTGCGGCCCTTGAGCCAAATTGCAGCAGTTTTTTTCTGCAGTGAGTGGCCCCAGGAGCACTGTAATTTCGTACAGTAAAGAGTTACTGTATATCCACTCTACTCAGAACCCCCATATCCTCCACAACAACTATCATCTATTCTCTCTCTCTCTCTCTCTCTCTCTCTCTCTCTCTCTCTCTCTCTCTCTCTATCTCTCTCACACTCTCTTTCATCTCCTCTTTCTCTCTCTCTTTCGCTTTATTTTTCTCTCTCTCTCCGTACCATTCACTATAGTATATTTCAGGGGTGCGTTTTGCAGTACGATTGTGCTGGCCCTCTGTAAAATTATTGATTTGCTCTAATAGACAACATGATTTGAATTAAGAGTTTGCCAAATCATCAAATTTGAGGGAGAGTGGGAAAGAGGAGTATTCTCCTGTGATCTGTCTCTGCTACAGAGATACACTACATGACCCAAAGTATGTGAATACCTGCTCATCTAACATCTCATTCCAAAATCACGGGTATTAATATGGAGTTGGTCTCCCCTTTGCTGCTATAACAGCCTACACTCTTCTGGGAAGGCTTTCCACTAAATGTTGGAACATTGCTAAACGGACTTGCTTCTATTCAGCCACAAGAGCATTAGTGAGGTCGGGCACTGATGTTGGGCGATTAGGCCTGGCTCGCATTTGGCGTTCCAATTCATCCTAAAGGTGATCGATGGGGTTGAGGTCAGGGCTCTGTGGAGGCCAGTCAAGTTCTTCCACACTGATCTCGACAATCAATTTTTATATGGACCTAGCTTTGTGCACGGGGGCATTGTCAAGCTGAAACAGGAAAGGGTCTTCCCCAAACTGTTGCCACAAAGTTGGAAGCACAGAATTGTCTAGAATGTCATTATATGCTGTAGCATTAACATTTCCCTTCATTGGAACTATGGAGCCTAGCTCGAAAAACAGCCCCAGACCATTATTCCTCCTCCACCAAACTTTACAGTTGGCACTATGCATTAGGGCAGGTAGTGTTCTCCTGGCATCCGCCAAACCCAGATTAGTCCGTTGTACTGCCAGATGGTGAAGCGTAATTCATCACTCCAGAAAACGCGTTTCCACTGCTCCAGAGTCCAATAGCGGCGAGCTTTACACCACTCCAGTTGACGCTTGGCACTGCGCATGGTGATCTTAGGCTTGTGTGCGGCTGCTCGGCCATGGAAACCCATTTCATGAAGCTCCCGACGAACAGTTATTGTGCTGACGTTGCTTCCAGAGGCAGTTTGGAACTCTGTAGTGAGTGTTGCAACCGAGGTCAGACGAGTTTTACGCACTACGCGCTTCAGCACTTGGTGGTCCCATTCTGTGAGCTTGTGTGGCCTACCACTTCACGTCTGAGCCATTGTTGCTCCTGAATGTTTCCACTACACAATAACAGCACTTACAGTTAACCGGGGCAGCTCTAGCAGGGCAGAAATTTGACAAACTGACTTGTTGGAAAGAAGGCATCCTATGAAGGTGTCACGTTGAAAGTCACTGAGCTCTTCAGGAAGGCCATTCTACTGCAAATGTTTGTCTATGGAGATTGCATGGCTGTGTGTTTGATTTTATACACCTGTCAGCAACAGGTGTGGCTGAAATAGCCGAATCCACTCATTTGAAGTACTTTTGTATATATAGTGTATTTATGAATCAACCTCCTGCTATTGGCCAACTGCTGATGTTACTGCAAACATTTAACTGAGGAAGCTGGGACTGTAAAGCACTCCATTTAATTTCATAAGAAACCCCAGGGACCGGTGGTTATGGGGACTGATACCCACGTGTACCCCCTCAGAAGTTTAGAGTTTTGTGTTTGTCGATTGTATGTGGAAAGAACAGCAAAACAAAATCATGGTTATTGTAAGTCACATACTTCTTTTTTTTTTGTAGACACTCTTATCCAGAGCGACTTACAGTTAGTGAGTGCATACATTTTTCATACTGGCCCCCCGTGGGGAACGAACCCACAACCCTGGCGTTGCAAGCGCCATGCTCTACTAACTGAGCTACAGGGGACTACACAGGCTCCTTCCCTTCTCCTTACCGCCAGGAAGATGTTCTATCTTATTTCGAAGGATGGAACAAGTTGCCATGGACCCATACAAACATACTGTACATCAACCACTTACATGTGCACCTCAGCTGTGGGTACTTATGCTATAATGCTGGGTTTTAGTACCTTTTTAGTACCTTTTCTCATCTATTAGGATGGTGGCTCCAGACTGAACGAGCTAGGCCCCAGAGTCTGGATGTATTCAGATCCAACTACTAGTCTCAGTCCAAATCTCCTTGCTTGTACTTAGGTTTACATTGTAGGTGACAACCACCTCAACCTGTAGGTCCCTGTATTGCTCAATGTGTCCATTGCCAGATGGTGACGAAACCTACTCAATAGTGGATGGCAGACAGGTCATAAGCCAAGCCACTAAGTACTTGAATTCCACACATTGATATCGGAGCGGAAGTGTCGGCCAATGAGAGCAAGTGCCTCTCCATCTGACTATACTAGCTGGACTGGAGTCATTCAACTAGATTAGAGGAAATTGCACGTTGATGATTAATCTGATTTGGAAAATCACAGGCAATTACTTGCCAAGACTCCCACAGTCAGAAATAAGGAAATCCACAGCAACTTAAGAATGTCACGCTCGTTGACGGACGGGACGGACCAAGGCGCAGCGTGATATGCATACATGTTTATTATCACGAATAAACACACGACAAAACAATAAACCAACGACACGTGAAGTCCTAAGGTAACACACAACAAACCTTATACGGAACAAGATCCCACAACCCACTAGTGCCAAAAGGCTGCCTAAGTATGGTCCCCAATCAGAGACAACGAACTACTGCTGCCTCTGATTGGGAACCACACCGCCAACATAGATCTACACATAATAGAACTACAACATAGAATATATATAACAAAGAATATACACTCCCTGACTCAACATATAAGAGTCCCCTGAGTCAGGGTGTGACAGAGAAGGCTCTTAGTGCCAATTAGGGTAGAATAGCGGGAACCAGGCTACCGAGATTTACTAAGATTTACCGCCCAAACCCACTCCCTTTTCCCAGGATAAATAACTGCGACAAACTGGTAAATTATAATAAATTAATTCTATGAACAGCATGATGTGAAATGGAACTGTTAAATTATATGGGATGTCTAAAGCTGGCCTCTTTATGGCCTTCTCTCTGCTATCTGCATGATCAATGCTCAGGGTTGGGACAGACAACACATCTCTGTATGGAGTGCAGTTCACAATGAATGTCATCATGGTAAAAAAAAATATTTTGACTGGTAAGTCTACATTTGCTGCAGCAGAGCCTATGCTACATTAATATAAGGACTGAATGTATGTGTAATTTACACATATTCTCTAATTTACACATATCAATTTGGCTTTGAGGGGTCACCTTATTTTTAAATGGTCAAGATCAGTGGTGGTCAGTGCCGTTTAAGATGAGGGAGGACTATTTTCTTTTTTTATAAGCATGGCCTTATTTCTATTACAGCATATTGGATGACTGTCATTCATATTCCATTCACCCAGTTCAATGTAACATCGATAGGTTAAGGCTACTACATGATACTCATGAGGTTGCTACAACCTAGCCTATGAATGAAAGATTACAACGTAGGTGCACAGAGGTCGAGACAAAATGTTGTGACAGACATGGACAGACAGCGACACATTCAATACCACCTTGCACACTATTGCCTGCATCTAGCTGATCTAGGGTATAATCATTAGTCTACCAGTTGCAAACAAAAGTTTATATTGGACAAATTCAGGTATGTTTATTCCTGTTTCGTTCCGTTTGCTTCCGTTTAAGAAAGGTTTTCAACAGAATCGGCGGAATGAATACACCCATGGTCACGCGTAAACACAGTTCACATTCATAGCAGCCACGTTGCTCTCCTCCCACTCCCCTTTTCCCTTTGTTTGTGGACTTCAATGCACAACACATCAGCTGTATGTGACCAAGCAAAAAACCTTTCCAAGCCAAACCATAGCATAACTGCTACACACAGCCTACATAGTTGTCACCATATTAGCTAAAGTAATGTCATAGTCAACTTAGCTAAAGAACTAACGCATTAGTAAACCCGCCACAATCATGCAGTAACTTTACAGTGTATAGTCAGTTGGCATTTTAGCAGTTACGCCAGCAGGCCCCGGTAGCAATACATTTGTAAAACCACAAGCTTACATTGACTTGGAAGAGTTCCAGAGTTGTGTTGGATAGTCATAGCCAGCTTGCGAACATAGCATCCCTCTGTTTGAGCAGGGTGTTTGAGTAGGCTAAACTAGCTAGCTGCATTTGCTAGCTAAGTAAGTGAAACTGTAAGTGAAAAAAAATATCTAAATCTCTCTCTCTCTCTCTTGCTCTCCTTCATTTTTGAATAAATTAATTTGTTCAAAACTGTTAAACTATTGTCTTTCTCCCTCTTTAAGTCAACTACTCACCACATTTTATGCACTGCAGTGCTAGCTAGCTGTAGCTTATGCTTTCAGTACTAGATTAATTCTCTGATCCTTTGATTGGGTGGACAACATGTAAGTTCATGCTGCAAGAGCTCTGATAGGTTGGAGGACATCCTCCGGAAGCTGTCTTAATTACTGTGTAAGTCTATGGAAGGGGGTGAGAACCATGAGCCTCTTAGGTTTTGTATTGAAGTCAATGTACACAGAGGAGGACGAAAGCTAGCTGTCCTCCGGCTACACCATGGCGCTACCCTACAGAGTGCTGTTGAGGCTACTGTAGACCTTCATTGCAAAACAGTGTGTTTAAATAAATTATTTGGTGACGTGAATATATTTAGTATATTTAAAAAGATTAACTTTTTTTATGTTTTACCATTTTTATTTTTATGAAAATCACTGATGAGGATGGTCCTCCCCTTCCTCCACTGGTCAAGATTGTATTTATTTTTTAAATTGCAGCTAATTTAGATCAGTGTCTCTATCTCCATCAATTCTATTCAAATTGCATCCAAAATAAATAATCCTGATAATCCTGTTCAAGATTAATATATATATGTGCAAGTATTCAGACCCCTTGACTTTTTCCACATTTTGTTAAGTTACAGCCTTATTCTAAAATTGATTAAATACTTTTTTCCCCTCATCAATCTACACACAAAACCTCATTATGACAAAGCGAAAACTGGTTTTTAGAATTTTTTGCAAATGTATTAAAAATAAAAAACTGAAATACCTTATTTAAGTATTCAGACCATTTGCTATGAGACTCGAAATTGAGCTCAGGTGCATCCTGTTACCATTGATTATTTGAGATGTTTCTACAACTTGATTGGAGTCCAGCTGTGGTAAATTCAATTGATTGGACATGATTTGGAAAGGCACACACCTGTCTATATAAGGTCCCACAGTTGACAGTGCATGTCAGAGCAAAAACCACGCCATGAGAAGGAAGGAATTGTCCGTAGAGCTCCTTTATGGTAGAGTGGCCAGACGGAAGCCACTCCTCAGTAAAAGGCACATGACAGCCCACTTGGCATTTGCCAAAAGGCACCTAAAGATTCTCAGACAATGAGAAACAAGATTCTCTGGTCTGATGAAACAAAGAATGACCTCTTTGGGTTGAATGCCAAGCGTCATGTCTGGAGGATACCTGGCACCCTCCCTACGGTGAAGCATGGTGGTGGCAGCATCATGCTGTGGGGATGTTTTTCAGCGGAAGGGACTGGGAGACAGGATGGAGGGAAAGATGATCGGAGCAAAGTACAGAGAGATCCTTGATGAAAACCTGCTCCAGAGCACTCAGGACCTCAGACTGGGGTGAAGGTTCACCTTCCAACAGGACAATGACCCTAAGCACACAGCCAAGACAACGCAGGAGTGGCTTCGGGACAAGTCTTTGAATGTCCTTGAGTGGCCCAGGCAGGGCCCGGACTTGAACCCGACCGAACATCTCTGGTGAGACGCTCCCCATCCAACCTGACAGAGCTTGAGAGGATTTGCAGAGAAGAACGGAAGAAACTCACTAAATACAGGTGTGGCAAGCTTGTAGCGTCATACCCCAAAATACTCAAGGCTGTAATCGCTGCCAAAGGTGCTGGGTAATGGGTCTGAATACTTATGTAAATGTGATATTTCAGATTTGTATTTTTAATACATTTGCAAAAAAAATCTACAAACCTGTTTTTGCTTGGTCATGATGGGCTATTGTGTGTAGATTGATGAGGGAAAAAATATTTAATCAATTTTAGAATAAGGCTGTAACGTAACAAAATGTGGAAAAAGTCAAGGGGCCTGAATACTTTTCGAATGCACTGTACGTCATGATCCAGGAGAAAGTATGTTTTGGTTCTGTCTGGCATTTGCTGGAGCATTTTGATTTTATTCATCGTATATATCCAACATTGGTCAAAATTTGTTTTCTCTACGAGGTTTCAAATAATGAGACCGAATTGTATGTTGAGCTCCAACAGTAGGACCAGATACATCACGCAATCCTGTCCTATCTAGTGAACATAACCACAGAGCCAACATAATACTGGCAAACTTAAATGAATAAACCCATACTCTGCCATGGCTGATCTCCTGATACAGTACGTGAAAAGGGGCACAAATTAGAGACAAACAAACTTCTCTTCCGTGAGCAAATAAATCTGCACAGTGGTGTGGCATGAGATTTCCTCAGATTATCTCTGCATGGACAATCATGAATAATGCTCAACTGTCAATGGGAGTACAAATAGATTGGATTGCTCTGTGAAACCATGGACCCCTGGCATTTATTTAGCAGAATATTGTGTCTTTATCACACATGTTCAATGCATCCATTTTCTGGTGAGATCTAGTCAAAGCTGTGAGGTGTTTAGGATGACTTTGCTGTCCCATTTTGATTCTTCAAAACCTTGAATCGTTGTATTTTACAAAATTATCATTACTTCAATTTGAGCACAGATTTCTGTCACAGCTTGTTCATTCAGCTAGTGTGTCACCTTTATCAGCCTGTGGCATTTCTTTGATAAAAACAACCTTTTCGGTAATTAATGTGCCTGGAACACCCAGCGCCCTAGGGACTAGGGAATTTACAGCTCCGTCAGGTATGATGCTTGTCGCTGACTTCAGTCCAAGGTGAGGCCTCCTGTCTGGGTGCACTGAGGAGTCAAGCAAACATGACTGACTGAATGACTGACTCACTCTGTTGCTCACCATCCCAGTCGACATTAGTCACCAAGGCCAGCGGAAGCAGGAGGATGAGGAGAGTTATCTGCTTGACTGGCTGAGGCCATACTCTTGCTGAAACTCAAAGGCCGCCTGAAGTCAAGGTCACCTTCCATAATCAAGCAATGTTTGGTGTGTCTTTGTGTTCCTTGACTTACAACATTCGTCAATCATGTCTGTGAACCTGAGTTATTCTGTTAGCACTGAGACGGTTTGCCCTAGTAGGAAGCACACTGTGAGCAATTCACCTATCAATTATAAATATCACTGTGATGTCTACCTCTGAGAAGCCTCCCAGTAAAGCAATAAAAACAATCAAGCAACCTAGAAAGCGCAAAAAATTGCCAACATTAACATATGTAGCCTAAGAAACAAGGTTCATGAAATCGATAACTTGGTAGAAACAAAGTATTCAGATACTGGCTATCTCTGAAACTCACTCAGATAATTCCTTTGATGATACAGTGTGAGCAATATATGGTTATAACATCTACAGAAGAGACAGAAATGTCAATGGTGGTGGTATAGCTGTTTATATTCTGAGTCATATTCCTGTAAAGCATAGAGAATCTCATGTCAAATGGTATTTAAATAATATGGCTACAGGTTCACCTGCCTCATCTAAAGCATATTCTTGTGGGAAGTTGCTATAGACCACCAAGTGCTAACAGTGAGTATCTGGATGATATGTGTGAAATGCTTGATAATGTCTGTGATATTAACAGAGAGGAATATTTTCTGGGTGACCTAAATATTGACTGGCTCTCATCAAGCTGTCCACTCAAGAAAAAGCTTTGAACTGTAACCAGTGCCTTTAACCTGGTTCAGGTTATCAGTAAACCTACCAGGATATTATCAAACAGCACAGGATTGAAATCATCCACATGTATTGATCACATCTTTACTAATGCTGCAGAAATCTGCTCTATAGCAGTATCCACATCCATCGGATGTAGTCGTCATAATATAGTAGCCATATCTAGGAAGACCAAAGTTCCAAAGGCTGGGCCTAATATAGTGTATAAGAGATCATACACAAGGTTTTGTAGTGATTCCTATGTTGAAGATGCAAAGAATACTTGCTGGTCTGTTGTGTTTAATGAGGAGCAACTAGATGCTGCACTTGATGCAGTTATGAAATTGCTTATTCCAGTTACTAATAAGCATGCACCTATTAAGAAAATGACTGTAAAAACTGTTAAATCCCTGTGGAAAAATGATGGTTGAGAGGGACGAGGCAAAAGGGATGGTAAATAAGTCTGGCTGCACAGCTGATCGTCAAACGTACTGTAAATCATGTGACTAAACAAAAAGAAAAGAAGAAGAAACTGTTCTATGAAACAAAGATAAATGAAATAAAGAATGATAGTAAAAAAGCTTTGGATCACCTTAAATGACATTTTGGGCAAAAAGGCGAACTCGGCTCCATCCTTCATTGAATCAAATGGCTCATTCATCACAAAACCCACTGATATAGCCAACTACTGTAATTACTTTTTTCATTGGCAAGATTAGCAAATGTAGGCACAACAAACTCTGAACCTACACATCCATTCATAACTGACCAAATTATGAAAGACAAGCATTGTAATTTAGAATTCCGCAAAGTGAGTGTGGAAGAGGGGGAAATATCATTGCTGTCTACCAACAATGACAAGCCAGCTGGGTCTGACAACTTGGATGGAAAATTACTGAGGATGATAGCGGACTATATTGCCACTCCTATTTGCCATCTTTTCAATCTAAGCTTACAGGAAAGTGTGCCCTCAGGCCTGGAAGGAAGCAAAAGTCATTCCACTACCCAAAATATCAAAGCACCCTTTACTGGCTCAAACAGCCGACCAATCAGCCTGCTACCTACCCGTAGTAAACTTTTGGAAAAAATTGTGTTTGACCAGATACAATGCGATTTCACAAGAAACAAATTAACTCTGAATTTCAGCATGCTTATAGGGAAGGGCACTCAACATTACACACTTACACAAATGACTGATGATTGGCTGAAATACATTTATAAAAATAAGCTAGTGGGAGCTGTTTTGTTAGACTTCAGTGCAGCTTTTGACATTATTGATTATAATCTGCTACTGGAAAAATGTATGTGTTATGGCTGTATATCCACTGCTACAAGTGCCCTCTATAATTATTGGGACAGTGAAGCATTTTTTCTTCTTTTGGCTCTATACCTCAAAAGTTTGGGATTTTAAATCAAACAATGACTATGAGGTTAACCTCTTAAGGATTGGACCCTTTTTTTTCAATTTTTCACAAAAAATGACATACCCAAATCTAACTGCCTGTAGCTCAGGACCTGAAGCAAGTATATGCATATTCTTGATACCATTTGAAAGGAAACACTTTGAAGTTTGTGGAAATTTGAAATTAATGTAGGAGAATATAACAAATTAGATCTGGTGAAAGATAATATTTTTGTTAGTTTTTTTGTTCCATCATCTTTGAAATGCAAGAGAAAGGACACAATATTGATTTTGGACACTAGATGGCAGCAGTGTGTGCACAACATTTCAGATTGATCCAGTGAAGCATTGCAATACTGGACTATTTTGTATCAAGTCTACCCAAATGTGCAGAATTGGTCAATTGATACATTTTGAAGTACATAACTATAGAGAACATACAAAAATTATATGGTAATACAAAATGCAAGTTTACACACTCCCAGGAATGTCATACATGATGGATCATTAGCTTATACACTAACTTCACACAGCTAGATGGCCGGGCGGGGTGGGTGTGGAGCCAGAGACAGCAGGGTTTCAAACTGTAGAACCCAGTTCCTACATTTGAATATAAAAATGGATTTTATCAAACAAAACTATGCTATATTGTCAGGCGGTCAGTGGGATGTGGTAGGACGAAGTCAAGCGCAGGACACAGAGCTAATCGAAAACGTACTTTACTCGTAGGTAATGTAACCTCCAGGCAAGGAGAAACAAACCCGCTCACCAGACGACAACCAAACATGAACAAACATGCACACAAAATCAGTGGGAGCCAGAGGGTTAAATAGGAAACAAATCATAGACATAATGTACAATGAAGACAAAACAAGTAGAACACAGAAACATAGATCAGTGGCAGCTAGTACTCCGGTGACGACGAATGCCGAAGCCTGCCCGAGCAAGGAGGAGGAGCAGCCTCGGCATGAACAGCCTCGGCATGAATCCGTGACAGTACCCCCCCCCCCCCCCCCCCCTTGACGCGCGGCACCAGCCGTGCGCCGACACCAGCCTCGGGGACGGACAGGAGGACGCAGCGCAGGGCGAGTCGGATGACGACGGTGGAAATCCCTCAACATGGAGGGATCGAGGATGTCCCTCCTAGAGACCCAGCACCGTTCCTCCGGACCGTACCCCTCCCACTCCACGAGATACTGCAGGCCCCCCACCTGACGCCTCGAATCCAGGATGGAACGGACCGAGTACGCCGGTGCCCCCTCGATGTCCAGTGGGGGCAGAGGAACCTCCTGTATCTCAGACTCCTGGAGTGGACCAGCTACCACCGGCCTGAGGAGAGACACATGGAACGAGGGGTTAATACGATACTCAGGAGGAAGCTGTAACCTATAACAAGCCTTGTTCAATCTCCTCAGGACTTTAAATGGCCCCAAAAACCGCCGACCCAGCTTCCGGCAGGGCAGGCGAATGGGCAGGTTTCGGGTCGCGAGCCAGACCCGGTCCCCCGGTCCATACACCGGGGCCTCACTGCGTTGGCGGTCGGCGCTCACCTTTTGTCGCCTGCAGGCGTATATGGGCAGCGTTCCAGGTCTCCTCCGAGCGCCGAAACCATTCATCCACCGCAGGTGCCTCATTTCTGGCTCTGATTCCATGGTGCCAGGATCGGCTGATAACCTAATACACACTGAAATGGAGAAAGATTAGTGGAGGAGGGCAGAGGGAATTTTGGGCCATCTCTGCCCAGGGGATGAAAACCGACCACTCCCCCGGCCGGTCCTGGCAATAGGACCGCAGAAACCTACCCACATCCTGGTTTATTCTTTCCACCTGCCCATTACTCTCGGGGTGAAATCCTGAGGTAAGGCTGACCGAGACCCCCAGACGTTCCATGAACGCCCTTAAGGGGAACTGGGAACCCCGATCAGACACTATATCCTGAGGTACCCCGTAGTGCCGGAAGACGTGTGTAAATAGGGCCTCCGCAGTCTGTAGGGCCGTAGGGAGGCCAGGCATAGGAATGAGACGGCAGGACTTAGAAAACTGATCCACAACGACCAGGATCGTGGTGTTCCCTTGAGACGGGGGAAGGTCCGTAACAAAATCCACCAATAGGTGGGACCACGGCCGTGGTGGAATGGGTAGGGGTTGTCATTTCCCTCTGGGCAGGTGTCTAGGTGCCTTACACTGAGCAGGAGGAAACATAAACCCTCACGTCCTTGGCTAAAGTGGGCCACCAGTATTTCCCACTAAGACAGTGCACTGTCCGACCGATGCCAGGATGACGTGTGAGCCCAATAGATCAATCGATCGCGGACCTCTAACGACACGTACATACGACCCTCTGGACACTGGGGGTGAGTGGGCTCTGTACGTAACGCCCGCTCGATGTCCGCGTCAACCTCCCACACCACCGGTGCCACCAGACACGACGCCGGAAGTATGGGAGTGGGCTCAATGGACCTCTCCTCTGTTTCATACAGACGGGAAAGGGCGTCTGCCTTAGCTTTCTGGGAACCTGGTCTGTATGAAAGGGTGAACACAAAACGAGTGAAAAACATGGCCCACCTTGCCTGGCGAGGATTCAATCTCCTCGCCGCCCAGATGTACTCCAGACTGTGGAGGTCAGTCAAAATGAGAAAACGGTGTTTAGCCCCCTCAAGCCAATGCCTCCACACTTTCAGAGCTTTAACCACAGCTAACAGCTCCCGGTCCCCCACATCATAGTTGCGCTCCGCCGGGCTGAGCTTCTTCGAAAAGAGAGAACAGGTGCGGAGTTTTGGTGGCGTACCCGAGCGCTGAGATAGTACAGTTCCTATCCCAGCCTCGGATGCGTCTACCTCTACCGTGAATGCTAAGGAGGGATCCGGATGAGCCAGCACTGGAGCCGAGGTAAACAGGTCCTTCAGGTGACCAAATGCCCTGTCCGCCTCGGCTGACCACTGCAGTCGCACCGGTCCCCCCTTCAGCAAGGAGGTAATCGGAGCCGCTACCTGACCAAAGCCCCGGATAAACCTCCAGTAATAGTTGGCAAACCTTAAGAATCACTGCACCTCCTTAACCGTGGTTGGAGTCGGCCAATTACGCACGGCTGAAATGCGGTCAATCTCCATCTCCACCCCTGATGCGGACAGGCGGTGCCCTAGGAAGGAGATGGACTTTTGAAAGAACAGACATTTCTCCGCCTTGACGTACAGGTCATGTTCCAACAGTCGACCAAGCACCTTGCGCACCAGGGACACATGCTCGGCTCGTGTACCGGAGTATATGAGAATATCATCTATATACACCACTACACCCTGTCCGTGCAGGTCCCTGAAAATCTAATCTACAAAGGATTGGAAGACTGATGGAGCGTTCATCAACCCGTATGGCATGATGAGGTACTCATAGTGCCCAGATGTGGTACTAAACGCCGTCTTCCACTCATCTCCCTCCCGGATACGCACCAGCTTGTACACGCTCCTGAGATCCAATTTTGTGAAGAAGCACGCCCCGTGCAATGACTCCGTCATACTAGCAATGAGCGGTAGTGGATAACTGTACTTGACAGTGATCTGATTGAGACCCCGGTAGTCAATGCACGGACGTAAACCTCCATCCTTCTTCACAAAAAAATTAACTTGAGGAGACAGGTGAAGTGGATAGCCGAATGTATCCCTGCCCCAGAGATTCGGAGACATATGTTTCCATAGCCGCCGTCTCTTCCTGTGACAGGGGATACACGTGACTCCGGGGAAGTGCCTACCTGGAGATTTATCGCAATCCCCCTGTCAAATCGGCATATTCGGGGGGAATGTGCATGGTGGAGACCTGGTTTGGACTTTCCACCGTAGTTGCCCCTATGGAAACACCTACACACCTCCCCGAGCACTGACTTGACCATCCCTTGAGAGCCCTCTGTTGCCATGAAATCGTGGGGTCATGAGAAGTTAACCAGGGAAGCCCCAACACCACTGGAAATGCAGGAGAATCAATCAGATAGAGACTAATTTTCTCCTCATGACCCTCCTGCGTCTTCATCCAGAGTGGAGCTGTGACCTCCCTAATCAGGCCTGACCCTAAAGGGCGACTATCTAATGCATGTACAGGGAAGGGCACATCAACAGGAACACTAGGAATCCCTAAACTACGAGAAAACTGATGATCAATAAAGTTCCCAGCTGCGCCTGAATCTACGAGCGCCTTATGCTGGGAATGAGGGGAAGACTATGGAAATACGATATCAATGCACATATGCGCAACAGGGAGCTCTGGGTGAGTCGGGTGCCTACTCACCTGAGATGGTCCACCAGTGCTCTGCCTACTGCCTCGACTCCCTAAAGACCCTCCCCAGCACCGACCAGCAGTGTTTCCTCTGCGGCCACAGTTGGTGCAGGAGATAGCCCTTCTTCCGGTCTCCCTAAGCGCAGCACCTCCGAGCTCCAAAGGGGTAGGGTCGGAGGTACTGGGGGATAGAATGGACGGCAGCTGTACCATCGTATGCCCTCGGGAGCGAGAGCCGAATCCCACTGGACCCAGGTGACGAAGGGGTGGACAGCGGTGTGGGTGGTTGTGTAGTTGGAGGAGGTGTAGGATAACCACCTCTCTCCCATTGCTCCATGGTGTTCAACACGCGCTCCATTGCGGTGCCGAGATTCTGGATCATGGTCGCCTGCTGTTGGACACGTTCCTCCATTGATCCGGACGAAATGAATGTACCTGCTGACTCCATTTATGGTGCGTGTTTCTGTCAGGCGGTCAGTGTGATGCGGTAGGACGAAGTCAGGCGCAGGACACAGAGCTAATCGAAAACGTACTTTACTCGTAGGTAACGTAAATAACATAACCTCCACGCAGGGAGGAACAAACCCGCTCACCAGACGACAACCAAAGATGAACAAACACGCACACAACACAGTGGGAGCCAGAGGGTTAAATAGGAAACAAATCATAGACATAATGGGAACCAGGTGTGTACAATGAAGACAAAACAAGTAGAACACAGAAACATAGATCAGTGGCAGCTAGTACTCCAGTGACGACGAACGCCGAAGCCTGTCCGAGCAAGGAGGAGGAGCAGCCTCGGCTGAATCCGTGACATACATTTTATCTCTGGGACCCTTAGGATGACAAATCAGAGCAAGATTACTGAAAGTACTGTAAGTACATTATTTATCTTCAGAGGTCAATGTATCAAACCAGTTGCAGTGAAACGTTTTTTGTTGTTGTGCACTCTCCTCAAACAATATCATGGTATTTATTATAATAATAATAATAATAATAATAATAATATTCACTGTAATAGCAAATGTAAATTGGACAGTGCAGTTAGATTAACAATATTTTAAGCTTTCTGCCCATTTAAGACATGTCTATGTCCTGGAACGTTTGCTGTTACTTACAACAATCATGCTAATCACATTAGCGCACGTTAGCTCAACTGTCCCGTATACGGGACACCGATCCCATAGAGGTTAAAGTGCAGACTGTCAGCTTTCATTTGAGGGTATTTTCTTCCATATCGGGTAAACCATTTAGAAATTACAGCAATTTTTGTACATAGTCCCCCCATTTTAGGTGAGCAAAAGTATTGGGACAAATTCACTTATGTGTATAAAAGTGAAGTATTTGTCCCATATTCATAGCATGCAATGACTACATGAAGCTTGTGAGTATACCAATTTGGTTGATGCATTTGCTTTGTTTTGGTTGTGTTTCAGATGATTTTGTGCACAATAGAAATTAATAGTAAAGAATGTATTGTGTCATTTTGGAGTCACTTTTATTGTAAATAAGAATAGAATATGTTTCTAAACACTTCTACATTAATGTGGATGCTACCATGATGACGGATAATCCTGAATTAATCGGGAATAATGATGAATGACAAAGTTACAGACGTACAAATACCATATTGAAGGCACTAAACCATTCACACCAAGTCCGATGCGTTTTCCGAAAAATATGCATAACGTCACCAACGATCGAACATCTCTGGAGAGACCTGAAAATAGCTGTGCAGCGACGCTCCCCATCCAACCTGACAGAGCTTGAGAGGATCTGCAGAGAAGAATGAGAGAAACTCCCCAATTACTCCCCAAATTTATAAACAAGCAAACATTTCTAAAAACCTGTTTTTGCTTTGTCATTATGGGGTATTGTGTAGATTGAGGAAAAAACTATTTTATACATTTTAGAAGAAGGCTGTAAAGTCAAGGGGTCTGAATACTTTCCGAATGCACTGTAGGCTAAATGAATTGATGCATTAATATACAGTATTAATGTCACATCTGCCCCTGCAACGCCCTCTACTGCTCATCCTGTGTCTCCTTGACCTGCCGCCACTCCCCCAGTACTCTCTCCCTCTCCCTCTCTCTCTGTGTGTGTGTGATTGTGTGGGCGGAGACAGGTGTGCTGGAGTCAGAGCAGATCTCCACCAGCTGCAACCTGTTCAATAATCAAGACCTCTACAAATACTCAGTCCGGCCACTTTTACACTGCCAGATAGTAATCTCTGCTCAGTCAGTCTACGGTTCTAGCCCGTTTGTTACTATTGAGATCGTGTTATCCATTGTGCCTGTTTTCCTTGCCTGACGCTGTTTTCCTCTCCGCTACAGTTCTGCCCGCTCCGACTCTGGTCCCTTTCTCCAGTACCACGTCTCGTCATCCTGCTACTCTGTCCTGGATTCCCCACTCTACTGCTCCCTTGGATTCCCCTCCGGACCTGCCCACCCTTTCTCAACCCCCCTCGCTCCAGCCTCAGCCTCCGCACCTGGTTTCCAGCAGTTTCCCCTGACCTGCACTCCATCTTCCCCGTGTTTCAATAAATACCTTGGTTACTTCATCCCAGTCTCCTCGTCTGAGTCTGCTCTTGGGTTCCCCTGTTCCATCTCTCTCGCTATCCACATCGACCACCGTCTCCGTGAGCGTCGGAGGGAGAGGGTAGGTAGGGTTGCATGTCCCATAATATCTGCTTCAGTACCTTGTCCTCCTCCGACTGCATCCCATCTCCAGGCTCGTCCAGATCCTGAACCCATGCAGCTCGGCCGGGCCCATCTCTCTCCAGAGGAGAGGCAACGACGAATCGGCGCTAGGAGCTGCTTATACTGTGGCCAGGTTGGTCACTTTGTCTCCACTTGTTCCCTGCATCCAGCAAAAGAGGGGGCTCGGCAGTAGTGGGGGATATACTGTTGAGCCAAATCGCCTGCCCATCTTCCCCCAGACCCCTGCTTGAAGGCAACCTTGTGTGGCAGAGACAGGCTTTTCCTTTGTCTGCTTTCATCGATTCGGGCACTGACGAGAGCTTCCTGGACCGAGGTGTCATTACCCAGTTGGGCCTGGACACTGTCCCACTCGATTCACCCCTCGACGCCAACGCTCTCAATGGACTGCTTCTCACCCATGTCTGTGAGAGAACCGTCCCTATCATCCTGCATCTCTCTGGAAATCACCAGGAAAATATCAGTTTCCACATAATCAACTGTCCTTGCTCTCCCCTCACTGAGGCCGTGCATAGACTTTCGTGGTCTGAATAATATCACTGTTAAGAACAAGTACCCCTTGCCACTCATCAGCTCTGCTTTTGTCCCCCTCCATGGTGCCAAGGTATTTACCGAACTCGACCACTGGAATGCCTACCACCTTGTCCGCATGAGAGAGAGGGACGAGTGGAAGACTGCGTTCAACACACCACTTGGTCACTTTGAGTATTTGGTCATGCCTTTTGGTCTTACTAACACCCCTGCTGTTTTCCAGAACCTAGTCAATGACGTGCTGAGGGATGTGATTGGACGCTTCGTTTTTGTCTATTTAGATGACATCCTGATTTTTTCCAAGGACCCTGAGGCTCACCAACAACATGTTTGCTAAGAAAAATTTGAGTCCCATGCTGCCACAGTGTCTTTCCTGGGTTATATTATTGCACAGGGACAGTTACGTATGGACCCCGCCAAGGTCATGGCAGTCACAGAGTGGCCTGCGCTCTCCAACCTGAAGCAGCTACAGCGTTTCCTGGGGTTTGCAAATTTTTACAGACGTTTCATCCGCAACTACAGACGTCTGGAAAGCACCTCTCACCACTCTCAATGCCACCAACACTCCGTTCCACTGGACTCCTGAGGCAGAGGCAGCATTCCTGAAACTCAAGCGTTGCTTCACCTCCGCTCCGGTCCTTACTCAGCCCGACCCAGAACTCCAGTTCATCGTGGAGGTGGACGCCTCTGACACCGGGGTAGGTGCTGTTCTGTCTCAACGTTCCCCCTCTGATCAGAAGGTCCACCCATGTGCATTCTTTTCCCGTAAGCTCTCACCTGCAGATAGGGATTTTGACATCGGAAACTGGGAACTCCTGGCAGTTAAGCTGGCTCTGGAGGAATGGCGTCACTGGCTGGAGGGCTCTGTAACCCCCTTCATCGTGTGGACTGACCATAAAAACCTGTCCTACATCCAGACCGCCAAACGTCTGAACCTCCGGCATGCCAGGTGGGCCTTGTTCTTCGGTAGATTCAATTTCACACTCACTTATTGCCCCGGTTCGTAGAATACCAAGCCTGATGCCCTCTCTCGCCAGTTCACCACCAACAACACGGGTACCGAGCAAGAAGCCATTGTGCCATCCACCTGCATCGTTGCCGTCGTCACCTGGGAGATCGTATCCGCCAGGCTCAGCAGAACCAGCCTGATCCGGGTAACGGTCCTAGTAATGCTCTGCTTGTCCCAGATTGTGTTCGCTCTGATGTTTTTCAGTGGGGCCATTCTACCCACCTCACCGAACACCCTGGTATGAACCGGACCTTCGCCTTCCTGCGTCAGCGCTTTTGGTGGCCCACCATAGAGCGAGATGTCCGGGAGTTTGTCTCAGCCTGTTCAGTTTGTGCCCGGAACAAACTGTCACATCTGCTCCTGCAACGGCCTCTACTGCTCATCCTGTGTCTCCTTGACCTGCCGCCACTCTCCCCAGTACTCTCTCCCTCTCCCTCTCTCTCTCTCTCTGTGTGATTGTGTGGGCAGAGACAGGTGTGCTGGAGTCAGAGCAGATACCCACAAGCTGCAACCTGTTCCATAATCAAGATCTACAAATACTCAGTCCTGCCACTTCCACACTGCCAGATCGTAATCTCTGCTCAGTCAGTCTACGGTTCTAGCCGTTTGTTACTATTCATATCGTGTTATCCTGTTGTGCCTGTTTTCCTTGCCTGATGCTGTTTTCCTCTCCACTATAGTTCTGCCCGCTCCGACTCTGGTCCCTTTCTCCAGTCCCACGTCTCGTCATACTGCTACTCTGTCCTGGATTCCCCACTCTACTGCTCCCTTGGATTCCCCTCCAGACCTGCTCACCCTGTCTCAACCCCCCTTGCTCCAGCCTGAGCCTCCGCACCTGGTTTCAAGCAGTTTCCCATGACCTGCACTCCATCTTTCCCCTGTGTTTCAATAAATACCTTGGTTACTTCATCCCAGTCTCCTCGTCTGAGTCTGCTCTTGGGTTCCGCTCTTGCGTAACAATTAACTAACTTGTTGCAAACTGGTCTCAGAGCATTTCGTATTATTCTGTATGTAAATCTGCAACACTACATTTAGTATGTTATGTTTCATTTGGTATAAATTAACTTGTGGATGTCCATCACCCATTTCGAATGATATGTTACACATTTACAAAACATACTAAATGTTAAGAATTTGCTAAACGTATGACACTTTCAAAACGAAGCCTACTATATGTTACGAATTTGCTAAACTTATTTTAGTTTATGATTTCTAGCTGGTAGGGTTAGGGTTAAGTTTAGGAGTTAGATTAAAGGGTTAAAGTTAGGGGAAGGATTAGCTAAAAGGGTTACGGTTAGGGGAATGGTTAGCTAACAGGCTAAGTAGTTGCAAAGTAGCTAAAAGGTATTAAGTTGTTGAACATTTGCTAGTTAGCTAAAATGCTAAAGTTGTCAAAGATGAGATTTGAACATGCAACCTTTGGGTTGCTAGACATTTGCATTATACGCTCACCCATCCAACCACCCTTCTTTAGTTTTTGCCTTAAATAACCATCTGTCTTATGTAACCATACCAAACGTAACATATCATACTAATTTGTGTGTCACAGATTTATTTTTACTATGTTACGTCTAGTCTATGAGACCAGGTTACAAAAACTTAAACATCTCTCTGTCTTCACTGTTCCCTTTTTGCGCAATTCACGCATCTCCGCTGACATCTCCACTGGCTTATCTCTTCCCCCTTTCTCAAGCTTTTGAATGAGTTTACCCTATGAACAGCAATATAGTTACAAACTTATTTAGAGCAATTTTTTTAAACTAATAGGTCTAAGCCTATTAGAGGAGAGAAGCATCAATCGATCCTCTTGCTTGCTGAATGGCTATAAAATAGGCTGCAGTGTTGGCAATGAACTGGCGGGGAAGTTTGAATGGCGAGAGCGAAGTGTAGCTCTGGTGCATTGGCTAAATTGATATTGTTGCACTGATGCATTGCAAAGGAAAAACCAGGCAGAGAGAAATAAATACATTAATTCATTCCCAAGACATGTGCAAGTATTTGTTTATATTTATTTTCGTCCGAATTATTCAGACGAAAAAAACGGACTTGGCCTCGAGATTGAATGTGGAGTCAGCAGTTCAGTCGTTCTACTTGTAACCACTACAGCACAATAACTGAACAAGCCCAAGACATTGCTTGCAGCGGTTTCCAATAGCTGGGATGAATTCACTACATGTGACTGGAAATGTATTTTTGGGCGATGATGACATGAACTGTAGTCTGTTTTGAGCTTAAGGGAGATAAGGCCAATTCTTCATAATGAGATAGAGGAAAGAATCACGCTGCTATATGATAGCCTTCCACATCAGTCAGTGCCATGGTGGCACCAGCTCACTTGAACCTACAACAGCCTTTCATGTTCAATCAAGTGCAAGGTTCCAAACCTACTTGGGGGAAAGAGTAGAGAGTGACTCCCGACTGACATATGCACAACTGATGTCACCCATATACCACTCTTGATTTAGCTCTACTTTTGAAAATGTAATATTCCCCAATAAATTATGTGGTGGGTGATTGGTTGGGTTTCAGATGGTTGGATGTATTGCCTGCTGCGTCTTTACACCATTTCAGTGTTTAAACAACACACAACAATATGTTTCTCCTTCTGGGACAAAAAACAGTCATTTAGAGTCAAAAGAAGCAATTTAAAACCAACCCTCTCTTGGGAAAGAAAGTCTACCACTAATGATTACTGACAAACATACAGTATAAATCCACATCAGAAGGCAATGGCCATAAGCTGTTGGGCATTCAGGGAGGATGCATCAGTACAGTAGGTTTCTGCCTAGCTTCAGTGGAATCAGCATTTATCAAAGTCAGTCGACAGTCTAATTATAATTGTATAGTTGTTTTGAAACTTAGCATAGGGATACATCCTACCCTTTTTTACTATAGATACTTCCAACTAGCATTGCTTATTTAAAATGGCCTTTGATGTCCAATTTAGCTCAATACGTTTTAAGAAGAAACACCAGAGGAATCCTGTAAAACATTAGTTTCATACAGTTTCTTACTGTCAAGAGATTACCAGTCCATTCATTTGCTACCACTATATTATAAACAGTAGGGTCGTCATTCAGGACCCCCCCCCCCCCCCCCCCCCCCCCCCTCTCTTTCTCTCTCTCTCTCTCTCTCTCTCTCTCTCTTTCCTGAATTATTTCAATATGCAAAACATTATAAATCCAGTGTATTTCTTTAGACAAAGGGTAATAGCACAACATGCATAGTGAACAATACACATATATATATACAGTGGGGAGAACAAGTATTTGATACATTGCCGATTTTGCAGGTTTTCCTACTTACAAAGCATGTAGAGGTCTGTAATTTTTATCATAGGTACACTTCAACTGTGAGAGACGGAATCTAAAACAAAAATCCAGAAAATCACATTGTATGATTTTTAAGTAATTCATTTGCATTTTATTGCATGACATAAGTATTTGATACATCAGAAAAGCAGAACTTAATATTTGGTACAGAAACCTTTGTTTGCAATTACAGAGATCATACGTTTCCTGTAGGTCTTGACCAGGTTTGCACACACTGCAGCAAGGATTCTGGCCCACTCCTCCATACAGACCTTCTCCAGATCCTTCAGGTTTCGGGGCTGTCGCTGGGCCATACAGACTTTCAGCTCCCTCCAAAGATGTTCTATTGGGTTCAGGTCTGGAGACTGGCTAGGCCACTTCAGGACCTTGAGATGCTTCTTACGGAGCCACTCCTTAGTTGCCCTGGCTGTGTGTTTCGGGTCGTTGTCATGCTGGATGACCCAGCCACGACCCATCTTCAATGCTCTTACTGAGGGAAGGAGGTTGTTGGCCAAGATCTCGCGATACATGGCCCCATCCATCCTCCCCTCAATACGGTGCAGTCGTCCTGTCCCCTTTGCAGAAAAGCATCCCCAAAGAATTATGTTTCCACCGCCATGCTTCATGGTTGGGATCGTGTTCTTGGGGTTGTACTCATCCTTCTTCTTCCTCCAAACACGGCGAGTGGAGTTTAGACCAAAAAGCTCTATTTTTGTCTCATCAGACCACATGACCTTCTCCCATTCCTCCTCTGGATCATCCAGATGGTCATTGGCAAACTTCAGACAGGCCTGGACATGCGCTGGCTTGAGCATGGGGACCTTGCATGTGCTGCAGGATTTTAATCCATGACGGCGTAGTGTGTTACTATTGATTTTCTTTGAGACTGTGGTCCCAGCTCTCTTCAGGTCATTGACCAGGTCCTGCCGTGTAGTTCTGGGCTGATCCCTCACCTTCCTCATGATCATTGATGCCCCACGAGGTGAGATCTTGCATGTAGCCCCAGACCGAGGGTGATTGACCGTCATCTTGAACTTCTTCCATTTTCTAATAATTGCGCCAACAGTTGTTGCCTTCTCACCAAGCTGCTTGCCTATTGTCCTGTAGCCCATCCCAGCCTTGAGCAGGTCTACAATTGTATCCCTGATGTTCTTACACAGCTCTCTGGTCTTGGCCATTGTGGAGAGGTTGGAGTCTGTTTGATTGAGTGTGTGGACAGGTGTCTTTTATACAGGTAACGAGTTCAAACAGGTGCAGTTAATACAGGTAATGAGTGGAGAACAGGAGGGCTTCTTAAAGAAAAACTAACAGGTCTGTGAGAGACGGAATTCTTACTGGTTGGTAGGTGATCAAATACTTATGTCATGCAATAAAATGCAAATGAATTTCTTAAAAATCATACAATGTGTTTTTCTGGATTTTTGTTTTAGATTCCGTCTCTCACAGTTGAAGTGTACCTATGATAAAAATTAAGTAGGAAAACCTGCAACATCGGCAGTTTATCAAATACTTGTTCTCCCCACTGTAGGTATTTTGTACAAAAGTATTTGATCTCCTGCTGATTTTGTACGTTTGCCCACTGACAAAGAAATGATCAGAGACAGAATAACAAAAAAAACGCATGTCAGAAATTTTATAAATTGATTTGCATTTTAATGAGGGAAATAAGTATTTGACCCCCTCTCAATCAGAAAGATTTCTGGCTCCAAGGTGTCTTTTATACAGGTAACGAGCTGAGATTATGAGCACACTCTTAAAGGGAGTGCTCCTAATCTCAGCTTGTTACATGTATAAAAGACACCTGTCCACAGAAGCAATCAATCAATCAGATTCCAAACTGTCCACCATGGCCAAGACCAAAGAGCTCTCCAAGGATGTCAGGGACAAGATTGTAGACCTACACAAGGCTGGAATGGGCTACAAGACCATGGCCAAGCAGCTTGGTGAGAAGGTGACAACACTTGGTGCGATTATTCGCAAATGGAAGAAACACAAAAGCACTGTCAATCTCCCTCGGCCTGGGGCTCCATGCAAGATCTCACCTCGTGGAGTTGCAATGATCATGAGAACGGTGAGGAATCAGCCCAGAACTACACGGGAGGATCTTGTCAATGATCTCAAGGCAGCTGGGACCATAGTCACCAAGAAAACAATTGGTAACACACTACGCCGTGAAGGACTGAAATCCTGCAGCGCCCGCAAGGTCCCCCTGCTCAAGAAAGCACATATACAGGGCCGTCTAAAGTTTGCCAATGAACATCTGAATGATTCAGAAGAGAACTGGGTGAAAGTGTTGAGGTCAGATGAGACCAAAATCAAGCTCTTTGGCATCAACTCAACTCGCCGTGTTTGGAGGAGGAGGAATGCTGCCTATGACCCCAAGAACACCATCCCCACCGTCAAACATGGAGGTGGAAACATTATGCTTTGGGGGTATTTTTCTGCTAAGGGGACAGGACATTTTCACCGCATCAAAGGGACGATGGACGGGGCCATGTACCGTCAAATGTTAGGTGAGAACCTCCTTCCCTCAGCCAGGGCATTGAAAATGGGTCGTCCTGACAATGACCCAAAACACACGACCAAGGCAACAAAGGAGTGGCTCAAGAAGAAGCACATTAAGGTCCTGGAGTGGCCTAGCCAGTCTCCAGACCTTAATCACATAGAAAATCTGTGGAGGGAGCTGAATGTTTGAGTTGCCAAACATCAGCCTCGAAACCTTAATGACATGGAGAAGATCTGCAAAGATCTGCAAAGAGGAGTGGAACAAAATCCCTCCTGAGATGTGTGCAAACCTGGTGGCCAACTACAAGAAATGTCTGACCTCTGTGACTGCCAACAAGGGTTTTGCCACCAAGTACTAAGTCATGTTTTGTTATTCTGTCTCTCACTGTTCAAATAAACCTACCATTTAAATTATAGACTGATCATGTCTTTATCAGTGGGCAAACGTACAAAATCAGCAGGGGATCAAATACTTTTTTCCCTCACTGTATATATATTTGACTGGTATATACAGTACCAGTCAAAAGTTTGGACAAACCTACTCATTCAAGGGTTTTTCTTTATTTCTTACTATTTTCTACATTGTAAAATAGT
The DNA here is from genome assembly GCF_964263955.1 of Coregonus lavaretus. Taxonomy (NCBI): domain Eukaryota; kingdom Metazoa; phylum Chordata; class Actinopteri; order Salmoniformes; family Salmonidae; genus Coregonus; species Coregonus lavaretus. The sequence continues at coordinate 26,081,245 of NC_140009.1, forward strand.
GAAGACATCTAAACTATGAAATGACACATATGGAATCATGTAGTAACCAAAAAAGTGTTAAAGAAATCAAAGTAGCCACCCTTTGCCTGGATGACAGCTTTGCACACTCTTGGTATTCTCTCAACCAGCTTCACCTGGAATGCTTTTCCAACGGTCTTGAAGGAGTTCCCACATATGTTGAGCACTTGTTGGCTGCTTTTCCTTCACTCTGCGGTCCAACTCATCCCAAACCATCTCAATTGGGATGAGGTCGGGTGATTGTGGAGGCCAGGTCATCTGATGCAACTCTCCATCACTCTCCTTCTTGGTCAAATAGCCCTTACAGAGCCTGGAGGTGTGTTGGGTCATTATTGAAAAACAAATGATAGTCCCACTAAACGCAAACCAGATGGGATGGCGTATCGCTGCAGAATGCTATGGTAGCCATGCTGGTTAAGCGTGCCTTGAATTCTAAATAAATCACTGACAGTGTCACCAGCAATGCACCTCCACACCATCACACCTCCTCCTCCATGCTTAACGGTGGGAACCACACTTGCGGAGATCATCCGTTCACCTACTCTGCGTCTCACAAAGACACGGCGGTTGGAACCAAAAATCTCAAATTTGGACTCATCAGACCAAAGGACAGACTTCCACCGTTCTAATATCCATTGCTCGTGTTTCTTGGCCCAAGCAAGTCTCTTCTTATTATTGGTGTAAAACGTCAGTATAGAGACAAGGTGGAGTCGCAATTCAATGGCACAGACACGAGTTGTATGTGGCAGGGTCTACAGATTACAAAAGGACAACCAGCCACTTCACCGAGACCGACGTCTTGCTTCCGGACAAGCTAAACACCTTCTTCGCCCGCTTTGAGGATAACACAGTGCCACCGACACGGCCCGCTACCAAGGACTGTGGGCTCTCCTTCTCCGTGGCCGACGTGAGTAAAACATTTAAACATGTTAACCCTCGCAAGTCTGCTGGCCCAGACGACATCCCTAGACAATGCAATAGCCATCACACTGCACACTGCCCTATCCCATCTGGACAAGAGGAATACCTATATAAGAATGCTGTTCATTGACTATAGCTCAGCATTCAACACCATAGTAACCTCCAAGCTCATCATTAAGCTCGAGGCCCTGGGTCTGAACCTCACCCTGTGCAACTGGGTCCTGGACTTCCTGACGGGCCGCCCCCAGATGGTGAAGGTAGGAAACAACACCTCCATTTCACTGATCCTCAACACTGGGGCCCCACAAGGGTGCATGCTCAGCCCCCTCCTGTACTCCCTGTTCACCCATGACTGCGTGGCCAAGTACGCCTCCAACTCAATCATGAAGTTTGCAGACGACACAACAGTAGTAGGCTTGATTACCAACAATGACGAGACAGCCTACAAGGAGGAGGTGAGGGCTCTAGGAGTGTTGTGCCAGGAAATTAACCTCTCACACTACATCAACAAAACAAAGGAGATTGTGGACTTCAGGAAACAGCAGAGGGAGCACCCCCCTATCCACATCGACGGGACCACATTGGAGAAGGTGGAAAGCTTCAAGTTCCTCAGCGTACACATCACTGACAAACTGAAATGGTCCACCCACACAGACAGTGTGGTGAAGAAGGCGCAACAGGAGTCTGAAGAAATTTGGTTTGGCACCTAAAACCCTCACAAACTTTTACAGATGCACAATTAAGAGCATTCTGTCGGGCTGTATCCTGGTACGTCAACTGCACCGCCCGCAACCGCAAGGCTCTCCAGAGGGTGGTGCGGTCTGCACAACGCATTACCGGGGGCAAACTACCCGCCCTCCAGGACACCTACAGCACCCTATATCACAGGAAGGCCAAAAAGATCATCAAGGACATCAACCACCTGAGCCACTGCCTGTTCACCCCATTTTCATCCAGAAGGCGAAGTCAGTTCAGGTGCTTTAAAGCTGGGACCGAGAGACTGAAAAACAGCTTCTATCTCAAGGCCTTCAGACTGTTAAACAGCCATCACTAGCACATTAGAGGCTGCTGCCTATAGACATAGACTAGAAATCACTGGCCACTTTAAGAAATAGAACGCTAGCTACTTTAATAATGTTTACATATCTGCATTACTCATGTCATATGTATATACTATATTCTATACTATTCTACAGTATCTTGGTCACTTTAATAATGTTTACATATCTTGCATTACTCATCTCATATGTATATACTGTATTCTAAATTATTCTACGTTATCTTACTCCATGCCGCTCTGACATCGCTCGTCCATCTATGTATATAGTCTTAATTCATTCCTTACCTACAGTCGTGGTCAAAAGTTTTGAGAATGACACAAATACTAATTTTCACAAAGTCTGCTGCCTCAGTTTTGATTATGGCAATTTGCATATACTCCAGAATGTCATGAAGAGTGATCAGATGAATTGCAATTAATTGCAAAGTCCCTCTTTGCCATGAAAATGAACTTAATCCCCCAAAAACATTTCCACTGCATTTCAGCCCTGCCACAAAAGGACCAGCTGCCATCATGTCAGTGATTCTCTCGTTAACACAGGTGAGAGTGTTGACGAGGACAAGGCTGGAAATCACTCTGTCATGCTGATTGAGTTAGAATAACAGACTGGAAGCTTTAAAAGGAGGGTGGTGCTTGAAATCATTGTTCTTCCTCTGTTAACCATGGTTACCTGCAAGGAAACACGTGCCGTCATCATTGCTTTGCACAAAAAGGGCTTCACAGGCAAATATATTGCTGATTGAGTTAGAATAACAGACTGGAAGCTTTAAAAGGAGGGTGGTGCTTGAAATCATTGTTCTTCCTCTATTAACCATGGTTACCTGCAAGGAAACACGTGCCGTCATCATTGCTTTGCACAAAAAGGGCTTCACAGGCAAAGATATTGCTGTTAGTAAGATTGCACCTAAATCAACCATTTATCGGATCATCAAGAACTTCAAGGAGAGAGGTTCAATTGTTGTGAAGAAGGCATCAGGGCACCCAACAAAGTCCAGCAAGCGCCAGGACCGTCTCCTAAATTTGATTCAGCTACGGGATCGGGGCACCACCAGTGCAGAGCTTGCTCAGGAATGGCAGCAGGCAGGTGTGAGTGCATCTGCACGCACAGTGAGGCGAAGACTTTTGGAGGGTGGCCTGGTGTCAAGAAAGGCAGCAAATAAGCCACTTCTCTCCAGGAAAAACATCAGGGACAGACTGATATTCTGCAAAGGGTACAGGGATTGGACTGCTGAGGACTGGGGTAAAGTCATTTTCTCTGATGAATCCCCTTTCCGATTGTTTGGGGCATTCGGAAAACACCTTGTCCGGAGAAGACAAGGTGAGCGCTACCATCAGTCCTGTGTCATGCCAACAGTAAAGCATCCTGAGACCATTCATGTGTGGGGTTGCTTCTCAGCCAAGGGAGTGGGCTCACTCACAATTTTGCCTAAGAACACAGCCATGAATAAAGAATGGTACCAACACATCCTCCGAGAGCAACTTCTCCCAACCATCCAAGAACAGTTTGGTGACGACCAATGCCTTTTCCAGCATGATGGAGCACCTTGCCATAAGGCAAAAGTGATAACTAAGAGGCTCGGGGAACAAAATATCAAAATGTTGGGTCCATGGCCAGGAAACTCCCCAGACCTTAATCCCATTGAGAACTTGTGGTCGATCCTCAAGAAGCGGGTGGACAAACAAAAACCCACAAATTCTGACAAACTCCAAGCATTGATTATGCAAGAATGGGCTGCCATCAGTCAGGATGTGGCCCAGAAGTTAATTGACAGCATGCCAAGGCGGATTGTAGAGGTCTTGAAAAAGAAGGATCAACACTTTGCATAAACTTAATGCAATTGTCAATAAAAGCCTTTGACACTTATGGAATACTTGTAATTATACTTCAGTATACCATAGTAACATCTGACAAAAATATCTCATAACACTGAAGCAGCGAACTTTGTGAAGACCAATACATGTGTCATTCTCAAAACTTTTGACCACGACTGTAGATTTATGTAAATTGTGTATATGTTGTGAAATTGTTAGATATTACTTGTTAGATATTACTGCACTGTAGGAGCTAGAAGCACAAGCATTTCACTACACCCGCAATAACATCTGCTAAACAAGTGTACAATGGCTTGCGAAAGTATTCTCCCCCATTGGCATTTTTCCTATTTTGTTGCCTTACAACCTGGAATTAAAATTGATTTTTTGGGTGTTTGTATCATTTTATTTACACAACATGTCTACCACTTTGAAGATGCAAAATATTATTTATTGTGAAACAAACAAGAAATAAGACAAAAAAACTGAAAACTTGAACACCCCCCACAAAATCAATACTTTGTAGAGCCACCTTTTGCATCAATTACAGCTGCAAGTCTCTTGGGGTATGTCTCTATAACATTGGCACATATAGCCACTGGGATTCTTGCCCATTCTTCAAGGTAAAACTGCTCCAGCTCCTTCAAGTTGGATGGGTTCCGCTGGTGTACAGCAATATTTAAGTCATACCACAGATTCTCAATTGGATTGAGGTCTGGGCTTTGACTAGGCCATTCCAAGACATTTAAATGTTTCCCCTTAAACCACACGATTGTTGCTTTAGCAGTATGCTTAGGGTCATTGTCCTGCTGGAAGGTGAACCTCCGTCCCAGTCTCAAATCTCTGGAAGACTGAAACAGGTTTCCCTCAAGAATTTCCCTGTATTTAGCACCATCCATCATTCCTTCAATTCTGACCAGTTTCCCAGTCCCTACCGATGAAAAACATTGGTGTTCTCGGGGTCGGGGTGATGAGAGGTGTTGGGTTTGCGCCAGACATAGCGTTTTCCTTGATGGCCAAAAAGCTCAATTTTTGTCTCATCTGACCAGAGTACCTTCTTCCATATGTTTGGGGAGTCTCCCACATGCCTTTTGGCGAACACCAAACGTGCAATCTGAGGTGCAGTTACAGTCGGAAGTTTACATACACCTTAGCCAAATACATTTAAACTCAGTTTTTCACAATTCCTGACATTTAATCCTAATAAACATTCCCTGTTTTAGGTCAGTTAGGATCACCACTTTATTTTAAGAATGTGAAATGTCAGAATAATAGTAGAGAGAATGATTTCTTTCAGCTTTTATTTCTTTCATCACATTCCCAGTGGGTCAGAAGTTTCATACACTCAATAATTATTTGGTAGGATTGCCTTTAAATTGTTTAACTTGGGTCAAATGTTTCAAGTAGCCTTCCACAAGCTTCCCACAATAGGTTGGGTGAATTATGGCCCATTCCTCCTGACAGCGCTGGTGTAACTGAGTCAGGTTTGTAGGCCTCCTTGCTCGCACATGCTTTTTTTGTTTTGTTTTTTTAGTCATTTAGCAGACGCTCTTATCCAGAAGCAATTAGGGTTAAGTGCCTTGCTCAAGGGCACATCAACAGATTTTTCACCTAGTCGGCTCGGGGATTAGAACCAGCAACCTTTCGGTTACTGGCACAACGCTCTTAACCACTAAGCCAACTGCCGCGTTCACTTTTTCAGTTCTGCTCACACATTTTCTATAGGCTTGAGGTCAGGGCTTTGTGATGGCCACTCCAATACCTTGACTTTGTTGTCCTTAAATCATTTTGCCACAACTTCGGAAGTATGCTTGGGGTCATTATCCATTTGGAAGACCCATTTGCGACCAAGCTTTAACTTCCTGACTGATGTCTTGAGATGTTGCTTCAATATATCCACATAATTTTCCTTCCTCATGATTCCATCTATTTTGTGAAATGCTGCCACCCCCGTGCTTCATGGTTGGGAAAGGTGTTCTTCGACTTTCAGGTAATGTCGATATAGGACTCGTTTTACTGTGGATATAGATACTTTTGTACCTGTTTCCACCAGCATTTTCACAAGGTCCTTTGCTGTTGTTCTGGGATTGATTTGCACTTTTCGCACCAAAGTACGTTCATCTCTAGGAGACAGAACGCGTCTCCTTCCTGAGCAGTATGACGGCAGCGTGGTCCCAGGGTGTTTATACTTGTGTCTCCCGAGTGGCGCAGTGGTCTAAGGCACTGCATCGCAGTGCTAGCTGTGCCACTAGAGATCCTGGTTCAAATCCAGGCTCTGTCGTAGCCGGCCACGACCGGGAGACCCATGGGGCGGCGCACAATTCGTCCAGGGTAGGGGAGGGAATGGCCGGCAGGGATGTAGCTCAGTTGGTAGAGCATTGTGTTAGCAATGCCAGGGTTGTGGGATTTGATTCCCACGGGGGGCCAGTATGTAAAAATAATGTATGCACTCACAAACTGTAAGTCGCTCTGAATAAGAACGTCTGTAAAATGTAAATGAACTATTGGTTGTACAGATGAACGTGGTACCTTCAGGCGTTTGGAAATTGCTCCCAAGGATCAACCAGACTTGTGGACATCTACAATTTTTTTTCTGAGGTGTTGGCTGATTTCTTTTGATTTTCCCATGATGTCACGCAAAGAGGCACTGAGTTTGAAGGTAGGCCTTGAAATACATCCACAGGTACACCTCCAATTGACTCAAATGATGTCAATTATCCTATCAGAAGCTTCTAAAGCCATGACATCTTTTTCTGGAATTTTCCAAGCTGTTTAAAGACACAGTCAACTTAGTGTATGTAAACTTCTGACCCACTGGAATTGCGATACAGTGAATTATAAGTGATATAATCTGTCTGTAAACAATTGTTGGAAAAATTACTTGTGTCCTGCACAAAGTAGATGTCCTAACCGACTTGCCAAAACTATAGTTTGTTAACAAGAAATTTGTGGAGTGGTGGAAAAATGAGTTTTAATTACTCCAACATAAGTGTATGTAAACTTCCGACTTCAAATGTAACTCTAATGAATTTATCCTCTGCAGCAGAGGTAACTCTGGGTCTTCCTTTCCTGTGGTGGTCCTCATGAGAGCCAGTTTCATCATAGCGCTTTATGTTTGTTGTGATTGCACTTGAACAAACTTTCAAAGTTCTTGACATTTCCATATTGACTGACCTTCATGTCTTAAAGTAGTGATGGGCTGTCGTTTCTCTTTTCTTATTTGAGCTGTTCTTGCCGTAATATGGACTTGGTCTTTTACCAAATAGGCCTATATTCTGTATACCACACCTACCTTGTCACAACACAACTGATTGGCTCAAATGCATTAAGAAGGAAAGAAATTCCACAAATTAACTTTTAACAAGGCACACCTGTTCATTGAAATGCATTCCATGTGACTACATCATGAAGCTGGTTGAGAGACTGCCAAGAGTGTGCAAAGCTGTCATCAAGGGAAAGGGTGGCTACATTGAAGAATCTCAAATATAAAATATATTTTGATTTGTTTAATGCTTTCATTGGTTACTACATGATTCCATATGTGTTATTTCATAGTTTATGTTTTCACTATTATTCTACAATGTAGAAAATAGTAAAAAATAAAGAAAAACCCTTGAATGAGTAGGTGTGTCCAAACTTTTGACTGGTACTGTACGTATACTGTATATATTGTCAAGGAAATTTTGCTGTGTGAAGAAACAGTCTTGAAAATGTTCATCTTGTCTTTGATGTCATAAACAATCCTTGGTTCCTGCCTGTTCCTGGTCAAGATATTTTGGGGGGACCTTCATGACCTCCTCCTTGGGACCATCTGGCAGAACGCCAGAATATGTTCTTTAAGTTAAGATAGGAGATGGTGCCAGACACATGCCGGAAACCAACCCTATGAACTGTACCTATGTAACGTGTATGTAACCAGTATATAAGGGAACTAACTGGACTGCCCCGGAGGAGCTCCTGATCGACATGTGTACTTAGTGCATTGAGTTGGTTGGAACCTCTCCAGTTAACTGTTAATAAACAATGATTCATTTAAGATTGACTTCGAGTGTCCATGTGTAGCATTTCCACAACAATTATTATATACAGTGGGGAAAAAAAGTATTTAGTCAGCCAGAAATTGTGCAAGTTCTCCAACTTAAAAAGATGAGAGAGGCCTGTAATTTTCATCATAGGTACACGTCAACTATGACAGACAAAATGAGAAAAAAAAATCACATTGTAGGATTTTTAATGAATTTATTTGCAAATTATGGTGGAAAATAAGTATTTGGTCACCTACAAACAAGCAAGATTTCTGGCTCTCACAGACCTGTAACTTCTTCTTTAAGAGGCTCCTCTGTCCTCCACTCGTTACCTTTATTAATGGCACCTGTTTGAACTTGTTATCAGTATAAAAGACACCTGTCCACAACCTCAAACAGTCACACTCCAAACTCCACTATGGCCAAGACCAAAGAGCTGTCAAAGGACACCAGAAACAAAATTGTAGACCTGCACCAGGCTGGGAAGACTGAATCTGCAATAGGTAAGCAGCTTGGTTTGAAGAAATCAACTGTGGGAGCAATTATTAGGAAATGGAAGACATACAAAACCACTGATAATCTCCCTCGATCTGGGGCTCCATGCAAGATCTCACCCCGTGGGGTCAAAATGATCACAAGAACGGTGAGCAAAAATCCCAGAACCACACGGGGGGACCTAGTGAATGACCTACAGAGAGCTGGGACCAAAGTAACAAAGCCTACCATCAGTAACACACTACGCCGCCAGGGACTCAAATCCTGCAGTGCCAGACGTGTCCCCCTGCTTAAGCCAGTACATGTCCAGGCCCGTCTGAAGTTTGCTAGAGTGCATTTGGATGATCCAGAAGAGGATTGGGAGAATGTCATATGGTCAGATGAAACCAAAATAGAACTTTTTGGTAAAAACTCACCTCGTCGTGTTTGGAGGACAAAGAATGCTGAGTTGCATCCAAAGAACACCATACCTACTGTGAAGCATGGGGGTGGAAACATCATGCTTTGGGGCTGTTTTTCTGCAAAGGGACCAGGACGACTGATCCGTGTAAAGGAAAGAATGAATGGGGCCATGTATCGTGAGATTTTGAGTGAAAACCTCCTTCCATCGGCAAGGGCATTGAAGATGAAACGTGGCTGGGTCTTTCAGCATGACAATGATCCCAAACACACCGCCCGGGCAACAAAGGAGTGGCTTCGTAAGAAGCATTTCAAGGTCCTGGAGTGGCCTAGCCAGTCTCCAGATCTCAACCCCATAGAAAATCTTTGGAGGGAGTTGAAAGTCTGTGTTGCCCAGCGACAGCCCCAAAACATCACTGCTATAGAGGAGATCTGCATGGAGGAATGGGCCAAAATACCAGCAACTGTGTGTGAAAACCTTGTGAAGACTTACAGAAAACGTTTGACCTGTGTCATTGCCAACAAAGGGTATATAACAAAGTATTGAGAAACTTTTGTTATTGACCAAATACTTATTTTCAACCATAATTAGCAAATAAATTCATTAAAAATTCTACAATGTGATTTTCTGGAGAAAAAAAATCTCATTTTGTCTGTCATAGTTGACGTGTACCTATAATGAAAATTACAGGCCTCTCTCATCTTTTTAAGTGGGAGAACTTGCACAATTGGTGGCTGACTAAATACTTTTTTCCCCCACTGTACAGTGCATTCGGAAAGGATTCAGACCCCTTGACTTTTTCCACATCTTGTTAAGTTACAGCCTTATTCTAAAATTGATTAAATATTTTTTTCCCCTCATCAATTTACACACAATACCTCATTAATTTTTCTGCATTAGTATTCAGACCCTTGCTATGAGACGCAAAATTGAGCTCAGTTGCATCCTGTTTCCATTGTTCATCCTTGATATGTTTCTACAACTTGATTGGAGTCCACCTGTGGTAAATTCAATTGATTGGACATGATTTGGAAAGGCACACACCTGTCTATATAAGGTCCCACAGTTGACAGTGCATGTCAGAGCAAAAACCAGGCCATGAGGTTGAAGGAATTGTCCGTAGAGCTTTGAGACAGGATTGTGTCGAGGCACAGATTTGAGGAAGGGTACCAAAAAATGTCTGCCGCATTGAAGGTCCCCAAGAACACAGTGGCCTCCATCATTCTTAAATGGAAGAAGTTTGGAACCACCAAGACTCTTCCTAGAGCTGGCCACCCGGCCAAACTGAACAATCTGGGTAGAAGGGCCTTGGTCAGGGAGGTGACCAAAAACCCGATGGTCACTCTGACAGTGGAAATGGGAGAACCTTCCAGAAGGACAACCATCTCTGCAGCACTCCACCAATCAGGCCTTTATGGTAGAGTGGCCAGACGGAAGCCACTCCTCAGTAAAAGGCACATGACAGCCCGCTTGGAGTTTGCCAAAAGGCACCTAAAGACTCTCAGACCATGAGAAACAATATTCTCTGGTCTGATGAAACCAAGATTGAACTCTTTGGCCTGAATGCCAAGCGTCACGTCTGGAGGAAACCCCCAAATACAGGTGTGCCAAGCTTGTAGCGTCATACCGAAGAAGACTCTAGGCTGTAATCGGTGCCAAAGATGCTTCAACAAAGTACTGAGTAAAGGGTCTGAATACTTATATAAATGTCATATTTCAGTTTTTTAGTTTTTATACATTTACAAACATTTCTAAAAACCTGTTTTTGCTTTGTCATTATGGGGTATTATGTGTAGATTGATGAGGAAAAAAACAATCTCATCCATTTTAGAGTAAGGCTGTAACGTAGCAAAACATGGAAAAAGTAAAGGGGTCTGAATACTTTCCAAATGTACTGAGTGTACAAAACAATAGGAAAACCTATATATTCATAGCCTTTATTTTTCTGTCTCAGAGCAAATTAATTATGTATCAAAAGACATCAGCCTTCATGGTCCTCTGTAGCTCAGCTGGTAGAGCACGGCGCTTGTAACGCAAAGGTAGTGGGTTCAATCCCCGGGACCACCCATACACAAAAATGTATGCACGCATGACTGTAAGTCGCTTTGGATAAAAGCGTCTGCTAAATGGCATATTATTATTATTCATTTAGTGGAATTATGTGTGTACAGATGCAAAATCTTAATTTCATCACCCAGTTGCAGGATAACTTTCCTGCAAGGCAATTTAAAACTTGTAGTGTATTTCAGATTCTAAAAGGCTTCTGAAGTTTGTAATTTCCACTTTGAAATTTCAGACCAAAAAAGTCAATTAATTATAATTCACATTTCCTGTAGCTGCATGATTATTTTCCTGCTGTAGCAAACTGGCTCAAATTAAGATCCTACATCTGTATGCTCAGTCAGAACACATCACCTGGCCTCTTCTGACTCATCTTTTTCTTTCAAACTCTCAAGGCCCACCTTGATGCTGTCCCTTGATGAACAATACAAAGACACAAAGGTTTCATTTTCATCTGCGGCCTTGGCTGTGTACCACAGCAGGCACTCTCCAGTCTGCCAGGCAGTCAAACACAGTATCCAGTCACGGCCCTCTTCTTTTCTTCCTTTATAATCCAATAAATGTCAGCCCAGTACGAGGAGAGCAGATTGTCTAAATCTGTTCAAACCTGCCCAATCTAGCACACATTGTTAATTTCTTTGAAGTGCTGTATTTTATATGCAACCAAGAGAGTACCAAAGGTGTATTGATCCAGGTGAAATGATTGTAAAGCTGTGCAAAAAGGTTTTGTTTGATACATGAAAATATATAATATGCTGGGTTAGATGTGACTTCATGATCAGTGAAAAATATCTTGTTAAATTTTGAGCAGCAGCTAGCAGGCACCTATCAGTCCACTGGCGGCTATGAGGCAGCCCACCACTGTGGACAAGCTGGTATAGAACCATTGTCGGCAGTGGATATGGTGCTATGATGCTAGCAGCCCAACAGTGCATTGACCATGGCTATAATCATGAGAGATAGTTTGCAGTGTGGTAGAAACACATTGCAGTCAACTATGTTTCAGAATTACTTTCTGCAGTTCCGGTAATGGAGTTACTCTCAGGTTGAGCACTGCAGACATTTCTACATGCAGCAACTCCCTGACATGCATTTCCATGCACCTCATTTAAGGTATTCTTCTTTGTAGTCTGTCAAAAAGCTCTTAATGTGAAAAAAATCCATTACATTTGCCACATGTGCCGGAGTGAAAAATTTGAAAACTGCTATGGTACTCAACTCATCTGAAAAACACTTAATATGCGAAACCATTGGGGAATGTATTTTATTGCCGCAAATGAGCAGCAGAAACCTGTTCAGTGATCAGAGCCTCCTCATCCTGGGATTCTAAGTTATTCGTCCCGTTAATGCGAAAATATTGACAACAGCCGAGGTAGGTATGTGTGGGTTTGTGTGTGTGTGTGTTCTTATGATTGGTACACCAGTGGCACACGAGCACAGGACCATAACTGGCAATTTTTTATTCAAGCATTCAAAGTCTTGTCAGGGATGTTAAATTGCTTCTCCCAGCCTGGGCAAATACTGATTCAGACCGCAGATAGCAGCAGCAAGAGAAAATACAAAAAAGAATATCTGTTCACAGCCAGCATTTAACATTAAGTACCTCTGTTTAGATAAGAAATGGCCATGTAGACCTTCCAAGAGGCATACAGAAAACACAATGCTGAGCAACTTTATCAATTACTCCATCCTGTTTTTCTTTATCTTATTATACATTCTATGTTTTGTTTACATTTGGGGAACCAGTGGATTAGGCATTAAGAGACAAAGTGAGATGAGAGAGAGAGTTAGATCTGGAGCTGGAACTGGAGCTGGGTCTGAAGGGAGAGGGAAAGGGGAAGAAGTGGGCAGAGAAGCCATCCCATAGATGGCACTGCCTGTTGATTTTTATTACAGCCTTCAACACTGGGCAGTAGAGTCCTTACTTACCGAATGCAAGAGTAATATGTGACAGGGTCCCATTCATCAGGGATGACGTCTGGCTACCGGCACAGAGACCACTTTCCGAATGGACATGATTATGTAAAATGTTGCCTCTCCCTGTATCAGTGGTAAGGGGGGATTTGGTAACAGAAACACACAATACACAAAAAACGTGCATTTATTGACCTGTTTTATTAAGTGTAAGTCTGAAAATGACAGTATGAATGTACAATGCATGTACTTTCACATACTTACTGGTTAAAGTTGAGTAGAAAGTATGTGAAAAATAGTACTGTATATTTACTCCCACAATCTTCCACTTTATCTCAAGCATGACTCAGAGAAGTTATCCAGTCTACTCATTTAATTCCATGAGCAATAAACATCAAGCATTGAGAATCTCAGCAAGCAATCTGACAAAGTCCTTTCATTGACTAGGAGTGTTTGAACTGTCTCAGAGGACGTTGATCCTGTTGATTTTACTTGAATCGCATGGTGACAAATTGATCATGCAGGATTAAAGAGTGGCAGATGGCATCTGTTACCTTAAGGATCAGCTGTCAGTGCCTTTACAAGTTGCCCATATCCTACTCCCCTCGCTAGCTCCTCCATACTCTGGTTCTCCGCTAATGATTTCACAGGGCAAGGATGCTACTTTTAATAATCTTTACTGACAGTTATTAAAATGTGTGCTGTGACAGTGTTCATATTAGCTGTATGACTCAACCCATTGCATCCCTCTGAGAATGGTTTCAATCCTGTTCAACTTTGTTCAGCATGTCTTATAGATTACATAATTTGATCCCCAGGCAGGTGAAAACACTTTTTAATATTGAAATAATAATTACAGTTATGAGAGCCAGATGGGGCTCCTGTTTAGTGGTGTTGTTAGAGTCTGAACGTGACTTCTAATCCACTGATGTCCTTGCCTTTGTTGACATGTTCTGTTGACCTTTTAGCACTATGCCAAAAAGAGTAATGGAGTGGAAAAAACGATCTCTGTTCATTAATGTAAGGCTAGTGATGGCTATATCAACAACAGCAAGGAAAGGAGATTTTGTTGTTGTTTTTAGTTTCTATCATTAGGCTTCACAAAATTCCTCTTTTGTTGATTTCATTAATTTGCTACAGCCGGTGTTAAAAGCGTTCATAATTCAGACAGCAGAGCAACCCAAATCTGTATATCTTTCTAATCAGACTCCTCTCAATGGCTGAAACCTCTGGTCTGGCATACTGATTATATAGAGTCTAGACTATTGTCATGCCTCTTTACGGAATCACAACTCACTTAATTGTTATATAGAGCAGTCAGACCCAATGCCCCCACCTTGGCTGGTGGTGATGGTTTTTCCTTCTTACTTGTGCTGCTGTAATAATAGCTAAGACCAGCCGATTAAAGGCCAGTGGAGTGTCCCACTGTCACTCTCTCCATGCCGACGCGCTGACAAGGCAACAGCTAATTGCAGGACCAGGATGTTAATTGAAACCTTACTTGGTGATGAACACATTTCCAAAGCATTGAAACAACCTCGGCTATGATTAATATACACCTGTCATAACTAATTACATTAATACTAAAGAATGATTAGGCCTGTCTAGCTCTGTCTTCCAGTTGTCCTCCACTCCTCCATCACATACTCTCGCCTTGACTAACACACCTCTGATGAATAGTAGAACATAGCAGATAAACAAGACCTGTCGGTCGGTCATGTTTTCATTCTATATTAAAGGAGCCTATCCAAAAATAAATATATTTGTTAGACATGTATATTTTTTGTCTCAAGGGAACTCTAATTTGAATTGTACACCAGACAACGGGACATATTCACTGTAATACAGAAGTGTGTTTATTGTCTTTGCACTAGATGTTATTACATGAGTGTTATGCTACTGTATAATGACTGAATTTAACAGTGGCTCTTATTTTGGTGTCCCTTTAGACCACGAGCGGATCGGGAAGGACTCATCCTATGAGCAGGAGGGGAAGGTCCAGTTTGTGGTTGATGCAGTTTACGCCATGGCTCATGCCCTACACAACATGCACAAGGAGCTCTGTCCAGGGAAAGTGGGCCTCTGCTCCAAAATGGAAACCATCAATGGAACCATGTTGCTCAAGTTCATACGCAACATCAACTTTACAGGTTTGTCTTTGTAACGCAGACAACAAACACCTGTGAACATGCAAGGATACAGATACACACACAAACACTATACAAATATACACATTGGCAAAGGCATCAGCATTTCCTGCATCTCTTGTCTGTAAGACAAAGCCTTACACCATGCATTTGTAAAGCCGGTTTATCAATTGAAACAGACTTCAAACGCCAGCTTTGTTCCTCCCACCACATTTAGCTTGAATGATGTGTCTTACGAGTGTAATTATTTTGAAAACAAACCGTAATGCAAGAAACACTGTGGTTCTATGGCCAACTGAAATATCCCAGTCTACCAGAGAGCAACATGAAAAATGCCTCCCCTAACAAATCAGTTAAGAAAACATGAAAGGAAAAGCAGACTGCTGTGCTTGGGTACAAACCGATATTACAAGCTTACTGTTACTCAGTTCAGAGAACTCATCTTGTCACGACTTCCGCCAAGGCTGCCTCCCCTCCTTGTTCGGGCAGGTTTCGGAGTTCGGCGTCACCGGCTTAGTAGCTACTGCCGATCCATTTATCATCACTCCATTTGTCTTGTCTTCAATCACACACACCTGGTCCTTATTCCCTCATTAGTCATGGTATAAGTGTTCCCTCTGCTTCCTTGTCTGTGTGGGTGATTGTTTAATGTGGAGGTTAGTGAAGCTTGGTGGAGCTTGTGTATTGTGTTTCGACTGGAGTATTTTTCCCGTGTGCCTTGTATTTTCCAGTGTGCCTGTTTTGTGCCCTGGAGTGTGTTTGACGCATTTTTGCGTAAACCTGTATTTTTTGCGGATTAAAGCCTGTTGTTCTGTGATTTACCCTCCTGCGCCTGACTCCTTCATCACCACCTCATCACACATCTGCATTTTTATGGAACCTCTGTTGCCGGAGAAGCATTTGAAGTGGTGGTACACTACACTGTAGTACACTGCAGTAAAAGTGGGGAAAACATACAAGTGTGCTGCTTTAATAGAACATGGTTAATGAAAAATACCTTATAGTTGTGGTGTAAGGTAAAAAAGAGAAAGTGGACATTTGATTACAATCAGCCGCACTGTGTAAAGCTTGGTTAGTATTAGTTTGTAGATCCATTAAAGATCATTTGTAAAAGTTGCAATGCTTATTATTCCTGCATTTTTCAGACAGAAAATGGTGCCCACACTGTCATACTCATTTTATTAACCTCAAAGTGACAACCTCATCTCCAGTCTTCATGCGTGCTGAAATTTCAAGGAAGGACAAACTCAGATTGCCTAATAGCCAACCGTGTGACTGTGACTCATTGGCCTGCTAGGCTACTTTAGAGTACGGTCTCTGTCTGATGTCACTTTCATCTGTTATAATAAGGTGCTGCTAATTATACATCAAGTGAGCAGAAGGTTAGAGTGACACAGTTAAGCAATCAGGCATAATGCAACACGTGCATCCTGACACCCGCAGACTGCTCAGACCCTCTCTTAGAGCTAATTATATGGTAATGAATGCCCTGTTTGGATGGAGGTATGGTGTGATACTAGAGGAAGGCACAATCCAGTTGGAGAATGGAAGGGAGAGCTGTAGGGTCAGAATAGAATAGCTGAACCGCATAATGGGAGGGCTGGCTTATCACAGGGCTCTGGTGCACTGCTTATTATGTTATGCACAAAAGGAGACACAGGCAGAGTGTATATTGAGTAGAATTTCGAAGATAATGCCTAAACTTAACCCTAAACATAAAAATGTGGAGTTAATGCCTAAACTTAACCTTAAACACTTTGAAATTTGACGTTTGAGAAACATGGATGATAGTCTAATTCTGAGGTGAAACTGTGAGAGCTTGTAGCAGAAACAGGCCGCCTACCTCGTGTTGCTGGGCACAGTGACTAGGCTACTGATATTCCCTGGGGTTGTTCGGCCTGCAAAATGACTTGTAGATCAATGTCAACACAGTTACATGCTTAGTTTGACACTGAAGGAGAGGACGCATCAGTTGTCACAAAATATGAATCACTCAGTCTCATTTGAATCACTCAGTCTCACTGACTTAATGTTATCTACCTAATTTCCCTTTAAAGGGAATTGTCTATCTGCAAAATATAAGACAAAAGGGCAGCCTTCTCTTACAAAGAATACGTTTTGTCCTGTTTTCATGTTTTCGCCTTTTTTAGACAACCAACCACAATTGTGCCCAAAATGTACCGTGTGTGTGTGTGTGTGTGTGTGTGTGTGTGTGTGTGTGGAACATATGGAATTGTTTTAAGCTGGTCATACCATGGATCATTTAGCAATTATATTTTGAATTTTAGGACTCCTTAGGTATCTTAAAAAAAAAATATATATATATATATATATATATATTACATTTGGCCTTTACCACTATAGCCCCTAGAAACGCATTTAATAATGCATGCATAAATGGCAAAAAAGACAGTCAAAAAGGTTTTGATGTATCTGTCCTATATCTAGTAGATATAAGCAAGCTCAGGAAATTTTTTTGGACACCTATTTAACCCCTTTATTTTTGTTGGCACAAAACTACCTCCATACTTCCATTCGTTTGCGTGGGTTACCTTTAGACGAGTCCCCTGACACTTGTGGGGGTTGTAGAGCAAAACAGAGAACACCATCGTGTTCGTGAGAGTCTCTCCTTTCCAAACCATTCTGACACTACAGACGTTTTCGTGAGAAAACCGATTTTCAGTATGTCTCATGGTCTGACAAACACCGCTGTAGCTCGGCCACCTTCCACCGCAGATGCGGAACGCCGACATAGCTGGATGCGGTGGATTGAGACGCAGCCCATCTCTAGCTTAAACTGACGGATTTTGCTGAGGATTTTTTTACTATGTTACTTAGACTCTTAATTAAGCTCCCTTTACCCCTCTTTTGACATCCAGCCTACACCTACCACCTTCTCCAACCTAGCAGTAGCATTCCCCTATGGAAAAGGACTTGAATGCCTGTGACAAAGCTGACTCAGTAGCTCTCGTCATGAACGCGCATGATTTAATTCCCCTTATAAATTGTTTAGCGCCTTCATTTTTCCCCATATATATAGTAATTAATGTATCCTAAATGTATATACTGTTGTTCTTTTGCCAGTATCATGGGCATTTACTGTGCGCAAGGTTAATTATGTGTCGAGGAGATGTTTGGTCGAGTTGCATTGTGACGCATTTCAGATTTACAGTGCCTTCGGAAAGTATTCAGACCCCTTGACTTTTTCCAAATTTTGTTACATTACAGCCTTATTCTAAAATGGATTAAATAAAACAAATCCTCTGCAATCTACACACAATACCCAATAATGACAAAGTGAAAACAGGTTTTTAGATTTTTGCATTAAAAATAAAAAACAGAAATACCTTACATACATAAGTATTCAGACCCTATGCTATGAGACTCGAAATTGAGCTCAGGTGCATCCTGTTTCCATTGCTCATTTTAGTCATCTCATCCTTGAGATGTTTCTACAACTTGATTGGAGTCCACCTGTGGTAAATTCAATTGATTGGACATGTTTTGGAAAGGCACACACCTGTCTATATAAGGTCCCACAGTTGACAGTGCATGTCAGAGCAAAAACCAAGCCATGAGGTTGAAGGAATTGTCCGTAGAGCTCCAACACAAGATTGTGTCGAGGCACAGATCTGGGGAAGGGTACCAAAAAATGTCTGCAGCAGCAAAAGGCACATGACAGCCCGCTTGGAGTTTGCCAAAAGGCACCTAAAGACTCTCAGACCATGAGAAACAAGATTCTCTGGCCTGATGAAACAAAGATTCAAGTCTTTGGCCTGAATGCCAAGCGTCACTTCTGGAGGAAACCTGGCACTATCCCTACGGTGAAGCATGGTGATGGCAGCATCATGCTGTGGGGGTGTTTTTCAGAAGCATGGACTAGTCAGGATCGAGGCAAAGATGAACGGAGCAATGCACAGAGAGATCCTTGATAAAAACCTGCTCTAGAGTGCTCAGGACCTCAGACTGGGGTGAAGGTTCACCTTCCAACAGGACAACAACCATAAGTACATAGCCAGGACAACACAGGAGTGGCTTTGGGACAAGTCTCTGAATATCCTTGAGTGGCCCAGCCAAAGCCTGGACTTGAACCCGATCAAACATCTCTGGAGAGACCTGAAAATAGCTGTGCAGCTACGCTCCCCTTCCAACCTGACAGAGCTTGAGAGGATCTGCAGGGAAGAATGGGAGAAACTCCCCAAATACAGGTGTGCCAAGCTTGTAGCGTCATACCCAAGAAGACACAAGGTTGTAATTGCTGCCAAAGGTGCTTCAACAAAGTACTGAGTAAATGGTCTGAATACCTACGTGAATGTGATATTGATATTTATATTTGTCATTATGGGGTATTGTGTGTAGATTGATGAGGGGAAAAAACAATGTAATCAATTTTAGAATAAGGCTGTTACCTAACAAAATGTGGAAAAAGTCAAGGGGTCTGAATACTTTCCGAAGGCACTGTAAATGCAGTAATTTACCATTTTGCAATTCTCCAAGCTGGATGTGATGTTCAGGTGCACATGAACACTTGCTACACTGACAAGAAAGACGTTTATTTATTTCCATATTGTAACGTGTCTGAAGTTCACGTATCTCGGAAATCCATGTCTTGTCTCATGTCTGTGTGTAATGGGCGGGTGTGTGGTTCCATAAGTAATATGTTGGCCTGCAGAACTATTGTTATGAAATGTGTATTCTTTAATGGAAAGTATTTCCGCTTTGAGGATAAGCCAGGAGTGTTTAAGATGATTATTTAAATGAAATATGTAAATGTGGGTATAATGAAGATGTCTGTTACATGATTTAATATGCCGTATTTGGGTAAAGAGCTCCATGGTTAATGGTATGATCCATAGGGAGTGGCCATAGGTATAAAGGTACAGTACCTGTTAGTTCAACCTGTGAGCTGGGGAGTTATGTTCTAGCTCTGGTATGTGAGCTGTGTGGGGAGGCTTTCCATAGCCTGGTATACCCCAACTTGATATTTTTGGTTTGGCATGGTAGGCCTGATTGAGGCTTATGTTTTCGATTTAGATTCAAACCTGTATTTTGAGAGTGTTCATTTTGTAAATACCTTTGTAGATTATGTATTCATTGGATTTCGTCATTCACCAGGAACCACCTTTCACTGTTAATAAACTGGACACTATTTTTCACCGGATCCTGCTGCCTCCTGTTACTTACTGCCCTTAAGGCTGCTCCAACATCCGGTCCCTACGACAATGGCCTTTACTTGAATTACTGGAAAACTTCTCAGTAATAAAACTCAAAAGTATTGCGGTTAAACCTAAGATGAACAAAAACTCTCTGACAAAAACACATTACCGAAAGGATGTATTGCTTTCAAAAGTCTTACTGTACATTAGAATGTACAATTTCAAATATTTGAAGGAAAACAACAGGAGGTGTTAACGTGATCCCAGTGTATTCTGTCTGGGACCTGGAAATACCCATGCTGACTAGAGGAAAGGAGGCCATTCCTGATATTGTTGAGGAGGTTGATTCTTGTTGATGTTAGTCCTACCACCACATTCTCTGTTTTTTTCAGAAACAATGCTTCTGCTGCACTGGTTAAATTGTATAATATTCAGGGGATAGGATAGCTTACATCGTGAAGTCCCTTGGTTCAATGAAAGCGAGGTTAGAGATAAAAAGCTCAAAATACCCATATCCATTACACTAAAACCCAACGGCTTTGCTTTAATTAAAAGCATAGAACTGTTAACATTTTTGTGATTGTAGGATGGCTGAGATTGTTAGTTCAGCTAGAAAAATACAATCTACTTCTGTGTTCTTCAACAAACAATGGATACTTTTCCTTAGTGAGTAGACATAAGCAAACCTTCAAGTCAAGAGGGACCTGGCACATATGAACTTGCCGATTTGTAAAGCTAGTTAACAGTTGCAACTGCCTGCATATGAAATTTTAATTACTGAGTGGGGAAGCATAAACGCCAAATGCCATCCTCCCTGCCAGGCAACTAACAAAATTATGTGCAATAACAAACCGTGAGGGTAGGGTAAAATACAGCTTGGAAATCAATGCAGCCTTCTTTTTGAGTTCGGTGTCACAAAGAAATGACAGGGAGAGGCTGACAGAACAATCAGCCACAGCATTGGCTGACTAATAACCAAAAAAGGCTGGGCCTCCATTTAAAGTGGTTGTAAATTATAGCGTGTCAGCGTCACCACTGAATCCCTGCGTTTCCAAAGCCTACTGTTGCATTTACAGGGAAATGTAGAAGATTGTGGTAGTTGTGTATCTTCACTGTTAGTTTGGTTGAGGATGCTGCAGCAGTGACAGAGAGGATGTTTCGTGGAGTTGTTACAGATAGAGTATAATCATATATACAGTACAAGTCAAAGGTTTGGACACTCCTACTCATTCAAGGGGTTTCCTTTATTTTTACTATTTTCTACATTGTAGAATAATAGTGAAGACATCAAAACTATGAAATAACACATATGGAGTCATGTAGTAACCAAAAAAGTGTTAAACAAATCAAAATATATTTTAGATTTGAGATTCTTCAAAGTAGCCACCCTTTGCCTTGATGACAGCTTTGCACACTCTTGGCATTCTCTCAACCAGCTTCATGAGGTAGTCACCTGGAATGCATTTCAATTAACAAGTGTGCCTTGTTAAAAGTTAATTTGTGGAATTTCTTTCCTTCTTATCTCGTTTGAGCTAATCAGTTGTGTTGTGACAAGGGGGGGGGGGGGGGGCAAGAACAGCTCAAATAGGCAAAAAGAAACAACAGTCAATCATTTTAAGACATGAAGGTCAGTCAATACGGAACATTTCAAGAACTTTGAAAGTTTCTTCAAGTGCAGTCGCAAACACCATCCTCATGAAACTGGCTTTCATGAGGACCACCACAGGAAAGGAAGACCCAGAGTTACCTCTGCTGCAGAGGATAAGTTAATTAGAGTTACCAGCCTCAGAAATTGCAGCCCAAATAAATGCTTCACAGAGTTCAAGTCACAGACACATCTCAACATCAACTGTTCAGAGGATACTACGTGAATCAGGCCTTCATGGTCGAATTGCTGCAAAGAAACCACTACTAAAGGACACCAATAATAAGAAGAGACTTGCTTGGGCCAAGAAACACGAGCAATGGACATTACACCGGTGGAAATCTGTCCTTTGGTCCAAATTTGAGATTTTTGTTTCCAACCGCCGTGTCTTTGTGAGACGCAGAGTAGGTGAACGGATGATCTCTGCATGAGTGGTTCCTACCGTGAAGCATGGAGGAGGAGGTGTGATGGTGTGGGTGTGCTTTGCTGGTGACACTGTCTGTGATTTATTTAGAATTCAAGGCACACTTAACCAGCATGGCTACCACAGCATTCTGCAGCGATACTCCATCCCATCTGGTTTGCACTTAGTGGGACTATCACTTGTTTTTCAACAGGACAATGACTCAACACACCTCCAGGCTGTGTAAGGGCTATTTTACCAAGAAGGAGAGTGATGGAATGCTGCATCAGATGACCTGGCCTCAGAATTCAACCATATAATGCCAGTATTCACACATTCGATAAGAGCCGGATTTAACAAAACTACAGTAGAGCAATAACCTCTGAGATAAAATACAAAATGATATAGAAAGTTGACACCCTAAAAGTCTTCTTTGATTCATCAAATGCCCATGAAATCTTCTTGAATAGGTAAAGTGTGCCAATGCCAGTCTATTTTCCATCAGCTTCTTTAATTAATGACTTTTAAAGGTTGCCATTTTTATCTGGCACTGGATAAACCTTTCTAATTCATACATTTTCAATGATTCACACAGTACTTCATCAAAACGCTATGAAAAGTGACTTGTATATGAATACAATTGGAGTAGTTTTATTTTTGTGAAAAATGTATACAGTGGAGGCTGCAAAGCATTCTCATATCTCACGCAAGACAACAACTTAAGTTTGCAAACTGAGAATATTGGCCTTTGATATGCTCTTCATGGGTGACACCATTTCACTTGTGGACATTGCCCCCTTGGAAGCAATTCTCTTTAGATGTAGAGAGACCTTTTGACTTGAGTAGATAGTGAGTGGAGCAGAGAGAATGTATGGGTCACATTCTTAGCGATGAGAAACATGATTATAAACTGGATGTGTTCAGTGTGGGTGTATCTCTTTGAAAGTGGGATGACCAACTCTTCTACGAGAACTCATTCCCTATAGATTAGATAATATGCTTGGCTACAGAGAAAACGTTTGACAGCGGTTCCCCATAAGGGATACTTCTATGATGTTCTGAAGCACAAAAAAATATCCACTATCCACTCTAGGCCCATATTGCATTTATACAGTAAGTCAGCACTAAAATGAACCATCTTGCACTTCAACTCACCTTTTAAAATCTAAGCTTTCTTACCCACTAACCTTCACCGCACGGATCTGAGATCTGACTTGCAAGCACACCTATGTGTATTGCTTTGAAGTTTTGGAGTGTGTGATGTCAAGTGCCACCAAAGTGAGCTGCAACCATATTTCAAAGGGCTCGGGGGAATGTGATGTGGGAAGGAGAGAGAGAATGAAAGAGAAAGAGAGAGAGATACTCTCTATGGCCTTCTCCCTTTATTCACATCTATCCACAGCCAAACTCTCTATGGTCTACTCTCGCACATCTTTCCACAGCCACACTAATATGGGGCAGCTGGCTGCAGTGCTCTACTCTCGGCTCCCAACAGAAAATCACAGGATCCCCACACCCCTCATTTTACACAGTGAGGAGTTTGAGAGGGGTTTGTGAGCTTGCTCAGGTCCAGGACCAGGCAGGCACACACAGAGAGGAAGAGTTGTGGGGGGGGGGGGGGGGGGGGGGAACCTTACTGTAGTAATCAGGCCCCATGCTGTCATTAGACAGTTCTCAGAGGGGACTTTGGGGGAAAAACAAAACAACAAGCAGAATGAAAGAGAGTGAAATAACATGAGAATGGGCACAGACATGAGCTCTGGTCCGACACCCAGGGGGAAAGTCCCACATGGCTGTCAGCATCCATTTTACTCCCCTCATTTCTAACAGTATGGTAGAGGACTCATGCCCCAGAAGTTTAGACCTCATGTAACACTAATCACACAAAGCATATGATGAAAAAAAAGACCAAGGAAAGATTTTCATGAATAAACAAATACTTCATTACATAATTTCAGATAATGAAACGACCCTCTACCTTCCAGTGTTTCTGATGAAATGTTTAATAACTATTCTGTACATTTGGATGTTCATGCCAAGGTTGTTATACAGTGGGGGAAAAAAGTATTTAGTCAGCCACCAATTGTGCAAGTTCTCCCACTTAAAAAGATGAGAGAGGCCTGTAATTTTCATCATAGGTACACGTCAACTATGACAGACAAAATGAGAAAGGATTTTAAATGAATTTATTTGCAAATTATGGTGGAGAATAAGTATTTGGTCACCTACAAACAAGCAAGATTTCTGGCTCTCACAGACCTGTAATTTCTTCTTTAAGAGGCTCCTCTGTCCTCCACTCGTTACCTGTATTAATGGCACCTGTTTGAACTTGTTATCAGTATGAAAGACACCTGTCCACAACCTCAAACAGTCACACTCCAAACTCCACTATGGCCAAGACCAAAGAGCTGTCAAAGGACACCAGAAACAAAATTGCAGACCTGCACCAGGCTGGGAAGACTGAATCTGCAATAGGTAAGCAGCTTGGTTTGAAGAAATCAACTGTGGGAGCAATTATTAGGAAATGGAAGACATACAAGCCCACTGATAATCTCCCTCGATCTGGGGCTCCACGCAAGATCTCACCCCGTGGGGTCAAAATGATCACAAGAACGGTGAGCAAAAATCCCAGAACCACACGGGGGGACCTAGTGAATGACCTGCAGAGAGCTGGGACCAAAGTAACAAAGCCTACCATCAGTAACACACTACGCCACCAGGGACTCAAATCCTGCAGTGCCAGACGTGTCCCCCTGCTTAAGCCAGTACATGTCCAGGCCCGTCTGAAGTGCATTTGGATGATCCAGAAGAGGATTGGGAGAATGTCATATGGTCAGATGAAACCAAAATAGAACTTTTTGGTAAAAACTCAACTCGTAGTGTTTAGAGGACAAAGAATGCTGAGTTGCATCCAAAGAACACCATACCTACTGTGAAGCATGGGGGTGGAAACATCATGCTTTGGGGCTGTTTTTCTGCAAAGGGACCAGGACGACTGATCCGTGTAAAGGAAAGAATGAATGGGGCCATGTATCGTGAGATTTTGAGTGAAAACCTCCTTCCATCAGCAAGGGCATTGAAGATGAAACGTGGCTGGGTCTTTCAGCATGACAATGATCACAAACACACCGCCCGGGCAACGAAGGAGTGGCTTCGTAAGAAGCATTTCAAGGTCCTGGAGTGGCCTAGCCAGTCTCCAGATCTCAACCCCATAGAAAATCTTTGGAGGGAGTTGAAAGTCCGTGTTGCCCAGCGACAGCCCCAAAACATCACTGCTCTAGAGGAGATCTGCATGGAGGAATGGGCCAAAATACCAGCAACAGTGTGTGAAAACCTTGTGAAGACTTACAGAAAACGTTTGACCTGTGTCATTGCCAACAAAGGGTATATAACAAAGTATTGAGAAACTTTTGTTATTGACCAAATACTTATTTTCCACCATAATTTGCAAATAAATTCATTAAAAATCCTACAATGTGATTTTCTGGAAAAGAAAATCTCATTTTGTCTGTCATAGTTGACGTGTACCTATGATGAAAATTACAGGCCTCTCTCATCTTTTTAAGTGGGAGAACTTGCACAATTGGTGGCTGACTAAATACTTTTTTTCCCCACTGTAGTTTCATATTGTGTACAAAGAATGTGGATTTTATTAACAAAAATGTCCCTTTTCATTCTTCTGCAGGAATTGCTGGCACTCCAGTGATCTTCAATGTGAACGGAGATGCCCCTGGTCGCTATGAGATCTATCAGTACCAGATAAATCACAACACCACAGAGTACAAGATCATCGGCCACTGGGCAGACCAGCTCCATTTAGATGTATGGATATTTCTCTCACTATGACTTCCACTTGTTTATTGCATGGCACCCGTCAAGGTTTTCAGTAATGTAAATCCAAATAAATAACGTATGCAGTTAGAAATAGTGTCTGTGAAGGTTTGAGTTTAAGTTTATTTTTTTGAGTTTAAGTTTATTTTTACAGGGACAGTGCACATTAATCAACGTTTCAGTAAAAGTGCCGGTTTTAGCCAGCCGGCTAATTTTCAACCGCAGTCCCTGGGCAGGTTATTAAAAACAATTACAATATAGACAATAACAACATAGAACAAGACATAATTTATACAGTACAGAAAGGTTTATACAGTACAGCATATTATTTGGTGAAAAAAGATGCACTGGCTAAAAACACGTCATATTAAACCATGATATGAATGTATTATTCATTACTGTATCCATAGCAGTCTATGCACCTTGCCTTGAGTTGGGTTGCTTTACCATCTAAGTCATGCAGGACCTGGGACTTATCTATTTCACAATAGGGCAGTAGATATCAGGAGCCTACTGTGGGGTCACTGTTGCACACCCATTCCAGTTTTACAATTTTCATAGATTCCCCCCTAGCTGTTGCGAAATGCAGGCCCAAGGATAGCGATAGTAATATTCACAAAACGCTAACAACCGTGTTGCCATTCAGAGACTGTTTACTTAGCTGATTCAGATTCTAAACCAGGCCATTTCAGGTAACCTTCAGGCATCCAAAACATATGGTAATAAACAAACTAATGGCAAAAGGACAAGAGTGGTATGCGGTATTAAATTATGTAAGCGTTACCATATTACCACATTTGCTCATTCTACCTAATTAGGTGGAAAGTGCCTTTTAAGCAAGGCTTATGTGGCTGAGAAGAGGACAGATACCGTATGCAGTTTCCTGCTGAGTTACATTATATACAAAAGTATATGGACACCTCTTTAAATTAGTGGATTCAGCTATTTCAGCAACACCCGTTGCTGACAGGTGTATAAAATCGAGCAAACTGCCATGCAATCTCCATAGACAAACATTGGCAGTAGAATGGCCTTACTGAAGAGCTCAGTGACTTTCAACGTGGCACCGTCATAGGATGCCACCTTTCCAACAAGTCAGTTCGTCAAATTTCTGCCCTGCTAGAGCTGCCCCGGTCAACTGTAAGTGCTGTTACTGTGAAGTGGAAACATCTAGCAGCAACAACGGCTCAGCCGCGAAGTGGTAGGCCACACAAGCTCACAGAACGGGACCGTTAAGTGCTGAAGCGTGCAGCGCATAAAAATCGTCTTTCGTCGGTTGCAACACTCACTACCGAGTTCCAAACTCCTTCTGGAAGCAACGTCAGCACAAGAACGGTTTGTCGGGAGCTTCATGAAATGGGTTTCCATGGCCGAGCAGCCACACACAAGCCTAAGATCACCATGCACAAACGTGTTCTCTGGAGTGATGAATCACACTTCACCATCTGGCAGTCCGACAGATGAATCTGGGTTTGGCGGATGCCAGGAGAACGCTACCTGCCCGAATGCATAGTGGTGGAGGAGGAATAATGGTCTGGGGCTGTTTTTCATGGTTCGGGCTAGGCCCCTTAGTTCCAGTGAAGTGAAATCTTAACGCTACAGTATACTAGACGATTCTGTGCAGAAATGGTTAGTCGAGATCGGTCTGGAAGAACTTGACTGGCCTGCACAGAGCCCTGACCTCAACCCTATCGAACACCTTTGGGATGAATTGGAACACCGACTGCGAGCCAGGCCTAATCGCCCAACATCAGTGCCCGACCTCACTCATTCTCTTGTGACTGAATGGAAGCAAGTCCCCAAAGCAATGTTCCAACATCTAGTGGAAAGCCTTCCCAGAAGAGTGGAGGCTGTTATAGCAGCAATGGGGGAACCAACTCCATATTAATGTTGGAATGAGATGTTTGACGAGCAGGTGTCCACATACATTTGGTCATCTAGTGTATAATCTATGAAGAAGGCTGTATTCTATGCTTTCAGATAAGAACAGCTTTCAAAGCAATGACTTTGTGATTTATTTTATTTTATTTTTTTAATGGTCCTTAAAAACAGATATCTTTCATCCCACCCTCCTCGTGTTTTTGGTTTTGAGAGTTTTTGGATTTATTCTAATCCACTAAAAGTTAATTGAATTGTGCCCTCATGCATATGTAATATTTATTTTTAATATTCAAAAACATAAACAAGATAGTTGCGGCCACACAATGTGATCAGTGTTAACTTTAACAGGCAGTGGGTACGTCTACATTTTGGCCAATTGTATTCCTGAATGCCGGTCATTGACCTAATGCAAAGCCAACACTTCTTGTCCCTTCAAAAGAGTTTACCCTTCTAAATTCATTCAATTCATTTACTATCTATTAAGTCATCTATTAATAGCTATTAATTAATATATTAATAACAAGAAAGTGATATTTCTCCATTTCTATTTTAGATTTAAGATTATAAAATAGTCACAAAAAGTATAGTTTTATTGACCTATTGATGAACTGCTGTTAATGTAAATGGCTAGCTAATTTATATATCCTAGATCCCTAGTTAACCATTGGTAATCTGAACATAGTAAACTACATCATTTCTGAAGAGGTGTCATTTCAGAATGAGGGCTGCTGTAGCTCTGCTGGTGTTGTTGTTCTGTCTGTCGAGGGCATGAGCACAGGAAAGGAGGAGAGTGGAGGGGTCAGAGAATGACATCATTCAACAGAGTGACAATGAAGAGGTAGAGAGCAGGGTGAGAGATTCAGATTAAGAGCCAAAGGCCTGAGGATACAGAGACGACCCACAACTGACTGGCCAGGCCACCACACACACCCCTGCAGTACACTCCTCTCCCCGCCCCCTTCCCCTCCCTGCATTCCTGCCATGTACTCAATCACACACCTAAAATTTAGGGAAGATCTAGGTGTCTCAGAGTAGCATTGCTGATCTAATATTACTGTTCAGGTCCCCCTTTTCCATGTAATTAGCAGATTCAGAACTGTTCAGCACTGAGGAGGGGTCCCCTGATTGAGTTATCATTATGGGAAAAGGCCCATTTAATAAATGATTCTGTATTCTTTATGGTTATATTGCATTTTGCCCACCCACCCACAAGCCGTCAAATCCTTGCTTCTTCCTTCCTTGTTTCCTTCATTCCTATCAAAACATTTTACTAGCTGTCAAATCCTTTTTTCTTCTGTGAAGAAAAAGTGCTTTGAGAGGGAGGTAAGGAATGAAGGAAACAAGGACAGAAGAAAAAAGGATTTGACAGCTAGTAAAATGTTTTGATAGGGAGGGAGGGAGTAGCCACAATACCTAGCAAGGTTATTATAGTTTTGTGTTTTGATATTAGTTTTTTTTATTATTAGTTTTTTGCTATTATTACTTTTAGTTTCAGTTAGTTTTTAGACCTGATTTGCTCATTTTCATTTTGTTTTATTTATAAAAAAGAATCTGTCTATTTCGTTTTTTATATTATTTTGTTTAGATTGTAGTTTTAGTGTTAGGGACAGAAAACATGTGTGGGAGGCTAGGACCCATTTGTGTTGTATTGATTTTGTGTGGTTTTTTGGGATGTTACTTCTTGCCACTGGGGGACAGTAATACTGGGTCAGGTCATAGTTTAGGTTTAAATTATAAAGTTAATCTCAATGTCACTTGGGTTTAAAAGGAATAGGGTTAATTTAAAGCTAGAATCCTTAGTTTCTGTATCCATTTTTTTTTTACTTATACATTAATTATATATACCCATTGACTCTTAAAGAGTATAATTTATAAATGCCTCATGAGCTCATACCCCATCATAACCCAAAATAAAAGCCTTTTTCCCTCCAATGTTTGAAAACAATGTAAATGTAAACAAACACTCAAAACATGGTTAAAACTATCATTTTAATATAATGGATGGTCAGTCCTTGCAGCCACACCTCTGTCTATGAATTTGAGAGTGATAACATTTCTACAGGCCCATCCCTCAGCTTTTTACAAAAATAATCAAGTTAGCTACAGATCTTAATTTGAGTTAGCAGGAAAATAATCCTGCACCAACAGGAAATTTGAATTATTATGTGGATTATAATTAATGGACATGTTTGTAGGGGGTGATACAAAATCAAGTCAGAAATTTCAAAAGGGGAAATTACAAACTTCAGAAGCCTTTTTAAACCTCAAATACACTACAAGTTTTTAATTTCCTGCATTGCAGGAAAGTTATCCTGCAACAGAATGTTAAAATGAAGATCTACATCTGCACCCAGACGAGTGTACTGCAGGTGTGTGTGTGGTGGCCTTGCCAGCCTTGGGCTCTTAATCTGAATCTCTCACCCTGCTCTCTACCTCGTCATTGTCACTCTGTTGAATGATGTCATTCTCTGACCCCTCCACTCTCCTCCTTTCCTGAGCTCATGCCCTCGACAGACAGAACAGCAACACCAGCAGAGCTACAGCAGCCCTCATTCTGAAATGACACCTCTTCAGCTCTTCATTAATGGGTCAATAAACACTATAATTTTGTTTTATAATCTTAAATCTAAAATAGAAATGGAGAAATATCACTTTATCGTGCCATTAATGGATGAATGAATAGCTATTCATAGATTACTTAATATACTGAACAAAAATATAAACGCAACTTGCAACAATTTCAAGATTTTACTGAGTTACAGTTCATATAAGGAAATCAGTCAAATGAAATACATTCCTTAGGCCCTAATCTATGGATTTCACATGACTGGGCAGGGGTGCAGCCATGGGTGGGCCTGGCTCCCACCCACTTGGGAGCCAGGCCCACCCACTGGGGAGCCAGGCCCACCCACTGGGGAGCTAGGCCCAGCCAATCAGAATGAGTTTATCCCACAAAAGGGATTTATTAGAGACAGAAATACTCCTCAGTTTCATCAGCTGTCCGGGTGGCTGGTCTCAGACGATCCCGTAGGTGAAGAAACCAGATGTAGAGGTCCTGGGCTGGCATGGTTACACGTGGTCTGTGGTTTTTAGTCCGGTTGGACGTACTGCCAAATTCTCTAAAACAACATTGGAGCGGCTTATGGTAGAGAAATGAACATTCCATTTTCTGGAGAAATATTGTAATGGGAATTTTCTATCTGTGCAAATACAAACATCCTTTCAAATCCATATCATTATTCCCTCTCTGCCTCTTATCTTCAAGATGTTTCACAATATTATTCAGTACATGTCATTCTACTGGTAATCTAAGCATATAAACTGTAAATGCATTAATTTACATGCATTTAACACATTTTTTATCATATTTTATTAATATTTGATATCAGTCCTCATTTAAGTAGGCCTACCTTCCATTTTTAGTAAATGAAGCAGACGATGTAAATTCATGTATCATTTTTTAGATTATTTAAAAAGTCTAAGCAATATCCAATACAACATTTGTTTACTCTAATCGGGCAACTCAACCGGCTGGTTTAAGTCACGCAAACAATTTATTTATTTTTTGGGTGTGCCAGTTAAAGGCTTAATTACTGTTTTATTTGCATAATATAAACTTTTCGATAAGTGCGAATGTTAATCTAAGTTTTAATCAAATTTCATTAGGCCTATTCAAGGAAAATATCCATTCAGAAAGTACACTATGTAACAGTCACAGACAGTCAGATAACTCCCCCTCTCCTTCACCTTTTCTCCACCAGACTAAGGAGATGCGGTGGCCTGGAGGGACATGGCAGGTACCCCAGTCTATCTGCAGCCAGCCCTGTCATCCTGGGGAGAGGAAGAAAACAGTGAAGGGTGTCCCCTGCTGTTGGCACTGTGAGCGCTGTGATGGCTACCAGTACCAGGCCGACACCTACAACTGTAAGATGTGCCGCTTTGACCTGCGGCCCAACAAGAACCACACGGCCTGCGAGGCCATCCCGATCGTCAAGCTGGAGTGGAGCTCCCCCTGGGCCGTCATCCCCGTCCTCATCGCTGTGCTGGGCATCATGGCCACCATGTTTGTGGTGGCCACCTTCATCCGCTACAACGACACGCCTATTGTGAAGGCGTCAGGGCGCGAACTCAGCTATGTGCTGCTGACAGGCATCTTCCTGTGCTACGCCACCACCTTCCTCATGATCTCAGCACCTGACGTTGGAATCTGTTCCCTCCGACGGATCTTCCTAGGTCTGGGGATGAGTATTAGCTATGCAGCGCTGCTCACCAAGACCAACCGTATCTATCGCATCTTTGAGCAGGGCAAGATGTCAGTGAGCGCCCCCAGGTTCATCTCCCCGGCCTCCCAGCTGGTCATCACCTTCAGCCTGATCTCAGTGCAGCTCCTGGGGGTGTGCATCTGGTTCGGTGTGGACCCATCTCAGGCTATCATCGACTATGAGGACCAGCGCACGTCCAACCCGGACATGGCCCGTGGCGTGCTCAAATGTGACATCTCAGACCTTTCTCTGATCTGCCTGCTTGGCTTCAGCATGCTGCTCATGGTCACCTGTACGGTGTATGCCATCAAGACCCGGGGGGTGCCAGAGACCTTCAATGAGGCCAAGCCCATCGGCTTCACCATGTACACCACCTGTATCGTCTGGCTGGCCTTCATACCCATCTTCTTTGGGACTTCACAGTCAACAGAAAAGGTAAATGTTTATTTTAACAATTTAACTCTTGGTAATGATGCTTTTAAATGCAATACCTATTAATTCATAATAATCACATTTTAAATGTTTTGTTGTTGAACTTTAGTCATATTATGATAGGAACATTTTATTTTCATTATGCATCTGTTTAAAACAATAAATTATGAAAGAATTTAGTTATTAGCCATTACTCATACTATCCTGTTTTGAGGAATTTTCCAATGTTGGCCGATTGAACTAGCTTGTAAAACTAGCTTGTAAGTGGTGAGCACCACCAGGACAAGCAAATTAAATTCACTGGTGTATGCCGAGGATTTCTCAAGTCTGTCCTAGAGCAGATGCCATTGAAGCTAATCACAGAAAGGAAAAAACAGCATGTGATCCTCCTAGAACAGAGCAAAGCTGGTGCACAACCCCCTTGTCTTGAAAAATAAAACACATTCGTAGGTTTTGATATTATGCTTAATGTGTACAATTTTATTTAGGCCTCCGTTGGGTAACATAACTGTACTGTCTATATTGAGGACTATCGCTGTAGGAAACAAAGCAGCCATTGAACGTCCCATACAGTAATAGTCCAATTACTGAGGTAAGCTGTTTAGGAAGGTCAATGGGCAATACAAAGCAAAACGTGGCCATCTTTACGATGGTGAGAGCTGCATGGTAATTGCTGTTATTTTCGAAGAAAAGCATACAATCATGTTAACATAATTATACACCCCGGGGGGACAGTTTTGTCCGAGCACAAGACATGTGATACATCGGAGTGAGACCTGCAGTCTTGTACACCCACAGAGGTTAGCAATGGCAGCATGTCTGTCTTCTATTGGCAGGTTGACATTTATTGTCATGAATATTGCCCTGGAGGCAGAACTGAGGGATTTCTGCTAGATGGGCCAAGCCGCAAAGTCATAATTTAATTTAAGGTTAGGGTTAGGCATTAGGTTAAGCAGTGTGGTTAAGGTTAGGGTTAAGGTTAGGGTTAGGTTTAAAATATGATTTTATGACTTTGTGGCTGTGCTAGCTAGGGACCACTCTGCAGAGCTGCCTCCAGAATAAGATTCATGACGAAAAATTCTAGCCTGCCTTCTATTGGTTGTGATTATTGTTTACAGTGTACATTGGGGATACATTACTTCACCTTAATTTATCAGCCCACACAATTTAGATTTGTAGGCAATCTTTTGAGGATATAGAGTGCCAAACTCCCAGGGAACTCCAATTGAAAATGCAAATGTATTTTGGATCTCCTGCTGTGGATGTTTTGGTTATAGAGATACGTTCTGAATCATGTGAACAACTAGCTCTAATTGAGTCACCTTGCAACCACCTGGAAGGGGTCTTGTTACATAACAAGGCTCTTGTTAAATTTTTTCCCTTGAGGTCCCCACAACGGCCCTTTTTTTTCCTCGAGGCCACCACACCAACCCATTATCATTTTGCGCATAAAAAACCCAAGTTAGACAGGCCCACTGGGCAAAAAATGGACCAGCCCATCTGGCATTTGCACGAAATGCCAAATGACCAGTTCGCCCCTGCTCCTGGTTGACTGGCAGCAGGAGTAGAGTCAGCCCAGGAGGTGGTAGGTGGCAGCAGTAGACTGGCAGGTAGCGATAGGGCTCTGTTAATTGTGCCATTGTCTCCTGGTTGAAAGGAGGGTGGCATAGCACCAAGCTCTCTTCTGTGTTTGATAAGGAGGACAATGCAGCTGATTGGCAGGGTTGTCAGAACAGGGCTAATCATGCATGACGATATGCCATGCTCTGCCAATCTGGGATGTTTAACTTCTATGTAGAGACAATGGAGAGCATGGCTTTACATTGCTATGGCCATACACATGACATAAAGCTTAAAGAGCAACTATAAGAGTTGCATAATGTATTCTTAAAAAAAAAAGCTTTTTAAAGGCTATCCAATGGTTTCTTCAAAGTTTGATAAAAAGGGAGGCACTGCAGCAAAGAGGGAAAGAGGTGTAATGCAGTATGTTCTGTATTGTACTGTGGAAGCAGATGATAAATGCTCATTAAAGCACAAAATAGCCTTAAAATATATTCCTTATCTTGTCTTACTTCAAAGGAAGCTTTTGCTGGCTTTCAACCACCGCAAACGGCAATAAGTAATGACTAACATCTCGAGCATTTTCGCTGCAATTAACAAACCCCAGCCAATGGGAATACAGAAATATAAAAAAGCGAATCTTATTAATGCATTAATGTTTAGATGTTTTTATCTGTTTGAAGGCGCTGCGTGAGGATTGTCGCTGTGATATTATGGACCCAGATAAATTTCTGGCACTTGGGATAATGCAGAGAATTTGAATTGTGGTGGTTCGAAGGGAGGGCCAGTTTCATGAGGCAATGACTACCCCCATCTCACTTAATGGTCCCTGGCACTGTCTGCCTTCCAGTGACGAAGGCGCTAGCATGCACAGGGCCAGGGATAGGGCCCTTTGGATGGCACTGTAGCTGCAGTCAGGTGCAGGCAGTAAGCACAAGGCACGGCTGGTGAGAGTCCATTATGTTTGATTGATCCAACCCTGCAATCCAAGTGCTGCAGCCCCAACTCCAACCAGGTCTGGCAATTCCATACAAATATGCATAATTTGATCATCATAAACGGTAAGGCTTTTGTTTCTAAGGTATTTCATAAGGATAATAGGGTGCTCATATTTTTACCATTTAAACCTATACTACGATGCGAATGTAGTTACCTTACCACGTCTGGAAAGAAAGGCAGGGGCTGAAATAGCAGCTGGCTGGAGGGAGCACAGATTTGATGCCTAATCACTTTGGAGAGAAAGGTTTTTCTGCTCCTAGAACAGACATAATGGCTTCGCCTGCTGGAGTTTTCCTGCTGTGGCAATGAGGCACATTGGTGATCATATCAGTTTGTCAAGGCGAATCTATCTGGACAAGGCCGATGGACGGGGACAGGGGTCCTGGCCCCCCTCACAGAGTGACTCCACGCTGTACTCCGGAGGGGCAGCAATATTGTGCCGGGCTCACCTAGGGCCGTGTGTAATCTTCTCAGGAGATTACATACTCCCCCTCAGTCCCCCTATCACTCTTATTTTTCTCAGGCATCCTTTCTTCTCAAAGGACGTTTCTTTAGGGGCTTCATATACTGCATACAGAACAGATATGTTATGATTCAGTAATACATTATTTTATTTAGTTAAGTCTTTGGGACATATGGCAAGCAGCACAACCTCTTTAAATTTATATTATTGGCTGACTGAAGTTAGAGGTGCAAAAACAGAGTGCCAAAGCAGCACTTTAACTATTGTAAGATTAGTTATAGCTGTTGACATTTTCATGACAGAGGACCTGTCGGGTTATTTCCTGTTGCCATACCACTCAGTCACTCATGATGTCTGCAAATGTAATGTCAGTCTCCACCTCAGGCAAATCTGTTAGCGAGGTGGCTGGGAGCTGTGTTTCCAATTTACACCCTGCTCACTTCTTTCATCAGTCCCGGAATAGCTCAGCAACCCTATCCCAAAGGGAGATGGAATTATGTTCAAAATAAGAAGTTGTTAACGAAAAGTATTTTGCATTTCTGTAGGAGGATATCCCTGATACAGTGAGGGAAAACAGTATTTGATCCCCTGCTGATTTTGTACGTTTGCCCACTGACAAAGAAATTATCAGTCTATAATTTTTATGATAGGTTTATTTGAACAGTGAGAGACAGAATAACAACAAAAAAATCCAGAAAAACGCATGTCACAAATGTTATAAATTGATTTGCATTTTAATGAGGGAAATAAGTATTTGACCCCCTCTCAATCAGAAAGATTTCTGGCTCCCAGGTGTCTTTTATACAGGTAACGAGCTGAGATTAGGAGCACACTCTTAAAGGGAGTGCTCCTAATCTCAGTTTGTTATCTGTATAAAAGACACCTGTCCACAGAAGCAATCAATCAGATTCCAAACTCTCCACCATGGCCAAGACCAAAGAGCTCTCCAAGGATGTCAGGGACAAGATTGTAGACCTACACAAGGCTGGAATGGGCTACAAGACCATCGCCAAGCAGCTTGGTGAGAAGGTGACAACACTTGGTGCGATTATTCGCAAATGGAAGAAACACAAAATAACTGTCAATCTCCCTCGGCCTGGGGCTCAATGCAAGATCTCACCTCGTGGAGTTGCAATG
Source organism: Coregonus lavaretus (assembly GCF_964263955.1). NCBI lineage: Eukaryota > Metazoa > Chordata > Actinopteri > Salmoniformes > Salmonidae > Coregonus > Coregonus lavaretus. The sequence continues at coordinate 26,117,867 of NC_140009.1, forward strand.
ATCATGAGAATGGTGAGGAATCAGCCCAGAACTACACGGGAGGATCTTGTCAATGATCTCAAGGCAGCTGGGAGCATAGTCATCAAGAAAACAATTGGTAACACACTACGCCGTGAAGGACTGAAATCCTGTAGCGCCCGCAAGGTCCCCCTGCTCAAGAAAGCACATATACAGGCCCGTCTGAAGTTTGCCTATGAACATCTGAATGATTCAGAGGAGAACTGGGTGCAAGTGTTGTGGTCAGATGAGACCAAAACTGAGCTCTTTGGCATTAACTCAACTCGCCGTGTTTGGAGGAGGAGGAATGCTGCCTATGACCCAAAGAACACCATCCCCACTGTCAAACATGGAGGTGGAAACATTATATATCAAAGGGATGATGGACGGGGCCATGTACCGTCAAATCTTGGGTGAGAACATCCTTCCCTCAGCCAGGACATTGAAAATGGGTTGTGGATGGGTATTCCAGCATGACAATGACCCAAAACACACGGCCAAGGCAACAAAGGAGTGGCTCATGAAGAAGCACATTAAGGTCCTGGAGTGGCCTAGCCAGTCTCCAGACCTTAATCCCATAGAAAATCTGTGGAGGGAGCTGAAGGTTCGAGTTGCTAAACGTCAGCCTCAAAACCTTAATGACTTGGAGAAGATCTGAAAAGAGGAGTGGAACAAAATCCCTCCTGAGATGTGTGCAAACCTGGTGGCCAACTACAAGAAACGTCTGACCTCTGTGATTGCCAACAAGGGTTTTGCCACCAAGTACTAAGTCATGTTTTGCAGAGAGGTCAAATACTTATTTCCCTCATTAAAATGCAAATCAATTTATAACATTTTTGACATGCGTTTTTCTAGATTTTTTTGTTGTTATTCTGTCTCTCACTGTTTAAATAAACCTACCATTAAAACTATAGACTGATCATGTCTTTGTCAGTGGGCAAACGTACAAAATCAGCAGGGGATCAAATACTATTTTCCCTCACTGTATATGTTCACCACAGAGAGTACATTTATCTGATGACAATCTTCCAATCTTCAACATATTATCTTCTCTCTTTTTTGTGGATACAGTTTTTTTTTATTGATGTTGTTGTTTTCTACTACCATACTGAATCAGCCGTACTGTCTAACAATGCAACCAGATGACCTATATGATCTGACACATTTAATTCCATTGAGAATATAATATAATTTATATGGGAAAAGCACTCTCAGGCACACTCTTAGGCATTGTATTGATGTTCTCAAGATGTCTCTCTGTGATCCTTGCATGTAGCCATGTTTTCAGATCACAGCTGTCTTTACACTGAGTCGACTCCAACCCCTCTACCACAGCCCGGGACCCGAGGGCAAGACATCTGTAGTACAGTCACTCATTGGGAGGCCTCCTCCATTAGTCACATGTCATAAACAAACAAATAAACACACCAATAAAAACACAAACAGGAGTTGATGAATAATGCAAAGAGCACTTGACAACAGAGCAGTTTGCATGTGTCCACTCCATGTGTGTTATTGCATCTGATGGTGGGTGTTTGATATTGCTGGAAGATCTACTAGGATACATAAGTGCACTCGTACGTGTCTAAGTAAAGTTGTTTTTGTTCTAGTCTTGTATAAACAATGTATAACTAGTACTAGACTGTATTTTCACAAAGCCAAAGGTCTTTGCTGTCGGGGGGAACCATATCTTGAGTAGGTTACCCTCTTCTTACCCTCTTAAACTGGATAATTTCTATCTTACCTTACCACAATGTTTCTCTTTTTCTTCTCCATCTCCCCCCTCTCCTTCACAGATGTACATCCAGACCACGACTCTGACCATCTCTGTGAGCCTGAGTGCCTCTGTGTCTCTGGGGATGCTCTACATGCCCAAGGTCTATGTGGTCCTTTTCCACCCGGAGCAGAACGTGCCCAAGCGCAAGCGAAGCCTCAAGGCTGTGGTCACCGCAGCCACCATGTCCAACAAGTTCCCCACTAAGGGTGGCTTCCGGCCCAACGGAGAGGCCAAATCTGAGCTGTGTGAAAGCCTGGAGACACAAGGTTAGCACCAAGGGCCTCGGGTTAGGGATGGAGCGAGACGGGAATAGAGATCAGGGAGGAGAGAGGAAATAAGGATACGTTTTTATAACACTCTGTCCTTGAGTTTATGCCTTAATGTCATTGAGTAATTTCGAGGGGAAAGTATCGGGCTATAAAATTGAAAAACAATCCTCACCTTTATGTAAACTTAATTGATGCCATTGTTATTTTACACCTCAACAGCTTTGGGAAATTAGCTGGTGTTATTTTCAGGATGCAGGGAATTGGAAGGGCATTTTTTTTGTGCCAATCCGTGTGGCATTAAGCATTGGCTGATGCTCTAAAACTTGGCAATGTCTGCAAGCAGGAAATAAAGAACAGAACAGGGTAATGTGGATCGATAGGAAAGGCTTCACATTCAGGCATCATACTGTAGAGCTGGCCAGGTGTATTAACTCTCCAGCCTCCAGCCATTTCATTGGTGCAATAGAAGGCAGGATTATTACTCCAGCACTTCAGTCTATCCTACAGTAACACAGCTGCCGTGGGCGGAATTAGCAAATGCCATAATTGTAAAAACATGTATTCCAAATCATGGGGAAATAATTTGATTTATGGATAGTCACACTCATTCATCCAAACAGAATGATGTTTCCCTGTATCTAATGTATCATCAGTAAATATTCCCATCACCTTTGGAGAACCAAAGCCAATGTTGAGAACATGTTTGGAATTCTCTATCATAGTGCTATTTGAAATATCCAGTTGCACTTTCTCTGAATGTGTAGGAAACAGGAGATGTGGCCATGTGTCATTTTTCAGAGTGTCTATGTAAACTCTCAATATGGGGATTGTCACAGAGAATGCTACAAGGAGATGACAAGAGGTAGAAAATGGCATGCCATTGGGAAATGGAAAAAATTATTATAGCCCCCATGAGAGATGCTTCCCCAACTTCACAGTTTGACACCTATACTATGACCCCTCTGGCCCAAGCCAGGGGACTAACAGCTGCTCTTTGTGCTTGTGTGTCAGACTGTGACGAGGGAGGGGAGCCCTGTGAGAGACTTTAGACACACAGGTAACGGATGGAGAGCCTCTATCAGCTTGCCTCTATCACTCTGTATGACTGACCACTTTTTACCCCATTTACTTTGTGCTAATGTTCAGTTGGATCCCATGCCTGCCTAAGCTATGTTTGCACAAAAACTCACCCACAGCTATAGCACCTTGGATTGTGTCAGACAGTTCTCACGCTCACATACACACCCTTGACACACAGACGCTGATGTCGGTAGACAATGTTGGCGTGTTCTGCAAATGGCCTGAGAGCGTGGTAACAGCCTGATGGCAGCCGATGTGGGGAGATGACACCATTCTGGGCTGAATGCGGGGGACAAGTGAAAGCCGCACGTCCCCTGTAATTTGTTTCCCATGTTGACAAACGAAGGATTTTTCTGTAATTGCTGTAAAACAACAATAAGAGGGGGTAGAAGGGCAAAGACAGATGGATCTGCCAGCTCCAATTCTTTCTGGACCATCTATTTTTTATCTTAGCCTCGGAGCGAATAAATATTTAAATAAGGTTCATTTATCAGTGCTGCTCTGGGAGAGGTTCTGGGTGGAATGTAGAGTGTTCCCCCCACACCCTCCCTCTCCCCCCACTACACATCCCTTCCCTCCAGTGCTGTTGCCCTCCAACCACCCAAGCTGTCAGCAGTCGCCTCTCAGATTTATCCGCTCTGACTCACCCAATCAGCGAATGCTGTTGTGGACAAGATTGGCAGATTTGTGTGGTGATTACACTGCAGGATGAGCAAGCTGATGACGCCGATATTTAGAGAGGACACACACCATACGCACACACATAAATGTGTGTGTGTATGGCAGGTAGAGACATATGGTAATGTTGGGTTACAGCATGTTAGGACACTGCCAGCACTGGTCTCTCGGTCCACTGATATGCCCTAAGGCCGTCTCCCCTGGGTTGTCTGCCCATGGCTGTGACACCAAAGCCAATCCAAAAGCTGATAAACCACATTCAAATGTATATTTGCTCAGGAATGACAACTAATATCGGTAAATTCAGGCCACAACATTTTGTCAACTTTATACAGTATCTCTCACATCTGGTAATTGAGTTATACAATGTTCACCATGTACTACAAAGTCACATATTGTATTCTATTGCTCAATGTTATCTAATGTTATCACAATTCTAAAAGACATGTTCTATGCTCTTCTTCAATGGCATTATATCTATGGACATGGTGCCACTGCTGCATGCTTTGCTTGGTGCACAGAGAGAGATCTAAGATCTGCATGTAGTTACGGAGCCTTGCATTTGAATGAGTACTATTGCATCACATACTACCGTATACTGTTTGTTAAACTAAATAACAGCTGCAAAGAATACTTTACCATGAAATAGTCTTCACTTCTAGATCAAGTTGCAATTACTGGTTAAAAAAGTAATTTTAAAGTCACTTCCAGTACTGTATATATCCATGTGGTGACATGTTACAACAGCATCCTGATAAGGAATCCAATATTAGTTTTGATATTCAGTTACTAGCTGCAGCCACATCTGTACCCTGCTCTGCCTGACTTTGCATCAGATCCAGGAAATCTGCATTTATATGCAATTTACAGTTGGCAACACATTTCCCAGGAAGTATTTTAATACTAACCACAAAACATGTTACTCACTGCTTGCTATTCATATGAATTACCCTCTTACACTATTGGTTCCACCTGTACTCTATGGTGACACTTGGGTCTGATAAAGTCATGCATAAATAGAACCTGTGCAAGCAATCACCTTAATGGACTGGAAGATGAGCCCTTGACAGATGGTTAAATTAGCCTTTAATGAATTATCCACATCTTTTCCTTTTTCTCTTTTCTCTCTCGCTTCCTCTCTCATGACTCTATTCACAGCATTGGCCTCCAAGCAGACATACATCAGCTACAGTAACCATGCCATCTAAGAAACAGACAGTGGAGACCCGGCTCGGAAGCCTAGCAAGGACCTGCGTGTGGAATGAACGAACACCAAAACCGGAGCACCAAGTTGCAAGAGCAGTGGAAAATGTGGAGAAATTAGAATAATCACTCAACATACTGAACAGATGTCATTATTTTCATGAAGACCAGTCAATGCAAGGCTATTGAATGCCAAACAAAAGCAGTGGGAAGGTTCCTTGGGGGGTGGGGAGGTGGGGGTTTCAGGCAGATATTACAGTGATGTCTCCCCTCCCCATCCCCCTTGTAACATGTCAGAGACATCAGGCAGTCACATTTCCAAATTAAGTCAGTGTTTTCCTTCTGGAGTTTATAGAACAGCTTTTCTCTTCTGGTGTTTTGTCTGAAGCTGACTAACACCCTGACTAACACCCTGGCCAACACCCTGGCTAGCTCCCTGACTATAACCTGTAACATTTACATTATGTTGTCATCATTTTAATGAAGATCATAGTTGTGAAACAGAGAAAACAAATATGCAACTTTCAAACATCTGAATATTCAGTGTTACAGCATGGGTCCAATAAATGTTTCCATCATGGACAGTACATCAAATATAGCAGTGGGTTTTCCCAGATGATGGCTATACCATATCTTATACCATCTTTACGGTCCTTGTGTACAGTCCTAGAGCATGCCTGTGGGAGCATAATGTGTACTGTGCTGTGTTGTCAAAATCTATGGAATGCAACATGTGTGAGGATTGCGGTTCAATAGTCACAGTGGCGTTATCATTGTGGACTATTACACACGTGATACCTTTTGCAGATGAACACAGATAAAATACAAGAAACAGCCATAAGAATTAGCTAACAAGTAAAAGCCTTGTATGTACTCCACTTCCTATTTTTCTGTGAAATACAGCCTCAAGACTGTCCCGTGTAGCTCAGTTGGTAGAGCATGGCGTTTGCAACGCCAGGGTTGTGGGTTCATTTCCCACGGGGGACCAGTATGAAAAAAAAAAAAATGCACTCACTAACTGTAAGTTGCTCTGGATAAGAGCGTTTGCTAAATGACTAAAATGTAAAATGTAAGACTACAGCCCATAGACAGCTGAAGTGCAATGCCTCACTGCATCCAAGCTGGCATTCTTACATGTGAGAATATCATTTCATGGTCTTGTTCCATTAGAAATTCCGAAGTTCCATCTCATCATGTGACGAATTTGGAATCTGTACCAGAAATGTCTAACATAACATATAGCCATTTGATGACACATTATGTAATGGTACAAAACACACTCGTTGGAGTATCAGCAGTGTACTCCATCCAGTGTTCACCATCCTTAGTTACGTTATTGACTCTTTTGCAAGGCGCCTGTGATTTCAGTAAAAGCGCTTGTTCCTTTCATGTTATTCAGAGAGAGGAAGTCGCTCCAAATCCACATGTGTGAAATAGCTTTAAGAGTAAGCCTATCCCTGCTAGCACAATAGATGAAACCACTGCATAAAAATAACAACAAACAGAGCTCTCATCTCCTTCTGTATTGTGTCCTGGATCCAATGTTGTTAGTCATACTGTATTGTTAGTCTAATTTCATCATTCCATTTCTGGAAAAGTCCTCAACATTAATGTTATCGTATCAAAGCCAGTCACTTAATATAGTAAGAAATAGATTGTCAAGATGCTGTATCACAGCCAGTCATATCATAACGTGAATAGAAATGATCCTATAAGCTCCAGAACGAAAACTACTGTAAAAAAAAGTTTATAAATAAGATTGGAGAGAGGACAACCCTGTCTGTTTAATTTATGATTCTCAGCTCTCTGCTTCAACAATGATCCCAGATGTTGCAGCAAAATGAAATGTTTGTATTTTTCATTGTTTAAAGATAAAGTATTGTGGGATTGTTTGTGTTTGTGAATATGATGATTTACTGCTTTTTGCCTCCAATTCATCTAATTTGTTCCAACACTTTGTCAGTGTTGCAAAATAGAGTGTGTAAGTGCTGACCGAACTAAATGGCAAGTTAATGTACGTTATTAAAAATGGATTGATCATGTCTGCTTTATGTACTGACCTATTAAAAAAGAAAAGAAAAAAGAAAACAGAAAAAATACAGTGCCTGGATATTTATGAATTATCTATAGAAAACATGAAAATGTGTAGAGCATGTTAATTTTTATACAAGATATTTCTAATAAAATACTGTTTTGCAAAAAACAACTGTTGCTTTTTTTATTGTTAAGGTCAAAATATGACATGTTATCGATTACATTATCTCTGGGGAAATCATAGTGCTGTTGTAGCCCAAGAGATAGAGCGAGATATAAAGCCCAAGAGATGCGGGGAGAGCTTTTTACTTGAGCCAGTTGGAACAAATCATCATTAATATTATCTATCTGCAGGACATACTGTAGTGGAGACAATACACAGGCAGGGGGACCAACAAACTTGCACCAGAACCACCCCTGCAGTGTTCAGGAATGCTAACCTCCTGCTGCAGCCCAACACAGCCAGACGTTAAAACCCCAGCCTTCATGCCTTGTTTTCGGTTTAAAGGGATGTCACTTTTATTATAGACAATGTGGTCAAATGTGATATACTGTAGATCACTGCAAATTGATTCAAATTCCAAAAGTGTTCTTTGAGTGGAGAGAAGGATCTCTACTTTCCCATAACCCCCACTACCCCACACAAAAATAAATGATTACAGAAAAACAAGTCTAAGTGGAAAACTCATTATCACACAGATTCTGAAATGAAAGATTTTGCGAGCGGGATGGTGATTAATCACGTTAGTAATAATGACAGGAGAAAAAGATTGCACCAGCTCTGTTACTTCATACCATTGTTCTCATTGCATAATTATTCTTGATAATTGCTTGTGAGACCAAGATAAATTAGCACAGAGTGCAAGATAGTTCACCTACCCAGTCTTGTTCCAGTTGAACTGTATCTTGTTCCAATCCTAAATAGTAGTTTACATCTGCAGATCACAATAAGTAAGGAGATAGCTATTCTTTATTTTATTTTATAAAAGCTAAGGAAAATAATAGCCTAGACACATTGATAGTGCTCACTCTTCAGTGTCAAAGAACAGCTAAGGCAAGTGTTATTCTATTCTAACTGTGAGTGATGACATACCACATACTGTATATGTCAGTAAGAAACACGTTGTAGTTTTCATCTGTTATTTTGTTTCATCATGTGTCTAAACATGAGGCTCAGACGTAAACCTATCTAACATCGACACAAAACTAATTTGAAGCTATATTGTAAACATTTTCAGATGACATATAGAAAATAAAATTAAAAGTAATCCATCTCTTATATCTGGTCTATCCTTGTTGGTATTAAAGGAACATATAGAGAATTCTAACTACTGCATGTGTAAGATGCCACCTTGGGGAAAAGTCCTTGTTGGTAGATTTCCACATTCAAATCAGACAGCATATCCCATCCAGGCATCTGCATGGCCTAGGGCCAAATCTGAGCCTTTGCAACATACTGATACTGGCAACGCTCATAATATTGCAACTCGTCATTCACACTGTTCAATCATAAAAGCCATGTGGTCTGCCAAGGGAAATGTTGTCAGGGGGATTGCTAGAAAGATGAATGGATGTTACCATCTGCCAGAGATAGAAAACTAAAAGTGGAAGGGATTGAGGTGGATTTACTGAAAGACTGTAGAGCTCCTGAAGGCCAAGCCAGTGCTGGGTCTTTGCTACATGGTGAATGCTAAGCATACTTAGCCGTGATCTTTTGACCACAGTACAACAACTACTGTATAGTACAACATGAATACAAATCAGACACCATCACGAATCATGAGTGACAACACAATGTTTCACACATACAGAGAACTGAAAGGTAAAGGATAAGAACAAAGGGTGTTGAATGAAACCCTTTATCTTTACACCAGATCAGCTACAGATCAATACTGTAGATTCCCCAGTCTAACAAGAAGTGGGAAGATGTAATTCCATCTATAAGAGCTGTCAGGGTTATGGAATGGCGCCGATGAAAGGCAGCTCTGGCAAAAACACCTGTCCATAGCAAATATGTTTCAGCCTCTAAATGTGTCTTCTGAGTGATCAATGAATAGACTGTATCATTGGTCTTCTGGTAGGTCTCTATTTCTGAGGGGGAAAAAACGGAAATATATGAAACATCAGAAGAATTGGAATTACTATGAAAATAGCTCAGTTGTTAATCACTAAATTCAAAATTCTCCAATAGAAAATGCCTGCATTCTCCACCATAAGTGGTGGTGCTGCAATAACTGCATATTCCAATAAGTTACACAAATAACACTTGAGCAGCTAACACATGGGGCTCCAGGAAAGACGGTGAGAAGCACAAAGGAAATAAACGTAACTTTTGCGTTGATTAAACATTTCACAAAAAGAGAATGTCTCCAATGAAACCTTGGCAGAAAATAGCTGTATTTTGTAGTTTATTTGAAAATACCAACTTTTCAAACGCTCGAGGTAGACAAATATGGCTTATATAGAGTTTCATTTAAAAGGCAACTATTTTCTTTGATATTTAAATACAGGTCTCAGAAAACCAAATAATATTTGAAGATATTTGAATATATGCAAGTTATTTGAAAACAAAAAATATGTATTTAATTGCTGCCAAATATTTGATGAAGAAGCAAAAACTACAATGAATGAATTTGTCTAAATATGTGATTAAAGCACATGGTTTGGAGGGCTCTCAGAATATAACCTATAGCCTAGAATTAAATACATGAGGGACATGGAATCACTTCAACATTAGAGTACAAACCTTTTGCAGCTTCAAAATGACTAACAAATATATTTTCATAATGAGTGAGACACAAGGTAATCTGGTAAGAGATGGTTGAGACAGCGACACTGAGGAGGGCATGTGTCTTGCATTTTCCTGCTCGACTTCGCTATTTTATGGCTATTTTTACATTAATTATTAGTTTTTTGCTCAGAATGTTTGTGCAATAACTTCCTATGGCCGATAAACACTTCTGGATCATGAATCAGAAGCTACACTTATCTCAGCCTCCCAGATATGGAATACTACATTTGTTCCCCGCACAGCAAGCTAACCTGTTGCTGCTGACCAAGATGACCGAAGGCAACACTGGCGACGAAGAAGAGGAAGGAAAGGGGGACTTCAAGCTAGGCTGAAAAGACAGGCACTGGTGGACATACCATTAGGCAGAAGAGACAATTGCCTCAGGCCTCACATCATCAAGGGCTGGGCATAACACATAAAATTAAAATATTAAAAAATATATATCCGCTTGAGGCCTCATTATGCTCTGCTCAGGGCATATTAAATAACTAATAAAATAATCACAATCAAAATCTCTGTTTAAGCTAGAGATATCTGTATATTGCTTGGGCTGTGTCTCAATCCACCGCATCGGCCGATGTAGGCCATCCGCATCTGGGGTGGAAGGTAGCCGAGCTACAGCAGTGTTTGTTAGACCAGGAGACATCCCGAAAATCGGTCTTCTCATGGTACCAGGCCCAAAAATGTATGGAAGTGAGTAAAAGGTATATACGGGTAATTCCATGATAATAATATATATTTGTGACTCGTTTCAGGAAACTAGGCGTATGTCGCGCGTCACTACTTCTGGAACATGTGAACTTTCATGTGCCTCAATAACAAACTTGTATGCCATCTGTAAATACGAATAAAATTGTTAAATTACGAGCCTAGTTGGTTTAGCCACAGAAAAGGACAGCAACCTTCCCGCTAGCCATGATTGACTGAGATAATGAGTGGGCTGGACATGCCGAGAGATGACTTCGGATTGGTCTGTCTAACGCAGCTTTTTAAAAAATATATATTGCGTAGTAGAACTGCATAAGTATTGCTTTCCACTTTCCGGAGGACTGAGTTTTGAAATTAGAATATGATAGCTATGGAGATGGAGAAAATACCTGTCTCCGGATTACATTTTCAAACTAAGGGCAACCATGGCATCTGTGACAGAGAGGGAGAAGTGTCCATCCATGTATACGGGTAAGATAGTCTAGCTAGTTACATTTTCAGATATTACACGTTTCTAATTTTGACAGAAAGTCGTTTTCATTTCAAGTTAAAGTGTACTGTTAGCTAGCTAGCTAACGTTAGCTGGCTGACTTGCTAGCTAACGTTACATGTATGATCTATGTAGTAATATTATTCGTATCTCAGAGCCATTTGCTTTGCTAGTTATAGCCTAATGTTAGCTAGCTAACATTGAACCTGGTTGGTTAGCTACCTGCAGATTCATGCAGGATAGTAACGTCATGAGTTGGGATTATGGTTCATTGTTTAGCTAGCAAGCTACATGTCTTAAAAAAAGACTCCACTATGCAAGTATCCATTTCAATAGAATGTTCATGATGTCACTGCAACAGCTGTTGATAGACGTAGCTGGTAAGTTCGCTCTGGCTATCTACTCCGATTTCAGAGCACTCTCATCTGAGTGTGCCAGAGTGCAGAATAACTGATGAATTGATGAATGCTCAACACCTGTTGAATATGGCCGGTGTCAGTAAACGTTGGTAAAAAAGCGCAATTAAATTGTTTCCAGCAGTACAGTTGCAGTCACCAACGCTCTGGATAACATAAAAACAGCCTAACCAGCTCTGCTAGGGCGAGTAAAATGGTCAGAGTGAGCTGTTCTCTCATTTGTGTCTGGAAGTAGCTAGCAATCTAGCCAACGTTAGCTAGTTAGCTTGGGTGCTTGACTGCTGTTGTTCGGTCTGCTAGCTAACGTTACGTGTATGAGCTGTGTAGTAATATAATTTGTATCTCAGAGCCATTTGCTTTGCTAGTTATAGCCTAATGTTAGCTAGCTAACATTGAACTGGTTGGTTAGTTAGCTGCAGATTCTTGCAGGGTAGTGACGTCATGAGTTGGGATTATGGTTCATTGTTTAGCTAGCTAGCTACATGTCTTAACAAAAGTCTCCACTATGCAAGTATCCATTTCAATAGAATGTTAATGATGTCACTGTGACAGCTGGTGATAGACATAGCTGGTAAATTTGCTCTGCCTATCTACTTCGATTTCAGAGCACTCTAGTCTGAGTGTGCCATAGCGCAGAATAACTGACGGATTTACGAACGCTCAACACCCGTTGAATATGGCCGGTGTCAGTAAACGTTGGTAAAAAAGCGTAAATGGTCAGAGTGAGCTGTTCTCTCATTTGTGTCTGGAAGTAGCTAGCAAGCTAGCCAACGTTAGCCAGTTAGCTTTGGTGCTTGACTGCTGTTGTTAGGACAGAACACTCGGATCAACCCTTAAAGAGATGGGTGGGGTTAAAGCTTAAGAGTGTGTGAACGATGCTGAATGGGTGTAGACAAAGAAGAGCTCTCAGTAGGTGTATCAAAACATTCAAAGGCCATTTTCTCAAAAGTGAGGTTACAAGTTTATCAACTTTCAAAGCAGAATTACTTTCCCATTGTTCCTCAACTGTTGTGTATGATATATAATTTTTTAGCTCTGAGTCTCTACTTTTATCCAATGTAAAAAATACAATTTCAAATTTTGCTAATAAGACCGAATCGAGCCGGTGGTCACATTTTTTCGGAGGTTTATTATATCTTTCAGATATAGGACAGACACTTAAAACATACTTCCTTTTGATACATTTTTTTGACTATCTGTTTTTCCATGTATGAATCTGTTAAGAAATGCATTTCTAATGGCTAATATCAGTATGGCCAAATTCAGTTGTAGGCCTGATAACCAACAACAAGTCAGGAAGGAGGTAAGTGAACTGGCATTGTGGTGCCAGGACAAAAACCTTTAACCCTCAACATCAGCAAAACAAAGGAGTAGATCGTTGACTTCAGGAAGCAGAGGAGGGAACATGCCCCGATCCACATCAACGGGACTGCAGTAGAGAGACTCAGGAGATTTAAGTTCCTCTGCGTCCACATCACAGAGGACTTCACATGGACCAACAACACCACCACACTTGTCAAGACGGCGCAACAGCGTCTCTACTTCCTAAGGCATCCTCTCCAAATACTAGCACTGCACCATCGAGCGCGTCCTGACCGGTTGCATCGTAGCCTGTTATGGGAATTGTCCGTCCACGACCCTCCAGCGGGTCTGAGGTCCAGTACATCACTGGAACCGTGCTCCCACCCACCCACAACATCTACTCAAAACAGTGCCTGAGGAAGGCCCGCAGCATCATCAAGGACCCCACACACCCCAGCCACAAGCTGTTCACTCCCAGATGGTATTGGAGCATGAGGTCGGATACCAACAGGCTTAGAGACAGTTTCTAAGCCATCAGACTGCTGAAAACTTGAACTGGACTGACCACCTGCACTGACTCTCCGCACCTCAGCACACATGCACTCACTCACGCACACACACACACACAAACATATATATACACACATACAGTGGGGGAAAAAAGTACTTAGTCAGCCACATATTGTGCAAGTTCTCCCACTTAAAAATATGAGAGAGGCCTGTAATTTGCATCATAGGTACACGTCAACTATGACAGACAAATTGAGGAAAAAAATCCAGAAAATCACATTGTAGGATTTTTAATGAATTTATTTGCAAATTATGGTGGAAAATAAGTATTTGGTCACCTACAAACAAGCAAGATTTCTGGCTCTCACAGACCTGTAACTTCTTCTTTAAGAGGCTCCTCTGTCCTCCACTCGTTACCTGTATTAATGGCACCTGTTTGAACTTGTTATCAGTATAAAAGACATCTGTCCACAACCTCAAACAGTCACACTCCAAACTCCACTATGGCCAAGACCAAAGAGCTGTCAAAGGACACCAGAAACAAAATTGTAGACCTGCACCAGGCTGGGAAGACTGAATCTGCAATAGGTAAGCAGCTTGGTTTGAAGAAATCAACTGTGGGAGCAATTATTAGGAAATGGAAGACATACAAGACCACTGATAATCTCCCTCGATCTGGGGCTCCACGCAAGATCTCACCCCGTGGGGTCAAAATGATCACAAGAACGGTGAGCAAAAATCCCAGAACCACACGGGGGGACCTAGTGAATGACCTGCAGAGAGCTGGGACCAAAGTAACAAAGCCTACCATCAGTAACACACTACGCCGCCAGGGACTCAAATCCTGCAGTGCCAGACGTGTCCCCCTGCTTAAGCCAGGCCCGTCTGCAGTTTGCTAGAGTGCATTTGGATGATCCAGAAGAGGATTGGGAGAATGTCATATGGTCAGATGAAACCAAAATAGAACTTTTTGGTAAAAACTCAACTCGTCGTGTTTAGAGGACAAAGAATGCTGAGTTGCATCCAAAGAACACCATACCTACTGTGAAGCATGGGGTTGGAAACATCATGCTTTGGGGCTGTTTTTCTGCAAAGGGACCAGGACGACTGATCCGTGTAAAGGAAAGAATGAATGGGGCCATGTATCGTGAGATTTTGAATGAAAACCTCCTTCCATCAGCAAGGGCATTGAAGATGAAACGTGGCTGGGTCTTTCAGCATGACAATGATCCCAAACACACCACCCGGGCAACGAAGGAGTGGCTTCGGAAGAAGCATTTCAAGGTCCTGGAGTGGCCTAGCCAGTCTCCAGATCTCAACCCCATAGAAAATCTTTGGAGGGAGTTGAAAGTCCGTGTTGCCCAGCATCAGCCCCAAAACATCACTGCTCTAGAGGAGATCTGCATGGAGGAATGGGCCAAAATACCAGCAACAGTGTGTGAAAACCTTGTGAAGACTTACAGAAAACGTTTGACCTGTGTCATTGCCAACAAAGGGTATATAACAAAGTATTGAGAAACTTTTGTTATTGACCAAATACTTATTTTCCACCATAATTTGCAAATAAATTCATTAAAAATCCTACAATGTGATTTTCTGGAGAAAAAAAATCTCATTTTGTCTGTCATAGTTGACGTGTACCTATGATGAAAATTACAGGCCTCTCTCATCTTTTTAAGTGGGAGAACTTGCACAATTGGTGGCTGACTAAATACTTTTTTTCCCCACTGTACACACACACATTACAACATTACAACTGCAACTGCTGCTACCAGACTCTTATTATTATTGCTAAATACTGCACCATTTAAACATTTGGCCCCCAGTCCCCCCTTCCCCAAAACACATGTAAATATTTGACTATAAATTGTGCTTTCTTCTATTGTACTTATGCTATAATGTTTATTTTATTCTACTGAGCTTTTTATGTTTGCTTTCTGATCTTTTATTATTTCTTATTGTTGTTGCATTGTCAAGAAGGAACCTGCAAGTGAGCATTTTGTTGGACTGTGTATACCATGTGTATCCTGTACATACAACTAATAAAACTTGAAACTTGAAACTAACACTTGACATTATGTTCTTATACATGTGTGGTAACTTTGTGATTATTACAATAGCAACATTGTTGTTACAAAGGACTTTGGAAATTGCTTTATAATAGCATAATAATGGAGTTATTACATAAGTGGAATAAGGAACAGTCCCTATTCATCTTACACTGAACTAAAATATAAACGCAATAGGTAAAGTGCTGGTCCCATGTTTCTGAAATAAAAGATCCCAGAAATGTAGCATACGCACGAAAAGCGTATATTTCTGTGCACAAATGTGCTGGGGACAATAACAGGCCACTCTAAAATGTGCAGTTTTGTCACACAACACATTGCCAAAGATGTCTCAAGTTTTAAGGGAGCGTGTAATTGATCTGCTGACTGCAGCAATATCCACCAGAGCTGTTGCCAGAGAATTTCATATTAATTTATTTACCGTAAGCCGCCTACAACGTCGTTTTAGAGAATTTGGCAATACATCCAACTGGCCTCAAAACCGCAGAACACGTCTAACCACGCCAGCCCAGGACCTCCACATCTGGCTTCTTCACCTGCAGGATCGTCTGAGACCAGCCACCCGGACAGTTGATGAAACTGTGGATTTGCACAACTGAAGAAGTTCTGCACAATCTGTCAGAAACCGTTTTAGGGAAGCTCATCTGCTCACCTTCAATGGCCACTGGCCGGCTGGAGAAGCAATTTGAATGCACAGAGATACCATGACGAGATCCTGAGGCCCATTGTCGTGCAATTTATCCGCCACCATCACCTCATGTTTCAGAATGATAATGCACGGCCCCATATCGTAAGAATCTGTACACAATTCCTGGAAGCTGAAAATGTCCCAGTTCTTCCATGGCCTGCATACTCACCAGACATGTCACCCATTGAGAATGTTTGGGATGCTCTGGATCGACGTGTATGACAGTGTGTTCCTGTTCCCGCCAATATCCAGCAACTTCGCACAGCCATTGAAGAGGAGTGGCACAACATTCCACAGGCCACAATCAACAGCCTGATCAACTCTATGTGAAGGAAATGTGTCTCGCTGCATGAGGCAAATGGTGGTCACACCAGATACTGACTGGTTTTCTGATCCACGCCCCTACCTTTTCTTTAACCTCTACGGGATCGGTGTCCCGTATACGGGACGGTTGAGCTAACGTGCGCTAATGTGATTAGCATGACTGTTGTAAGTAATAGCAAACTTTCCAGTACGTAGACATGTCTTATATGGGCAGAAAGCTTAAATTCTTGTTAATCTAACTGCACCTTCCAATTTACAGTAACTATTACAGTGAAAGAATACCATGCTATTGTTTGAGAACAAAATAATTATCACGGCAACTGGTTTGATACAGGTTAATAATGTACTTACATTCAGTAATCTTGCTCTGATTTGTCATCCTAAGGGTCCCAGAGATGAAATGTAGCATAGTTTTCTTTGATAAAATCTATTTTTATATTCAAATGTAGGAACTGGGTTCTACAGTTTGAACCACTGCTGTCTCTGACTCCACACCCACCGCGCCCGGCCATCTAGATGTGTGAAAGTTAGTGTATAAGCTAATGATCCAGCATATATGACATTCCTGGGTGTGTGTAAACTTACATTTTGTATTACCATATCATTTTTGTATGTTCTCTATAGTTAAGTACTTGAGAATGTATCAATTGACCAATTCGGCACATTTGGGCAGACTTGATACAAAATAATCCAGTATTGCAATGCTTCACTGGATCAATCTGAAACTTTGCACACACACTGCTGCCATCTAGTGGCCAAAATCTGAATTGCGCCTAAACTGCAATATTATATTGTGTCCTTTCTCTTGCATTTAAAAGATAATGGAACAAAACAATTGAAAACGCATGTTTTTTTGTTTTTATTATCTTTTACCAGATCTAATGTGTTATATTCTCCTACATTATTTTCACATTTCCACAAACTTCAAAGTGTTTCCTTTCAAATGGTATCAAGAATATGCGTATCCTTGCTTCAGGTCCTGAGCTACAGGCAATTAGATTTGGGTATGTCATTTTAGGCGAAAATTGAAAAAAAAGGGTCCGATCCATAAGAGGTTAAGGTATCTGTGACCAACAGATGCATGTCTGTATTCCCATTCATGTGAAATCTATAGATTAGGGCCCTAATTTCTTTATTTCAATTGACTGATTTCCTTTTATGAACCGTAACTCAGTAAAATCTTTTAAATTGTTGCATGTTGCGTTTACATTTTTGTTCAATGTATGTACAGTACTTGAAAAAAACTCTCAGCTCATTGCTATGCCATTAAAATGCAATTACAAAGTATTATGTAACAACATGCTAATAAAATGTTGCCTCAAAAAAAATTACAGTTTTATTACACAGGCACAAGAACAGTTTAATGTTAAGTGTTTCTAAGAATGCTAACAATAACAACATGTGGCTATTAAGTGTCTAAAGGAAACGAAATATCCCAAAACTTCCAATCAACTACTGGCAAGGTAGGTGGAAAATCATGCTAGTTTGTATTCTGAGTAAACTATCCTTTTAAAGATGGTATAGTGTGTGTTTGAAACAAGAACACTTACCCTCAGATGGACAAAGAGGTTTGAAGTTGTTTTTGCTAAGCATCCAACTTGCTGTTTGCAATGTTTGACAAACATTGGCAATAGAATGGCCTTACTGAAGAGCTCAGTGACTTTCAACGTGGCACCGTCCTAAGATGCCACCTTTCCAACAAGTCACTTCATCAAATGTATGCCCTGTTAGAGCTGCCCCAGTCAACTGTAAGTGCTGTTATTGTGAAGTGGAAATGTCTAAGAGCAAGAACGGCTCAGCCGCGAAGTGGTAGGCCACTCAAGCTCACAGAACGGGACCGGCAAGTGCTGAAGCGTGTAGCACGAAAAAATCGTCTATCCTCGGTTGCAACACTCACTACCGAGTTCCAAACTGTCTCTGGAAGCAACGTCAGCACAAAAACTGTTCATCGGGAGCTTCATGAAATGGGTTTCCATTACCGAGCAGCCACACAAAAGCCTGAGGTCACCACGCGCAATGCCAAGCGTTGGCTGAAGTGGTGTAAAGCTCGCCGCCATTGGACTCTGGAGCAGTGGAAACGCGTTCTCTGGAGTGATTAATCACGCTTCACCATCTGGCAGTCCGAAGGACGAATCTGGTTTTGGCGGATGCCAGGTGAACGCTACCTGCCTGAATGCATAGTGCCAACTGTAACGTTTGGTGGAGGAGGAATAATGGTCTGGGGCTGTTTTCATGGTTCGGGCTAGACCCCTTAATTCCAGTGAAGGGAAATCTTAACTCTACAGCATACAATGACATTCTAGACGATTCTGTAATTCCAACTTTGTGGCAACAGTTTGGGGAAGGCCCTTTCCTGGTTTGTTGAGATCGGTGTGGAAGAACTTGATTGGCCTGCACAGAGCCCTGACCTCAACCCCATCAAACACCTTTGTGATGAATTGGAATGCCGACTGCGAGCCAGGCCTAATCGCCCAACATCACTAATGCTCTTGTGGCTGAATAGAAGCAAGTCCCCGCAGCAATGTTCCAACATCTAGTGGAAAGCCTTCCCAGAAGAGTGGCTGTTATAGCAGCAAAGGGGGGACCAACTCCATATTAATGCCCATGATTTTGGAATGAGATGTTCGACGAGCACGTGTCCACATACTTTAAGTAATGTGGTGTATCTTCAACATGCAGTTCCAGATACAGCCCTGCCATAAGTTGAAGGCAGCCAATCCAATTGTTTCAGAAAAGTAGTCATTTCCTGAGAAAGTAATTACTTTCTGAAATCTGTATTCAAATAGTTTTGAAAAGGTACTCACTTTCTGAGATCTGTATTCAAATAGTTTTAAAAAGTAGTACTTTTTTGGAATAAAAGAATATACTATTCAAATAGTTGTAGTCACCTCAAAGTTAAAAATAGTTATTAGTTAAAAATAGTTATTTCCACAAAAGCATAGTGAAAACTGTAGTTATCCCAGGTCTGCTCCAATGCACCTACAGTTGGCTACTCATCACAATTCAGATATTTTGATTACATCAGCTTCCTGCAGGCTTTTAGTTTACTTCTCTAGGACTTATATCTGGTCAACAAAACCTCACATATTCTGCCTTTCCTATAGTGATATGGGGAAATACATTTAATATCTATAATTACTCTTCTTAAATGGAGACACTAGAGCACCTGATAAATTGTATAGCTTGGCTGAATGCATGTGTAATTCTACATTGCACTGCAGTGTAAGTTATGGGCAGCTTGCCCTGGAGGTCTTGTTCATGTTATGGCCAACACACCCATTTCAATAACCCAGTAATTATTTTATAAACACTTTATAATGAATTACAGTGATGGCCATTTTGTTTTCTGGAACTTAAAAGGAGTGTGCTGAACTGATAGGATCAGGTTATTTTCTAATCTCTACAGTTTTGTGTGTTTCCTGTCCATTTAATCCTTATCTCTGTCCAGGTACAGTGAGGGAAAAAAGTATTTGATCCCCTGCTGATTTTGTACATTTGCCCACTGACAAAGACATGATCAGTCTATAATTTTAATGGTAGGTTTATTTGAACAGTGAGAGACAGAATAACAACAAAACAATCCAGAAAAACGCATGTCAGAAATGTTATAAATTGACCCCTCTGCAAAACATTTGGCAACTCAAACCTTCAGCTCCCTCCACATATTTTCTATGGGATTAAGGTCTGGAGACTGGCTAGGCCACTCCAGGACCTTAATGTGCTTCTTCTCGAGCCACTCCTTTCTTGCCTTGGCCGTGTATTTTGGGTCATTATCATGCTGGAATACCCATCCACGACCCATTTTCAATGCCCTGGCTGAGGGAAGCAGGTTCTCACCCAATATTTGACGGTACATGGCCCCGTCCATCGTCCCTTTGATGCGGTGAAGTTGTCCTGTCCCTTTAGCAGAAAAACACCCCCAAAGCATAATGTTTCCACCTCCATGTTTGACGGTGGGGATAGTGTTCTTGGGGTCATAGGCAGCATTCCTCCTCCTCCAAACACGGCGAGTTGAGTTGATGCCAAAGAGCTCCATTTTGGTCTCATCTGACCACAACACTTTCACCCAGTTCTCCTCTGAATCATTCAGATGTTCATTGGCAAACTTCAGACGGGCCTGTATATGTGCTTTCTTGAGCAGGGGGACCTTGCGGGCGCTACAGGATTTCAGTCCTTCACGGCGTAGTGTGTTACCAATTGTTTTCTTGGTGACTATGGTCCCAGCTGCCTTGAGATCATTGACAAGATCCTCCCGTGTAGTTCTGGGCTGATTCCTCACCGTTCTCATGATCATTGCAACTCCACGAGGTGAGATCTTGCATAGAGCCCCAGGCCGAGGGAGATTGACAGTTATTTTGTGTTTCTTCCATTTGCGAATAATCACACCAACTGTTGTCACCTTCTAACCAAGGTGCTTGGCGATGGTCTTGTAGCCCATTCCAGCCTTGTGTAGGTCTACAATCTTGTCACTGACATCCTTGGAGAGCTCTTTGGTATTGGCCATGGTGGAGAGTTTGGAATCTGATTGATTGATTGCTTCTGTGGACAGGTGTCTTTTATACAGGTAACAAGCTGATATTGGAGCACTCCCTTTAAGAGTGTGCTCCTAATCTCAGCTCGTTACCTGTATAAAAGACACCTGGGAGTGTCACACCCTGGCTCTGGGGACTCTTATATGTTGAGCCAGGGTGTGTAGGGTCTATGTTTTGTGTTCTATGTTCTGTTTCTAGTTCATGTGTTTTCTAGGTTGGCCGGGGTGGTTCTCAATCAGAGGCAACGAGAATCAGCTGTTGCTTGTTGTCTCTGATTGGGAACCATACTTAGGCAGCCTGTTGTGCACTTGTGTTTTGTGGGATCTTGTTCCGTGTTGGTTTGTGTTATGACCGAGGACTTCACGTTTCGTTTTGTTGTTTTGTATTTTGTATCGTGTTGCTAGTACACCTCTGTAGCTCAGCTGGTAGAGCATGGCGCTTGTAACGCCAAGGTAGTGGGTTCGATCCCCGGGACCACCCATACACAAAAATGTATGCAAGCATGACTGTAAGTCGCTTTGGATAAAAGCATCTGCTAAATGGCATATTATTATTTATAAAAGATGTACGCATATCACGCTGCGCCTTGGTCCACTCATTATGACGATCGTGACAGAAGATCCCACCAATTCAGGACCAAGCAGCGTGCCCAGGAGCAAACGCCGGAGGTAACGTTAGTGGATGTCCTCCTCGGTTGGGGGCAGATCACGGAGGAGGAGGCCGTCCGTTACCGGAGGGCGATGAAGGGGGAGACCCAGGCAGGAGAGGAGAAGCGGCGCCAACCCGGCCGTTGTCGGACAGGCGAGAGGCACCCCCAAGAAATTTTGGAATGGACGACGGGGCTGCTGGAGGCAGATAAAGGGCGAGTTTGTGGACGAGGAGAGAAGGCCACCAGGTTACGGGGGCCATTGGTCATTAGAGGGAAGGAAAGTGTAGAGGCACAGCGAGAGGTACTGAGGTGTGTTACCAGTCGGGTCCGGCCCGTTCCTGATCCCCGCACAAGGCCAGTGGTGTGTGTTCCCAGTGCGGTCAGGCCTGTTCCTGTCCCTCGCACCAAGCCTGTGATGCGCGTCGCCGGCCCGGCCTGTTCCTGCCCCTCGCACCAAGCCTGTGGTGCGCGTCGCCAGCCCGGCCCGGCCTGTTCCTGCCCCTCGCACCAAGCCAATGGTGCGCGTCGCCAGCCCGGCCCGGCCTGTTCCTGCCCCTCGCACCAAGCCAATGGTGCGCGTCGCCAGCCCGGTCCGGCCTGTTCCTGCTCCCCGCACCAAGCCTATAGTGCGCGTCGTCAGCCCGGCCCGGCCTGTTCCTGCTCCCCGCACCAAGCTAGTGGTGCACTTCGTCAGCCCGGCCCGGCCTGGTCCTGCCCCTCGCACCAAGCCAATGGTGCGCGTCGCCAGCCCGGCCCGGCCTGTTCCTGCCCCTCGCACCAAGCCAATGGTGCGCGTCGCCAGCCCGGCCCGGCCCGTTCCTGCTCCCCGCACCAAGCCAATGGTGCGCGTCGCCAGCCCGGCCCGGCCTGTTCCTGCTCCCCGCACCAAGCCTATGGTGCGCGTCGTCAGCCCGGCCCGGCCTGTACCTGCTCCCCGCACCAAGCCAGTGGTGCGCTTCGTCAGCCCGGTCCGGCCCGTTCCTGCTCCCCGCACCAAGCCAATGGTGCGCGTCGTCAGCCCGGCCCGGCCTGTTCCTGCTCCCCGCACCAAGCAAGTGGTGCGTTTCGTCAGCCCGGTCCGGCCCATTCCTGCTCCCTGCACCAAGCCAATGGTGCACGTCGTCAGCCCGGCCCGGCCTGTTCCTGCTCCCCGCACCAAGACAGTGGTGCGCTTCGTCAGCCCGGTCCGGCCCATTCCTGCTCCCCGCACCAAGGCTGTGGTGCGCGTCGTCAGTCCGGCACAGCCCGTGCCTGTTTCACCGGTGCCTGGTCAGGTACCGGTCAGCTGCTCTACACCGGAGCCTAAGCAATCCGCTCCACCGATGTCCAGTCCAGTTCCAGCCAGTGGGACCAGACCAGGGGCGCTACGGGGGGGTTGTTAGAGGGTGGTGGTCACGCCCGGAGCCGGATCCGCCTCCGAGGCGGAATGCCCACCCGGCCCCTCCCCTGTTGGGTTTATGTTGGCGCGGTCGCAGTCCGCGCCTTTGGGGGGGGGGGGTACTGTCACGCCCTGGCTCTGGGGACTCTTATATGTTGAGCCAGGGTGTGTAGGGTCTATGTTTTGTGTTCTATGTTCTGTTTCTAGTTCATGTGTTTTCTAGGTTGGCCGGGGTGGTTCTCAATCAGAGGCAACGAGAATCAGCTGTTGCTTGTTGTCTCTGATTGGGAACCATACTTAGGCAGCCTGTTGTGCACTTGTGTTTTGTGGGATCTTGTTCCGTGTTGGTTTGTGTTATGACCGAGGACTTCACGTTTCGTTTTGTTGTTTTGTATTTTGTATCGTGTTGCTAGTACACTATTAAAAGATGTACGCATATCATGCTGCGCCTTGGTCCACTCATTATGACGATCGTGACAGGGAGCCAGAAATCTTTCTGATTGAGAGGGGGTCAAATACTTATTTCCCTCATTAAAATGCAAATCAATTTATAACATTTTTGACATATTTTTTTTCTGGATTTTTTTGTTGTTATTCTGTCTCTCACTGTTCAAATAAACCTAACATTAAAATTATAGACTGATCATTTCTTTGTCAGTGGGCAAATGTACAAAATCAGCAGGGGATCAAATACTTTTTTCCCTCACTGTATGTCTCCCTCTGTGCTGTGCAATTTATGTTGCCCTTGCTACCAAGCAACTATCATGGGCAGTAGATGTGCATTTAATCTGGTAGACAAGGGAGATTGGCAAACCTCTACAAGGTGAGCAAAAACAACAAAATTAACCCTATCTATGTTTCGTACAGTATGAACACACTGGTTGAAAATTGTGGCTGGCTATTCTCCAACTGTATGATATTCATGTAGATAGCTATGGTACCATGTACACTGAGTTTACAAAACATAAGGAATACCTGCTCTTTCCATGACATAGATTGACCAGGTGAATCCAGGTGAAAGCTATGATCCCTTATTGATGTCACTTGTTAAATCCACTTCAATCAGTGTAGATGAAGGATTTTTAAGCATTGAGACACTTGAGACATGGATTGTGTGTGTACCATTCAGAGGGTGAATGTGCAAAACAAAATATTTAAGTGCCTTTGAATGGGGTATGGTAGTAGGTGCCAGGCACACAAGTTTGAGTGTGTCAAGAACTGCACCGCTGCTGGGTTTTTCACGCTCAACAGTTTCCCGTGTGTATCAAGAATGGTCCACCACCCAAAGTACACACAGCTAACTTGACACAACTGTGGGAAGCATTGGAGTGAACATGGGCGAGCATCCCTCTGTAACGCTTTCGACACCTTGTAGAGTCCATGCCCTGACGAATTGAGGCTGTTCTGAGTGCAAAAGGGGGTGCAACTCAATATTAGGATGGAGTTCTTAATGTTTTGTACACTCAGTGTATTTTGCCAATATAATTATAAACTCAAATCAAACCATTTCCCCCCCTTTTCTACCTTTCCCTCTTTACATAAAACACAGTAAGCTAAACAAGTGACATTATATGCACTTCATAGTTGACAATTCAAAAGAGATTGACCCATTTGGTCTGCAGGAGTTGATGAGTCATACAAACACATTCACGAACAACAGACGTTTCACAGTATGGTGCTGTCTGAGAAAATGGTGCTGTCTGAGAAATGTGGAACATGCATATTTTGACGGATCAGCTTGTCCGAAACACCCTAACACAGGCGGGAGGCATGAAATGAACAGACCGGAGGCAGTGGTTTTGGTTCCTTTTCTTTTGTATTGTCAATAAACTGATTTTCTTTCACCCAACAAAATGATTCCAGTACAGGGTAGCGTCCAACGCTGAAACAACAGTGAAAAAAAGGAATAAAAAATCAACTAAGCAGTTGACCAAAAGGCTGTGGCCAAAAAGGGAAAACAAAACAACAAAAGGCTTCACCCGTCTTTAGACTATTGTCTACACATAACATTTACAGGGGGAACGCTTCTATCTATAGCCTGCCTTGTTAAACAGAGAGCCAAGGTGTATCAGATGAAAAAGCTTTGTCTGAGGTAGAGAAGTACGACATCCTCACTGGTCCCCGTGTCTGCTCCCAGCCCCGAGCTCATCTCCTGCCACACCTATCCCCTGAGGAGGGTGCTGTCATGTCGTCTTCCTCCGGCCGGTCACTGAACTCTCACAATATGTTATCAATAGTTTACAATATAAACTACGCCTCTTCCATATAAAGTGCTCACAATGACATCTTATTTAATAACATTGAAAGGATATCTATGTCATCCATGTCAGTTCAAAGGAATAAAAGTGGGAGCAGTAACCTTGAGTGGCTAATGATGTTCCTGTAACAGGATTGGTCTTGAGAGGTGTTAGTTGACTCCTCTATTGTCACTGATGACCTGTGATCCCCAGGTGGATAAGTCTTTACACAATTCAGTTCACCTAGTGTCACATACTGGAAAACAGCCTGCATGCACAAATGAGGAGAATAATACAATGATAGAGACGTTCTGCTACTAGCTTTACAGTGTCTGGAAAATTTCAAGAAATATAAGACACTGGGGAAATTGCATGATATATAGTCCATAAAAACATGAAAGGTGCTGCATTTAGAAATGAAAGCACAGTCAGATTCATATTATGAATTTAATCTATTATTTGTCCCTGTGTACTGTAGGCTATACTAAACACAGTGCAGGTACACCTTTTTTGTAAGTACAAAGTCCTAAGATATGTGAAACTCAACACCACTGTTTTAAAGCATTGTCCAATGTGAAACAGTTTTAGACACATTAAATGACCTCTAGCAACATAAGTAAGAAACACAAAACGAGAGAAAGTTATAAATAGGCAAAACAATTAATTATAACTACACCCTAACTGCCGGGACAGTCAACCTTCCTGTGTGGCCCTGGCCCATTACAAAGCGCCTATATCAAATCAAATTTGTATTGGTCGTAAACGTTTAGCAGATGTTATTGCGGGTGTAGCTATAGGAGCAATCACAGATAAATCCTTCCAGAATGCTTCTTTCTTATTACCCACAGAGCAAGAAGTGTAAACCATTAACACATATCTCCTGATAAGTGTGTTTCTCTGTTTTAGTTTTCCCTTAAAGAAAGGCAACAGAAAGACATTCTGGTGATGAAGACTGAGACTTCATGAAACTCAAAGTGGGAATACATGTCTGGTGCTGTCAGTCATAGAGTTATTTAGTATTTGATCTCTGCCAGCACAACTTGAATAGTTTTAAGTCCTAAAGAGTCATCCCACCAGGAAAAGTCTTGAAAAAGTCAAATTAACATTCCATTTAGTTTGATATTGGATTAAGTTGTCAAAGAATGTGAATTCAAATAGCTAATTCAACCAACTAGCCGTGTTGATGAAACATGATTACATTGATAAAGGATTTTGAAATAACTAGGAAGCTAATGATGACACATCCCATTTTTGCCCGGAAGTTTGACTCCAATGATATTCCATTTCATAACTAATTTGATTGCAAATTCAAATAAACATGATTGAAAGTGGCAGTCCAGTCTCCTTTACACTTCATTTAACACCTGATTTACTTAACAAAAGGCACATCTTAATAGGTTGTCCAGGTAAGTCGTGACATAGCACAAGTGGGTGGGGGTGGGCCTTTCCTCTTTTGTTCTCTATTGTTCCTCTATTGTTCCTCAAGCAAGGGGGGAAGCCGATGACATCACAGATTCACATCAGACGAACTCCTTTGATGCCCTACTCCTTAAACTTGCAGTTGTGTCTAAAAAACATTATTTTACTCAACGTGTATTATTTTACCCTTTAGTGTGTGTACTTTATTGTATTTATACTTGGGATTTTGCTTTTCAACAGTAAAAGTTACAAAATCGCTGGCGGACGTCTTGAAGTATAATTGTTAGGAGAACGTTTTCACAACGACGGACAGGTCAGCTAGAATCCACTGATTACATCAATGTCTCAACAGCATGCGTGTGTATAACAGTGGCGGTCGGTACCGTCTAAGATTTACATTTTTATGAGCATGGCCTTATTTATATTACAGCGTATTGGATGACTGTTATTCATATTCCATTCACACAGCTCACTGTAACATCGACAGGATTAGGCTACTACATGATACTTTAATTTTACCTATACCCATCAAGAGGTTGCTACAACCTAGCCTACGAATGAAAGTTTACAACGTAGGTGCACAGGTCGAGATAAATTAGAGTAATCAAGGTGACAGACAGTGACACATTTAATACCGCCTTACACACTCTTGCCTGCATCTAGCTGATCTAGGTTGTAATCATTAGTCCAACAGTTGCAAACGAGAGTTTCCATTGGACAAATTAAGGTATGTTTATCCCCACTTCATTACATTTGCTTCTGTTTAAGTGGAATCGATGGAATGGCGGGCCTCCCGAGTGGCGCAGCGGTATAAGGCATTGCATCGCAGTGCTTGAGGTGTCACTACAGACCCGGGTTCAATCCCAGGCTGTGTCGAAGCTGGCTGCGACCGGGAGACATATGAGGCGGTGCAGCGTTGCTCGGGTTAGGGGATGGTTTGGCCAGCCAGGATGTCCTTGTCCCATCACGCTCTAGTGACTCCTTGTGGCTTCCGGGTTAAGCGAGCAGTATTTCAAGAAGCATTGCGGCTTGGCAGGGTCATGTTTCGGAGGACGCATGGCTCTCGACCTTCGCCTCTCCTGAGTCCGTACGGGAGTTGCAGCGATGGGACAAGACTGTAACTACCAATTGGATACCATAAATAAGAATCAGTGGAATAAATACACCCCTGATCACACGCAAACACAGAACCAGCAGACACATATAAACCGCATGATCACTTTGCTTGTTGTACATATAATTCCTTCTCGCATCTACGCTCTCTCAACTTTTCCCTTCGCTTGTGGACTTATCAGCAACCATCAGTCCTGTGTTCCAATGGCACGTTGTGTTTGCTAATCCATTTTTATCATTTTAAAAGGCTAATTGATCAGTAGACACTCCTTTTGCAATTATGTTAGCACAGCTGAAAACTGTTGTTCTGATTAAAGAAGCAATAAAACTGGCCTTCTTGAGACTCGTTGAGTATCTGGAGCATCAGCAATTGTGGGTGCGATTACAGGCTCAAAATGGCCAGAAACAAAGAACTTTCTTCTGAAACACGTCAGTGAATTCTTGTTCTATTCCATGCTAGAAATTGCCAAGAAACTGAAGATCTCGTACAACACTGTGTACTACTCCCTTCACAGAACAGCGCAAACTGGCTCTAACCGGAATAGAAAGAGGAGTGGGAGGTCCCGGTGCACAACTGAGCAAGAGGACAAATACATTAGAGTGTCTAATTTGAGAAACAGACGCCTCACAGGTCCTCAACTGGCAGCTTCATTAAATAGTACCCACAAAACACCAGTCTCAACGTCAACAGTGAAGAGGCGACTATGGGATGCTGACCTTCTAGGCAGAGTTGCAAAGAAAAAGCCATATCTCAGACTGGCCAATAAAAATAAAAGATTAAGATGGGCAAAAGAACACAGACACTGGACTTTTTCTTTGCAACTCTGCCTAGAAGGTCAGCATCCCGGAGTCACCTCTTCACTGTTGACGTTGAGACTGGTGTTTTGCGGGTAAGTCTGTGTAAGTCTATGGAAGGGGGTGAGAACCATGAGCCTCCTAGGTTTTGTATTAAAGTCAATGTATCCAGAGGGGGACAGAAGTTAGCTGTCCTCCGGCTACACCTTGGTGCTACCCTACAGAGTGCTGCTGAGGCTAGTGCAGACCTTCATTGCAAAACAGTGTGTTTTAATCAATTATTTGGTAACGTGAATATACTTAGTATAGTTTTATCTAAAAAGGATAACTGTTTTAATATTTCACTATTTGTATTTTTCTGAATTCACTGAGGAGGATGGTCCTCCCCTTCCTCCTCTGAGTAGCCTCCACTAGTGTATAATGAGACATATAATATTGGATACATTTCGCACAGTCTTGATTATGTCTTACACGCCCTGCAGTTTATGAATGCAGTCCATCAACTATTCAGAGACAGGAACATTTCCACTGAACCGGAATTCAATGATTGAAATTCAAGCGGGCACATCCCTACTACAAGCAATTTAAATCACCCAGGCAGAAATTCATTATGGATAGTAACAGCCTTTTCTGGACCTCAAATAAACTTAAGAAACCACAAGGCAGCATAATGAGAGCTGATACAGTAGCTATATAAGAGATGAATATTCCCTGGCCAAAGCTCCAGGACCCCTCTTTAGAAAGAAGAGTAGCATACAGAGCAGTATGAGCTGTTCAGAAAGAAAATCAAGAGCCCCTACGCTGTCTTTCAGGGTTGAAATGACATCAAACATTGGAATGACAAAAAAGGGACTTTTACTAACTAACTCAGTGTGGATAGTTTCAAACTTTGTTATGGATGTGTTTGCATATAGAACTCCCCATTGACATTATCATTGGAGACATACTGTACACGAAAACCCATTCAGCAAACAATTAAATGTTTAGGTACATCTAATAATATAGGAATGTAAAGGAGTTTGAGTAAAACATTAGTGTGTGCATGCATGTGTACGTGTGTGTTTCAAGTCGGGAGGGAGGCGGCAGCTATTAGCTCGTTGATGCCCTTACTGCGGTGATGTAGGCCGTCCAGACGCCATGTTATTACACTTCACGCACAGGCAGGGGCTTCTCTACTCCCTGTCCCTCTCCCTGTCCCTGTCCCTCTGCTCCAGCCACCCCAGCATAGTATTTATGTGTTCACTTGGCTGTGCTACTGGAGGGGACGGCCCATATGTCTCTCTGAATGCTCTGAATAATTTAGCCCAACAGCCATTCCTATAAAAAACCCATCTATATTAATGAGGCTGCTCCGAGCCCTCGGATCACAGCAAGAAGGTGCTGGTCGCTCCATCATCTTGGAGGTGTCTGCGCAGGTGTAGCCACAGCAGGGATACCTCATGGTTTCAGCTCCTGGTCAATACCATAGGTCAGAGGTTGAGAGGTGGTCTATGAAAATGAAAAAATCCACCATTGTTATGGTTTATGTTCTGATTGCAAAACCATGCAATTCTAGTAATGGATATCTGGGGATTTGATTGGCTGTCTCTGGTGTGTTTTGATAACAGAGAGGGTATTTGCTGGTGTTGGTCGGACAGAGAGGTAATAAAAGGAGGTTATACAAGTATTTTGCTGTCTAGAAATAAAAAAGAAAAGACTACCCAGTACTGAAACATTGCTGCTGACAAACAGGCCAGAGAAAAAGTGGGTTCAGCAGATTGTATGGCCGGTAGATTCTGTAGTATAGTACATTCTGTAGACTTGACCATGAATACCATAACACCAAAAACCAATAGGTCCTCCTTCACAGACACATTCATTCTTTATAGTTGGACGAACAAATACAGTATATTCAGCATGTGAGAAAATAATGGCAAACCACAGGAGGTTGGTGAGGGGAGGACAGCTCATAATAATGGCTGGAATGAAATGGAAATGTGTTTGATGTGTTTGATATCATTCCATGAATTCCATTCCAGTCATTACTATGAGCCTGTCCTCCCCAATGAAGGTGCCACCAGCCAACTGTGTGTCAAACGTCTGCTCCTGCTGTGGGGTCGTCCCAGACACAGACATGGATCACCGCCACCCTACTTATCTCCTGTCAGTTGTTCAAAGGCCACCTACAGCGAGTCTACTGATACCCCCTCAGACAGACACAGCCAGTCAAGCCTAACTCATGGCAGGCTGTATTCATGTAGCTGCCCTCCTCATCATCAGCATCAGCACATAGGGGTTCTTGTGTAACCGACCGAGTGTAAAGTCAGTAACCTCTCAATCACCTCAGAAGCATAGGAGACCTTTGGTCTTTAGGAGCCTGAAGAGGCCATGGTACCTATTCAGAGAACATTTACTTCGAAGGCCGGAATTCCTACTATGGAGGTATTGAATCATACCTCTCTTTCTACTGTAGGTCCCTATCTCGAGAGCTGCTGTGTGTTTGTCTGTTTCAGTTCTATCTCAGCTATTGTAACACAATTGTTTTTTGTGGAAGTCAGTTCAGATGGCAGCATAGGAGAGGAGAGGTGGATGAATACCCAACACCAAAATGAGCCTGTTTGCAGTAGAATTACACACCTTGTTGCTCAGCATTTCAATCTATGTATATCTCTAAGGTTAGAGCCGCTATAATGCATGTAGTCATTCTTTATGAGCAGTGGCTATTCAACAAGCATAAGTACATCCTAACTGGGAAAAAGTTTTAGTACTATCCACCCACTGGGCTAGCACTTGGTTGGTACACTGATAGACTGGCTATTAGCAATTGCAATTTGTTTGTTGATCACTTCTGTAATTATCTCAAACAAGTTACCTTGGCAGCTATGAAATTCCTTGCATATCTTTTGTTTACATCTATACTGTACCAGTCTGTGGTCCTTATACTCCATGGCCATCAGCATTCCCCCCTCTTCTGGGGTTATAACTCTTTTGTCTTAACAGCATAGTATTAAATGCAATTTATTTTCTGGCGTGAAGTGCTGTTCCAGGATCGATGGATTCCCCCCATTGATGACTTTATGGTGTGGCAGTCTTAAAAAGTGCCTTAACAGTTTGGGGGGGATCTGCTATTGATAGCCAGGGAATTACTGCTTCTAAATTA
Source organism: Coregonus lavaretus (assembly GCF_964263955.1). NCBI lineage: Eukaryota > Metazoa > Chordata > Actinopteri > Salmoniformes > Salmonidae > Coregonus > Coregonus lavaretus. The sequence goes on from NC_140009.1 coordinate 26,149,465, forward strand.
AGATTAAATGAGGCTCCTTCCATAAGTTCCCCCCCAAACTGTTCTGCTCTCTCTCACCTTCCACTCTGTCTTTCATTCTTTCTCTCTTACTTTCACCTTCTCTCTCCCTCTCTCTCTTACTTTCACCTTCTCTCTCCCTCTCTCTCTTACTTTCACCTTCTCTCTCCCTCTCTCTCTTACTTTCACCTTCTCTCTCTCTCTCTCTCTCTCTCTTCTCTCTCTCTCTCTCTCTCTCTCTCTCTCTCTCTCTCTCTCTCTCTCTCTCTCTCTCTCTCTCTCTCTCTCTCTCTCTCTCTCTCTCTCTCTCTCTCTCTCTCTCTCTCTCTCTCTCTCTCTCTCTCTCTCTCTCTCTCTCTCTCTCTCTCTCTCTCTCTCTCTCTCTCTCTCTCTCTCTCTCTCTCTCTCTCTCTCTCTCTCTCTCTCTAATAAACAGCCAATAAACCTGTTCTGTTCCTCTGCTCAACATCTGCTGCCATGACTCGCCATTTGTCTTTATGGGTAATAATTTACTTACCACCAGGACCCAGGTAGAGCCTAAAATTTAATCAGCAAAAATTGGCCTGTTTGATTTGAAACAAAATAAAAGATCAGTGTGGAACAAAAAAATCTGTATGGCGGAAAAGGAAAACAATCCATTTTATTTGGCTTGGTTTGGTTATGCAGTGTTTGTATTTGGAAACAGTTATTCAATGCCAATATGTGACATTTTGCATATTTTATTTTTTATTCACTTTTATTTATTCAGGGTAGCCCAATTGAGACCAGGGTCTCAATCCCAGTGGTGCCCAGAGTAATTTATCTTTTGTCTCTCTGTGTTTTCATTATTTTCCTTCAATTTGCAAGAGGCTGAATGTTTCTCACCTGAGAAAGCATCCGAGCGAACGAAATAGCGCACCTCTGTCTCTGTATGAGTAGGCCATCTATCTGATGCGGTCTGGTCATAAAGAGATCACCCGTAGTATTGAATGCAAGGGAAGCCAGCGAGCATTTGGCCTCCCTTGATAAAAATAAGGTATAAAATAATAGCCAATCAGCGTTGAGCTAAACGGAGTGAGCTCAACTGTGAATGGTCCTGGCGCACCAAAAAATAAGTGTCAAGGGAAGCCAGTTTGGATTTGGCTTCACTCCTATCACAGAGAAATATGTCATCAATAGAAACAACTTGAATTGTTGCATCTTGTTGTGTTGTTATCCTCCGGTGGCTAGCTAGATAGCTACAATTGGCCCTTTCCTAAATTAGCCATGGATGGAGATAGGGATTTGGACTTGTGGTTTTACTTCATTCTCCGTACTGGCCAATGATTATAATGGCAATTCTGATCCAACCATAAAATACATGGTGCTGGAATAGTGGAGGCAGCTCCTGTTTTTTTTTGCAACTTGCAGTAACTATCTGTGGTTATAAATCAATAGTTGTTTAGTAATCCAAAAATGTCGGAAACATGAACTTTCTTGACCATGCTGTAGGTCATGTAACTGTTTATTACATGCAATATGCTTTGTTGACTTCGCTTGACAGAGGTTGCTCTCCGGTTTTGTGTTGAAACAAAGGTGTAGTTGAATTTATTCTGCAACTGTATCTTCTTATTGTCTCGGCCTTAGGCATATATCACAGTTGCAAGGCATATGAACTAACAGGTTATAGAGCAAACAACGCAATTATCACAACACATACAGTTGAAGTCGGAAGTTTACATACACTTAGGTTGGAGTCATTAAAACTCGTTTTTCAACCACTCCACACATTTCTTGTTAACAAGCTATAGTTTTGGCAAGTCGGTTAGGACATCTACTTTGTGCATGACACAAGTAATTTTTCCAACAATTGTTTACAGACAGATTATTTCACTTATAATTCACTGTATCACAATTCCAGTGGGTCAGAAGTTTACATACACTAAGTTGACTGTGCCTTTAAACAACTTGGAAAATTCATGGCTTTAGAAGCTTCTGATAGGCTAATTGACATAATTTGAGTCATTTGGAGGTGTACCTGTGGATGTATTTCCAGGCCTACCTTCAAACTCAGTGCCTCTTTGCTTCACATCATGGGAAAATCAAAAGAAATCAGCCAAGACCTCAGAAAAAAATGTGTAGACCTCCACAAGTTTGGTTCATCCTTGGGAGCAATTTCCAAATGCCTGAAGGTACCACGTTCATCTGTACAAAAAATTGTACGCAAGTATAAACACCATGGGACCACGCAGCCGTCATATCGCTCAGGAAGGAGACGCGTTCTGTCTCCTAGAGATGCGAAAAGTGCAAATCAATCCCAGAACAACAGCAAAGGACCTTGTGAAGATGCTGGAGGAAACAGGTACAAAAGTATCATATTCACAGTAAAACGAGTCCTATATCGACATAACCTGAAAGGCCGCTCAGCAAGGAAGAAGCCACTGTTCCAAAACCGCCATAAAAAAGCCAGACTATGGTTTGCAACTGCACATGGGATGTCCTCTGGTCTGATTAAACAAAAATAGAACTGTTTGGCCATAATGACCATCATTATGTTTGGAGGAAAAAGGGGATAGCTTGCAAGCCGAAGAACACCATCCCAACCGTAAAGCACGGGGGTGGCAGCATCATGCTGTGGGGGTGCTTTGCTGCAGGAGGGACTGGTGCACATCACAAAATAGATGGCATCATGAGGAAGGAAAATTATGTGGATATATTGAAGCAACATCTCAAGACATCAGTCAGGAAGTTAAAGCTTGGTCGCAAATGTCTTCCAAATGGACAATGACCCCAAGCATACTTCCAAATTTGTGGCAAAATGGCTTAAGGACAACAAAGTCAAGGTATTGGAGTGGCCATCACAAAGCCCTGACCTCAATCCTATAGAACATTTGTGGGCAGAACTGAAAAATCATGTGCGAGCAAGGAGGCCTACAAACCCGATTCAGTTACACCAGCTCTGTCAGGAGGAATGGGCCAAAATTCACCCAACTTATTGTGGGAAGCTTGTGGAAGGCTACCCGAAACGTTTGACCCAAGTTAAACAATTTAAAGGCAATGCTACCAAATACTAATTGAGTGTATGTAAACTTCTGACCCACTGGGAATGTGATGAAAGAAATAAAATCTGAAATAAATCATTCTCTCTACTATTATTCTGACATTTCACATTCTTAAAATAAAGTGGTGATCCTAACTGACCTAACACAGGGAATTTTTACTAGGATTAAATGTCAGGAATTGTGAAAAACTGAGTTTAAACGTATTTGGCTAAGGTGTATGTAAACTTCTGACTTCAACTGTATGTTGTAATATGGCTTTTTTTTCTGGCTTGGCATCCCCAGTGATTTTACCCACGCACTGCTATTGCTGAGTACAAACATTTTGTCACAACAGGAAGGACAATTTAAATTATAATTAAAACAAGAAGAATAAAAATAACCACAAGGCACAACCTCAACACCACAATTTCAACAAATAAACCACTACAATCAATCGAAACAACTGCAATCCTCAATTAATTCATTCAACACCAGAGTCCTAAACTGCCCTAGCGGCACCAGGGAATCAAGATGCAAGGAATTTTGTAGGTTATTCCAACAACGGGGGGCACTAAAACTAAAGGAGGATTTACCTATATTGGTTGAGACCAGAGGGACCTCAAGAGTTAACCAATCCTGCGAGCGGGTTTGGTAGCTCATTCTTTTATACGTTAGCAACGAAATTAGGTAAATTGAAAGCTTGTGTAGTAAGGCTTTGTAAACAAAAAAGGGAGTAAGGAATTGATCTACGGGACTTTCATTAGGAGCAGCCAATCTTTTGACACAGGATGCAGTGGTGAGTATTAAAACTGTCAGCAGTGATAAAACGAATGGCACTATGGTAGATGGCATCTAAAGGTTTAAGAGTAGTGGCTGCTGCGATCTGGTAAATGGTGTCACCATAATTAAGAACTGGCAGGAAAGTTGACTGTACAATCTGCTTTCTGCTATTTAGGGAGAGGCAATATCTATTTCTAAAAAAGAAGCCCACTTAAAATATTAGCTTTTAGTTCATCCGTATGTTTTTGAAACATTAAGTCTTTGTCAATCCAAATGCCCAGATATTTGTAGGCGTGAACCCGTTCAATGGGAGAACCATCTAATTAATAAATATGTAGTCCATCTGAAACATTCTTGCTAGAACTAGAGAACAACATGTATTTAGTCTTGCCTGCATTAAGTACACATTTTAAACCAACTAGAGCTTTCTGTAAGGTAGCAAGGTCAGATTGCAGCTCTAACATAGCCTGGTTAACAATTAGGGCAATGGCGTACATAACAGTGTTGTCTGCATACAGATGAATATTAAACGTTTTAACACATAGACCAATATTATTTATAGAAATAGTAAAGAGAACAGGTCTCAGTACCAACCCCTGCGGTACACCTTCTGTAATGTTGAGGAAACTAGACTTAACACCATCAGAGATCACACATTGAGTCCTGTCTGAAATATAATTTTCAAACCACTTGCAAGAAGCCTGATCCAGGCCTATTTCAGTCAACCTTTGAATAAGAATGTGATGGTCAACGGTATCGAAGGCCTTGGAAAGGTCTATAAATAAGGCAGCACAATGATATTTATGATCCAAGCAATTTAACACATCATCTAAGACAAGTGTAGCAGCTGAAACTGTGCTATGTCCAGGTCTAAAACTGCATTGGTGCACATTAAGAATACAGTGAGAAGTTTAAAAAAGAAGTTTAGCTGAAAGTTAGTCAGGGATTCTAAAACTTTGGAAAGGCAAGATCATTTGAAAATTGGATGGTAGTTATCTAATACCCTTTTCATACATAGGACGCCGCTACAGTAACGGGTCGATAGCGACAATTTACAACCTTTCAGACAATTTAAAAAAGTGCTGCATCAGAAGCGTCTGTACCTTTTCAGACAGTAGAATTCTGCTCTGGCATAGAATGTTCGGTATAGTTTCCCTGACAACAATAAACGTTGCATATGCTGTTGTTTTGTTTTTCTGCTGTTTTTTCTGGTATGGTAGATAGATGTGTTTTCTTTCTACTAAATGTATTGGTAAGTCATTGTATTTCTCACAAGCGAGTGGTCTGCGCGCAGGCAGGCAGACCACACGCAGGCATCTTGAGATCATTTGATTGACAGTTCTGATTGCCTAGTGATGGATGTTATCCCGCTTCAGAAGCGGCATTCCTTTACAGACAAGATAAATGCTCATTCAGTGGCGCTTACACAATATCTCCAGAGAAGGTTTCGTGGCAGCATTTAAAAAGCCGTAGTGTACCCTTTCAGACAAACAAACATGCCGTATCCGAGGCGCTTTCAAGGAGCCACATTCCATATGTCTGAAAGAGGTATAAATCAGAAGGATCTCCAGAATAATGCTGGATTACCACCACTCTCTGATACACAATTCAAGAAATATATTGATTTTGCTTTTTTAACCAGGGATAGACATCTATTTCTTAAATGTCTGGACTGCCAATCAGACGTTGAATCAGTCTGTCTAGCCTTAGTCCAAGCTAAATGTATTTCCTGTAATTTCGTAAACCAAGGATTACATTGGTCTTTCACCCTTAATTGTTTGTACGGCACATGTTTATCTGCAACAGAGTTAAACAAGGAAATAAAAAATATAGCAGCACAAGGTGCACCTGTGTAATTATCATGCTGTTTAATCAGCTTCTTGATATGTCACATCTGATGGATTATCTTGGCAAAGGAGAAATGCTCACTAATAGGGACGTACAGTGAGGGAAAAAAGTATTTGATCCCCTGCTGATTTTGTACGTTTGCCCACTGACAAAGAAATGATCAGTCTATAATTTTAATGGTAGGTTTATTTGAACAGTGAGAGACAGAATAACAACAACAAAAATCCAGAAAAACGCATGTCAGAAATGTTATAAATTGATTTGCATTTTAATGAGGGAAATAAGTATTTGACCCCGTCTCAATCAGAAAGATTTTTCCTCCCAGGTGTCTTTTATACAGGTAACGAGCTGAGATTAGGAGCACACTCTTAAAGGGAGTGCTCCTAATCTCAGCTTGTTACCTGTATAAAAGACACCTGTCCACAGAAGCAATCAATCAGATTCCAAACTCTCCACCATGGCCAAGACCAAAGAGCTCTCCAAGGATGTCAGGGACAAGATTGTAGACCTACACAAGGCTGGAATGGGCTACAAGACCATCGCCAAGCAGCTTGGTGAGAAGGTGACAACAGTTGGTGTGATTATTCGCAAATGGAAGAAACACAAAAGCACTGTCAATCTCCCTTGGCCTGGGGCTCCATGGAGGATCTCACTTCCATAGTCACCAAGAAAACAATTGGTAACACACTACGCCGTGAAGGACTGAAATCCTGCAGCGCCCGCAAGGTCCCCCTGCTCAAGAAAGCACATATACAGGCCCGTCTGAAGTTTGCCAATGAACATCTGAATGATTCAGAGAACTGGGTGAAAGTGTTGTGGTCAGATGAGACCAAAATGGAGCTCTTTGGCATCAACTCAACTCGCCGTGTTTGGAGGAGGAGGAATGCTGCCTATGACCCCAAGAACACCATCCTCACCGTCAAACATGGAGGTGGAAACATTATGCTTTGGAGGTGTTTTTCTGCTAAGGGGACAGGACAACTTCACCGCATCAAAGGGACGATGGACGGGGCCATGTACCGTCAAATCTTGGGTGAGAACCTCCTTCCCTCAGCCAGGGTATTGAAAATGGGTCGTGGATATGTATTCCAGCATGACAATGACCCAAAACACACGGCCAAGGCAACAAAGGAGTGGCTCAAGAAGAGGCACATTAAGGTCCTGGAGTGGCCTAGCCAGTCTCCAAACCTTAATCCCATAGAAAATCTGTGGAGGGAGCTGAAGGTTCGAATTGCCAAACGTCAGCCTCGAAACCTTAATGACTTGGAGAAGATCTGCAACGAGGAGTGGGACAAAATCCCTCCTGAGATGTGTGCAAACCTGGTGGCCAACTACAAGAAACGTCTGACCTCTGTGATTGCCAACAAGGGTTTTGCCACCAAGTACTAAGTCATGTTTTGCAGAGGGGTCAAATACTTATTTCCCTCATTAAAATGCAAATCAATTTATAACATTTTTGACATGCGTTTTTCTAGATTTTTTTGTTGTTATTCTGTCTCTCACTGTTCAAATAAACCTACCATTAAAATTATAGACTGATCATGTCTTTGTCAGTGGGCAAACGTACAAAATCAGCAGGGGATCAAATACTTTTTTCCCTCACTGTAAACAAATGGGTGCACAACGTTTTAGAGAAATAAGCTTGTTGTGCAAATGGAACATTTCTGAGATATTTTATTTCAGCTCATGAAACAGGACCAACACTTTACATGTTGCGTTTATGCTTTTGTTCAGTATAGATTAAGATCACCCACTATCAGTAATTCAGATTGAGCATATTTAGACAGAAGGTCAGACAATTTACTAAGAGCACATATGGAGGCCGAGGGAGGGCGATAAATTCCCACAAGAGTCAGATTGGCATTTTTAGGACTAGACATTGAAATTGCTTAGGGACAGATCGCAATTTACTGGGGAGGGGTGGTCCAAAATAGGGGAGGGTTGTTAAACTTATTTTTTGCTTTGGGTAGGGTTGTGTGGTTTTTCATTGGGCACAGGGGAGGGTAATGCGTTTTCTCTCCTGGTTAGCATTCACTCTTTTGTGGGTTTTACAATATATAATTTCTTCCATCCTAGCCATTTCCTCATCTGCTTGCATGTGCATCCCCTATATCAAGGTGTTTTGGTGCTTCCTTTATGCACTATGCTTTTCAGTGCACTAACTCTTACTATACCACAGGTCAGTATAGTCTACCAGTCTAACGGTCTGTTCTGCCCTCTATCCACCATTCATAGTGACAATAGCAGTAGGTGGACCGTTTGTCTAGATCTGCAAATAGGCTAACTAGCAATCATACTACACATAAAAGCATTCAAAACTGCATCAATTTTCAATCTGAATTGACAAGAACAAATAGGAATAGCTGATAGGCAGCGGACAGGCCAGGTGCATCATTGCGCATGAAAGAACAGTGAAGGCATGAAACACACAGCTCAAAAAGCTCCCCTATTGATCTTGTTTAGGGACAATACAATGATCCTACCTAGACTATAGTAGCCTACAACACCACAATGCAATGAATAATTGCATTATTGTTTTCAATTGAGTACAAATTCTACTCTAGGCTGCAGTGAAAATCTAATTTGAATAATGGCGCAAAAGCCCTGTGACATTCTGTTTTCTGTGACTTGGATCAGTTGTGGGTCTACTCTTGACAGTTTATAAGGTCTAGAAATGCACAGTAGCAGGCCAGTCTGGCTGAATTTTTTTTTCTGATACTGAATGCACTGTCTGTTTCAGATCATCATTATCCCAAGGCGTCCTATAATAATGTTGCCACATACAGTATGCTCGTTGCAGGCCCAGTTATTCAGAAAAGCTTAACATGCGCTCTGCCTCCTCCAATCCAAACGGTTTTCCTCGTGCACCTAGAACCTAATGCTTCAATATAGCCTAAATATCTATAATTTAACTTTTACCTTTTATATGTGGCATAAACACAACCAGTCACAATGGCTACTTCAAAAGTCTCCTATAGGCATGTGCACGTTCATCCAAAATATAATTTGAGCATCCTCAACATGGCTTGACATTATCCAGGTTTCCATCCAACCTTTTTCTGCAGTAAAGTAGCCTACATGTCGGATAAAACATTTCACAACATCATGGGAAAGCATGCAGTTTATTAGGCTACAGATAAAATAAGCCACCACAGGGTGGTGAAAGTGCATAGTGATGAGGTTGATGCTCCTTTCAAAAAATATGGAGGATCTTACTCTGGTGACATGAGACGCATGGGGCGGTGCACAATTGGCCCAGCATCGTCCAGGGTAGGGGAGGGAGTGGCTGGCAGGGATGTAGCTCAGTTGGTAGAGCATGGCGTTTGCAACGCCAGGGTTGTGGGTTCGATTCCCATGGGGGGCCAGTATAAAAAAAAATATATGTATGCACTCACTAAGGATAAGAGCATCTGCTAAATGACTAAAATGTAAATGATTGATGCTTGGCTGCCATTTGACAAATAAAAATAATCTTGCACTTTTGTCCATAATAATCTCATCATGTAGTAGGCTATACCTGCCAGTAGAGGCTTCTCAGAGGAGGAAGGGAGGAACATACTCCTCAGTGAATTTCAGAAGAAAAAACATTAAAGTAATCCTTTTTAGATAAAATTATACTAAATATATTCACCCGTCACCAAATAATTAATTAAAACATAATGTTTTGAAATTAATGTCTACAGTAGCCTCAGCAGCACTCTGTAGTGTAGCACCATGGTGTAGCACCAGCTAACTTCTGTCCTCCTCTGGGTACATTGACTTCAATACAAAACCTAGGAGGCTGAAGGTTCTCACCCCCTTCCTTAGACTTACACAGTAATTATGACAACTTCTGGAGGACGTCCTCCAATCTATCAGAGCTCTTGCAGCATGAACTGACATGTTGTCCACCCAAACAAGGATCAGAGAAATAATCTAGTACTGAAAGCATAAGCAACAGCTAGCTAGCGCTGCAGTGCATCAAATGTGGTGAGTAGTTGACTCAAAGAGAGAGAAAGACAATAGTTGAACAGTTTTGAACAAATTAATATCTTCCAAAATTAAGGAGAAGCAAGAGAGAGAGAGAGAGCGAGAGCTAGCTATATTTCGAAGTCTACATTTTTAAAACTTTCACTTGAACTTACTTAGCTAGCAAATGCAGCTAGCTAGTTTAGCCTACTCAAACACCCAGTTCAAACAGAGAGGGATGCTATGTTAGCTAGCTGGCTATGGCTATCCAACACTGGAACTCTTCCAAGTCAAGGTAAGCTTTTGGTTGTATGAATTTATTGCCACCGGGGCCTGCCGGTGTAACTGTTAAACTGCTTGCTGTACACTGTACTGCATGATTGTAGTGGGTTTACTAACGCGTTAGTTCTAGTAGCTATGTTGACTAAGACGTTAATATGGTGAAAACAATGTAGGCTGTGTGTAGCGGTTAGCTGTTATGGTATGAAAGTTTGGCTTGGAACTTTTTTGCCTGGTCACAGGCAGCTGTTGTATTGTACACTGAAGTCCACAAGTGAAGGGAAAAGGTGAGAGGAGGAGTGAGCGTAGATGCGAGAAGGAATTATATATACAACGAGCAAAGTGATCATGCATTTTATATGTGGCTGCTAGTTCTGTGTTTGCGTGTGATCACGGGTGTATTCATTCATCCGATTCTGTTGAAAAACATTTCTTAAACGGAAGCAAACGTAACGAAACGGGGATAAACATACCTGAATTTGTCCAATAGAAACTCTCGTTTGCAACTTGTGGACTAATGATTACAACCCAGATCAGCTAGATACAGGCAAGCGTGTGCAAGGCGGTATTGGATGTGTCACTGTCTGTCACCTTGATTACTCTAATTTCTCTCGACCTGTGCACCTACTTTGTAAACTTTCATTCGTAGGCTAGGTTGTAGCAACCTCATGAAGGGTATAGGGAAAGTTTGAGTATCATGTAGTAGCCTAAACCTATCAATGTTACATTGAGCTGTGTGAATGGAATATGAATGACAAGTCGTCCAATATGCTGTAATAGAAATAAGGCCAGGGTCATACATTATTAAAATAATAATCTTAAGCGTCACCGACCGCCGCTGATACCTGATACCTGATACCTGCACTGTATCTGCAAGCTGTTGGCTAGAGCGCACGTGCCAATACCAGACTGGGCACATTAGCTAGTTAGAAGCTTATGCTCTTTATGTACAGTAACAATCATTCAAGGGTTTTTCTTTAGTTGTACAATTTTTTACATTGTGGAATAATAGTGAAGATATCAAAACTATGAAATAACACATATGAAATCATGTAGTAACCAAAAAAGTGTTAAACAAATCAAAATCTATTTTATATTTGAGATTCTTCAAATAGCCACCCTTTGCCTTGATGACAGCTTTGCTCACTCTTGGCATTCTCTCAACCAGCTTCACCTGGAATGCTTTTCCAATAGTCTTGAAGGAGTTCCCACATATGCTGAGCACTTGTTGGATGCTTTTCCTTCACTCTGCCATCCGACTCATCCCAAACCATCTCAATTGGGTTGAGGTCGGGAGATTATGGAGGCCAGGTCATCTGATGCAGCACTCCATCACTCTCCTTCTTGGTAAAATAGCCCTTCCACAGCCTGGAGGTGTGTTGTGTCATTGTCCTGTTGAAAATATAAAAATATAAAAATAAAAACAATTGTAAAGTGGTTATCCCACTGGCTATAGGGTGAATGCACCAATTTGTAAGTCGCTCTGGATAAGCGTCTGCTAAATGACGTAAATGTAATGTAAATGAAAAACAATTGACAGGCCCACTAATCCAAACCAGATGGGATGGCGTATCGCTGCAGAATGCTGTGGTAGCCACACCTCCTCCTCCATGCATTACGGTGGGAACTACACATGCTGAGATCATCCGTTCACCCACACCGCATCTCACAAAAACACAGCAATTTGAACCAAAAATCTCACATTTGGACCACCGGTCTAATGTCCATTGCTCGTGTTTCTTGGCCCAAGCAGGTCTCTTCTTCTTATTGGTGTCCTTTAGTAGTGGTTTCTTTGCAGCATTTCCACCAAGAAGGCCTGATTCACACAGTCCCCCTGAACAGTTGATGTTGAGATGTGTCTGTTACTTGAGTCTGTGAAGCATTTATTTGGGCTGCAATTTCAGAGGCTGGTAATTCAAATGAACTTATCCTCTCAGCAGAGGTAACTCTGGGTCTTCCATTCTTGTGGCGGTCCCCATGAGAGCCAGTTTCATCATAGCGCTTGATGGTTTTTGCAACTGCACATGAAGAAACGTTCAAAGTTCTTGAAAATGTCCGTATTGACTGCCTTCATGTCTTAAAGTAATGATGGACTGTCGTTTCTCTTTGCTTATTTGAGCTGCCAAATAGGGCTATCTTCTGTATACCCCCACTACCTTGTCACAACATGGCTCAAACGCGTTAACCTCTTCATCACTAGGCACCTGGCTAAAGTGCCTGCCTCGAAAATGCATGCCCAAATTGAATAGAGTATATCTCCAAAACGACAAGGGCTATCAACATAATCTTGGTAGCAAAAGAAAGGTAACACATGGGAATGCATTTTTGAATGTGGGTATTACTGTGTCAGAGTACATAAAGCTAGAACACAGCATAAATTGGGAGGTTTTGATTCCGTCTGAAAGTAACTTCAGGTTTTATAGGGAATCATTTATTGGACTTACGCAGCTGCAGCCCCTAAACACTATTGGACCATAGCCCAATATCTGATGAGTAATTATGTGAAGTTTGATGCCAATAAAGTAAAGTAAACCAAAGTTGTAGGGGTTTTAGTTGAAGTATGTTTAGGCGGATTACCAAATAGAGACATTTGGGTAGATTTGGGCACCATCAGTGCCATTTGACTTTTATCAGGTACCAGACAGCAAAAGGCATTTAATTTCACTAACATATCACTATATGTGTACATTCCATCAAAATACAACTGTTTTGATGTTGTTTCCCATGTTCTCCCAGACCTCTATACGTGTTCCCATTGAAATAAACCATACAATGGGAATGTTTGACTCCAAACTGAGCAGACTTATTAGAAACTATAAACAACAAATTTAAAAACAAAAATTACACACATCCCAAAACGATAAACAATGATATGTTGTCCTTGGGTGGGTTGTCACACAAAATGTAGACCCTTTTCTCTTCTCTATTATGCCACCTATCTTCTTCTTCCTCCCCGAATCTTGGAGTGGCAGGCCTACCTCCACCACGCTGACTTGGATGCGCTGACTTTGAGAAAGCTTTTCCTTTTCTTTTGGGTTGAGGGCTCTTTACAGGGGACTCAGTGTCCGATGAAGACCGTGGCCGAGGGAGGGTAGCAGAAGTGCGTTGTCTAGACAAGCGGCCAGGCTGAGGAAGAGGAGGCTCTGCCTGAGGAAGGGAAAGCTGTGGCTGAGGAGGCAGATGCTCTGGCTGTGGCTCATCACCCCTATAATCATCTTCACTGTACAAACAAGACAAAAGAGAAAAGAAAATCATGACTAAAACACACTTGTATTAATTCATTGACAAATCTGAATCAAAACAGTCAGATATATAAAATAAATAGTTAGAACTATGAGAATGTTGACTTAAGTGATAATTCAGTGACAATAAATAATACACATAGCGTTCTATTGTAAGTCAATTTGCGCGTGGGCCTCTAGGCTAAGCTAGCTGGCGCTAACTTACGTTGAGCTTCAGTTACTCAAATAGATATTTTAGAATGTATGTTTTGTACTCATACAATAAATTAGTAATAGTAGTATTAGAAGTAATAAATAACAATGGGATTACATACTCTTCTGATGCTTGAGTAGGGCCCTAAACACGATAACCTTCGTTCTCGTCGTTGGGGTCTGGTTCGTCCGGTCTAAGCAGGTCCTCATCGTCTGATTCAGAGTCAATGGGGATACATGGAGTCCAACTTTCATCTGTTACAATTAATAACGCCTCTGTAACTGTATATTTGTTACTAGAGCCTGCCATATTTGAATAAACTTTGCGTTTTTACCTCCGAAATTCTAGTGTTGTTGTGCGCTCTGCGTAACCGTGCGTAACGCAGCAAGTCAACTAATATGAGACAATGAGGTGCGCACTTGGATATTTCAACAACCGGTTGGTCGATTTTGACATGTGACCCCTCTATCGAAAGCTCTGGATCTGTAGAATTAAATGAGAACAATGACAAACCACGAGGATTGCATCATATATCCAGAAGATGGCGACAAAACAATGCCTGTTGTGATTGAACCAAACTACTGACTTCATCTTCAAACACATTTTTGGCCATGTAAAACGATGGAAACTCATTGAAATCGACTCGGAATGAGAGAGAGACCCTAGAGTATCTTTTCAAGTGGTTTTATTCGATCAGACACTACTTTTGGTAACAGAAACAACAAAGGTAAGATGCAGTTTGTTGTTGTGATAAAAAAAATGGAAGTTTGTTATTGACTTTCTTTGATTAATAGTTTAGTGAGTGTTGGTCATAGAGGAACACGGCTATCACTGTTGGAATCTGTGAGCTAGCAGCTTTTGAATGGTGTATCGTTTGTGTAGATAGGTTGAGAAAAATACTTTATCTGTCTACGAATATACGGGCATGCACGGTTTCAAAATACAGTACTGGTTTTGCTACATGCTTATATATTTGCTTGGAGTCAGAATATTATTTAATATGGGCAACAACAGTTTAGCTAGATTCACAGTTGAGACGCTTCTCGTTCCAGTAGTGTATAACATTCAGGTATTCACTCATGTTTAAAAACCGTACTATGCCATTGTTTGAGATTGCGGAAGGAGTACCCCGGATATGGGGAACCTCGTGATGAAGAGGTTAACAAGGAAATAAATTCACACAAATTAACTTTTAAGAAGGCACACCTGTTAATTGAAATGCATTCCAGGTGACTACCTCATGAAGCTGGTTGAGAGAATGTGAAGAGTGTGCAAAGCTATCATCAAGGCAAAGGGTGGCTATTTGAAGAATGTGTTTAACACTTTTTTGGTTACTACATGAATACATATTTGTTATTTCATAGTTTTGATGTCTTGAATGAGTAGGTGTATCCAAACTTTTGACTGGTAGTGTACAGTGCCTTGCAAATGTATTCATCCCCCTTGGCATTGTTCCTATTTTGTTGCATTACAACCTGTAATTTAAATTGATTTTTAATTGGATTTAATGTAATGGACATACACAAAATAGTCAAAATTGGTGAAGTGGAAATATAAAAATAACTTGTTTCAAAAAAGTCCAAAAAATTAATAACGGAAAAGTGGTGCATGCATATGTATTCACCCCCTTTGCTATGAAACCCCTAAATAAGATCTGGTGCAACCAATTACCTTCAGAAGTCATGAAGACCAAGGAGCTCTCCAAACAGGTCAGGGACAAAGTTGTGGAGAAGTACAGATCAGGGTTGGGTTATAAAAAAATATCA
Organism: Coregonus lavaretus; assembly: GCF_964263955.1. Classification (NCBI taxonomy): domain Eukaryota; kingdom Metazoa; phylum Chordata; class Actinopteri; order Salmoniformes; family Salmonidae; genus Coregonus; species Coregonus lavaretus. The sequence continues at coordinate 26,164,517 of NC_140009.1, forward strand.
GAAACTTTGAACATCCCACAGAGCACCATTAAATCCATTATTGAAAAAGAAGAATATGGCACCACAACAAACCTGTCAAGAGAGGGCCGCCCACCAAAACTCACGGACCAGGCAAGGAGGGCATTAATCAGAGAGGCAACAAAGAGACCAAAGATAACCCTGAAGGAGCTGCAAAGCTCCACAGCGGAGATTGGAGTATCTGTCCATAGGACCACTTTAAGCCGTACCCTCCACAGAGCTGGGCTTTACAGAAGAGTTGCCAGAAAAAAGCCATGGCTTGAAGAAATAAATAAGCAAACACGTTTGGTGTTCGCCAAAAGCCATGTGGGAGACTCCCCAAACATATGGAAGAAGGTACTCTGGTCAGATGAGACTAAAATTGAGCTTTTTGGCCATCAAGAAAAACGCTATGTCTGGCGCAAACCCAACACCTCTCATCACCCTGAGAACACCATTCCCACAGTGAAGCATGGTGGTGGCAGCATCATGCTGTGGGGATGTTTTTCATTGGCAGGGACTGGGAAACTGGTCAGAATTGAAGGAATGATGGATGGCGCTAAATACAGGGAAATCCTTGAGGGAAACCTGTTTCAGTCTTCCAGAGATTTGAGACTGGGACGGAGGTTCACCTTCCAGCAGGACAATGACCCTAAGCATACTGCTAAAGCAACAATCGAATGGTTTAAGGGGAAACATTTAAATGTCTTGGAATGGCCTAGTCAAAGCCCAGACCTCAATCCAATTGAGAATCTGTGGTATGACTAAAAGATTGCTGTACACCAGCGGAACCCATCCAACTTGAAGGAGCTGGAGCAGTTTTGCCTTGAAGAATGGGCAAGAATCCCAGTGGCTAGATGTGCCAAGCTTATAGAGACATACCCCAAGAGACTTGCAGCTGTAATTGCTGCAAAAGGTGGCTCTACAAAGTATTGGCTTTGGGGGGGTGAATAGTTATGCACGCTCAAGTTTTCAGTTTTTTTGTCTTATTTCTTGTTTGTTTCACAAAAAATAATATTTTGCATCTTCAAAGTGGTAGGCATGTTGTGTAAATCAAATGATACCAGAGTTACAATAAAATACATTTTCGAAATCAAACTTCTGGCATTTACATGAATCAGTCCAAGGCCGTAGCTGCAGGATTTCTGATCAGATTAAGTTTATATTACAAACATGCCATGTTCAACAGGTAACCCCCTACTAAAAAATACCATGGGGCTGGCTTGAATTGGAAATGATGCAAGATTGCCTAGAACTGAACCATTAGGCCTATGGCTCGAACTATGCTCAGTTGGTAATGCCTTATTTGAAAATACCATAAGTTTAACTTGAATTTGTATAGATAAAAGATTGCCTCGAGCGAGGATGTGGGTTAAAACAAGTGTCAATGATGCTTACTTGTTGCGGGCCTGCAGTATGATGATAAAGCTGATAATTTATGGTTGGGATTACCTGAGCGGGTCTTGTGGTGTTGATAAGTCAATGTCTCAGCGCGGCCTTGAAATGCAAGGACAGGGTCCTGGCACCAAGATTATTTGGATTGACCCCATTCTCTCTGTAGAACATCTTCTGTTTCCAAAAGATGTCAAAGTTATCCACAAAAGTAACTCCAACAGAGATATGGTAGTGCCAGCAACCTACTGAATCGTTCGCTGCCATGATTCAGTGATGGCACTGGGCCTGAAATAATTGGACATTTATTGGAGTCTTTCAGAATTCCAATCAGTTCTATAAAGTCCAGTTTCAGATGTTCCGAGCTAGCCATCCTAATGTCATTAGATTCCACATGGATTACAACAGCGACAGCCCCTGTGTTCTGGTTTAAAACAGTAGTAAGCAGCCTAGTAATGTCCTGTACCCAAGCCCCAGGATAGCGCAAGGTTTTTTGCCCCTGGAACCGAGATGTTTCTCACCATAGAGCTGCCGATTATAATGACTGGTGAGATAGCAGAGGAGGTCCGTCAGTTTTTGCGCCTCGAGCCGGCCACAAAACCCATTGTGGCTGATGGAGGAGCTGGCGCGTCAGACACCCTTGAGGTCCGGTGATCCGAGTCCAAAGCAAAATCCGAGGCAGAATCCCCCTGGGATGGCATCAGGATAGGGGACAATGGCACTGGAACCTCCGAAGCCGGGAGGGCGAAGCTGTTCGACAACTGGATTTAGGTCTGGCTTCCCACCACTTAAGAAGCCCCATTCGCCACAGGCCGCTTCCCGGCGGGTGACGTGCTTTCCATGGTTGGGCAGCAGGAATGGTGACAGTATCATCCATTAAATCCATCAGAAGCGATGGTCCTGCTCCATTTTCCAGGGAAGTGGGAGACTTCTTCGGGGAGGGGTCCCTGGAAGGCATTGGACATTCAGTCAATGACTGTTGACATGGCGGTGATACTCTCAACAGATCGGAATGGCGTCCAGCCTGTGGAGTAGAGAACGAGAAGGTAGGCGAGGGTGCTTTCCCCAATAGATTGTGAAAGTTCTAAATCTGTTTGCTACGAGTAGCCACTTCTTCTCTATAGTCCTCTGCAAGTAAACAATTGTTTCATTGGAACTCCAGTTGGTCCACATTGTCCCAGAATAGAGCATAGTAAATACAGCTCCTGCAGCACAAAATGCTCAATTTTTCCTCTGAATGAGAAAGCATCCATGAGAAGAGACATAGCAACAGAATCCATGTTGGAGATAACTTTTTACATGCAGAGTAAAAAAAAGAAGAGACAATGACTGATGTATTTTTCTGGACCTATACAGGCCGTCAGTAAATACACCCAAAACAAAACAAATAAAATGAAACAAATAGACTGAGTCTAGACTGTCAAACTTAACTTTCGGCAACAAACACTCTCAATAATTTGTGCACTCGCTATCCTTCCAGTCAAAGAGTGGGCGTGTATAGCTTGTGCCCTGGAAAGCTTTACCTCCCTGTATACCCTCTGCCCTGTGTGAGCCTGGCTGACATATTCATTAGAAGAATATGAGTTCACCCAGGAAATTATTATGCTATTTGGCATCTGACTGCAGCCAAAGCAGAACCGCTGAGATCAGCAGTATGTGCGTGTCTACACTGTGTACACGGGCATTGGTCTTCCCCTCCTCTGACATGTTTTACACTGATGTGAATCTCCTGTGTTACAGAGCATCTATTGTTGTCAGCTTTAGGGATCTGTCTTCATTTGTTTCTGTTGGATCTCAAAGCTTCCGCTATATCATAAATGTGCGGTGTACAATATATACTATTATGGCTAATGCTCAGGTGTGAGTAGACACATTTAGATGCATTCTTGAGATACAGTATTTATGATTCAGTCTGACTGATTTGGTGAACCTATGCTTTGGTACATGTGATTCCAGGGTCCTGAAGACAGCTTTGTCAGATCATATATCCGCTAATGGTGTGGAAGACCACCTGTCACTGTGTCTAGTCCTTGCTTTCCACTTGGCCTACCTTATTGTGCAAATAACAGCATGGATGCTGAGTGGCAGCCAGGGGAGAGCAGACAACAAAGGTGGAAAATGTCTGCAAGGTAAAAGTACAGAGCAGGGTTTAGACATGTACAGTGGCTTACGAAAGTATTCACCCCCCTTGGCATTTTTCATATTTTGTTGCCTTACAACCTGGAATTAAAATTGATTTTTGGGGGGTTTGTATCATTTCATTTACACAACATTGTCACGACTTCTGCCGAGGCTGCCTCCCCTCCTTGTTCGGGCAGGTTTCGGCGTTCGGCGTCACCGGCTTACTAGCTACTGCCGATCCATTTGTCTTGTCTTCAATTACACACACCTGGTTCTTATTCCCTCATTAGTCATTGTATAAGTGTTCCCTCTGCTTCCTTGTCTGTGTGGGTGATTGTTTATTGTGGAGGTTAGTGAAGCTCGGTGGAGCTCGTGTATTTTGTATCGACGGGAGTATTTTCCCGTGTGCCTGTTTTGTGCCCTGGAGTATGTTTGACGCATTTCTGCGTAAACCTGTATTTTGCGGATTAAAGCCTGTTATTCTGTGATTTACCCTCCTGCGCCTGACTCCTTCAACACCACGTCATCACAGAATCACCCACCCACTATGGAGTCAGCGGGAGAGAAGCGCATGCCTGGAGTCGTGGAACGGGTCCAGGAGCATTCAACTATGCTAGCCAGCTTGGGTGAAGCGATGGATCGGGTTCTTCGGGTCGTCCAACGCCTGGAGAGGAGAGAGCCCGAGCCGTCGAGACCAGCTGGGCAACCGGATCCCGCCACCTACACCCCAGCACCCGGAGGGATCCAGATATCCCGACCACGGGAGTTCGACGGGACAGCGGCGCTGTGCCTAGGATTCCTTCTCCAACTGGAGCTCTACTCCTCCAGCATCCGGCCGGTCCCAGCGGAGCGGAAGAAGGTTTCCGCCCTCGTCTCCTGCCTCTCGGGGAAAGCACTGGAGTGGGCCAACGTGGTGTGGAACGAAGGAGGAGCCACGTTGGAGAACTACGGGGAGTTCGCTCGCCTCTTCCGGCCGGTCTTCGATCACCCGCCCGAGGGTCGAGAGGCGGGCGAGCGGCTGGTCCACCTGAGGCAGGGGACGAGGACTGCGCAGGACTTCACATTGGAGTTTAGAACTCTGGCAACTGGGTCCGGGTGGATGAGCGGGCCCTGATCTACCATTTCCGGTGCCATCTGCGAGAGGACGTCCGACGGGAGCTAGCCTGCCGTGACACCATGTTGTCCTTCTCGCAACTGGTGGACATGGCCATTTGTTTGGACAACCTGCTGGCAACCAGAGGACGTCCTGAAGGAGGTATGCCCGTTTCCATCCCAGCCGACTCGGATCCAGAACCGATGGAGATGGGTGGAACCGCTAGCCGAGAGAGCGGAGGACGACAGCGCCAGTGCCACACTGGTGGCGCGAAGGGACATTTCACCACACGTTTTCGTCAACGCTCTTCTAGGCGGCAGGCAGGGCACTCTCGCATCACCCCAGGTATCGAACACCCACACTCGTTCAGAGCCCTCTGCTGCGCACTGTAAAATACACATCTCCTTTCCTGAGCACATGGTAATTCCCCAGTGTAAGGCACTTGTCGATTCAGGCGCAGCTGGGAACTTTATGGACAGGGCATTCGCACACTGTATAGGCATTCCATTGATTCTCCTATCCATTCCACGCCCCATCAGAGCACTTGATAGTCAACCATTAGGGTCCGGGTTGGTTAAGGAAGTTACTGCACCAGTCACCATGATTACCCAGGAGATTCATTGTGAGCAGGTTACTTTTTCCATTATTGAGTCTCCTGCTTTCCCTGTGGTATTAGGTATCCCTTGACTAGCACTCCACAACCCCACCTTCTCATGGCCGCAGAGGGTTCTCATGGGGTGGTTGCGAGAGTGTCAGGGTAGGTGTCTAGGTGTTTCCGTTGGTGCAACCACGGTGGAAAGTCCAGACAGTACCTCCACCGTGCGCATTCCCCCTGAATACCTCGATCTGGCGCAAGCGTTCTCTAAAACGCAGGCAACTAAATTACCACCTCATCGGGCGAGGGATTGCGCGATAAACTTCCGGGTAGACGCTGTACCTCCCAGGAGTCATATATACCCCCTGTCACAGGCTGAAACGGTGGCTATGGAAACATATGTCACCGAGTCCCTGCGCCAGGGGTATATACATCCCTCCACTTCACCCGCCTCCTCAAGTTTCTTCTTTGTGAAGAAGAAGGACGGAGGTCTGCGCCCGTGCATTGATTATCGACCACTGAACAGGGAGACGTTAAGATTTAGTTATCCTCTCCCCCTCATTCCTTCAGTGATTGAGTCAATGCATGGGGCGCGCTACTTCACCAAATTAGATCTCAGGAGTGCGTACAACCTGGTGCGTATCCGAGAGGGAGATGAGTGGAAGACAGCATTCAGCACAACCACGGGGCAGTATGAATACCTGGTGATGCACTATGGTTTGATGAATGCTCCATCAGTTTTCCAGTCCTTTGTGAACGAGGTGTTTCGGGACATGCTTGGTCGCGGTGTAGTGGTCTACATCGATGACAACCTGGTGTATTCCGCTACGCACGCCGAGCATGTGTCCCTGGTTTGCAAGGTGCTGGCCCGACTGTTGGAAAATGACCTTTATGCTAAGGCAGAGAAGTGTATGGTTTTCCAGCAGTCCGTCTCCTTCCTTGGATACCGCATTTCCACCTCAGCTATGGAGATGGAGGGAGATCGCATTTCAACCATGCGTAATTAGCTGACTCCAACCACAGTTAAGGAGGTGCAGCGCTTCCTTGGCTTTGCAAACTACTATCGGAGGTTTATCCGGGGCTTTGGCAAGGTCGCAGCTCCCATTACCTCCCTGTTGAAGGGTGGGCATCCCGGCTCCGCTGGTCTGCTGAGGCTGACCTGGCCTTCAGCAAACTGCGTGATCTGTTCACCTCAGCCCCAGTACTGGCCCACCCCGATTCACACTACCATTCGTAGTGGAGGTGGATGCGTCTGAGGTTGGGATAGGAGATGTCCTGTCTCAACGCTCGGGTACGCCACCCAAGCTCCGCCCCTGTGCATTCTTCTCAAAGAAGCTCAGCCCGGCAGAGCAGAACTACGGCGTTGGTGATCGGGAGCTGTTGGCTGTTGTCCGAGCCTTGACCGTGTGGAGGCATTGGCTCAAGGGGGCAAAACACCCTTTCCTCGTCTGGATGGACCACCGTAACCTGGAGTACATCCGGGCAGCGAATAGGCTGAATCCTCGCCAGGCCAGGTGTGCCCTATTCTTCATCCAGTTTGATTTCACTCTATCATACATCCCGGGTACGAAGAACGTGAAGGGAGACACACTGTCCCGGCTGTATGACACAGAGGAGAGGCCCAGCGACAACACTCCCATACTGCCGGCCTCCTGCATTGTGGCTCCGGTAGTATGGGCGATGGACGTGGATATAGAGCAGGCATTACGCACGGATCCCTCTCCCCCTCAGTGTCCAGATGGGTTACAGTACGTGCTTGCTCTTATCCGTGATCATCTGATCTACTGGGCACACACGTCACCCTCCTCTGGTCACCCAGGTATCAGCCGTACAGTGCGCTGCCTGACCGGAAAATACTGGTGGCCTACCTGGGCTAAGGACGTGAGGGTGTATGTCTCCTCCTGCTCAGTGTGTGCCCAGAGTAAGGCACCTAGGCACCTCCCAGCTGGTAAGTTACAACCTTTACCAGTTCCACAATGACCATGGTCTCACCTAAGTGTTGGTTTTCTAACTGATCTTCCCCTCTCCCAAGGTAACACCACCATCCTGGTCGTTGTGGACCGCTTTTCTAAAGCCTGACGCCTCCTTCCTCTGCCCGGTCTCCCCACGGCTCTGCAAACTGCGGAGGCCCTGTTTACACACGTCTTCCGGCACTACGGGGTACCAGAGGATATAGTGTCTGATCGAGGTCCTCAGTTCACGTCCAAGGTCTGGAAGGCATTCATGGAACGTCTGGGGTTCTCGGTCAGCCTGACCTCTGGGTTCCACCCCGAGAGTAATGGGCAGTTGGAACGGGTAAATCAGGACGTGGGTAGGTTCCTGTGATCCTACTGCCAGGACCGGCTGGGGGAGTGGTCGGTGTTCTTGCCATGGGCAGAATATGCCCAAAACTCTCTCCGCCACTCCTCCACTAACCTAACGCCTTTCCAGTGTGTTCTAGGTTACCAACCGGTTCTGGCACCGTGGCACCAGAGCCAGACCGAGGCTCCTGTGGTGGATGACTGGTTTTGGCGCGCGGAGGAGACGTGGGATGCTGCCCACGTTCACCTCCAACGCGTCGTCAGAAGGCCAACGCTGACCTCCACCGCAGTGAGGCCCCCGTCTTTGTACCAGGGGATCGGGTCTGGCTCTCGACCCGGAATCTGCCCCTCCGCCTGCCCTGCCGGAAGCTGAGCCCGCGGTTTGTGGGGCCGTTCAAAGTCCTGAGGAGAGTCAACAAGGTCACTTATAGGTTATTACTTCCCCCTGATTACCTTTTTAACTCCTTGTTTCATGTGTCTCTCCTCAGGCCGGTGGTAGCTGGTCCGCTCCAGGAGTCTAAGGTGCGGGAGGTCCCTCCACCTCCTCTGGACATCGAGGGGGCCCCGGCATACTCTGTCCGTTCCATCCTGGATTCGAGGTGTCGGGTGGGGGGCCTTCAGTACCTTGTGGAGTGGGAGGGGTACGGTCTGGAGGAACGGTGCTGGGTCCCGGTGAGGGATATCCTCGATCCCTCCATGTTACGGGATTTCCACCATCGCCATCCTGCTTGCCCTGCTCCGCGTCCTCCTGGCCGTCCCCGAGGCCGGGGTCGGCGCGCTGCTGGAGCCACGCATCAAATGGGGGGATACTGTCACGACTTCCACCGAGGCTGCCTCCCCTACTTGTTTGGGCAGGTTTCGGCATTCGGCGTCACCAGCTTACTAGCTACTGCCGATCCATTTATCATCACTCCATTTGTCTTGTCTTCAATCACACACACCTGGTCCTTATTCCCTCATTAGTCATTGTATAAGTGTTCCCTCTGCTTCCTTGTCTGTGTGGGTGATTGTTTATTGTGGAGGTTAGTGATGCTCGGTGGAGCTCGTGTATTTTGTATCGACGGGAGTATTTTCCCGTGTGCCTTGTATTTTCCAATGCGCCTGTTTTGTGCCCTGGAGTATGTTTGTTTGCCACATTTCTGCGTAAACCTGTATTTTGCGGATTAAAGCGTGTTATTCTGTGATTTACCTCCTGCGCCTGACTCCTTCAACACCACCTCATCACAAACATGCCTACCACTTTGAAAATGCAAAAAAAAATTTTTGGTGAAACAACAAGAAATAAGACAAAAAAACAGAACACTTGAGCAATTACAGCTGCAAGTCTCTTGGGATATGTCTCTATAAGCTTGGCACATCCACCAATCAGGCCTTTATGGTAGAGTGGCCAGACGGAAGTCACTCCTCAGTAAAAGGCACATGACAGCTCGCTTGGAGTTTGCCAAAAGGCACTTAAAGACTATCAGACCATGAGAAACAAGATTCTCTGGTCTGATGAAACCAAGATTCAGCTCTTTGGCCTGAATGCTAAGCGTCACGTCTGGAGGAAACCTGGCACCATCCCTATGGTGAAGCATGGTGGTGGCAGCATCATGCTGTGGGGGTGTTTCTCAGCGGCAGAGACTGGGAGACTAGTCAGGATGAGGCAATTATGAACGGAGCAAAGTACAGAGAGATCCTTGTTGAAAACCTTCTCCAGATAGCTCAGGACCTCAGACTGTGGCGAAGGTTCACCTTCCAACAGGACAATGACCCTAAGCACACAGCCAAGACAACGCAGGAGTGGCTTCGGGACAAGTTTCTGAATGTCCTTGAGTTGCCAAGCCAGAGCCCGGACTTGAACCCGATCTAACATCTCTGGAGAGACCTGAAAATAGCTGTGCAGCAACGCTCCCCATCCAACCTGACAAAGCTTGAGAGGAGCTGCAGAGAAGAATGGGAGAAACTCCCCAAATACAGGTGTGCCAAGCTTTAGCGTCATAACCAAGAAGATTCAAGGCTGTAATTGCTGCCAAAGGTGCTTCAACAAAGTACTGAGTAAAGGGTCTGAATACTTATGTAAATGTAATATTTCAAAAAACCTGTTTTTGCTTAGTCATTATGGGGTATTGTGTGTAGATTGATGAGGGACTATTTAATACATTTTTGAATAAGGCTGTAACCTAACAAAATATGGAAAAAGTCAAGAGGTCTGAATACTTTCCGATGGCACTGTATAATCATAATCTCAGCTAATAAAGATATCCTGTATAGCACTTAAAATGCATTTAGGCCTAGATTCAATCAGATCAAGCGTTAACCTGCGATAGCCAACACCCACATAGATGGTGTTTTAGTGGTGTCGGAGGTATAACTGCTTTATAGCTGTCAAATCGGTTAGCGACTGCTAATGTGGTCATTGACACGAAGTTCAGAATTGAAAATCATTAAATGAAATGATGAGGATTTCTATCAGCCTAATCAGGGTGTAGATTACATCTCACATTCCAGTGTTCGAACTTGTAAACACGTCTGCATGGGATTTTTGTTAATGCGACTCCGTGCAGCCAATGGCAATGTTCGCTTTAGGTATAATGCCAGGAGCATTTGACAGCTCTAACACAGTTCCACGTCCGACACCGCCAGAACAACCTTTTAATATATGCTATTCTAATTTGTTTGAGCACTTAACTGATCTCTTGGTAATGTGTGTGGTAATTACATAAACATTTCCTTCCCATTAATAAAGAAGTGGAAATGAGTTTTTTCGTAGCGTAAAGAAAGAGAGATAGAAGGAATGCAAATGTAACTGAATGCAATTTGAATGAGCTGGAGATAAGAGTCGTTATGGCACCTTTGCCATCCATCACTCAGCGTGGAGCGGAGAGTGACTTGCAGGGCTCGTAAAACACTGGGCCTGATTACCACTCAGGTGACCTGCATGGCCTGTTATAATGAAAGAACCAGAAAAATCTGCTGTTATGCAACTTGTCAGTGGGAGAAAGGTGCTATAATATCATGGTGGTATCGGCTTTGGTCACTGCAGAGTATTTGAGGATTCTGTGATTATGGGTGGTCAGGGTTGATATTTACTGTATCTAAAGGGAAGCACAGTCACTTGATGTGCTCTGAAGGGGATACCCCCAACTTCTCCCTAAGGACAGGCCTGTGGAAATCCCAACAGGAAGAAATGGCTGGATAATGGCCTTGTTTAATCTGGACCACTAAAAATGCTCCCACCCTGTCTTACTGCACTACTGTGAGCTGCCAAGTACGATGATATGCACGGCCCATTAGACTGTCCTGTATTACATGGAGGAGTTCTTAATGTGCAATATCTAAGCCTGTCTTGTCTGCCAGATGTGTACTCATCGACAATTACCTCTCAGGTTTGCTCTGATCCCTGCACAGACAGGTGAGTAATTCAGATGAAGAGGAGGAAGGAAATGTATATCCTGTCCTCACTGGCGAGCTACAGGCACTGTTTTTTAAACCCATTAAACTCTCAGATATTTCAACTATCAGGTGACAATTTAATGATGAATGTTAATTTTGCATGTTTACATGTCTTCATGTACAGTTTTAATCTTGTCACATCCCCCCATGGAACCTGTAATGGCAGGCTGCCTTTCACTGTGATAGATTGGATTAATTACTACTTAAAACTTCCTAAACATTAGCACACATCTCAGCAACCTCCGGGAAGGAATTTGCCATTCAATTATTCTATCACAAGCATTACCAAAAAGATCAGCAAATTGGACAATTATCACTAGGGGGTGGCTCCATAACATCAGTGCTTTCATAATAATCCATTCTGTTGTTTGAGTTTCTGGAAGACATGATTTGACTGACAGGAAGGCCTCTTAAATAATTATCTCCTTGTTTACCAAAGGCATCTGTAAATATTAAGCCTGTCTTCAGGCAATCTTTAGCAGCAGGAGTTAAAGGAAGGATGGAGAAATTATAATCTTTTGATGCTTCCCAAACTGCAGGAGACAAGCTGTCACTAAGCAATTGATGTTACTGTAATATCTCTCAGAAAGACACAGAAGTAATAACAGCCAACTCCCCAAAAAAGAGCAATTACCAACCTAGAATCCTTTATACTTGGGCATGTGGGGTTAGAGGAGCTACAGTATGTTTAGACATAGGGCTTGATTCTATCCGTATTGCCAAAGTTCAGCTCTATAGCGTGCTTGAAATTGAAAGGTAATTTCCGATTGAGCCGACATATGAAGTGCTTACCGTAAATGCAGTCTCCACGAATGCGGGAACATTTAAATTTCAATCACGCTATAGCACTGAACTTCGGCGGTACGTAATGAATCAAATAAAATTAAATTTAGTCATTTAGCAGACGCTCTTATCCAGAGCGACTTACAGTTAGTGAGTGCATACATTTTCATACTGGCCCCCCGTGGGAAACAAACCCACAACCCTAGTGTTGCAAGCGCCATGCCCTACCAACTGAGCTACAGGGGACTATTTGTCACATACATGTGTTCAGCAGATGTTATAGCGGGTGTAGCGAAATGCTTGTGCTTCTAGCTCCGACAGTGCAGTAATATCTAACAAGTAATATCTAACAATTTCACAACATATACCTAATACACACAAAACTGGTAGGGAATGGAATTTAAGAAAATATACATATATGGACAAGCAATGACAGAGTGGCATGGACTAAGATACAGTAGAATATTATAGAATAGAATGCAGTATATACATATGAGATGAGTAGTTCAAGATATGTAAACATTATTAAAGTGACTGTAAACATTATTAAAGTGATTAGTGTTCCATTTCTTAAAGTGGCCAGTGATTTCAATATGCAGCAGCAGCCTCTAATGTGCTAGTGATGGCTATTTAACAGTCTGATGGCCTTGAGATAGAAGCTGTTTTTCATTCTCTCGGTCCCAGCTTTGATGCACCTGTACTGACCTCGCCTTCTGGATGATAGCGGGGTGAACAGGCAGTGGCTCGGGTGGTTGATGTCCTAGATGATCTTTTTGGCCTTCCTATGACATCGGGTGCTGTATGTGTCTTGGAGGGCGGGTAGTTTGCCCCTGATAATGCGTTCGGCAGACCGCACCACCCTCTGGAGAACCCTGCGGTTGCGGGCGGTGCAGTTGCCGTACCAGGTGGTGATACAGCCCGACAGGATGCTCTCAATTGTGCATCTGTAAAAGTTTGTGAGGGTTTTAGGTGCCAAGCCGCATTTGCGCCTTCTTCACCACACTATCTGCGTGGGTGGACCATTTCAGTTTGTCGGTGATGTGTACGCCAAGGAACTTGAAGCTTTCCACCTTCTCCACTGCGGTCCCGTCGGTGTGGATAAGGGGGTGCACCCTCTGCTGTTTCCTGAAGTCCACGATCATCTCCTTTGTTTTGTTGACGTTGAGTGAGAGGTTATTTTCCTGGCACCACACTCCCAAAGCCCTCACCTCCTCCCTATAGGCGGTCTCGTCATTGTTGGTAATCAAGCCTACTACTGTTGTGTCGTCTGCAAACTTGATGATTGAGTTGGGGGCGTGCTTGGCCACGCAGTCATGGGTGAACAGGGAGTACAGGAGGGGGCTGAGCACGCACCCTTGTGGGGCCCCATTGTTGACGATCAGCGAAGGGGAGATGTTGTTTCCTACCTTCACCACCTGGGGGCGGCCCGTCAGGAAGTCCAGGACCCAGTTGCACAGGGTGGGATTCAGACCCAGGGCCTCGAGCTTGATGATGAGCTTGGAGGGTACTATGGTGTTGAATGCTGAGCTATAGTCAATGAACAGCATTCTTACATAGGTATTCCTCTTGTCCAGATGGGATCTATTGGGGCGGTATGCAAATTGAAGTGGGTCTAGGGTGACAGGTAAGGTAGAGGTGATATGATCCTTGACTAGTCTCTCAAAGCACTTCATGATGACAGAGGTGAGTGCTACAGGGTGATAGTCATTTAGTTCAGTTACCTTTGCTTTCTTGGGTACAGGAACAATGGTGGCCATCTTGAAGCATGTGGGAACAGCAGACTGGGAAAGGGAGAATATGTCCATAAACACACCAGCCAGCTGGTCTGCGTATGCTCTGAAGATGCGGCTAGGGATGCCGTCTGGGCCGGCAACCTTGCGGGGGTTAACATGCTTAAATGTCTTCATCACGTCGGCCACGGAGGAGGAGAGACCACAGTCCTTGGTAGTGGGCCTCGTCAGTGGCACTGTGTTATCCTCAAAGCGGACGAAGAAGGTGTTTAGCTTGAATCGAGCACATAGTAAAACAATATCCAATAAATATATTGAGACACAGGGTCCTATTCAATCAAAATCCATAACCCAGTTTCTGGGATACCCTGGAAAGCAAACTCCAGGGAGGAAATTAGAGCTAGATTCAATCCAGAGCGCAGAAGATCTGTGATATAGCGTGAATGAAATGTAAAGATAATTTCTGATTGAGCCGACATATGCAGTGTTTACCGTGAATGCAGTCTCCGTGAACATGGGAATATTGCCTTTAAATTTCAATCGTGCTATAGTGCAGATCTTCCGTGCTCCGGATTGAATCTAGGCCTTGCCATTCCACTATTGTATTATAAGCATTACCAGAAACATCAACAAATTGAACAATTATCGGCAGGTGTTGAGTCATCAACACAATACTTCTATGCGTAACAACACAGAATTATTACCAAAAAGAAAAAGAAAGTATCATAAAATCTGATGTCCACATTATCAGATGCCCCACTGTCTCTATCCCAAACATCTCTAGACTAACGCCACTGACTCAGGGGATGATGAGAGTAAATGAATCACAGCTAGCCGACAGGGACAGGATACGATTAAAGTGCCTCTAGCAGGAGCTAAATGAAATGGAACGGATTGTAAAAGCAGTCTCAAAGCTGACAGCCTTGAACAGCCGGGCGATTTATGAGGCAGGGTTACAGAGATGTATGGCTTATTTGGACTGAGTCCCGAGATCACAGGGGTCTTCTAGAACTGAGTTTTAAGAGAGAGAGAGAGAGAGAGAGAGAGAGAGAGAGAGAGAGAGAGAGAGAGAGAGAGAGAGAGAGAGAGAGAGAGAGAGAAGACGCTGATACTCATCGAACAGGACAGATGCTCAATTGGCACAAACAGTAAAACAGCAGAGCTACAGATCACCACATAGTGTAATTAAAATTGGCAAAACATTAAGAGCAGTTATCAATTAGGTATCAGGTATCAATTATTAGGTATTATTATTTATTACTAGCATAATATTTGTGTGAATGGTGTCTCTTGGTAGTCCAGCATTGTGGGCTTATCATAGTTCTAAAAGTTGTAGTAATGGACTTCCATGGTGGCAGGAATTGGTCAGACAGTTTGTTTGTTTAATTCATTAAATTATCTGAGGGTGTGGTAAGGATATGACCCTATGATAAACCACCTGCTCATTCAGGCAGTGAGGATATTGATTTTGTTGAAAACTCTGGAGCATTGTAGAAATTATCCTGTTCTATGAACCAAAGGTACAGTGCATATTTTGTACTTGTAGTATCCAGCTTTCGATGGCTGACTATGTGCTGCAATTCGTTTTTTAATTTCCTGTCTGAAAGAAAACATAATTAAAAACAGTCATAATAGCAGTGATATGCAATCAACTATTCATCTTTTCAAAAGAATGATCTATTTGTTCCAGTATACAATAAATATGAAAGCATGTTTGACAACAAATGTACACAATAGGAAGTCCCTCAACAATGGCACTTACAGTGCATACGGAAAGTATTCAGACCCCTTCACTTGTTCCACATTTTGTTACGTTACAGCTTTATTCTAAAATGGATTAAATACATGTTTTTCCTCATCAATCTACACACAATACCCCATAATGACAAAGCGAAAACAGGTTTTTAGAAATGTTTGCAAATGTATATAAAAAAAACTGAAATACCTTATTTATTTAAATGTATAAAAAACTGTTTTTGCTTAGTCATTATGGGGTATTGTGGGAAAAAAACTATTTATTCAATTTTAGAATAAGGCTGTAACATAACAAAATGTGGAAAAAGGGGTCTGTGTTCTTTCCGAATGCACTGAATTGGCCTTTGAAGTACAGCATTATCTTTGATTCTGTTGAAAGTGTAATAATATTCTAGTGATCAGTTTGTTGTAGATTGTGGGAGGCACTTAGCAATTCTGGGAGGCTAGCTGTGATTAGACTAGGTATCTAACGGTGCAGCATGGCTCTTCTGTCGGGGGCATTGCATGGTGGATATTCTGTCCCACAGCCTCCAGGCAAGATGAAGAGGTAGAGGTTCTCCGCCACACGCTGCCTTTACAACATTAAACATAGTGAATCACAACACACAAGACAATTCTGCAAGAGATGCAGCCACTTGCTTAACCCACAGGGCTAAAGACCCAGTCAAGGATAAAGACTGAAGCAAGTTGTTTAGTGGCTACTTTTTGTGGTCCAGTTGTTAGAAATTGGTGCTTGCAACGCCAGGATTGTGGGAACGATTCCTGGGGCCACCCATACGAAAAATGTATGCACCATGACTGTAAATCGCTTTGCATAAAAGCGTCTGCTAAATCGCATATTTACATTTACATCATTTAGCAGACGCTCTTATCCAGAGCGACTTACAAATTGGTGCATTCAACTTATGATAGCCAGTGGTAGTTATCATCGTCAGGTATTACATTACATAGAGCAAATAAGACACATTTTCAAACAGGTTTTGATGGTGGGAAAATTAGGGCATGTTTTCTAACATACAGTATACTGTTTTTCCTCATCAGTGACAACAGGAGAATGTTGTGTATTGAATTTTTTGTTCAACATAATATTTCATGTTCGGTCCTCCCTACCTCCCTTAAGATGCAGTTCATTTGTCTCTTGGTATTAGACCAAGGCTTCTTCTCCACTGAGTAACAGTCTCCCCCATGGGACAAGCATCCAAGACCCTGTCAATAAACCGGCGGAGGTATATCATAGCCCTTGTTAAGTGGGTCTGTAGTGACCCAACTGCTGCACAGCACAATAAGACAGGATGAAAAACTGGCCTTTTCATTCTTCTGGCCAAGCCGAACAATGCAGCCTCCCTGGCCTCCTCCTTAATGACATTACAACGGCTCAGATAAAAATGTTGTATATTTATTTTTTGCCATTTTTTCTACCAAGCATAAACCATCTGCTCCTTGACGGTGCAGATTTACCTGCTGAGGCGTTGGGAGTGGAGCAGCCTGCTTTGCTATGCACATAATCATGTTGGTAATGTCCAACACATATCCTGAGACGTATACAATCACACATCACATTTATACATGACATTCATTTTTAATGGAGGTGAGGTATGAATGATTATTGCCATACAAATAATCTAAGAATGCAAAGTCCATGTAAAATATGTTGAGGACTGTAAACATACATCTGGTAACACCTTGGGGCTTATCCTATACATGTGTAGTGACACTGTAATAACAACATTAATATGTACTTACATAGTCATTTATTCATTGTTTTGTGCTCCCCTTCCCCTCCCCCTTCCTCTTCCCCTTCCCCTTCCTCTCCCCCTTCCCCTCCCCCTTCCCCATCTCCTTCCTCTTTCCCTTCCTCTTCTCCATCCCCATCTCCTTCCTATTTCCCTTCCAATTTCCCTTCCCCTACCTTTGGCATCAAAATCTGGAGCCTCATCTTATAATTTTACATTTTACATTTTACTCTTATCCAGAGCGACTTACAGTTAGTGAGTGCATACATTTTCATACTGGCCCCCCGTGGGAATCGAACCCACAACCCTGGTGTTGCAAGCGCCATGCTCTACCGACTGAGCTACACTTGCAGTTAACTCCATACCAGGAGGCTTGTGGGAGGAGCTATAGGAGGAACGGCTCATTGTAATGGCTGGCATGGAATTAACGGAACGGAGTCAAACTTGTGGTTTCCATATGTTTGATGAGTTTGATACCTTTCCATTAATTCCATTCCAGCCATTACAATGAACCCGTCCTCCTATAGCTCCTCCCACCAGCCTCCTATGACACCAACCCCCCTTTCCCTGTAGTGTGTGAAGTATTTGATTGGTCCTAATGCAAAATTCATTGCTGGTGTTCCTACTCCACACAGTGGACCTTGCTGGTAATAACGTCAGACTACCAAGTACTCCAGAAGAGTTAACCTTTGTTGGGCCAGAGGAGATAAGATGATACACTGTTTTACACGGTTCAAACAGAGTGTGAGTGTGGACACTCCTCCCATAACTAATCAGGGTACCCACAAAAGCATTAGAAGTTTTAATAACGCTGGTATACTGATGTTTAGGGAAATGTTTTTGGCTGCCAGTGAAAAACGGTATATTGAATAGCTAAATATTTGTGTCGCCATGAAAATTGAAATTGGAAATAAGTATCAAACACAAACACATATAAACCATCTGTATGAATGTGTGCACTAACAAAGTCTGTAATGTACAATTGCAGCATTAATGCAAAAATGGAAGAGGAAAGTGGAAGGGGGAAAAAGTAAGGAACTTGTCTGTCGGCCCTGCATTAAAGAACATAATTGGTTAAAGAAAATTGTGATAAATAAAAAAGTATAACAGTTTCATTTAAGGACCAAAGGATTGACAGCCATCCCATATAGATTGCAAAATAGTTGGGAAGAGATTTTTGACATACCAATTCCATGGCATAGTGTTTATGAACTGATACGCAAAACGACGCCGGATTCAAAACTTTGAATTTTTCAATTTAAATTATTATACAACATTTCTCCTTCCAATAGAATGTTATTTATATGGGAGATACAATCTTCCCAGCTCTGCAGATTTAGCTGCGAAGAGACAGAATCATTTGATCATTTGTTTTGGTACTGTCGATTTGTAGCTTGTTTTTGGACACAGGTCCAGGAATGGCAAAAAGATTGCAATATTTACCTGGAGCTAACCCTGCAGATAGCACTACTGGGTGATCTGAAAAATCATAGTCAATCGATCAATAATATAACAATACTTTTAGCAAAAATGTTTATTTTCAATGTACAATCTGTAGAAACAATGAGAATAGAAGGGTTCAGAACTTTTGTAAAACATCACAGTACAGTTGAAAAATATATAGCAAATAGAAATCCAATATGGATGGTGTTAAGAGATAGATGGGAGGTGTTGAATGGAGTTGAAGGATGGGACGAATAACAACTAACAACAACTAATAACAACAAGATAACTAATGTAAAGCATATTGTGTCCATAATAAGTATATAGGTTATAGGTTGAGAGCTTTTGTGAAAGAGCACAGTTAGAAAGATATGGCATATAGAAGCAAACCGGATGGACATCATGAAAATGATCGGAGGTTGAGGGTAGAGGAAGTTCAGGAGTAAAAACAAACAAAATAGAATTATTGTGTCCATAAAATGTATATAGTATGTATAAGCTGGATGTAGAGGCCTAAGCATTGTTGTTCACTAGTTTACTCCAATTAGGGAAGGGGTGGTGGGGTTGGAAAGTAATATAGGGAAATATATATTTAAAAAGGATATGTACAGTGGGGAAAAAAAGTATTTAGTCAGCCACCAATTGTGCAAGTTCTCCCACTTAAAAAGATGAGAGAGGCCTGTAATTTTCATCATAGGTACACGTCAACTATGACAGACAAAATGAGAAAGAAATTTCCAGAAAATCACATTGTAGGATTTTTAATGAATTTATTTGCAAATTATGGTGGAAAATAAGTATATTGACGTGTACCTATGATGAAAATTACAGGCCTCTCTCATCTTTTTAAGTGGGAGAACAATTGGTGGCTGACTAAATACTTTTTTTCCCCACTGTATGTATATGTATTTAGATGTCTGTATGTGTATGTAGGTATATGTATATATTTGAAAGAAAAAAAAAACATATGGGGGATTGGAAGTGATGCAGACAATTACATTGATGGAAGTTACAATCTATCTGCAATATTAAAGCTGATCTACCCCCTAAAAAACAAAATGCAAAAAAAAGATGTCCAAAAACAAATAACAATTAAACATTTTTTAAAAAGTCTGTAATGTACATACTGTTGAAGTCAGAAGTTTACATACACTTAGGTTGGAGTCATTAAAACTCGTTTTTCAACCACTCCACAAATGTATTGTTAACAAACTATAGTTTTGGCAAGTCGGTTAGTAATTTTTCCAACAATTGTTTACAGACAGATTATTTAATATAATTCACTGTATCACAATTCCAGTGGGTCAGAAGTGTACATACACTAAGTTGACTGTGCCTTTAAACAGCTTGGAAAATTCCAGAAAATGATGTCATGGCTTTAGAAGCTTCTGATAGGCTAATTGACATAATTTGAGTCAATTGGAGATGTACCTGTGGATGTATTTCAAGGCCTACCTTCAAACACTGTGCCTCTTTGCTTGACATCATGGGAAAATCAAAAGAAATCAGCCAAGACCTCAGAAAAAAATTGTAGACCTCCACAAGTCTGGTTCATCCTTGGGAGCAATTTCCAAACGCCTGAAGGTACCACGTTCATCTGTACAAACAATTGTACGAAAGTATAAACACCATGGGACCACGCAGCCATCATACCACTCAGGAAGGAGACGCGTTCTGTCTCTTAGAGATGAATGTACTTTGGTGCGAAAAGTGCAAATCTATCCCAGAACAACAGCAAAGGACCTTGTGAAGATGCTGGAGCAAACAGGTACAAAAGTATCTATATCCACAGTAAAACAAGTCCTATATCGACATAACATGAAAGGCCGCTCAGCAAGGAAGAAGCCACTCTTCCAAAAACGCCATAAAAACACCAGACTACGGTTTGCAACTGCTCATGGGGACAAAGATCTTACTTTTTGGAGAAATGTCCTCTGGTCTGATGAAACAAAAATAGAACTGTTTGGCCATAATGACCATCTTTATGTTTTGAGGAAAAAGGGGATAGCTTGCAAGCCGAAGAACACCATCCCAACCGTGAAGCACGGGGGGTGGCAGCATCATGCTGTGGGGGTGCTTTGCTACAGGAGGGACTGGTGCACTTCACAAAATAGATGGCATCATGAGGAAGGAAAATTATGTGGATATATTGAAGCAACATCTCAAGACATCAGTCAGGAAGTTAAAGCTTGGTCGCAAATGGGTCTTCCAAATGGACAATGACCCCAAGCATACTTCCAAAGTTGTGGCAAAATGACTTAAGGACAACAAAGTCAAGGTATTGGAGTGGCCATCACAAAGCCCTAACCTCAATCCTATAGAAAATGTGTGGGCAGATCTGAAAAGGCATGTGCGAGCAAGAAGGCCTACAAACCTGACTCAGTTACACCAGCCCTGTCAGGAGGAATGGGCCACAATTCGTTTGACCCAAGTTAAACAATTTAAAGGCAATGTTACCAAATACTAATTGTGTGTATGTAAACTTCTGACCCACTGGGAATGTGATGAAATAAATAAAAGCTGAAATAAATCATTCTCACAACTATTATTCTGACATCTCACATTCTTAAAATAAAGTGGTGATCCTAACTGACCTAAGACAGGGAATTTTTACTAGGATTAAATGTCATGAATCGTGAAAAACTGAGTTTAAATGTATTTGGCTAAGGTGTATGTAAACTTCTGACTTCAACTGTTTGTACAATATCCCCATATTTCACATAATTTAGTATTATTCATCGTCTAGAAAAATCTTTATCCATGATGACATTATTCCTTTAGCCACAGAAGTCATTATACTCCACAACTTAAAACCTAATTAAGTGAATAGTGCTAATAAATCTGTATTCCAGCCTGACCCGGAGTGGAACCTGACAGACATGCTGCATTAACCTGCATTAAAATGTCTAGGCTCACCCTCATTTACCTGTCTCTGATGAATATTAGCAGTAATATTAAGTATTTTTTACCACTCATTTGCTTTTAGGCTTTCTGATTAGCTCCATTTATTTAATGAAGTCTGTATACGTTGTTTGACAAACTTTTTCACATAATTTTTTTGTGCAATCCCTTCACCTTTCTACATTAATAAACATGCGTCACAGTCTGCTAAACGTGCAAGACTCATTAATTCAGTGCTTGGCATATCACTCTCTGCAAATGTCACCTGAGTGGTGATGGTCCCTGGGATTCTGTCACATTGTGTTGCATCATCCACTGACTTCCACCACCATTCTCACCATAAAATACATTGTAGGATTTATAGGTAGCTTGGTCTTCATACACAAATGCAGTGCAACATTGATGTGTGATGTCGCGGCAAAGAAAAACAGCATGCATTTGGTCAGGGAACAAGTTTATTTGTTTCGTTAATTTGTTTCACTCTAACATTTTCTACCAATGAAAGTTTTTTAATAAATGGTAGAAATGAGAAAATGTAACTGTGTACAGTTAGTGTATTCAGAAGCAAAAGAAATCTCTCCACAGAGTCGACAACACATAAGCCGTGGATGCAAAGCAGTATTGATTTTCCACTCGGTCTGAGAACATCTACATTTTTCATTTTCGTCAAAATGGATTTCTAATATTGCTGCTAACATAGCACACATTGGAAGGAAAAGGTGTGCACTTACAGTATTTAGTCCTGTACTTCACATGTCATCTACAGTCCTTAATACTTTACATGTGTCCCATGTTTCTGCAAAAGCAATACGTCATGGTATTTGGTAATCCTTGGCTGTGTTTATAATATGTTTATAATCAGGTGGTTAACCCGCTCTTAAACTCTGTCTTTCCACAATCACCCACTTTAAAGAACTGCTTTAAATACATTGCTAGTATTCCCCCAGAATCCCTAGCTAGCTATCTTCTACACGGTGTGGCCATTAACTGTCCTAACTCCCTCGCCTTGACTGGCAAGTTGCCACAGTCATTTCCCTGTCTTTGATGTTCACCTTTAATTATTTACACAATTGTTAGGACAGTAATCCCTCAACGATGAGTCATTTTGCTTATTTTTTATATTTCAAGCTTGGTAATCACAGAATGATTCATTAAACATACAATTTCACATAAATAATTTGTTTCCTCCATCTGCTCACAAATGATCCCATCAAAGCAATGGAGCAGGGTCTAAGTTGTAGTAACAATTTGTGCAATGATGAACATAAAAATTGCAACAACAATAAAAAATGCAAGGCATCAACATTCTTTTGATATTTTTTTATTTTAATAGGGATCCCCATTAGCTGCTGCCAAGGCAGCAGCTACTCTTCCTGGCGTCCAAACACATTAAGGCACATCACACAAAAAATGTTTTAATCACAAATAAAACAGTACATCAAATAACATTACTACACCACTACTTATCCACAACACAAAATGTACAATATCACCATACAACAATACCACAGTGTACGTGTGTGTAGAGTGTGTGTGCTAGCATGTGTGTGCCAGTGTGTGTGTCTCCTCACAGTCCGCGTTGTTCCATCTGTTTTTTAAATCTGATTTTACTGCTCGCATGAGTTATTTGATGTGGAATAGAGTTTCATGTAGTCATGGCTCTATGTAGTACTGTGCGTTTCCCAGAGTCTGTTCTGGACTTGCGGACTGTGAAGAGACCCCTGGTGGCATGTCTTGTGGGGTATGCATGGGTGTCCGAGCTGTGTGCTATTCGTTTGAACAGACATCTCTGTGCTGTCAACATGTCAATACCACTCACAAAGACCAGTAGTGATGCAATCAATCTCTCCTCTACTTTGAGCTAGGAGAGATTGACATGCATGTCATTGATGTTAGCTCTCTGTGTACATATAAGGGCCAGCCGTGCTGCTCTGTTCTGTGCCAACTGTAATTTGCCTATGTCCCTCTTTGTGGCACTTGACTATATGACTGGACAGTAGTCCAGGTGCGACAAAAAACTAGGGCCTGTAGGACTTGTTTTGTTGATAGCAATGTCAAGAAAGCAGAGCAGCACTTTATTACGAACGGACCTCTACCCATCTTAGCATATTGCATCAATATATTTAGACAATGACAGTTTACAATCCAGGGTTACACCAATCAGTTTAGTCTCCTCAGCTTGCTAAATTTCCACATTAATCGTTACAAGATTTAGTTGAGGTTTAGGGTTTAGTGAATTGTTTGTCCCAATGCTTTTAGTTTTTTAAATGTTTAGTACTAGCTTATTACCTGCCACCCATTCTAAAACTGACTGCAGCTCTTTGTTAAGTGTTGCAGTGATTTCACTTGCTCTGGTAGCTGACGTGTATAATGTCAAGTCATTGGCATACATAGACACACAGGCTTTACTCAGTGCAAGTGGCAGGTCATTAGTAAAGATTGAAAAAATAAGGGACCTAGACAAATGCCCTGTTGAATGGCAGACTCTACCTGGAATATGTTGGAGAGGCTTCCATTATAGAACAACCTCTGTGTTCTGTTAGACAGGTAACTCTCCATCCACGATATAGCAGTGGATGTAAAGCCATAACACATTTCTATTTCCAGCAGCAAACTATGATCGATGATGTCAAAAGCTGCACTGAAGTCTAACAAAACAGCTCCCACAAGCTTCTTATTATCAATTTCCTTCAGCCAATCATCAGCCATTTGTGTAAGTGCCGTACATCTTTAGTGCCCTTCCCTATAAGCATGTTGAAAGTCAGTTGTTAATTTCTTTACTGTGAAATAGCATTGTATCTGGTCAAACACGATTTTTCCCCAAAGTTTACTAAGGGTTGGTAGCAGGTTGATTGGTCGGCTGTTTGCTTCCCTCCAGGCCTGAGGGCACACACTTTCCTGTAGTTTTAGATTGAAGAGATGATAGGAGTGGCAATATAGTCCGCTATCATCCTCAGTAATTTTCCATCCAAGTTGTCAGACCCAGGTGGCTTGTCATTGTTGATAGACAACAACACATTTTTCACCTCATCCATACTCACTTTACGGAATTCTAAATGACAATGCTTGTCTTTCATAATTTGGTCAGTTATGAATGGATGTGTAGGTTCTGTCACGATCGTCGTAGGGAATAGACCAAGGCGCAGCGTGATGAACGAACATGTTTAAACTTTATTATCTTTAGTGATAATAGACAACAATAAACCAAAATAAGAAACGACTCGTGAAGTCCACGGTAACAATGACCAACACGGAACAAAAACCCACGAACACAAAGGGAAAACAGACAGTTTAAATATGGCTCCCAATCAGAGACAACCAACGACAGCTGACACTCGTTGCCTCTGATTGGGAGTCACTCTAGCCAACATAGAAATAAACACAACAGAATGAACACACCCTGGCTCAACATATAGAGTCCCAGAGCCAGGGTGTGACAGGTTCAGAGTTTGTTGTTGGCATGTCATGCCTAAATTTGCTAATCTTGCCAATTAAAAAATAATTTAAGTAGTTGGCAATATCAGTGGGTTTTGTGATGAATGAGCCATCGGATTCAATGGATGGAGCTGAGTTTGCCACTTTGGCCAAAAATTAATTTAAGGTGCTCCAAAGCTTTTTACTATCATTCTTTATATAATTGATGTTTGTTTCATACTACAGTTTCTTCTACTTTTTGTTTAGTCACAATTCTCAATTTACAATATGTTTGATGATCAGCCATGCAGCCAGACTTATTTGCCATTCACTTTGACTCAAATTCTTAAATCAATCCATGGGGATTTAACCGTTTTTACAGTCATTTTCTTAATGGGTGCATGCTTGTTAGTAACTGGAATAAGCAATTTCATAAATGCGTGAAGTGCAGTGTCTGGTTACTCCTCATTACACACAACAGACTAGCAAGTATTATTTACATCTTCAACATAGGAATCACTACAAAACCTTGTGTATGATCTCCTATACACTATATTAGGCCCAGCCTTTGGAACTTTGGTCTTCCTAGATATGGCTACTATATTATGATGACTACATCCGATGGATGTGGATACTGCTTTAGAGCAGATTTCTGCAGCATTAGTAAAGATGCGATCAATACATGTGGATGATTTCATTCCTGTGCTGTTTGATAATATCCTGGTAGGTTTACTGATAAACTGAACCAGGTTGCAGGCACTGGTTACAGTTTGAAGCTTTTTCTTGAGTGGACAGCTTGATGAAAACCAGTCAATATTTAGGTCACCTAGATAATATAAATCTCTGTTGATATCACATATATTATCAAGCATTTCACACATATTATTCAGATACTCACTGTTAAAACTTGGTGGTCTATAGCAACTTTCACAAGAATGGGCATTAGATGAGGCAGGTGAACCTGTAGCCATATTACTTCAACATCATTTGACATGAGATTCTCTCTAAGCTTTACAGGAATATGACTCTGAATATAAACAGCACCTTCACCATTGGCATTATAGTTCTATAAATGCTACTAATTATAATGTTGCGTTTTATGCTATGGTAATTGAACCTCAACTTAATGCACCCAAACATTTTGCATTTGCAACAGTCAGCAGACTGATGATGTACAACATTTTTGTGTTTTAGAAAGCAAATATTGTTTGGAAGAATGAATGAATTAATTAATTAATTGATGCTTATTATTGCTAACTGATGATAGCCTAATAGATAATTGAATCACCAAGAGGACACCAGCTCCATGATACACACTCCATCAGACAGTGTTCGGTGAGTTGTGTAACATGTCTTAGCTAGCACAGTTACTTGTAATTGCATCACTTAGATCCTATTGACATAAGGTTATATGAGGGCTCTTTCCTGTCTTTGCACTAAACTCTAATCCAGTCAAGTAAGGATATGGCCTTTCTATGATGTGGGTTTCTAACTAGTGTGGCTTATTGGGATCCTCTAGCCACCCCTGGCTTGTGGCGGTTAATCACAGGATGCATGACAAAGCAGTCGGCTCTCGGCTCTCTGAGCACCACCATGTTCATTCACTCAGACAGGATGGATAGAAACACTCTCCTGTCTGTCTGTCTCTCTGTCCACTCCTCCTGAGATTGAAGGGAGTTCTTGTTGTTTATGCTCTCAAACACAGGCTAGCTCTCCAGCTCTAGCAGTGGGTGTAGATACGCATTGTTATCCTCTGCCTTGGAGGAAAAAGGGCAGTGTTCTACAATTATGTTTGGTTCAGAGAAGCATGCAAATGTTCTGCAATAATATCACAAAACCATACATTGTTATTATTTCTATTCAACAGTAAAATAGAATACATGTACAATAGTTTTAATTGGTCTAAATAACCACACGTG
Organism: Coregonus lavaretus; assembly: GCF_964263955.1. Classification (NCBI taxonomy): domain Eukaryota; kingdom Metazoa; phylum Chordata; class Actinopteri; order Salmoniformes; family Salmonidae; genus Coregonus; species Coregonus lavaretus. The sequence continues at coordinate 26,191,128 of NC_140009.1, forward strand.
AAGAACCTCCTCACCTCACCTCCTTTATGTTGCAGTGAGTCACCTCTGGCCAGCAATGCTTAGACTGAAGGTAACTGGCTAGAATAAAGCCTCAGGAAATCACATAAGGCTATATCCTTGACCCTAGAACTACACCGTCCATGTGATTGCACAATAAGAAATGAATACAAACTGTTTTGCAGTAGCTACTGACCCTCTTCTTCTTCTGTTTGAGGAGGCATGTGTGAGCACAGTCAAACAAAACTGCATATTGGATCAAATGCAATGACAAGATGGCAGCCATAAAGGATATTAGCATGAGCTTTATTCTGTGAGGTTTAGTCTATTAAAAGGTACAGTAGCCTAGTTACACTAACATATTTTATGGCATATCCACTAATTATCTCCCTCATCACCAGAGCACTGGGCTCAACTCAGTGGTGCTGTAGTAGAATAAACAATACATTTGGAATATCGTGCCCTGAACAAGGTTTCAACAGAAAAAAAACAAATAATTGTCCAAAGTTATAATCCCACCAATTCCTACCACATTGCATTTTTAACGAGGCACGCTTTATTCAAAGAACACGATTTTGGATAAACAAAACTACTATACCTTGTCTAGCTTCTTAGCAACCACGTGCCAATAGGGAAAGAGAGAGAGATGTCAGGATGGTGCTTACATTTAATCAAACAACTGCAGATGCAACTTCCTCCATTTGTTCTCGTTCAAGGCTGACTGTTCGTAAGCCCCTTAATGGAGCAGTGGGATTGGACTATCCTAGTCGAGAACCAGGCTTCTTTATAACAGGTAGCCTGGGGAAGTTCATGGCAGAAAAATTGCTAAATAGGGGTGGAGACCCGGTGTAAATCAGTGATGCCTCACAACACGCCTCAAATGCCTTGCTTGGGCAGAGCACCAATAGTGTTCACTAGATTAGTGTTGTAGGTGGAACAGTGCGTGAGGATGGCTGGGTAATCGCAGATTAAACCACATCAAAATATGTTGATGTATGTCTATTTTGTGTATAGAGCACACTTCTGGCAAAACAGAATTCCGTTTGTCCTCCAGGTTGTCTTCCATTTTCTGCAATGTTGCAAACTTGCAGATGGAATAACTCTCTCCAAAATGTGTCCTTCCCGGTCTGAAAACAGTGACGAACATAACACGTAGCATCAACGGGCATGTGGGCGGAGGATACTTGAAATGTTCCCAGCGGACCGTTCAAACCATTTTTGCTATACAAAATTATCCAGACCTCCAAGGGAGGCATGACAGCAACGTGATTTTGGAGGTATGGCAACGTGAGACTAGACCATCAGGTTGAGAACATTGACTCTGCTTAAACTGAGCAAGCAATGGCTGGGCACTCATCTGATCCTAATTATAACACCTTAGCTAGGGCTCCTCATGTGAGAGGTTGCTCTATGGCTAGATGTCCTAACAACAAGAAAACTACAAGTACTTCTGGTCAAGGGCTAACATTATACGCTGTATCTATTGAATACATACAGTACCAGTCAAAAGATTGGACACACCTACTCATTCAAGGGTTTTTCTTTATTTTTACTATTTTCTACATTGTAGAATAATAGTGAAGGCATCAAAACTATGAAATAACACATATGGAATCATGTAGTAACCAAAAAAGTGTTAAACAAATCAAAATATATTTTAGATTTTAGATTATTCAAAGTAACCACCCTTTGCCTTTGACAGCTTTGCACACTCTTGGCATTCTCTCAACCAGCTTCATGAGGAATGCTTTTCCAACAGTCTTGAAGGAGTTCCCACATATGCTGAGCACTTCTTGGCTGCTTTTCCTTCACTCTGCGGTCCAACTCATCCTAAACTATCTCAATTGGGTTGAGGTCGGGTGATTGTGGAGGCCAGGTCATCTGATGCTTTACTCCATCACTCTCCTTCTTGGTCAAATAGCCCTTACACAACCTGGAGGTGTGTTTTGGGTCATTGTCCTGTTGAAAAACAAATGATAGTCCCACTAAGCGCAAACCAGATGGGATGGCGTATCGCTGCAGAATGCTGTGGTAGCCATGCTGGTTAAGTGTGCCTTTAATTCTAAATAAATCACAGACAGTGTCACCAGCAAAGCACCCCCACACCATCACACCTCCTCCTCCATGCTTCACGGTGGGCACCACACATGTGGAGATCATCCGTTCTCCTACTCTGCGCCTCACAAAGACACAGCGGTTAGAACCAAAAATCTCAAATTTGGACTCATCAGACCAAAGGATAGATTTCCTCCGGTCTAATGTCCATTGCTCGTGTTTCTTGGCCCAAGCAAGTCTCTTCTTCTTATTGGTGTCCTTTAGTAGTGGTTTCTTTGCAGCAATTCAACCATGAAGGCCTGATTCACACAGTCTCCTCTGAACAGTTGATGTTTTAATTTGGGCTGCAATCTAAGGTGCAGTTAACTCTAATGAACGTATCCTCTGCAGCAGAGGTAACTCCGGGTCTTCCTTTCCTGTGGCGGTCCTCATGAGAGCCAGTTTCATCATAGCGCGAAATGCTTATTGCGACTGCACTTGAAGAAACTTGACTGACCTTCATGTCTTAAAGGAATGATGGACTGTCGTTTCTCTTTGCTTATTTGAGCTGTTCTTGCCATAATATGGACTTGGTCTTTTACCAAATAGGGCTATCTTCTGTATACCACCCCTACCTTGTCACAACACAACTGATTGGCTCAAATGCATTAAGAAGGAAAGAAATTCCACAAATTAACAAGGCACACCTGTTAATTGAAATGCATTCCAGGTGACTACCTCATGAAGCTGGTTGAGAGAATGCCAAGAGTGTGCAAAGCTGTGTCAAGGCAAAGTCTGGCTACTTTGAAGAATCTCAAATATATTTTGATTTGTTTAACACTTTTTTGGTTACTACATCATTCCATATGTGTTATTTCATAGTTTTGATGTCTTCACTATTATTATACAATTACATTTTACTCATTTAGCAGACGCTCTTATCCAGAGCGACTTACAGTTAGTGAGTGCATACATTATTTTTTGTATTTTTCATACTGGCCCCCCGTGGGAATCAAACCCACAACCCTGGCGTTGCAAACGCCATGCTCTACCAACTGAGCTACATCCCTGCCGGCCATTCCCTCCCCTACCCTGGACGACGCTGGGCCAATTGTGCGCCGCCCCATGGGTCTCCCGGTCGCGGCCGGCTACGACAGAGCCTGGATTCGAACCAGGATCTCTAGTGGCACAGCTAGCACTGCGATGCAGTGCCTTAGACCGCTGCGCCACTCGGGAGGCTACAATGTAGAAAATATTAAAAATAAAGAAAAACCCTTGAATGAGTAGGTGTGTCCAAACTTTTGACTGGTACTGTATGTATAATGTGTTTACTTTATTGTGAATCACAGCACTAGGAATAGTCTTTTGAGGAACCATTGTTTGCTTTTGAAGAGTGGTTCAAAAATATTGAAAATAATCTTTGGGTTGCACAGAATGGTGAAAGTGAAATGAAATCGAGAACTATGAACAGCCTCGATGTATGAGACTATTAATTTTACGGTAATAATGAGAATAATGTGATTCAATAAAAACAATGGTTTGTACAAGGGTACATTTAAATGTTCTGCTATGTTGAGTTCACTGTTATTGCTTTGTAGAGTTTTAAATGTTCTCTAACTGTGTGCTGAGTGCACCTTGTTGATTTTATGCAAACAATTTCCTGAAGCTGTAACAGGCTGTTGTAGATTACCTTCAGTTGGTTTTTGTGAATTATTTACATTTGAATTAGAGGTATCTCTCTTTGCGACCTTGTACTAGATCAGGAGTGGGTGTTGTGCCCTGCACAAAGAGCTAGCTGTTAATCGTGTTAACATTCAGTTTGAAATAGTGATTACACCATGGTGTCCTTTTCCTTCAACTCTTCCTCACTGCTGTGCTCAGGCCAGACCCTGAGCCAGTTGTTGGATTATGAACATTTTCTCTATCAATTGTCACTTAACTTTTTATGCCAATTATCTTTATCTAGCTGTACTTGTTACCTTTAGCATTTCACAGTAATGGGTTATAATGACTCGCAACATGTGTATCTTGGGACAAAAGGTGAAGCATAAATGAGAAGCAAAAGTGTCCCTCTCAGTGCATCTGTGGGTGCAAAATTGCCAATGAGACACTAAACAGTAGATTTGAGCAGGTCATTTGTTTCACTTGTTACCAGTGCTGCTGGATTCTTCTTCTATGTTCCATCCCTCCAGGGGTAGTAGTAAACTCAGTTGGGTGTCTGTCAGCTCCGGGAGCTGTAAAAGTGGAAACTGTTCCAAATGAAAATGCCTTGAGTGCCTCATTTATAACCATCACACTACATTTCTGCATGCGGCATTTCTGAAAAGTCTATGAGGTACAAAAATATTGAGATTTATAAACTTGATGTTTACCGTTATGAATCAGATCCGACGTAAAACTGTGTGTGCGTGAACGAGCATTAAAACTCTGCCTGGAAAAAGCCTTCCATTCACCTTTAATGGTGACAATATGCCCATTATTTGCTGTATAATAAAAAAAAACTATTGGAATTAGGCCACGGCAGGTTCTATAAGAGCAATGGCAATTTTATATCACATTTCTGTAGAGGTGTGGGCAGAATGTTTTCATTTGTTGCAGTGACATTTTCTAAGTAAATGCATGCTGCCTATATAGCAAATGCCTTCTCGCGCATTGTGCAAGACTAATTGTATATTTAAAATAATTTAAAAGTAGGCTAAATGCTACCGCCCACACTTCTATGAAAAATATAAATTGTTGTTCAATATTTCGTTAATCAATATTGAGTTTGTAGTGTATGTTATTCGTAGGTGTTACCGTCAATCAAGGAGTCTGCTCATACTGAACGTCGATCATAAGGTTTATTCAGATCATAAGCTTCAGCATGAGTAACAGGTGACATGACACCCGGAGAGCAGTAGTGTCGTCCAATTCTGATGTCTGCTCTGACCTATCTTCTTCGTGTACCCCTATTTATAACCAATGCAACAAGATGGCTCCCTCTGCTGGCCAGTTTACAATACACTTCCTGTCTATTATATGTTACATTATACTAACAACCAACATTCCATTTCGTCATGAAAAACATTTAACAAAGGCATAATCTTCAGATACGATATTCCCCCCTTTCGAGACGAAATAAACGTCTCGAAAACAAACAGAATAAGATTATGACTATTAACCATTTATCTCATTGAATATTCTTAACCTTAAACCCAAAAACATTCTCCTCTAGAGTGTAAATACCTTTCTATGAAATACCTGTTTATGAAGTGTAAATACATTACTATGACCCATGAAGAAATCTCTATGGAGTGTAAATACATTACTATGACATATGAACAACTGTTTATGAAGTATGAACACATTACTATGAATTATGAATAAATCTCTATGAAGTATGAACACATTACTATGAATTATGAATAACTCTTTATGGAGTGTAAATACATTACTATGAATTATGAATATATCTCTATGGAGTGTAAATACATTACTATGAATTATGAATATATCTCTATGGAGTGTAAATACATTACTATGAATTATGAATATATCTCTATGGAGTGTAAATACATTACTATGAATTATGAATATATCTCTATGGAGTGTAAATACATTACTATGAATTATGAATATATCTCTATGGAGTGTAAATACATTACTATGAATTATGAATATATCTCTATGGAGTGTGAGAGCGAAAAACTGTCCAGCAGCCATCCATCCATATCAATCAAGACAGTAAAATTCTCTCACCGTCCCTCTGCCCCAGGCAACCACCGTCGGTACTCCAGATAACCTCATAACTCATGTAAATGCATTTGAAACTATGATGTAATTAAATACCCATGTAAACAAAATCCTATCCATAAATATCCACTCTCAGGCTGGTCAACCCATAGGACCTGAAAGGGAATCTCTCCCTGCTTAAACATTCTGTCCCTAACCCCATCGAAACAAACAAAAGCATCTACGATCCTCATCTGCATTCAATAACCTCAAACATAATTATACTAAAATCAATACCTAAGAATATGACACAATTATGTATTACACATGTCTATATTTCATTGCAGACACTGGAATGTAGTCCACTACACTTCGTCTCCCTGTAATGTCCTCTTCCAATGGACTTGTTGATGATGGAATCAGCCACACCCTCCTTGTTTCATCTCCTCCAGTCATATTGTCTTTGTTTGAGTATTCCAATCTCCACATGCTTCTGGAATGACAAGAAAATAAACGACCAAACAGTATCCTTTGCAAAACAACCACTTTCAAATTAAACCTCCATTTCACCTAAGAATTTAAAAAATGATACATAAATGATGCATGAATCACATTATCCATTCCCCCCATTGATTCATAAATCACACTAAAAATCATACTAAATTTGAAAAAACAATTTGAAAAATCATCAAATAATCCAAAATGATATTTATCCCTCAGTTCCACTTGTCCATCTTTATCCAGATCAGGAACAGTCCACACCGGCATCTGAGTGTTGTCTCCAGGCACCACTTCTCCAACCTATCTCAATCTCATAACTTTCTCAAAAGTCAGTACAAACATCACACAGTGTTATCAAAGCTTAAACTATAATCTGACCCATCACTGCCCCTACTGGCCTAATTGATATTGCAACCAAATCCTTTCAAATGCATCCCTTACAATGCATCCATAACCCCAGTGATATTATCTGAACTATCTGGACTCACAGTAATACACTAATATTTATCAATATTATCTTCCCAAATGTTACACCATACCATGAATGAAGTCCCCCCTTCTCCCTTAAACTTATTCTTCAATGATAGGCTTGAAGACTATGACATGTCGCCATGTGTCTGCTAAATGACTGAAATGTAAATGTAATGTCACCCTTTTAACCCTAGATTTAGCTGTATCCAATGCTATCCCTCTTATAATGGTAAAACCTCATATGGAAGCTTCAACGTTGACCTGTAACAACATCCTATCCCCATAGGGTAAGAATATACTCTATCATAATTTCCCCTTATCCTCTAAAATTCCCATAGTCACATTGTCAGTCAAAAGCTAATCTTTTAACCATCAAAGTCCTGCTCTTCTTACTACCCGATATATAAAAAGTAACCTATTATTTGTCATTACTACCCTTAAGGTCATACTTATCCAAAGTTATCATCTAACATCCCAATCTGATCTTTCCATAAACATACCCCTTACCTCATATGTTTTATTAGACTTTTATCCCTCAATATTTCACCTGAATACTTCAGAGTTTGCAATTACCTGATTTTACTTTCCCTCTAACCAATGCTCATAGGGTAATCCCTTCACCCAAGAACACTTAAACCCTACTGTTTTGACAACAACTTAATTTTATCTGTCAATGACTGTTGCCAATTCCACAGTTATGACAAAGCTCAAAACTGATCCACACCTGACAGAGGCTGCGCAACCGTCTAACAGGTCCTGGATGGAATTCTCAACAGACATGGACCCTCAAGATTCCTCACTGATTCTTACAGAATGAGTTAATCTATCTCTAATCTTCACAACAGAGGAACGAGCAGCACTGATCAGATGCCCCCCCCCTCTGTCATCAAAATCAAAAGACCCCATACTGTAGCTTCCATGACGAATCTCTATTCTCCATTTCAGATTAATCTATATTGTTTATATTAATATTGGCTCTCCTTTTTTAACCCTATTCGTAATAACCTAAACCCCTGAGTCTCTCTTGCTGCCTCCTTCAATTTCAGAAAAGTTGTTGTCATCCTTCCTACATTTGCTATTACCATCGTATCATTAATCCCTTCCAAAGTTACCATTAACGTCGTTGATTTAGTTGATGAATTAAAACCCTTAATTCCCTCTAGTGAGAAACTACCAACATCCTATTCGATTATTCCCTGTTGGAGTGACTACTGTAATAAACTTATCCTTAACTCCCTCTGTGACTGTGGAAAGTTCTACAGACTTCAAATCTTCCATTATAAGCATCACCTTACAAATTACATAGCCCTTTAACCAATAATTCTTAACCAGAACAACTTCTAATGCTTGCACTAGATAAGTACAGATATATTCTCCCTGACCTTTCTCTGTAACATTACGCAACATAAGTGAACAGTCACTCCTAACCCTATTCCAAACTATACCTCCTTCTACTCCTGGTCCTGATAACAATACTTATTCTCCATAATTATCTCTCCATATGAGAGAAACGTCCCCATCTTAAACCCTAATAAGTATTTTTCCCCCTAAAATTGGTGCTGTATTGGTTCCCTTATAATCAAATGCAATATGTTTATGACTTTAATCCCTATCAATGTTGAAAGAGTTAAATTGCTTCTCCCTGTTGTTATAATAGACTGAAGTGTTAATGTCCTTAGTTACTCCTAGTTTTCCCCAAAGGAAAAAAATGGTCTTTGCTTGTACTTCCATCTATCACCACTAGTGTCACTTTTTCCCCCTTTCAGTTCTACCTCTAAACTTTAAAACCTCCTGATTATAACAAAATACACCTATAATGACCTTGATCTCCCTACTGGAAACTGTAAATATAGATACTCAATCACGCTCAAATCATTCAGCAACACATACTTTCTCAATGCATCTGCTCCTAACCGATTTAAACTCCTCCCCTATCTTCCCACTAAACTTTAAAATGTCCTTCCTCACTGTTCTCTCTCTGTCTTACTACTAACTTTGAAACTTAGCTTACTGTCTCAGAGTCCCTTCAACCTAGCCTACCCCTAACTTATTTTAATCTAATCTTTTCTCTCATAACATTTAAAACCTTTTCCCCTGATTTATTGACAAAATCTCTTACCACCAAATTTTAGAATATGTGATTGGGAAAATTCCCCACCTGCTTCTGACTCATTACACACAGACTTGGCAAAACCGACTAAACACCTTTTAGCCTAACCTCAAATCTCTTAGTGTAAGAATGTAACCCAAAATAACAGTCACCCCTATTAACTTTTTTCCCAGACAGATTGTCTAACAGGCAATCTAATACATTATCATCCTTCCTATGATATTATCTTTTAAGCAAATGATTCCCCAAAAACCCTACTTCTTAAAATAGTCTCCCAGACAGTCAGTCGTCTATTGGGCCTCTGATTGAATACTTCAATTTACCCCATGCATCTCTTCCCACAATGTCATTGTTATATTGTCTCTTTTAATTCCTATTTGACTTCTATAGCAGAGCTCAATTGATTCCCTAAGAGTATTTAAACTGTTTTACTACCTCAAATCCCTATCCTAATTAGTTTACCTTACAGAGTGATATGTTTAACCTCTTTAGACTGAACCCAGATAAGTTTTCCCCTATTCACTATCACTTCTAATGGCCGGTGGTTTCAACTGTTAGCTATTTTCTCTTCTTCTCTAATCGAGGCTCTCAGCAATGCACCCCTTCCGGATATTCTCGGCACTCTAGAATATTTAGTGTTCACCTGAAGCACCGGTGATCTTCACTTGCTCGTTGATCTTCCTCTGTTTCTTCTTCTCCAATTATGTGTCTGTCCAGAAACTGACCGTCGATATGGAACATATGGTCCCCCCTTGGTTGATACAATTGCCTTTGATATTGTTCAGTTAAAGCTGTAACAGTGATTGTTGATTTGATTCACTCTGATTCTTCATAACCAACACTTATTTTCTTCTTCTCCACCACCAGTTATAAGTTGTATTTGATAGAGTTTTCTTCGTCCGTTTCTTCTCGTTGTGGACCTATCAGTATTCTTCAAACGGTTATCTTCTAAGTTCTGTTCTTGAAATATCATCTTCTTACCAGTGGCCTTTCCTTTAGCCTCACTGTATTATTATTTTCCTTCAATTCTTGAGGTCTTCATCCAGTCATGTTACTTCCATTTCTCCATTTCGTCTTTCCTCTCTTGTACCTTCAACTTTCATCAGAGATCAAATCTCTAGTATCCATTTCTTCTTTCCTCTCTTGCCACCTTCTGATCACAGAGTCACTTCCTTCTGATCACAGAGTCACCTCCACCCATGACCTCTCATCATCATCATCCTCTTCTCCTTAAGTTCCCAGACATCCCGATTTTCTTTCCTTCTTCTGGATTCATCTTCATCGTTGTTTCTGCTCATATTCGTCTTCATCTCTGATGCCATAATCACCCTGCTGGATGATGTCTTTCTGCTGAATCCATGTGTGAGAAAGGGGTACTAACTTCTGCCATTAGTCTCTCCTAACACTAGTCTACTTTGATTAAAAAATGACTATTTTAATCAATTTCCCCCTATATCAAGCCCTTTATATTCCTTTATTGTGAACTATCCTATTTTAGACTATTTAAGTTATAGACTTCCCCCCTAAAATTGTTAATATAACCTAAACAAATCCATTAACCATCCTGAATAATTAACCCCAATTCCTATTCCTAGTATATTACCACAGCCCATCAACTGCCAGTAAATGCAAGTTAGTCATCTTCAGACTAAAATACCCATAACCAAAGCCTTACCTTCAATACTACAATACTCCAATTCCCATAACCCCTTGCTCCATTAGCTCTAATTATCATAAATTTAAAGAATAATGTCAGTACCTGATTTCCAATCGAACTGCAATCCAGCCCAGTGATGCACATAGCTTCCAAAATGTAACTTTTATTGAAATAGAATTTGCCAAGCCCCTTGTAAAATCGTCATAACATCACATATCCTGTTAGGGAAAGATCTTGTAACCATAATCAGTACCAAACCCTTTTTGACTTGATCCTCTGCCACGTGACGTGATCACTTCCTGTATCTCCTCACTCCTCTCACTTAGCGTTCCTCTCATATGACAGAAGAACAGAGACACAACATAACATTTTAGTCGTTAATGCAGTCACTGAGTATTTCCAACCATTCAATATTCGTTCGTTCTACATTATTCACTCTAAGACTAAACTCAGAATTAAATAAATCGCTCAAAAACCTTTTTATTTTTTATTTTAATCCGTTATTGAATTCTTTAATTAAATGTATTATAATCCGCTACCATATATCTAATTTATAAATTCAATAGGCTACAAAGCAAGTTTCATCTTCAACCAATCTTTAAACTAGAATACTCGTACTAAAATCTCTCTGTCTGTGTGTTTCTCCGTCTCCCTGCAGCCCCCATGTGTTGTTTTGCAGAATCCCACGCATGCGCAAATATCATTTATTACATAGATCGCTCCAAAACATTTCATTTAATCTTAATCGTTTTATTTTAATTAATTATACTCCGTCAACATATATTTGATCTATAAATGTACTACATCTCGCCAAATAGTTTAACGTTCACATAACAGTTACTTTAACGATTTTAAAAGAGTCGTGTTCACCTCTCTCTTCCGGTAGCCCTTAAACCCCTGAACAAGAAACCCCAAACAAACATATGACCTTACGCCACCATTTTGTTTCGTCGACCGCATGTCGTAGATTTAGTGCCATAAACCAAAACGTGTCCTAATCTCGTGTCCTAAACTCCCCTTTCTGTAGTGTAGTGTCGCAAAATTAAACGCATGCGCACAACCATTCAAAAATACGTTTCCCCATGAAAGAATGATTCTCTCCTCTCTCCCCAAACAGAAAGAATAACAGCCAGCTGTAACTTCCCATGTCCCCTATAGTCAAACAACATTTAACAGCGCTCACAAAACATACAACCTGACTTACAAACACATAAACAAGTTTAAGAGACTTTCACCCGTCGCAACGGAATCTCTAAGGATACGTTAGCATGTAGCACGCAACACCATTAGCATTCAACCTTAGCAGTTAGCTTAGCCTACGGTACATCGTGACACAAAACACAATTAACACTAGCATCCAGCCACCATGATGTAGCCTGATTCACACTTTAGCCTTACAAAAATTAGCCTCAAGCCTTAGCATTTAGCATTTCGCCACGATGTACCACGTGACCCGAACCATACAATCAAGCCTTAGCAACGAGGCACCACGTGGCCTGAAACAATCCAGCCTTAGCTTCAGCCTCTAGCCAACAGCGGCCTACAACACAAATCAATATCCTGCACCGTGGCCAAATAAATAATCGTCCAATTCTCTCCCCGTCTAACTTTTTGTTGCCTTGAAAGATGAATCTCATATCCAGAGGTCAATCCCAAACCAATTTCCCGTCGACCAGAGGCAGAATATAACATAAATACACCAATTCACTTCATAATTTCCGCTTAAGAAATCAACCTGCCCAAGCCTACCACTTAACACAGGATTTGTAGCCCACTTAATAATAATAATAATTATTATTACAAGTCGCCTCGTTTCGAGGTCTTTTCCGTATTCCCGGTGCCCTAATTATGCAGATATCTCCCAACATATATATTCTCTACCAATCCATTTGTACAATCCATTGTTGTAAACAGCGTTTACACATCAACCAAATTTAGAATATTTTCGTTCAGACTCCCAGTTAACAGCAACACCATACCTCAATAACGACCCAAGTACTTTTAACTGTGCACCGTCAAAGCCCTCTCCCCAATCAACGAAATGACTGGTGTCCAAAGTTTGTGAATAATCTCACCTTTTAGCCGGCTTGAACAATAGTCAATTCACGAATCCAGGAAAGGGACCAATAACGATGCAATCAATATCTCAGCGGAGCCTCCATTATGTAGTGTATGTTATTCGTAGGTGTTACCGTCAATCAAGGAGTCTGCTCATACTGAACGTCGATCATAAGGTTTATTCAGATCATAAGCTTCAGCATGAGTAACAGGTGACATGACACCCGGAGAGCAGTAGTGTCGTCCAATTCTGATGTCTGCTCTGACCTATCTTCTTCGTGTACCCCTATTTATAACCAATGCAACAAGATGGCTCCCTCTGCTGGCCAGTTTACAATACACTTCCTGTCTATTATATGTTACATTATACTAACAACCAACATTCCATTTCGTCATGAAAAACATTTAACAAAGGCATAATCTTCAGATACGATAAGTTTCTATGTCCTGCCTTGGTATAGGCTCTGAGATTAAATAGGCTATGATGTCACCCTCCTATCGCACAGCAATACTGTAGCCTACCCATGTTATCAAATATTTTACATAAGCTACCAGTCTAATTACTGGTTGACAAGTTTTACAAATCTTTTGCAGTGATTTATGCTGTATCTGGCAACGGACTGTGTCAGTTTCTAGAAAAGAAAACAATGGCAAATAGTTGTGGACCTGTCAGCAGAACATGCATCGACTTTTCACCCAATCTATGATGATGGACTGCCCTCGAATTCTGAAACATTGTAAAAAAAAATATATAAGATTACAGTACTTACAGTAGCATATGTAACCCTCTCACCAGGCTCAAATTTGACTCTCACGATATTACCTTACTTAGAATATCTGAACAGCATGGGATATTAGGTGAGAAGGACATCTCCAATAAGAATCCCTATTGTAAACTTGCTAGGGTGAATGACAAATAGGGTATTAACTTCAGATAAAATTATTATAGACTTGGTTATTATTATAAGGATATGCTTTCCCATGCATTAAATGAAACTGAAACAGTAAATGACACCACCAATACAACAGACATAAGGTTCAAGATCTATATTATCACATTTTCAATGTATCACATCAAAAGAAATAAAAAGAATAAACCCCAATGATTTTTCCACAACCCATGTCCAAATTATTTGAAAGCTTGCTTAAACCTTGGGCTCACATTGGAGCTCCAAAAAAATTACCACATACATACAGTCCCGAAGTCCACCCCACATTTGTAGTTACTCACTACTTGTAGATAATGCCTCAGCAAAGTAAAGCAGTTCCGTGCAGGTGTCCTCACAAGATCCACAGTAAACACAGCTATCAATGCAGCCAGTACTCGGTAGCAGCAACAGACATCCGTTGGAAACCCGAACTCGTTGATCGTCACAAGCAATTCTCTCCAAGTCTCGCACGATGCTAGGCTAAGCTCTAGGATGTCGAATGTCTCCACAATGCGACGGCAGCTTCAGTCTCCACTAGGTCTTTCTTATCGAAATAATAACACTCTCTTCTAGAACTAAAAACAGGATTTCCCTTCAAAACTCTGTAGGTATGGTTTTGTTCTCTCTTTATCGTTTCCTTTAGTCGTTTTTCCTTCACCAACCCCACTAACGTCTCTCCTCTCCCTTCTTTCAACCTTTCCCTCTCTTTTCTTTTCCAGCAACCAGTCCACTCTCCCATTGGCCACAACTTAACAAGCTTCCTCATTGGTCAAAACTTTAACAAGATACGTGGGAAACTTAAAAGTAAACCAACCTATTCACTTGTAAATTTTTTTAAAACATTGCTTCAAAAGAAATGCATTAACGACATTACAAATCAGGAGCTATTCGATCACCTTTTAAACCTAATACCAATTAATTATAACAAATAAACTCTATACTTGGTTTTAGCAAGGGTATTACACTCTCCCCCCACCAAAATAGGCATGTCCTCATGACTTGTAAACATAAGTGAAATGTAATAACAAGTAAACGTGTCAACTCTTAACTACAACCTACAGCTGAGACTAAACTTGTTAGATAATTGAAAAGGAGATACATTTGTGTTTCCCTTATCCGATCCACTTGTACAGTGTGGAACAATATCTGACAACTGGGGCTATACTTGGAACTCCAGGTTTATCATAGGTAAGTAATACAGGAGCCTTCTCTACTCTCTGAGATCTTCTTATCCCTGGTCCTTCCATTTCCTCAGAAGTTTCCACTTCTCCCTGAACCTCTCGTTCTTCTTCTGAAATCTCTTCAACTGAGTTAGATGCCTTATTATCATCTGCTTCAACTCCAGTTGCGACCTCAGCTTCTTGACTGTACTCTTTTACTTCCAGAACTTGGTCTGCTCTTTCAGGTTCCTCTGTCATTTGATTCCAGACTATGTCTAAGTCCAAGCTAAATGGTTCCGACATCTCTTCCCCTTCTCGGCTAATACAGTTTGTATTTGGCACTTCATACCATACTCCGATGTCCTCATCTTCTGAGTCAAAATCCTTCTCATCTTCTGGATTCTCAACCTCTTCAACTTTCTCATCATTCCGAGGAGTACAGTTTCCAGGCAACTTTTAATTTCCTTTTCTCTTCCTCCTTCTTTGCAGAGCATCCTCCACACGTTGAGGGTCCTGTAATCAGATGTCAACTTCTCAGATGAATCCTGCTTACTTTTCAATGGAACACCAGGAGCAACATCTACAGGAAACAGATGAGCAATAGGCATACCTCGTTTCAGGGTGATCTCCTTTGTCAAGACATTCCTGACAGTAAGGGTGATTCTTCTAGACGACACAACTGCAACCGTCTGGATTTCAGGCCTCACTAGTAGTTCTTCAGGGAACCGGGGTTCTTCAGGCCTCTCTACCAGAAGGGTTTGAGTAGAAGGTATCCCAGGAAACTTTGGAATTCCAGTAACTATCGCCTGCCCACCAGGAGGCAGGATGACAGGTTTTGTCTGTGCGAACCAGACCGTTCCTCTCTTCTCATCATCATCAGTTGAGCTTTCTCTTATCCTCTCATATGCCTCCTTGATAGCAGGATGAACTTGTAGTGTGCTAAGGAAACCTTCACCTTCCTTTTCTCTGCAAGCAGTCATAAGTCTCTTCACTACAGATGTATTTGTGCCGACCAGAATAGACACGTCACCTTTCATGGCCGAATCTGGACATACCAACACAAGTGCTTCAATGGTCTCTGCTACGCCCACAACCGATCCCGAGAACTCAAGCTTGAGCGACAAATAGCCATCATATGGATACTGCTCAGAGCTAAGGCCCCATATCTCTAAGTTTCCTTTAGGAATCAATGGCAAATGCGTCAGGTACCTGTCATAAAAGGATCTGTAAAGTAGAGTAATCTGAGAACCACTATCTAGTAAAGCTTTAGCATAGACACCTTCAATCTGTACAGAAACGACAGAACTTGGGCCAACTAAACCTGTAGGTAGCATGTCTTTCATGTCTTCATACTTGTGGCACTTTGTGGAACGTATCTTCACCGGGACATCAGGCCGCTCCTTTACTGGGTCCCTCTGTAGTTTCCCATAGACCGTTTTTGTTTGATCAGGCGTGTGTTGACTTTCCTCAAGTTCTCTTCACCTTCACAGTTTCTCTTGAAATGGCCATCTTCTCCACATCTATAACAGAACACTCCGGGGTTTCTGTCGGCCTTTGTCTGTTCTTGTGATGGATTTACCCTTTTCCTTTTGCTTTTAAATGCAACATCTGACCTTTGTGTGTCAGAATGAGCTGCTGTGACGTTAGCAGACATGAGACGTGTCATTTCAATTTTCAAACCTTTTAGATCTTATCTCAGCACTTCTATCTCAGTATTAGCTTCTTCGCAAGCAAACTGTAGCAACAGGAGCAACAGCTGATGACTTCACAACACTCTTCGTTGTGTTCCTGTCTTGAATCATGTCCTCCTCTTCCCTTACTTCCTGCAGCAGCTCAGTAAAGGTTGGTGGATCACGCAGCTTATAGGTCATGCGAACACGAAGCGCAACCATGTCATGTGAGGATGCACCTCTCACTACTTGGCCAATGTGTGTGCGATTCATCTCTGACAGTTCAATGCCTCCTTTTCGATATACATTTGAGTCTCATTGTCAAGTCTCAACAGGTAAGCTGAAAGCTTCTCTCCTTCACTCTGGAATGTGTTTCTGAACCTTACCATGATATCAGGTGCACTTTCGGTGGTACCTAATGCGGTTTCTAGAGCCTTCATGTATTCGATCGCTGTACCATGGGGGTTTCCGGTCTTGAAGAACCTCACAATGTCAGCAGCAGGCCCTTTAAGACTTTCTATTATTCTCTGTTTTTTCACATTGTCGGTGCACTGCCATTCCTCTAGAAAATGGGTGGTTTGCTCAGCCCATGCGTCATTCTCTTCCTCTCCACTAGGAGTGGGCTTCACACCTGAGAACATGCGTAGCTTACGGTAACTCTGAGTCTCAGATGGCACATTGTTGCATTTCTCTACCAGTGAACTCATGGCAGTAGCCAGTTCAGCGTTGAGGTCAGCACCAGAGGGACTTACCAGGCCTTTAACATCAGCCACTGTCTTCCCTTTATATCTCAGAAAGGATAATAGCTTCGCCTGAAAATCTTCACCCTCTCTCTCAACAGGAGATGTGACTTGTGAAACTACATATACAGGCCAGGGACCCAACTCTCCAGGTATCCCAACAACACTTGGCACAGCTTTTTCGTTAAGGTTGTTTGATATCTCTACCAAAACATACTGCGTTTTACCAGCTGAATAAGAACAACGACCACGCAGTCTAATTTTACCAAAAGCCTTAACATAAGTCAGCGTTTCCAGTAGAACCTCATCAGACACATCATCTGTAACACTGCTAAGGACAACTGCACGATTAGTAGCTAGCTGTTTCTCTCTACACCAGGTAACAATCTCTTCAACATCCATGTTGTAGGTTTATGTCTATACAGCAATGTCAGAAGAAAATCCAAATTTCAATTCAAAATTGTCAAATGGGGAGTCAAAAATATCCCATCAACAATAACCAAGATCCTGGACGAGCCCCGAAAACTGTAACCCTCTCACCAGGCTCGAATTTGACTCTCACGATATTACCTTACTGAGAATATCTGAACAGCATGGGATATTAGGTGAGAAGGACATCTCCAATAAGAATCCCTATTGTAAACTTGGTAGGGTGAATGACAAACAGGGTATTAACTTCAGATACAATTATTATAGATTTGGTTATTATTATAAGGATATGCTTTCCCATGCATTAAATGAAACTGAAACACTCCCGAGTGGCGCAGTGGTCTAAGGCACTGCATCGCAGTGCTAGCTGTGCCACTAGAGATCCTGTTTCGAGTCCAGGCTCTGTCGCAGCCGGCCGCGACCGGGAGACCCATGGGCGGCGCACAATTGGTCCAGTGTCGTCCAAGGTAGGGGAGGGTTTGGCCGGCAGGGATGTGGGTTCGTTTCCCACGGGGGGCCAGTATAAAAAAAACATGTATGCATTCACTAACTGTAAGTCGCTCTGGATAAGAGCGTCTGCTAAATGACTTAAATGTAAACAGTAAATGACTCCACCAATACAACAATAAGGTTCAAGATCTATATTATCACATTTTCAATGTATCACATCAAAAGAAATAAAAATAATAAACCCCAATGATTTTTCCACAACCCATGTCCAAATTATTTGCAAGCTTGCTTAAACCTTGGGCGCGCGTTGGAGCTCCAAAAAAATTACGACATACATACAGTCCCGAAGTCCACCCCACATTTGTAGTTACTCACTACTTGTAGATAATGCCTCAGCAAAGTATAGCAGTTCCGTGCAGGTGTCCTCACAAGATCCATAGTAAACACAGCTATCAATGCAGCCAGTACTCGGTAGCAGCAACAGACATCCGTTGGAAAGCCGAACTCGTTAATCGTCACAAGCAATTCTCTCCAAGTCTCGCACGATGCTAGGCTAAGCTCTAGGATGTCGAATGTCTCCACAATGCGACGGCAGCTTCAGTCTCCACTAGGTCTTTCTTAATGAAATAATAACACTCTCTTATAGAACTAAAAACAGGATTTCCCTTCAAAACTCTGTAGGTATGGTTTTGTTCTCTCTTTATCGTTTCCTTTAGTCGTTTTTCCTTCACCAACCCCACTAACGTCTCTCCTCTCCCTTCTTTCAACCTTTCCCTCTCTTTTCTTTTCTTTTCCCAGCAACCAGTCCACTCTCCCATGGGCCACAACTTAACAAGCTTCCTCATTGGTCAAAACTTTAACAAGATACGTGGGAAACTTAAACTTAAAAGTAAACCAACCTATTCACTTGTACATTTTTTTAAAACATTGCTTCAAAAGAAATGCATTAACGACATTACAAATCAGGAGCTATTCGATCACCTTTTAAATCTAATACCAATTAATTATAACAAATAAACTCTATACTTGGTTTTAGCAAGGGTATTACACATACATATATGCCTACTTCAATGTAAAATATCAACTGTTCACCTGTTAAATTCGACTGTATAATATAAATCGCGCTGCCTATGGGATTGCAAAACTTGAAATATAGCCTATGTATTTACTATATGAGAGATGCGCATGGTAATATGATGTATGTCTACTTCAGGAATATGAACCCATCACGGCCAGAAAAGGTGAGCAATTTATTCTGCAATGGTTATGAAAATAAAATAAATAGAAAAAGTTTTTTTATTCTAAAAAATTATTTTAGATTCTAAAAATAAAACACAGATTTTTGCTCTTACTAATGTCAAATGGCTGCATTCTTGTTCATGTTTTCCTTTTTGTTATGAATAAGCTTCATATCATATCCCCAATTTGCACAAAATATTTGCTTGCCAACTTGCAATACAATATTTCAACCACTTGCAGATGTGCCTACGCATGGTCTAAAGTTTGTGGAGAGGTGAGCACATTCTCACATCAAGTTACATTTGTAAATATGTCAACTTTGTGTGAAAACTGGCACACGCACATTTTGGGGTATACTGTATTTTGTATGTACTCATGGTTTATAAAGAGGCCCCCGGTGTGTAGTGGTGGTGTTGATCTTAGAGTTATACTTTGTGACATGCTACTTTAAATTTGTCATAATACCTCCTGTTGAGTTTTGAGGCAGTAATAATAAAAGTGCCCATCACAGATCTGAGTTAACAAATTAATCATGCAATAGAAAGTGATGGACAGTAAAGCACATTTATTTCGTTTGCTGAATCTACTGTCACCTCCAAGTAATAATAAAAGAGCCCATCACAGATTGTCTGAGTTAACAAATGAGTCATGCAATAAAAAGTGATGGACAGTAAAGCATATTTATTTCGTTTGCTGAATCTACTGTCACCTCCAAGGTCAAACGCTGTAAAGGCAGCGGGACATTTGCTGAAGAGCAAATAATATTCAGGACAATTATAAGATTGGAGGGCATTTGTCAAATGTTTTCCTCTGCCATTTGCCATTTATTAGGTAGCATGTCATTTTTGAATGGCCACCTTATCCCCAGGTTTGCCCCTATATTGTTAACAAGACTACAGTCCCAATCAGAGTGATGCATTACTTCCATTTTCCTTCACATACTGCAAGGTAGTGGTCGCCAACTACAGTAAGCCAAGTTAAATATGTTCTGGGTCTTTCCACTGATTTGGTGCCTTTTTACATTCTGTCATAAAGAGCACATGTTCAACTTCATAACAAACATGTTGTCACGACTTCCGCCGAAGTTAGTGCCTCTCCTTGTGCAGGCGGCTATCGGCGGTCGTCGTCACCGGTCTTCTAGCTGCCACCGATCTACGTTTCTTTTTCTATGTTGTTTTGTCTTGATTGTACACACCTGGTTCCCATCACATATGATTAGTCCCCTAAGTTAACCCTCTGCTTCCCTCGTGATTGTTCTTTGTTTGGTGTTGTTACTGTTGTGAGCAGTGGCGGCTCCTGAAAAAATTCTCAGGGGGGGCAATTTTTCTGATGATTTAGGTGACCTACACACATTTTAAAAAAGATATGTCCAGCAACAACATGAAGACAGGGGCAGCATATAAGTCAATACTGATATACACATTACTTGCTTCAAAAAGGCCTCATGGTTGAATTGGAAATATGTGCACCTGAGCATAATTCACAACAAGCAAGCAGGAGCTTTTGATAGAGGCTACTGAAAACATTGATGCAAGTTATTGGTAATAAGAAATTTTTATAGACTTCCATATTCTGCCCTCTTGTATAGATTTGTGAAAATGAACAGTGATAGACATTTTGCCTGAAAACAGAATTTGAAAATAATTTCTAGAAAAGGTAAACACAGCTATCTGTATGGCTTTGTAAAAATGAACAACCATATTCTGGCCAATTGTATAGATTTGTAAATATGAACAACCATATTCTGGCCAATTGTATAGATTTGTAAAAATGAACATGAACAGATTATTATTTATTTTTTTACTTTAAAAAAAATGAAAAATAACTATTTTAAACAACATCAACTGTGAACTGATTTGGGCATGTGTGTGTTAAAGAGACAGACAGGGAGGGACAAAGAGAGAGAGAGGCTACATTACTTGTACTGAAACTGTTCTAGCTTGCTGCATGATCAAATTCAGCTGATGCGCATAGCAATGCACGTAATGGGCATTCTTGAAATGCTCACGCACCTTTTGCTGCACACCAGCCTTCTCTCCCCTCATCACACTGGCTCCATCGTAAGCTTGCGCAATGAGTTTGACTTTCTCGTCGTCGGCAAAAAGACCGTTCAGTCTCTCCAAAAGCACACTGGCGATTGAGACTGAGGTTGATTCCGAGATGGGAAGGAACTCAAAAAAGCGCTCCTGCACTTTGTGGTTGCTATCTATGTACCTCAGCACAAGCACCAGCTGTGTCTGTGTAGAAACGTCCGTGGTCTCGTCAGCTTGGATAGCTACGAAGTTCGCCGACTTCACCTCCTCCACAATATGTTCCCTCATGACCGCTAGCATACACTCCAGTAGCTCGTTTTGAATGGTCTTTGATGTGCCCTTGAAAACTTTAGCATTTTTAAGATGGTCATCAAACACCTCATCTAATTGTGCCACAAAGTTGACAAGTCCAAGAAAAATACCAGGGTTGGTGGAGCCCTCAGTTTCATCTTTGCCTCGCAAAGCTAGCCATCTTGACAGTTGTACGTGAATTGATTGACGCTGCTACCCGCTCTTTTCTTAGTTATGTTCATGGTTACTTATGTTACGTATGATGAAAGCGCGTAAGTGCAAGCCCTCCCGGAACCCATAGAGATTGTATTGAAAGCTCTGATATTTGAAAAAAAAAAGACTTTACATGATAGTCTATGAGAGACTCCTGGGCGATTTTCAACCTGACTGAAATCGCCCCAAAAGGGGCGGGGCCATTTGAAGCACGACTTTAGCCTGATTGGACATTTAGTGGCAGATCAGACGTCTAGATTAGAACACTGATAACTACTGTTGCCGTGATATAATTGATTAGAAAAAAAATCCCTTCCTTTTCCCGTTTGGCAGTGCGTCGCCCATATCGCCCTAATGAACACACCGCCCCTGGTTGTGAGCTGTTATGTTTCCCTGCGTGGAAATGAGATTTTGTTGTTTTCCCGAGTAAAGTTCGTTGTTTACTCAGTTCTGTGTCCTGCGCCTGACTCCGTCCTACTGCTGCACACTGACACCTTGACACATGTTTTCCCATTTCAAGAGGTTAAATAAAAATATGACTATAGTAAGTGCAAAATAAATGCCAAATAAAGTAACAGAATTGACCATAAATAACAGGATTGACAATTTCATCTTCAATCAGCCATAAATCCCCTTGTGACATGGGGAATTGAAGCTTGTTGTGGGAATTGAAGCTTCAACCCAAAACAATATTGTAAAAATGTTTTATAGCCTGTCTATCTAAGGGTAACACGGTTGACGTGGATGCTCGACCCGCTCAGTTTTCCACCACAAAACACCAGAAAATTGCCAAAAAGTGTAGAACCAGCTCACCTGCTTTTACACTATAATTGGAATATTAGCTAGATGTTCAATGTTTCTTTTGAAAAAAATATTTTTAAAGGATTTATTTTGTCATATTAAAACGAGAGTTCAGTTCACTTAACAGGGTTGACCTTAAAAAGAGGGACAGATCTAAATGAATTACTAATCACTTGAAATAAATGATAATCTTCAGAAATGACTGTCAAAGCAACAAAATAACTACAGCTTTACAATAATGGTGAAACTTTGAGTGACACAGTGTTGACGAAGGAACAAGTTTTACTAGTTAAATGTATGGGATATACAGAAAGTATTCATACCCCTTGACTTATTCCACATTTTGTTATGTTACAGCCTGAATTCTACATTGATTAAATAAATACAATTCTCACCCATCTACACACAATACCCCCTAATGACAAAGTAAAAAAAGGTTTTAGAATTTTTTGCACATTTATTGAAAATTAAATACAGAAATATCTCATTTACATAAGTATTCACAACCCTGAGTCAATACACGTTAGAATCACCTTTGGCAGTGATTATAGCTGTGAGTCTTTCTGGGTAAGTCTCTGAGAGCTTTGCACACCTGGATTGCACAATATTTGCAAATTATTCTTTAAAAAAATCTTCAAGCTCTGTCAAGTTGGTTGTTGATCATTGCTAAACAGCCATTTTCAAGTCTTGCCATTGTCAAAACTGTAACAAGGCCACTCAGCAACATTCAATTTCGTCTTGGTAAGCAACTCCAGCATTACGGGACAAAACAGCTTGTGGCTTGGGTGTGTGGAGTCCTTGGTGATGCTGTGTGCCTTCCTCAGGCCCCGTTTCGAGTAGATGTCCTGGATGGGTGGGAGCACGGCACCAGTACCAGGCCGGGATGCAACTGGTCAGGACGCTCTTGATGGTGCAGTGGTAGTATTTGGAGAGAACCCTGGGCGGCATGCCACATTTCTTCAGCCGCCTTAGGAAGTAGACGCTGTTGCACCCTCTTGACAAGAGTGGTGGTGTTGTTGGTCCATGACAAGTCCTCGTGATGTGGACGCCAAGGAACTTAAAACTCGTGACTCTCTCTACTGTAGTCCCATTGATGTGCATGTTCCCTCCTTTGCTTCCTGAAGTCAACAATCAACTCCTTTGTTTTGCTGATGTTGAGGGTGAGGTTGTTGTCATGACACGATAATGCCAGTTCACTTACCTCCTCCCTATAGGCTGACTCCTTTTTGTTGGTTAGCAGGCCTACAACCATGAAATCATCAGCAAACTTGATGATGGAGTTGGTGTCGTGCAAAGCCACACAGTCGTGGGTGAACAGGGATTCCAGCAGAAGTGAGAACATACCCATGGGGGGCCCCTGTGTTAAAAGTAAGTGTGGAGGGGGTGTTGCTGCCAATCCTCACAGCTTGTGGTCTGTCCGTCAGGAAGTCCAGGATCTATTTGGAGAAGGTGGTGTCCAGACCCAGCGCTCTCAGCTTGGTGTCGAGCTTGGAATGAACAATAGTGTTGAACTGTAGTCAATGAACAGCATTCTCACATAGGTACAGTGGGGAAAAAAAGTATTTAGTCAGCCACCAATTATGCAAGTTCTCCCACTTAAAAAGATGAGAGAGGCCTGTAATTTTCATCATAGGGACACGTCAACTATGACAGACAAAATGAGGAAAAGAAATCCAGAAAATCACATTGTAGGATTTTTAATGAATTTATTTGCAAATTATGGTGGAAAATAAGAATTTGGTCAATAACAAAAGTATCTCAATACTTTGTTATATACCCTTTGTTGGCAATGACACAGGTCAAACGTTTTCTATAAGTTTTCACACACTGTTGCTGGTATTTTGGCCCATTCCTCCATGCAGATCTCCTCTAGAGTAGTGATGTTTTGGGGCTGTCGCTGGGCAACACGGACTTTCAACTCCCTCCAAAGATTTTCTATGGGGTTGAGATCTGGAGACTGGCTAGGCCACTCCAGGACCTTGAAATGCTTCTTACGAAGCCACTCCTTCGTTGCCCGGGCGGTGTGTTTGGGATCATTGTCATGCTGAAAGACCCAGCCACGTTTAATCTTCAATGCCCTTGCTGATGGAAGGTTTTCACTCAAAATCTCACGATACATGGCCCCATTCATTCTTTCCTTTACACGGATCAGTCGTCCTGGTCCCTTTGCAGAAAAACAGCCCCAAAGCATGATGTTTCCACCCCCATGCTTCACAGTAGGTATGGTGTTCTTTGAATGCAACTCAGGATTCTTTGTCCTCCAAACACGACGAGTTGGGTTTTTACCAAAAAGTTATATTTTGGTTTCATCTGACCATATGACATTCTCCCAATCCTCTTCTGGATCATCCAAATGCACTCTAGCAAACTTCAGACGGGCCTGGACATGTACTGGCTTAAGCAGGGGGACACGTCTGGCACTGCAGGATTTGAGTCCCTGCCGGCGTAGTGTGTTACTGATGGTAGGCTTTGTTACTTTGGTCCCAGCTCTCTGCAGGTCATTCACTAGGTCCCCCCGTTTGGTTCTGGGATTTTTGCTCACCGTTCTTGTGATCATTTTGACCCCACGGAGTGAGATCTTGCGTGGAGCCCCAGATCGAGGGAGATTATCAGTGGTCTTGTATGTCTTCCATTTCCTAATAATTGCTCCCACAGATGATTTCTTCAAACCAAGCTGCTTACCTATTGCAGATGCAGTCTTCCCAGCCTGTTGCAGGTCTACAATTTTGTTTCTGGTGTCCTTTGACAGCTCTTTGGTCTTGGCCATAGTGGAGTTTGGAGTGTGACTGTTTGAGGTTGTGGACAGGTGTCTTTTATACTGATAACAAGTTCAAACAGGTGCCATTAATACAGGTAACGAGTGGAGGACAGAGGAGCCTCTTAAAGAAGAAGTTACAGGTCTGTGAGAGCCAGATATCTTGCTTGTTTGTAGGTGACCAAATACTTATTCTCCACCATAATTTGCAAATAAATTCATTAAAAATCCTACAATGTGATTTTCTGGGAAAAAAATTCTCAATTTGTCTGTCATAGTTGACGTGTACCTATTATGAAAATTACAGGCCTCTCTCATCTTTTTAAGTGGGAGAACTTGCACAATTGGTGGTTGACTAAATACTTTTTTCCCCCACTGTATTCCTCTTGTCAAGATACGTTACGGCCATGTGAATAGTGATGGAAATGGCATCTTCCCCGGATCTATTGGATTGGTAGGCAGATTGGAGTGGGTCCAGTGTGCCTGGCATGCTGGCCTTGATGTTGGCCATGACCAGCCTCTCTAAGCACTTCATGATGACCGAGATGAGCGTGACGGGGCGATAGTCATTTGGGCATGTCACCTTGTTTTTCTTAGGCATTGGGACGATGGTAGTCTCCTTAAAGCAGGTAGGGACTACAGCCTTGGACAGGGCAGGTTAAAGATATCAGAGAAGACGCCTGCCAGCTGGTCAGCACACATTTGAGGAAGCGGCCAGGGATGCTATCTGGGCCGGCAGCTTTGTGAGTATTCTCACTCTTGAGAGTTTTCTCGACGTCTGCCTCGGAGAGCGAAAGCAACTTGTCGTCCAGAGCAGCGAGAGTCTTCCTGGATGGCTCAGTAATGTCTGCCTCGAAGCGAGCATAGAATGTGTTAAGCTCGTCTGGGAGGGAGGCTTCAATGGGCACCGCACAGCTGGACATGTCAAAATGCTAAACTTCACCATGTTTACTGCTGTCTACACCTGATACCATACCATAACACAATTTAAACTGTTAGCCTCCAAAGTGGCATCTGAGGTTGACAGATTGACAAGCAGCCTGTGATTTGTACCTGCATTGGGTTGGTGGGCTGCTGCTAAATTCATACCCTGCAACACCAATAATAACAATGATGCAGAAAAGGTTTCACTTGATATCCAGTATCCATTACGATCCCTACCAAACTGAGACGCTCTCCAGGACAATGATGTCCCCTAAAAGCACTTCCAATGCGTTTAACGTTCTGATCTCCAGCTCATTTGAAAGGGTGCTGAGTAGGATCCACTAATTGCTGAGGGGGAGAGCTCTGGGGAAACATTTGGATAGTAGATAGAAAACTAGAGTAGGCCCTGAGTCAATAGCCATAACTAAATGGCCATACATTGGCAGATGCCATCATTAATAATCTAAGCAGATAATTACCAATGCTCACTCAATCAGTGATTCATCTGGCGATTTACATGTTTATTCTCAGTGGCACTGGCTGTGTATTCTAGGCTTGTAAAGTTGACACCTGACGCGGCTTAAGTGAGCTCGCTTTTGCTTTATAAAACAGCTAACAGCAGGGTTGTTTGGTGTGTAATCTTCACCATCGTGATCACTATCATTCTGTAATTGAATTTCTATAAATAACATAATGAACGACTCAACATCCATTTTATCCTCTAAGATCACTTGCAGAAATATCATGGTACGAAAGTAAATATAGAAGACCGAAATGTTGGGTGGCACAGAGAGGCAAGAGACGGTGTCAGAAAAGCTACCTATATGCCACGTTGGGAATTGCGGGGGCACTTTACATCAATAGCTTCATAAATTGAACTGATTCTCTCCATACACTCAAAGTGACTGCATTGGAGGCCTCAAACCCACATTCCTCTGCTGTTGGAGTGCTCTCAGTGACAGTGAGCACCAATGGCATATAATTTCTGTCCATTTATTTTGAAGAGCCAGGCCCACCTCGCCCCACCACCATCTGTGTATTTGTCAGCCAGAGTGCAATCAGAATTCATTTAACCTCCTCAGCGATCCTCGGTGGCAGTCTGGAGAAATGTCATCCATTAGGTGTGGAGAGGAGAACTTGTGTACCCATGACCCTGTTATGAATCACAATCATAGTGTCACAGACAACAGCTGCCACACAAACACCATCTGATTTACTATAGTGTCTGCCACTCACACTAATGGGAAACCAACTCTATAACCAAGTGAAATACCAGTTTGTTTTCCATTTAATTGACCGGGCTTAATGCATGTGCCATTATATACATTGTGTTTTCCTTCCTGTGCATTGTATAACTTTTCACACATTTCAGATTTTTAGTATACCTTCCCTGCAATGCTCATTTCTATGATGTATAAATTAGAAGCTTCCTTTGGTAGATTGAATGCTGGGCAGAGTTGCTAATGTGTTACAATAACCCTAATTTACTGAAAATTAGACGTCTTGCACAGTGTACGATAGGGTTGTAACGGCAACATAATGACCCATTAATTATCCAGAAAGCTACATTTTAGGCCTACCTCGGCTCCCTCTGTGACATTATTGTAGAATGCAGATATCCTAATTATTAGAACGCATAGAAGTGATTGTTTCACAGCACATTGCCTTCTATAAAGAGTAGCGTAATATTATTCCCAATAGATGCAGTAAAGAGGCCAATGGAACTCGACAAAAACTATGGAAATGCCAATGAAACATGTGGGGGAAAGATCCCAAATCTCCTCATTGCCCCCCGGCAAATTTAGCCTTAATTTACGCTATTGTTTATATGTGTATTTCACACTATGTTTATGTAAAAATCGGAGTATAATGCTTGTATGGATGCACCCCCTGAAGTTAGAGAATTTAGACATTTTCAAACACCTGAAACAGCTTTTTCCTGCAATCTAGAACCATAATCATTATGCTTAATTCTGTCAAAAATGTGTATTTTTTTCTGCATATCTAAGCATACCTCTTGAGCTGTCTGTGTCCTCCTGACTGGTGTTTTTTTTTTTTAAGTAACTAAATATATGCTAAAATCTGGATAAAAGATTGAAAGGAATGTGAGTCTTATTCAGTACATTTAGTTAATGCTTGCTTTTCTTAAGTCTACCAACCTTGCCAGCAAGCATGCCAGCTAAGATAGTTAGACAAGCTAGCTACACTAACTTGATAGCCTGAAATTGATTCTTGGCAGTTAGTTATGAGGTTGAGAAATTGGGAACCTATCTGGGCTAGCTAAAGCCACCTTCATAAAATTGCTAGGTGGCTAGTAGTGTTACAGATACATTTGTTGTAATACAATTATTATTATTATTATTATTTTAAAAGATTTAACAGGAAAATCTGAGGGGGCACGTGCCCCTGTGCCCCTTATGGGCATGACACCTATGGGATGTCAACCCCAATACATATTAATGTCATCGTCACCAATCAACTGCATTACAGTTAAAAACGACTTTGACTACCACCACTGATTTCTGTATGCTAGCTATGCTACCAGCTTATATGAATGGGAGTTAGCATTTAGCAGTCACTTCTTCTAAACCTAAGAAGGGACAACTTCTAAATGTTATGCAGCGAAAACAGCCAAAATATCCAAATCGGACTTTAGCAACCACATTGTGGGCCTGTTACAATACATCAATCATGACGGATTTGACGAATATCCAATTTGTTAGAACAGATTTGTTGAATGTGCGCCAATCCGACGTCCTTATTCTATCCCCCACGGTCTGTATTCCATTGACCTCTTTACCACATCTATTACCTTGTCATAAACACATTGTCTAATCATTGTCTTGCATACAGTACAACTCAATGACACCAACCATTATCTCCAGTGTCTTTCTTTAATGGCTACCATCGAGACAATCTGGATGAGCCATTACACAATACCTCACTGTGAGGTGCAAGGATTCCATCTTGACCGGCTGTTGAAAACAATGCTTCCACTTTACTAACATGGTAACTAATGTATGTTTCTAACCATTTTATAGTCTGGCTTGAATCAATCATCCTCCATCTTTGCCTCTCTGCCTATATCTGGGACGGTTAACAAGGTCACATTTGCAACAGTCGATAGAATTCCCATTTTACGTTTCTCTCCATGCATGATTAGGACCTGTGGGGAGAGGACAGAGTAGGTAAAAAACAATTAACTATTTGATAGCACAGCCATAGGTTTAGATTGTCTTCTACCTGATGCTGTTGCTAAATGATACCTGTCCTCCTCCCACACCATTTAGATTAATGCACATACTCAACCCTGAACATGGTGGAGCAAAGTAGAGAGAATATATTGAAAGAAGAGAGTAGGTTGAATTGCAACCACCAGCCATCAAGAGAAGCAGTTAGAGCTCTCTTGAGATGTTATTGTGAAAGCTTGAATGGGACTCAGGTAAGTGAGAGCAGGCACCAGGCACATTCACAAACAACAGACGTTTCACAGTATGATTCTGTCTGAGAAATGTGGAAAATGCATAGCAATGTTATCAATAGTTTATAATATAAACTACACCTCTTCCATATAAAGTGTTATTTAATAACATTGAAAGGATATATATTTGTTTAAATCCATATCAGTTCAAAGTTTTTTTTTAGTTTTTCTGTTGTTGTAAAAAATGTATGCCCAGCTTATGAGGCCCCTTGATGATGTGAGGCCTGAGTCAATTGACTCTTCTGCCTAATGGTATGTCCGCCAGTGAGTGGGAGAATGCAATGGAGGCAAAAGTGGGGGATTCCATGAATTGCCTACTATTTGCTCAAGTATTATACATAAATAGGATGCCCTACGGAGGTTTTTTTCAGCTTTTATATAATCTAATTTCAACTTCAACATCTCATGACAATTGAAGCAAAATAAACACCATTTTGAATTCAATTTTATGTGGTCAATGTACAGTTAGTTACATGTTGGTAACCTGACTAGGTTATGGAAATAATAGTATGTCTAAGAATTTATTTGAATATTGACTTGTGGATACAGAAGGCGAGGGACTGCACATGATCTAATACACACACCTGTTCTAGATACCAGGAACCCATGCAATAATAATGAAGGAATCCTATTTTTACATTTACATTTTAGCAGACGCTCTTATCCAGAGCAACTTACAGTTAGTGTGTGCAAAAATTTTTATACTGGCCCCCCCATGGGAATCGAACCCACAACCCTGGCGTTGCAAACGCCATGCTCTACCAACTGAGCTACATGGGACCACAATGGATGTGGTTGGGAGCCGGGGATATAGGTAGTAGTTCAAATGTAATTACCTTTTTCTCTGCCTGCCCAAATGTCCCTCTAGGGGTCTCCCATGGAGTAAATTATGTGGTGGTACTAATGGAGTTTCAGTTGTTTAATACAATTAAAGCTTATAAATGTTTTTTATTTTTTACAAGTGGAGCTCTTCCATCATTACCGAGGAGCAAGGCCCCATTATTATTCCAGAGTATTTGTTGCCATCATTCCCCATGCAGCATTGCCTTGCTGGGGACAGTGGCTGTATAAGCAGAGCTATGGTCTCTAAAAGGGCAGATCTACAGCAGTCCGGCCGGGTGGTACATGACAAACGAGGAGCTCGAGCCGGCGCTTATTTATGGCTACTTAAAGCTGTCAGTGGGAGATGATTGAGGGTGACCGCTTGATTGGAAAGTGTTGGATTGGCCCAGTCGCTGTAAGCAGTGAGCAGCCTGACAAAGGCACAGGTGAGATGGGGAAAAGAGGTGACACAGTGCAGGAGACTATCTGATTATGGGTGATAAAATGTTTACCTGTCAGGCCAAGAGCCAGGAGGTGTAACATATTCTAGCTTGGTTCCAGGTCTGTTCTGGCTTACCAATTTGAAACTATTAATCACATAAAGGATGTTAATTCTTCTATTTATATTCTTCTTCTATTTTTAGAATTCAAATTTGTAACACTCTAATACATGTGTTATTACACGGTAATTGCTCTGATAACAACACTGTAATAACATGCTTTGCCAGTTAGTGTTTAATATACTGCTCTTAGGTCACATCATCAAGTTTCAAAATAAACTAATTTATTTTGTTGTTAGGTACTATAGAGTGGATCACCTGACCTAACTCAGCTATATGAAGGCTTTGGCTCACGTGAGTACTGTATGTTATCTTTAAACCAGACCTACTGGGGTATATCCTTCAGGCAGCTAGCTGCCATTCTGTGAGAGGAGAGAAGGACAATGAGGATACCAGATAGACCTCAGAGATATCCTCATATCCTGTTAGCCTGCTTTAGTTAAGAATTATTTGTTTCAGTCAATCCTGCGTTAGGCCTGTGAATGAGAGGAATCGATAGGAGAATTGAGCAGGCTTGTGGTATCTCTTGAATTCATTAGTGAGTTAAATTACATGCCTGCTCAAAAAACAGGGGGTTTAGAGATTATGGAGGATGAAAAAATAGAAAATAGCATAATGTGGGGGTGGGATAAAGTATGTCTCTCCTTAGTAATAGGTGAGGGAATTGATTGGTAAAATCCATTTGCAATCACCTTCATTACTATTATATAACCTTTACCAGTCCATTTCACGTGTGGAGAGGCTATTTTGTAGGGCTTTCATCTCCTGTACTAATGCACTATTGTATTTTTGATCCCATTTACAGTGCCATCCATGCAAACACCAGATACCAAGCACAATGATTTTATTTTATCCTTGCAAATCTACCATTCAGCTATTTCCTGTACTCTATTCGAACATTTACACCACATTTTACTATTTCATTGTGAGAAAGATGTCTCTTTCCGAGTCTAGTTCTGCTGAACTTGTCTGCAAAATGAAACTCATAAACCTAATACATTCAACTTTAGTGCAGCCTTAACATTTTACTGGCTTTTTCTGACATCTCTATCTTCTGCAGCACTTGCAGTAGCAATCAGCAAAGTTCAAAGACTGATAGGTACCCCATTGCAATGTTCTTCATTCTCTTCTAATTGCTACTTGCTGCTGGCCTGACTTGGGTAGCCTGGTCCCATATCTGATGGTGTCATCTTGCCAACTCCTATGGTGTGACAATGACTATACGAATTGGCAGTAGAGCTGGCACGATAATTGTATAATTGTGTAACCGACGATTATGGATGAAGACCATTCCCCATCATGAAAATAAAATAAGCGTCATAACGTTTTAATATTAGAGTATCAGAGAAGTGAAGAGAAAAATATATAAACAGCGACGGGTGGTGGTACTAGGATACATTTTTTTGTTGCACGATAGTACTTTAAAAAATTGGCAATATTTAAAGAATAAAATTGAGATATTTTGAGAATAAAGTCTCAATTTAATTTTGTGAATAAAGTGGCAATATTTTTAGAATAAAGTGCCAATATATTTTGAATAAAGTAGCAAATTTAAAGAGCAAATTTAATTTAGACTTTATTCTTGAAATATTGCCACTTTTTTAAAGTATATACTATCCATGCAAAAATAATTATTCCAGTATCACCACCCTTCACTGTTTATTTATTTATTATCTTCACTTGGCCCTAATACTCTTCTGTATAATATATATCAAAATATATATATCTTTAAAAAAAAATTAGGAACATTTTCATGTTGACAAACCGTGGTAACAATGAACTCTTTACAACGTGATGAAAGTTTGTTGCTCCTTGTTTCAGCAAGGTAGCAAACGAGTATCATTAAATACAGTATGTGCACCCAATGGCTTACCAAAAACAAGACACTCTGTGCCGTCAGGAGCAGAGCAGAGGAGAAAAAGTGCAAATGTATTTATTTTGTGCCTATTCAAATGATTATAACGGTAACCCTGCTCTTTGACAGACAAATAACCATCATCCAAAATTCATGACTGTCACAGCCCAAGTTGGCAGCTACTAGGCTATGCCTTGGATGACTATAATCTGTGACCAGCATCATGATGTCACTGCGGCCTGGTGAGAGTGACAGGTGGTCAACTGTACTGCTGCTAACAGATTGGGACAGAGACACTTAAAATGGCTGTCCAACCAGCTGTTGTCACAATCAAAACCACTGCTGACACCCTATTCTGGTATCACTGGCCTAAAAAGCCTATACTCTGTTGGTCACTGTGCCCTACACTGTATCTGGCAGGATAACTATCTTATCATGCAGTTGGGTCATATTTCAAACCGGCTCAATGTCTGAGATGATAAGCTACATTCATTGGTAGGATAGTAAATGAGCGCAATACTGTATGCAAATGGTGGGCCTGAGTGTTACTCTATAAACTTGGTTGTATCTGACACAGGGACTGACTTCAGCATATCTCTCTAAAGTCCTCCATACAGTGTCGTGCAAATCAGCTTCAGTGAATATATGTAAACTTACCAACTTTCCTAATTTATTTAATGTTAACTATACAGACTGGCCTTGGACAACCGAGCTAGGTCTGTCAGTGTACTTCTGAGTGGATTATCAGTAGTAAGCTACTGCTCTGGCTTCTATCTGCAGGATCATGTTCATGAACACTTTTCATTCATCAGCCTTCAATCCATAAGATACAATCTACACTCTTAGAAAAAAAGGTGCTATCTAGAACCTTAAAGGGTTCTTCGGCTGTCCCCACAGGATAACCCTTTGA
Source organism: Coregonus lavaretus (assembly GCF_964263955.1). Classification (NCBI taxonomy): domain Eukaryota; kingdom Metazoa; phylum Chordata; class Actinopteri; order Salmoniformes; family Salmonidae; genus Coregonus; species Coregonus lavaretus. The sequence continues at coordinate 26,224,929 of NC_140009.1, forward strand.
AGAGCCCTTTTTGGTTCCAGGTAGAACCCTTTTGGTTCCAAGTAGAACCGTTTTGGGTTATATACAGAACTCTTTCCACAGAGGGTTCTACATACATTTGACATTTTAGTCATTTAGCAGACGCTTTTATCCAGAGCAACTTACAGTTAGTGAGTGCATACATTTATTAATTTTTTTTTTCATACATGGAACCCAAAAGTGTTCTACCAGAAACCAAAAAAGAGTTCCCTTTTTTCTAAGAGTGTATACTCTTGACAGAGAATAGCACTGAGAATATCACAGGCCAAACCATTGTAGAGTACTAAGGCCAACACTACCAGCATATTGATTACCATGACAACCATGACAACCATGGTGATCAATGCAGAATTAACATGATTTATTGATAGTGCCACACCGGTAACTAAAATGTGATATGAAACTAATCTATTCGGTAACACCTTATGTTGGACTCATTATGGAAGTGGGTCTTGCCTTATCGTTATCATGCCGGTCACTGCATGGATGTAGAAGGTACAGTGAGGGAAAAAAGTATTTGATCCCCTGCTGATTTTGTACGTTTGCCCACTGACAAAGACATGATCAGTCTATAATTTTAATGGTATGTTTATTTGAACAGTGAGAGACAGAATAACAACAACAAAATCCAGAAAAACGCATGTCAAAAATGTTATAAATTGATTTGCATTTTAATGAGAGAAATAATTATTTGACCCCTCTGCAAAACATGATTTAGTACTTGGTGGCAAAACCCTTGTTGGCAATCACAGAGGTCAGATGTTTCTTGTAGTTGGCCACCAGGTTTGCACACATCTCAGGAGGGATTTTGTCCTACTCCTCTTTGCAGATCTTCTCCAAGTGATTAAGGTTTCGAGCCTGACGTTTGGCAACTCGAACATTCAGCTCCCTCCACAGATTTTCTATGGGATTAAGGTCTGGAGACTGGCTAGGCCACTCCAGGACCCTAATGTGCTTCTTCTTGAGCCACTCCTTTGTTGCCTTGGCCGTGTGTTTTGGGTCATTGTCATGCTGGAATACATATCCACGACCAATTTTCAATGCCCTGGCTGAGGGAAGGAGGTTCTCACCCAAGATTTGATGGTACATGGCCCCGTCCATCGTCCCTTTGATGCGGTGAAGTTGTCCTGTCCCCTTAGCAGAAAAACACCCCCAAAGCATAATGTTTCCACCTCCATGTTTGACGGTGGGGATGGTGTTCTTGGGGTCATAGGCAGCATTCCTCCTCCTCCAAACACGGCGAGTTGAGTTGATGCCAAAGAGCTCGATTTTGGTCTCATCTGACCACAACACTTTCACCCAGTTCTCCTCTGAATCATTCTGATGTTCATTGGCAAACTTCAGAAGGGCATGTATATGTGCTTTCTTGAGCAGGGGGACCTTGCGGGCGCTGCAGGATTTCAGTCCTTCACAGCGTAGTGTGTTACCAATTGTTTTCTTGGTGACTATGGTCCCAGCTGCCTTGAGATCATTGACAAGATCCTCCCGTGTAGTTCTGGGCTGATTCCTCACCGTTCTCATGATCATTGCAACTCCACGAGGTGAGATCTTGCATGGAGCCCCAGGCCAAGGGAGACTGACAGGTCTTTTGTGTTTCTTCCATTTGCGAATAATCGCACCAACTGTTGTGACCTTCTCACCAAGCTGCTTGGCGATGGTCTTGTAGCCCATTCCAGCCTTGTGTATGTCTACAATCTTGTCCGTAACATCCTTGGAGAGCTCTTTGGTCTTGGCCATGGTGGAGAGTTTGGAATCTGATTGATTGATTGCTTCTGTGGACAGGTGTCTTTTATACAGGTAACAAGCTGAGATTAGGAGCATTCCCTTTAAGAGTGTGCTCCTAATCTCAGCTCGTTACCTGTATAAAAGGCACCTAGGAGCCAGAAATCTTTCTGATTGAGAGGGGGTCAAATACTTATTTCCCTCATTAAAATGCAAATCAATTTCTAACATTTTTCACATGTGTTTTTCTGGATTTTGTTGTTGTTATTCTGTCTCTCACTGTTCAAATAAACCTACCATTAAAATGATAGACTGATCATTTCTTTGTCAGTGGGCAAACGTACAAAATCAGCAGGGGATCAAATACTTTTTTCCCTCACTGTATCTCCCAAAATTTATTAATGCAAACACACAAGTGTGCACAATTTAGCCTGAGTGTGAACCCCAATAATCGTCTGAGGGCTGTTTAAAAACCAAATCAAGCTTGAGGGCTCTAAGTGGCCGTGGTGTAAAGTATTTAAGTAAAAATACTTTAAAATACTACTTAAGTAGTTTTTTGGGGTATCTGTACTTTACTTTCCTATACATATTTTTGACAACTTTTACTTTTACTTTACTACACTCCTAAAGAAAATTATGTACTTTTTACTCCATTCATTTTCCCTGACACCCAAAGTACTCATTACATTTTGAATGCTTAGCAGGACAGGAAAATTGTCTAATTCACACACTTATCAAGAGAATATCCCTGGTCATCCCTACTGCCTCTGATCTGACGGACTCACTAAACACTTGCTTCATTTGTAAATGATGTCGTAGTGTTGGAGCGTGCCCCTGGCTATCCGTACATTTAAAAAACAAGAAAATGGTGCCGTATGATTTTATTAATATTAGGAATTTGAAATGATTTATACTTTTACTTCTACTTTTGATACTTAAGTATATTTTAGCAATTACATTTACTTTTGATACTTAAGTAGGATTGTACTGGGCGACTTTCACTTTTACTTGAGTCATTTTCTATTAGGGTATCTTTACTTTTACTCAAGTATGACAATGGGTGCTTTTTCCACCGCTGCTAAGTGGACACAGCTGTAGAGGGGTAAGCAGAAGAAAAGCTTAAAATAGACATCAACTTTGTACTCTTGTCTGACAAACAGGACAACCCACTCACATTCAGAAAGGTGATTACCATTAGGCCTGATTTGCTTGCTCAGGCATTTGATTGCTGAGGATCAATTTTGCATAGGAGTAATGCAGTGCAGAGGCCTCAGACATCACATTGCAGACAACAGACAGACAGACAGACAACGGAGGATCAGCAGGGAAGACAATAAACCCTTAGGGGGGAGTTTATAGGATGCCACACAGCTGGGTCAGGGCGAAAGGGCCAAGAGAAATAATGTCGAGATATGTAGATCGTAAAATGTAACTAGAGAAAGAGTGACTCAGAGTCTGAGGCGTGATGTTACACAGAGGGGAACTCTTACCAGTGAGCCACAGAGTTGTCCTGTCTGATGCAGTGGTTCTCCTGAGTGATATCTGGGATCTCAGCCAATGGCAGCCATTTTCCTTAGAGACTCATACTGCACACGTCCACCATGTCCTTGGCTGAAATGAGAACAAACATAAAGTTTAGGTATCTACCAGAGTTTGTTAATGGCCTACTTCACAGACAAATACTTCACAAAACAATCAACTCCCCTTCAGATGAAGGGTCATTTGGACGTTTCAGAGAACTAACTTCTGGGGAATATCATTCAAATTCTCCTCAAGGTAACAGCTGTTCTGAAGATAAGAGAACAGAGTGATACGTGAATATAAGTAGGTTGAGGGATTGTCTTGCAGGCCAGGGACAGAAGAGAGTGTCAGAGATGGTAAGGCAGTGTATGATAGCATAGCGTATGATTTAGCAGCACCGAACGCATGTGGTTTTAAGCTTTTCTTCTTGTTGCAGTTGCTTGGTGTCAATCAATGGATGACAGGCACACATCTTTCCAAATAAGCTTTTTCATTTTCTTTCAACGAGATAGCCTTGCCATCTCATTGTGAAGTGCCCCACTCACATCCTGCAAATGAAAGAACCACTGAATGGAAATATTGGAAAGGAAAAGTGCAATACACTGCTGAAATTCTATGGAATTATTTTCTTCATCTTTACAAACACCAAGACTACCTTGGTGTTTTGTGTTTACAGTTCTCCAATTTAATGTATTTTTAGAAAATAAATCTTGCCATTTTGCAGCTATTCAACCATACCACAGAACTGGGAAATGTGATGTAGGAAAGAAACTCTTGTGCCAGATAGCATGCCCTGTATGTTCAAGTGTAAAGCACATGGTACGGCCATCTAAGGGACCAAAAGGACTTAGATTTGCCTTTAGTCATCAGATTTGTCACACGCTGGCTCTGGGGACTATAATATGTTGAGCCAGGGTGTGTAGAGTCTATGTGTTTTGGTTCTACGTTCTATTCTAGTATTGTGTTTCTATGTTGGCCAGTGTGGTTCTCAATCAGAGGCAACGAGTATCAGCTGTTGCTTGTTGTCTCTGATTGGGAGCCGTACTTAAGCAGCCAGTTTTCCCACAGTGTTTGTGGGATCTTGTTCCTTTTGGTTTGTGTTAGTACCGTTGGACTTCACGTATCGGTTGTTGTTTTGTTTATTCGTGTGTACACTTAATAAAATAAGATGTACGAGTATCACGCTGCGCCTTGGTCCTCCTCCTTTGACGATCAAGACAGAAGATCCCACCACACCAGGACCAAGCAGCGTGTCCAGGAGCACATGCAGGAGGTAACATTAGTAGATGTCCTCCTCGGTTGGGGGCAGATTACGGAGGAGGAGGCCGTCCGTTGCCGGAGGGCTATGAAGGGGGAGACCCAGGCAGGAGAGGAGAAGCGGCGCCAACCGGGCCGTGGTCGGACAGGCGAGAGGCACCCCCAAAAATGTTTTAGGGGGGGGCACATGGCATGGACGACGGGGCTGCTGGAGGCAGATAAGGGGCGAGTTCGTGGACGAGGAGAGAAGGCCACCGGGTTACGGGAGCCATTGGTGAGAAGAGGGAAGGAAGATGTAGAGGCACGGCGAGAGGTACTGAGGTGTATGGCCAGTCCGGTCCGGCCCGTTCCTGATCCCCCGTTTAAGGCCAGTGGTGTGTGTTCCCAGTACGGTCCGGCCTGTTCCGGTCCCTCGCACCAAGACTACGGTGCGCGTCGCCAGCCCGGCCCGGCCTGTTCCTGCCACTCGCACCAAGCCTACGGTGCGCGTCGCCAGCCCGGCCCGGCCTGTTCCTGCCCCTCGCACCAAGCCTACGGTGCGTGTCGCCAGCCCGGCCCGGCCTGTTCCTGCCACTCGCACCAAGCCTACGGTGCGCATCGCCAGCCCGGCCCGGCCTGTTCCTGCCCCTCGCACCAAGCCTACGGTGCGCGTCGCCAGCCCGGCCCGGCCTGTTCCTGCTCTCGCACCAAGCCTACGGTGCGCGTCGCCAGCCCGGCCCGGCCTGTTCCTGCCCCTCGCACCAAGCCCACGGTGCGCGTCGCCAGCCCGGTCCGGCCTGTTCCTGCTCCCCGCACCAAGCCTATGGTGTGCGTCGCCAGCCCGGTCCGGCCCGTTCCTGCTCCACGCACCAAGCCAGGGGTGCGCGTCGTCAGCCCAGTCCGGCCCGTTCCTGCTCGCCGCACCAAGCCAGGGGTGCGCGTCGTCAGCCCGGTCCGGCCCATTCCTGCTCCCCGCACCAAGCCAGGGGTGCGCGTCGACAGTCCGGCACAACCCGTGCCTGGGTCACCGGTGCCGGGTCAGGTACTGGTCAGCTGCTCCACACCGGAGCCTAAGCAATCCGCTCCTACGATGTCCAGTCCAGCGCCAGCCAGCGGGGCCAGACCGGACCAGGGGCGCTACGGGGGGATTGTTGGAGGGTGGTGGTCAAGCCCGGAGCCGGAACCGCCTCCGAGGAGGAATGCCCACCCAGCCCTCCCCTGTTCGGTTATGTTTAGGCGCGGTCGCAGTCCGCGCCTTTGGGGGGGGGTACTGTCACACCCTGGCTCTGGGGACTCTAATATGTTGAGCCAGGGTGTGTAGAGTCTATGTGTTTTGGTTCTACGTTCTATTCTAGTATTGTGTTTCTATGTTGGCCAGTGTGGTTCTCAATCAGAGGCAACGAGTATCAGCTGTTGCTTGTTGTCTCTGATTGGGAGCCATACTTAAGCAGCCAGTTTTCCCACAGTGTTTGTGGGATCTTGTTCCTTTTGGTTTGTGTTAGTACCGTTGGACTTCACGTATCGTTTATTGTTTTGTTTATTCGTGTGTACACTTAATAAAATAAGATGTACGAGTATCACGCTGCGCCTTGGTCCTCCTCCTTCGACGATCGTGACAAGATTATTCGATTTTTTTCCCATTTAGAGATATTGAGTACCATTCTTTAAATCATTTCTGTAGTGTGTCCTGGCAGTGTGTTACAACTCATAGATTACCTGATCATTAAGTCATACAAACCTTCTGTAACAGGCGCTGTTTGTTGGCAACAAGCAAAAAGTACTCACATTATTTATACAACATCAGACAAGGACATTACATATATGTAGCTCATCATTCTACAGGAAGCTCTGAAATCATGCAAATTCCTCATTAAAGTGAGTGTTTTTTTGTTATTCAACATCATTCTGGTAAATGTGTGTGTTGCTGTAAAGGAAATTAGTGCAGATTGGGATTTTGGTTTTCCAACCAAAGTCATTGGGTCTTATTTCAAATGGCTGCAGAATCAAAGTGTCATACCACCACCTTGAGCAAGCCATGGGAAAAGAAGCCCACTTGCTTGGTTTTGGTCACGGGGAATAGCCTGATGTAGCCTACCACTACCACGGCAACTGTGTCAAGTTACCATGGGGTCAACAGACTGTCACCAGGATACAATCAATTTTAAGAATCACAAAGAGAAGCTGTTGACAAGGAGTTTAATCACCTCAGTGAGGGGCCCAGACTATAATGACATGACATTTGAGGAAGACCTCTACTACAGCAGTGTTCCCTGTGTACGATTTGACGTATTGCAGAGACCGATACTAGAACGAGATCTGAGGCCGTGGGTCAGACATCAAAATATCACAAGACCTGTGATTTGCAGTTTATATTGCAAGAGTTTTCAATTTCACTTTTTCACCAAAGCCATGAAACAGAGAAGACCTAGTACATGTCCGTATCTTTGAGACATGGTGGAAGGAAGCTAGCACATGCATTTCTCTGTAAATAATCTGCATAATTCCCTAAATTTATGAGAAACACTTCATGTACTTAGTCAGAGAAAATAAAAAGATTAATACGACCATATCCAGGAAGCTTGTAAGTATGACACGGTATGATTGATTCAGAGTCATTCAGGAATGTTCATGTTCCATATTTTCCTCAATTTATACACACTCTCTGGTTGTGGAGTGCAGTTATCTGATAAAATGGGAGTGTTACTTTTGCCTATGTTACTTTCGTCCCGGCTCTCCCCTACACTACACCAGTGTTTCCCAACTCCAGTCCTCCACTACCCCAACGTTACACATTTTTGTGGTAGCCCCAGACAAGCACACTTAATTACATGTGTCAAGTAATCATCAAGCCCTCAATGAGTTGAATTAGGTGAGTTTGTGAGGGGCTACAACAAAAATGTGTGCTGTTGGGGGTACTGGAGGACTGAAGTTGGGAAACACTGGTGTAGTGTAGGGGAGAGCCGGGACGAAAGTAACATAGGCAAAAGTAACACTCCCATTTTCTCAGATAATATAAGCTACAATGACGTAGTGAAGTCAGCACCTTCCTAATGTGGAGGACGACCTCTCTGCAAAAAAAAACAGACCAGTCTCACCATGTTTCGTCGATTTATCAACAAAAAGTGGTTTTGAGCGACGTAAGTTTAAAAATAAACGGACCAGGAAGTATTTTTCGGATGTAGAGTTGTGTTTAGTTGTTTAAGGTTCCAAACATACAGTGGGGAGAACAAGTATTTGATACACTGCCGATTTTGCAGGTTTTCCTACTTACAAAGCATGTAGAGGTCTGTAATTTTTATCATAGGTACACTTCAACTGTGAGAGAAAGGAATCTAAAACAAAAATCCAGAAAATCACATTGTATGATTTTTAAGTAATTAATTTGCATTTTATTGCATGACATAAGTATTTGATCACCTACCAACCAGTAAGAATTCCGGCTCTCACAGACCTGTTAGTTTTTCTTTAAGAAGCCCTCCTGTTCACCACTCATTACCTGTATTAACTGCACCTGTTTGAACTCGTTACCTGTATAAAAGACACCTGTGCACACACTCAATCAAACAGACTCCAACCTCTCCACAATGGCCAAGACCAGAGAGCTGTGTAAGGACATCAGGGATAAAATTGTAGACCTGCACAAGGCTGGGATGGGCTACAGGACAATAGGCAAGCAGCTTGGTGAGAAGGCAACAACTGTTGGCGCAATTATTAGAAAATGGAAGAAGTTCAAGATGACGGTCAATCACCCTCGGTCTGGGGCTCCATGCAAGATCTCACCTCGTGGGGCATCAATGATCATGAGGAAGGTGAGGGATCAGCCCAGAACTACACGGCAGGACCTGGTCAATGACCTGAAGAGAGCTGGGACCACAGTCTCAAAGAAAACCATTAGTAACACACTACGCCGTCATGGATTAAAATCCTGCAGTGCACGCAAGGTCCCCCTGCTCAAGCCAGCGCATGTCCAGGCCCGTCTGAAGTTTGCCAATCACCATCTGGATGATCCAGAGGAGGAATGGGAGAAGGTCATGTGGTCTGATGAGACAAAAATAGAGCTTTTTGGTCTAAACTCCATTCGCCATGTTTGGAGGAAGAAGAAGGATGAGTACAACCACAAGAACACCATCCCAACCGTGAAGCATGGAGGTGGAAACATCATTCTTTGGGGATGCTTTTCTGCAAAGGGGACAGGATGACTGCACCGTATTGAGGGGAGGATGGATGGGGCCATGTATCGCGAGATCTTGGCCAACAACCTCCTTCCCTCAGTAAGAGCATTGAAGATGGGTCGTGGCTGGGTCTTCCAGCATGACAACGACCCAAAACACACAGCCAGGGCAACTAAGGAGTGGCTCCGTAAGAAGCATCTCAAGGTCCTGGAGTGGCCTAGCCAGTCTCCAGACCTGAACCCAATAGAAAATATTTGGAGGGAGCTGAAAGTCCGTATTGCCCAGCGACAGCCCCGAAACCTGAAGGATCTGGAGAAGGTCTGTATGGAGGAGTGGGCCAAAATCCCTGCTGCAGTGTGTGCAAACCTGGTCAAGACCTACAGGAAACGTATGATCTCTGTAATTGCAAACAAAGGTTTCTGTACCAAATATTAAGTTCTGCTTTTCTGATGTATCAAATACTTATGTCATGCAATAAAATGCAAATTAATTACTTAAAAATCATACAATGTGATTTTCTGGATTTTTGTTTAAAGTTCTGTCTCTCACAGTTGAAGTGTACCTATGATAAAAATTACAGACCTCTACATGCTTTGTAAGTAGGAAAACCTGCAAAATCGGCAGTGTATCAAATACTTGTTCTCCCCACTGTATGTCATTTTCTTAACCCATCTATTGACTAAATGACAGCATAGGTTTCAAGTATCATGCTAGCTAGTCTTGGGTGTTAGCCTGGGAGAAATTACAGGAGAGACGGGTAGGACGAAAGTAACACAACGTAAACTGTTGACCTGGAATAAAATAAAATAAATGTTTAAGCACAGGCCATTGTCTCCTCTAGTTCATATTGCTTTTATAATGTTAGCAAAATATCAACATGTTACTGACTGAATGTTTGAAAATTATATATGACATCATTAGAATTCTGCCTTAATCAATTTACTTGATGGATCAGCTTCTCACATAAGCTTTTATCGACAGGTTAGTGGTAGAAATCTTATGTCAAGCCATGGAAATGTGATAAGCATGATGAGTTTGCCATTTGTGAAGAGAATAAAGACGTTTATTCTATCAAGACAAGAGGAGTGCGCATAACAAGTACAGCTGGAGCGCACCTGATTGGTAGGGCTAAGCATGAATAGTCATTGAAAATGGTGAAAAACATCTTCTACTATTTTCCCATTAAAGTGAGATTAGAAAATTATGGTTAATATAGCTATTATGTGATCCATTTTAGTCCGATTAACATTGTAAGACAAACTATTGTGGTTGCGCTACATTGCAATGTTGACACATGGCTCATTTTTATAAATTATGAACCTATAGCATTAATTATTGGAATCGACACAAACAAATGAAATTATGTCTGATAGTACATTTGTCTGATAGTACATCGCCAGATGTTACTTCCGTCTCAAGGCTGTGTTACTCCCGCCCCGCCGGCAGGTACAAAAGTAACGTTGCGGTAGTTCTGTTCTCGGTCTATTTAATTTCAACTAATTTACCCTATAAATTAAATTACAGTTGCTAATGGTAGAGGCAGGGGCGCAACTTTCAATGGGGACTTTCAAAACACATTCTTAAATTGCATTTTTGTTCCCACCAGTTTTATAATTGCACTGTGATACAAAACGTGGCACAGACACCACAGAGCGTGCAGATTGGCTGTGTGAAGGCAAAGCTTCTGAAAGGCTGGCGTATAGGACCAACATGGGAGAGATGAACAGAGGCAGCTGCTGTCTGTGTTGTATTTTTTCTCTGAGTTGTAAAAGCAAGCAGAAACTGGCTCCTTTTTAGTTGACTGATCTAGCTGGCAAGGTAACTTCTGTTTGACAGAAGAAAATAAAAAATACTCCCAGTGCTGAGCTACTAGTGTACCTGATATGTTAGGTTAGCTAATGTTTTATCCCCTCTCGACTGAAGTGAATGAACTAGTAGCAGCTAGTTAGCTCGCTAGTAGCTACCACAGCCAGTTCAGCTCTAGCTAGCCTCTGGCTCTGTCAGGTAGCAGTATCTAACAGCTGTTGTGTGTATGGAAATGTCTTGTAGCCTTTGTTTGTCTTGTTTCAACAGAAGTAAATTTGATGATGTACCATTGTACAATTAGCTAGTAGAGCGAGCCTAAAGTTGGCTAACGTTAGCTAGCTAGCTAGCTCACAAACTTTAGCTATTATTTTTGCCTCAATCACACAGTGGTGGAAAAAGTACTCAATTGTCATATTTGAGTAAAAGTAAAGACACCTTAATAGAAAATGACTCAAGTAAACATGAAAGTCACCCAGTAAAATACTACTTGACTAAAAGTCTAAAAGTATTTAGTTTTAAATATACTTAAGTATCAAAAGTAAATGTAATTGCTAAAATATACTTAAGTATCAAAAGTTCCTTATATTAAGCAAACCAGACGGCACAGTTATTTTTATTTATATACAGATAGTAGGGGCACACTCCAACACATTTGTGTTTAGTGAGTCCGTCAGATCAGAGGCAGTAGGGATGACCAGGGATGTTCTCTTGATAAGTGCGTGAATTGGACCATTTTCCTGTCAAAATGTAATGAGTACTTTTGGGTGTCAGGGAAAATGTATGGAGTAAAAAGTACATTAGTTTCTTTAGGAATGTAATGAAGTAAAAGTAAAAGTTGGCAATAATATAAATAGTAAAGTACAGATACCCCAAAAAACTACTTAAATAGTACTTGAAAGTATTTTTACTTAAGTACTTTACACCATTGCAATCACACTAGACCCAAATCAAACAATGAAACCAGCAGCCAAACGATTGAAGACTGATATTCTGAAGTTATTTCAGCGCAATGTGAGTTTTTATTAGTCAGTATATTAATGTAACGTTATTGATCTGTCCTTTTTTCACACTGACATGGTATAAACAGCTCTACAGGCTTCACTGTCATGGTGCACAGTCAGTACACAACACTATGCTCATCATGTCTTAGCAGGATCAGATGGTGACAGGTGTCCCTACAGGGTTAGACAGCCAGAGAAAACCAGTCTACAGAGCTCAGGTGAATTTTGCAGTATAGTATAACAATCAGTGAATGGATACAAAGTTCCATCTTGAGTTGATGGGTAGGCTACAGTCTGGGAACTGGGAATAATGGTCAATTACATTTTTTAACCATTGATTCTATTCATGGATAATATAATGTATAAATGAACACCAATGTACAGTGAGGGAAAAATTATTTGATCCCCTGCTGATTTTGTAAGTTTGCCCACTGACAAAGAAATGATCAGTCTATAATTTTAATGGTAGGTTTATTTGAACAGTGAGAGACAGAATAACAACAAAAAAATCCTGAAAAACATATGTCAAAAATGTTATAAATTGATTTGCATTTTAATGAGGGAAATAAGTATTTGACACCCTCTCAATCAGAAAGATTTTTCTGGCTCCCAGGTGTCTTTTATACAGGTAACGAGCTGAGATTAGGAGCACACTCTTAAAGGGAGTGCTCCTAATCTCAGTTTGTTATCTGTATAAAAGACACCTGTCCGCAGAAGCAATCAATCAATCAGATTCCAAACTCTCCACCATGGCCAAGACCAAAGAGCTCTCCAAGGATGTCAGGGACAAGAATGTAGACATTTACATTTACATTTACGTAATTTAGCAGACGCTCTTATCCAGAGCGACTTACAAATTGGTGCATTCACCTTATAGCCAGTGGGATAACCACTTTACAATATGTTATTTATTTATTTATTTTTTGGGGGGGTAAGGGGGGGTAGAAGGATTACTTTATCCTATCCCAGGTATTCCTTAAAGAGGTGGGGTTTCAAGTGTCTCCGGAAGGTGGTGAGTGACTCCGCTGTCCTGGCGTCGTGAGGGAGCTTGTTCCACCATTGGGGTGCCAGAGCAGCGAACAGTTTTGACTGGGCTGAGCGGGAACTGAGCGGGAACCAGCCAGCCAGAGGTGGATGAACGCAATGCCTTCGTTTGGGTGTAGGGACTGATCAGAGCCTGAAGGTACGGAGGTGCCGTTCCCCTCACAGCTCCGTAGGCAAGCACCATGGTCTTGTAGCAGATGCGAGCTTCAACTGGAAGCCAGTGGAGTGTGTGGAGGAGCGGTTGACGTGAGAGAACTTGGGAAGGTTGAACACCAGACGGGCTGCGGCATTCTGGATGAGTTGTAGGGGTTTAATGGCACAGGCAGGGAGCCCAGCCAACAGCGAGTTGCAGTAATCCAGATGGGAGATGACAAGTGCCTGGATTAGGACCTGTGCCGCTTCCTGTGTAAGGCAGGGTCTTACTCTCCGAATGTTGTAGAGCATGAACCTACAGGATCGGGTCACCGCCTTGATGTTAGCGGAGAACGACAGGGTGTTGTCCAGGGTCACGCCAAGGCTCTTTGCACTCTGGGAGGAGGACACAACGGAGTTGTCAACCGTGATGGCGAGATCATGGAACGGGCAGTCCTTCCCCGGGAGGAAGAGCAGCTCCGTCTTGCCGAGGTTCAGCTTGAGGTGGTGATCCGTCATCCACACTGATATGTCTGCCAGACATGCAGAGATGCGATTCGCCACCTGGTTATCAGAAGGTGGAAAGGAGAAGATTAGTTGTGTGTCGTCTGCATAGCAATGATAGGAGAGGCCATGTGAGGATATGACAGAGCCAAGTGACTTGGTGTATAGCGAGAATAGGAGAGGGCCTAGAACTGAGCCCTGGGGGACACCAGTGGTGAGAGCACGTGGTGCGGAGACAGATTCTCAGATTCACGCCACGCCACTTGGTAGGAGCGACCTGTCAGTTAGGACGCAATCCAAGAGTGAGCCGCGCCGGAGATGCCCAACTCGGAGAGGGTGGAGAGGAGGATCTGATGGTTCACAGTATCAAAGGCAGCAGACAGGTCTAGAAGGACAAGAGCAGAGGAGACAGAGTTAGCTTTAGCAGTGCGGAGAGCCTCTGTGACACAGAGAAGAGCAGTCTCAGTTGAATGACCAGTCTTGAAACCTGACTGGTTTGGATCAAGAAGGTAATTCTGAGAGAGATAGCAAGATAGTTGGCTAAAGACGACACGCTCAAGAGTTTTGGAGAGAAAAGAAAGAAGGGATACTGGTCTGTAGTTGTTGACATCGGAGGGATAGAGTGTAGGTTTTTTGAGAAGGGGTGCAACTCTCGCTCTCTTGAAGACGGAAGGGACATAGCCAGCGGTCAAGGATGAGTTGATGAGCGAGGTGAGGTAAGGGAGAAGGTCTCCGGAAATGGTCTGGAGAAGAGAGGAGGGGATAGGGTCAAGCGGGCAGGTTGTTGGAGAGAGAGGGGAGAAAGAAGTCAAAGCATAGGGTAGGGCAGTGTGAGCAGGACCAGCAGTGTCATTTGACTTAACAAACGAGGATCGGATGTCGTCAACCTTCTTTTCAAAATGGTTGACGAAGTCATCTACAGAGAGGGAGGAGGGTGGGGAGGGAGGAGGATTCAGCAGGGAGGAGAAGGTGGCAAAGAGCTTCCTAGGGTTAGAGGCAGATGCTTGGAATTTAGAGTGGTAGAAATAGGCTTTAGCAGCAGAAACAGAGGAAGAAAATGTAGAGAGGAGGGAGTGAAAAGATGCCAGGTCCGCAGGGAGTCTAGTTTTCCTCCATTTCCGCTCGGCTGCCCGGAGCCCTGTTCTGTGAGCTTGCAAAGAGTCGTCAAGCCACGGAGCAGGAGGGGAGGACCGAGCTGGCTGGGAGGATAGGGGACATAGAGAGTCAAAGGGATGCAGAAAGGGAGGAGAGGAGGGTTGAGGAGGCAGAATCAGGAGATTGGAGGGAGAAGGATTGAGCAGAGGGAAGAGATGATAGGATGGAAGAGGAGAGAGTAGCGGGAGAGAGAGAGCGAAGGTTGCGACGGTGCATTACCATCTGAGTAGGGGAAGAGTGAGTAGTGTTGGAGGAGAGCGAGAGAGAAAAGGATACAAAGTAGTGGTCGGAGACTTGGAGGGGAGTTGCAGTGAGATTAGTAGAAGAACAGCATCTAGTAAAGATGAGGTCAAGCGTATTGCCTGCCTTGTGAGTAGGGGGGGACGGTGAGAGGGTGTCAAAAGAGGAGAGGAGTGGAAAGAAGGAGGCAGAGAGAAATGAGTAAAAGGTAGACGTAGGGAGGTTAAAGTCACCCAGAACTGTGAGGGGTGAGCCATCCTCAGGAAAGGAACTTATCAAGGCGTCAAGCTCATTGATGAACTCTCTAAGGGAACCTGGAGGGCGATACATGATAAGGATGTTAAGCTTGAATGGGCTAGTGACTGTGACAGCATGGAATTCAAATGAGGAGATAGACAGATGGGTCAGGGGAAAACGAGAGAATGTCCACTTGGGAGAGATGAGGATTCCTGTGCATGGAGGTGGAAACATAATGCTTTGGGGGTGTTTTTCTGCTAAGGGGACAGGACAACTTCACCGCATCAAAGGGACGATGGACGGGGCCATGTACCGTCAAATCTTGGGTGAGAACCTCCTTCCCTCAGCCAGGGCATTGAAAATGGGTCGTGTATGGGTATTCCAGCATGACAATGACCCAAAACACACGGCCAAGGCAACAACGGAGTGGCTCAAGAAGAAGCACATTAAGGTCCTGGAGTGGCCTAGCCAGTCTCCAGACCTTAACCCCATAGAAAATCTGTGGAGGGAGCTGAAGGTTCGAGTTGCCAAACGTCATGCTCGAAACCTTAATGACTTGGAGAAGATCTGCAAAGAGGAGTGGGACAAAATCCCTCCTGAGATGTGTGCAAACCTGATGGCCAACTACAAGAAACGTCTGACCTCTGTGATTGCCAACAAGGGTTTTGCCACTAAGTACTAAGTCATGTTTTGCAGAGGGGTCAAATACTTATTTCCCTCATTAAAATGCAAATCAATTTATAACATCTTTGACATGTGTTTTTCTGGATTTTTTATTATATAGACTGATCATGTCTTTGTCAGTGGGCAAACTTACAAAATCAGCAGGGGATCAAATACTTTTTTCCCTCACTGTAATTATTTGTCATGTCTCATCTGAGCAGGATCAGGATCAGATGGTGACAGGGGTCTCATCAGGGTCAGACAGCCAGGGAAGACCAGTCTGTGATGGAGCTTTGGTGAATTTTTGCAGATACAACACTTTATTTTCTCTGTGCAGCAAACACTGGACAAGCAAGAAGCTTCAAAGATTGAAACTATTTTAAGGCAGTCTGACAAACCTCTAAAGTTGATTTCCAATCTGTATCAAGGGTTGATAGAGTCTTTTCCCGAGGACACAAAACATGTAAAACAAAAATGTGAGGAAGACCTGGGAGACGCTATTGATGATGATGAATGGATACAAAAATGTTAGAATGCCCAGTCATGTTCATATAATCTCAGACATAAATTACTGCAGTTTAAGACCATCTATAGAATGTACTATATGCCAGTTAAATTGAATATCATGCACACAGAAATGTAATTATTCTGCTGGAGGTGTAAAACACAAAAGGGGACATATTTGCATATGTTATGGTCTTGTGAAGGCTGGCTGAATTCTGGCAAAGATTATGTTCTTTTCTCTCAGCATGTCTACAGATTCTCTGTTCTCCCTGTTTTTGACTGTTATCAGAAGAAACTGTATAACCTAGCATGTATAGCGCCTAAGAAATACATTTCCATTAATTGGAAGGTTGGTTATCCTCCCACAATGTCACAATGGATGGCAGAAATGTCAAGTTATGTATCAATAGATTTGATTTATTATAAGATTAAGGGTATACTGTGCAACTTTCATGGATGCCTTGTATGGAATACTGTAAGACAAAAGGAGTCTGTATTGAAAACATGCCCATGTCAGGGGAGATACCTATTTAGGCAAATACCTATTTAGGCAATCCCTAGCTGCTGGGCTGCTCAGTCCTGGCCCTGGGGGTCTGCCATACTGTTGGTTGACACTCTGGCCTAACACACCTGAAACCAATAATGAATGTTTCACTAAGATACGCCAAGCCAGCGTGTCTTATTTGCAATAAAAATGTGGCTGTTTGCAAAGAATTCAATCTCAGACGTCATTATGAATCTAAGCATGGAACTTTCAAAGTGGCCTTCCGGCCCCAGACAGAGGCCCAACGCAGAAACATTGAAGCGTTAACTGCAAGCTACACACACTGCTTTTTTGGCTGACATATTCTGTCACTTTAACGGGTTAAATCTCCAGTTACAAGGAAGAGGGGAAACAGTCGTGGACATTGTGGAAAAACTTGAGGCCTTTAACAGGAAGCTTGAGTTGTTCGATTTTGACTTGTCATCTGGAAGGCACCTGCACTTCAGCACACTGAAGAAACAACAGGCAGAGGGACCAGGCCGATGCATTGTCACAGAGGTGATGGAAGATTTCATCAAGCAGCTGAGGGACAACTTCTCCACCAGATTTGAAGACTACAGCATGCCTAAAGGTTTGAAGACTACAGCATGCCCAAGGATATCATTGCATTTGTACGTGTCCTCTCACAGTCAGCCCAGGTGGAGAATTCTCCTCCCTTGCTAAGAAAACGATACCCTCGCTGGATTAGGCCGCAATTCAAACTGAGCTGATTGAATTCCAGACATCGAGCCAAATCAGAGATGCGCTCCGGAGTGCCGAATCCTTGTGTGCTTTTTGGTTGGCATGCTCAGAGGAATACAGCACAGTAAAGAAACGTGCATTTTATATGCTAACAATGTTTGGATCGACTTACATCTGCAAGTCCTCATTTTCCTCTTTGAACGCAATATAGACTCACGACAGCAACTGGCTTTCACTTTGTCCATGTAGTTTTAATTTGACTCATGAAACCCCACACTATGTAGGCCTAGTCCAATGGCGGTCCATGCAGACTCCATCAGATACTATTACTACCCTAATTGCTCCTGTAAGTCGCTCTGGATAAGAGCGTCTGCTAAATGACTAAAATGTAAATGTAATACTATAATATGATGTACAGTCGGGAGAACAAGTATTTGATACACTTCCGATTTTGCAGGTTTTCCTACTTACAAAGCATGTAGAGGTCTGTAATTTTTATCATAGGTACACTTCAACTGTGAGAGACGGAATCTAAAACAAAAATCCAGAAAATCACATTGTATGATTTTTAAGTAATTAATTTGCATTTTATTGCATGACATAAGTATTTGATCACCTACCAACCAGTAAGAATTCCGGCTCTCACAGACCTGTTAGTTTTTCTTTAAGAAGCCCTCCTGTTCTCCACTCATTACCTGTATTAACTGCACCTGTTTGAACTCGTTACCTGTATAAAAGACACCTGTCCACACACTGAATCAAACAGACTCCAACCTCTCCACAATGGCCAAGACCAGAGAGCTGTGTAAGGACAGCAGGGATACAATTGTAGACCTGCACAAGGCTGGGATGGGCTACAGGACAATAGGCAAGCAGCTTGGTGAGAAGGCAACAACTGGAAGAAAATGGAAGAAGTTCAAGATGACGGTCAATCACCCTCGGTCTGGGGCTCCATGCAAGATCTCACCTCGTGGGGCATCAATGATCATGAGGAAGGTGAGGGATCAGCCCAGAACTAGACGGCAGGACCTGTTCAATGACCTGAAGAGAGCTGGGACCACAGTCTCAAAGAAAACCACTTTTGACTAATTGGCTGGAGCAGTGGAAACGTGTTCTCTGGAATGATGAATCACGCTTCAAATCAAATCAAATCAAATGTTATTTGTCACATGCACATGTTTAGCAGATGTTATAGTGGGTGTAGCTAAATGCTTGTGCTTCTAGCTCCGACAGTGCAGTAATATCTAACAAGTAATATCTAACAATTTCACAACATATACCCAATACACCCAAAACTAGTAAGGAATGGGATTTAAGAATATATACATATATGGACAAGCAATGACAGAGCGGCATGGACTAAGATACAGTAGAATATTATAGAATAGAATGCAGTATATACATATGAGATGAGTAGTTCAAGATATGTAAACATGATTAAAGTGACTAGTGTTCCATTTCTTAAAGTGGCCAGTGATTTCAATAGGCAGCAGCAGCCTCTAATGTGCTAGTAATGGCTATTTAACAGTCTGACGGCCTTGAGATAGAAGCTGTTTTTCATTCTTTCTGTCCCAGCTTTGATGCACCTGTACTGACCTCGCCTTCTGGATGATAGCGGGGTGACCAGGCAGTGGCTTGAGTGGTTGATGTCCTTGATGATCTTTTTGGCCTTCCTGTGACATCGGGTGCTGTATGTGTCTTGGAGGGCGGGTAGTTTGCCCCCGGTTATGCGTTCGGCAGACCGCACCACCCTCTGGAGAGCCCTGCGGTTGTGGGCGGTGCAGTTGCCGTACCAGGCGGTGATACAGCCCGACAGGATGCTCTCAATTGTGCATCTGTAAAAGTTTGTGAGGGTTTTAGGTGCTAAGCCGAATTTCTTCAGTCTCCTGAGGTTGAAGAGGCTCTGTTGCGCCTTCTTCACCACACTGTCTGCGTGGGTGGACCATTTCAGTTTGTCGGTGATGTGTACGCCAAGGAACTTGAAGCTTTCCACCTTCTCCACTGCGGTCCCGTCGATGAGGGTAGCGGGGTGCACCCTCTGCTGTTTCCTGAAGTCCACGATCATCTCCTTTGTTTTGTTAATGTTGAATGAGAGGTTATTTTCCTGGCACCACACTCCCAGAGCCCTCACCTCCTCCCTGTAGGTGGTCTCATCATTGTTGTTAATCAAGCCTACGACTGTTGTGTCGTCTGCAAACTTGATGATTGAGTTGGAGGCGTGCTTGGCCACGCAGTCATGGGTGAACAGGGAGTACAGGAGGGGGCTGAGCACGCACCCTTGTGGGGCCCCAGTGTTGAGGATCAGCGAAGTGGAGATGTTGTTTCCTACCTTCACCACCTGGGGGCGGCCCGTCAGGAAGTCCAGGACCCAGTTGCACAGGGCGGGGTTCAGACCCAGGGCCTCGAGCTTAATGATGAGCTTGGAGGGTACTATGGTGTTGAATGCTGAGCTATAGTCAATGAACAGCATTCTTACATAGTTATTCTTCTTGTCCAGATGGGATAGGGCAGTGTGCAGTGTGATGGCGATTGCATCGTCTGTGGATCTATTGGGGCGGTATGCAAATTGGAGTCGGTCTAGGGTGACAGGTAAGGTAGAAGTGATATGATCCTTGACTAGCCTCTCAAAGCACTTCATGATGACAGAGGTGAGTGCTACAGGGCGATAGGCATTTAGTTCAGTTATCTTTGCTTTCTTGGGTACATGAACAATGGTGGCCATCTTGAAGCATGTGGGAACAGCAGACTGGGAAAGGGAGAGATTGAATATGTCCGTAAACACACCAGCCAGCTGGTCTGCGCATGCTCTGAGGACGCAGCTAAGGATGCCGTCTAGGCCGGCAGCCTTGCGGGGGTTAACATGCTTAAATGTCTTAATCACATCGGCCATGAAGAAGGAGAGGCCACAGTCCTTGGTAGTGGGCCTCGTCAGTGGCACTGTGTTATCCTCAAAGCGGGCGAAGAAGGTGTTAAGCTTGTCTGGAAGCGAGACGTTGGTGTCGGCGACATGGCTAGTTTTCCTTTTGTAGTCCGTGATTGTCTGTAGACCCTGCCACATACATCTTGTGTCTGAGCCGTTGAATTGCGACTCCACTTTGTCTCTATACTGATGTTTTGCCAGTTTAATTGCCTTGCAGAGTGAGTAGCTACACTGTTTGTATTCTGCCATAATCCCAGTCACCTTGCCATGGTTGAATGCGGTGGTTTGCGCTTTCAGATTTGCGCGAATGCTGCCATCTATCCACGGT
The DNA here is from genome assembly GCF_964263955.1 of Coregonus lavaretus. Classification (NCBI taxonomy): domain Eukaryota; kingdom Metazoa; phylum Chordata; class Actinopteri; order Salmoniformes; family Salmonidae; genus Coregonus; species Coregonus lavaretus. Next base: position 26,245,357 of record NC_140009.1, read on the forward strand.
TTCTGGTTAGGGTAGGTTTTAATAGTCACAGTGGGCACAACATCACCTATACACTTCCTGATAAACTCAGTCACCGTTTCAGTGTATTCGTTTAAATTATTTCCGGAAGCTACCCGGAACATATCTCAGTCCGCGTGATCAAAACAATCTTGAAGTGTGGATTCTGATTGGTCAGACCAGCGTTGAATAGTCCTTAGCACGGGTACTTCCTGTTTGAGTTTCTGCCTATAGGAAGGGAGAAGCAAAATGGAGTTGTGGTCAGATTTGCCGAAAGGAGGGCGGGGGAGGGCCTTATAACCATCCCGGAAGTTCGAATAGCAATGGTCGAGGATTTTAGCAGCGCGAGTACAACAGTCGATATGTTGATAGAACTTCGGCAACCTAATCCTCAAATTTGCTTTGTTAAAATCCCCGGCTACAATAAATGCAGCCTCAGGATATGTGGTTTCCAGTTTGCATAAGGTCCAGTGAAGTTCTTTGAGGGCCGTCGTGGTATCGGCTTGAGGGGGGATATACACGGCCGTGACTCCCAAGAAAATACTCTTGGGAGATAATACGGTTGGCATTTGATTGTGAGATATTCTAGGTCGGGTGAGCAGAAGGACTCGAGTTCCTCTATGTTACTACAATTACACCATAAGTCGTTAATCATGAAACCCACACCTCCGCCCTTCTGCTTCCCGGAGAGATATTTATTCCTGTCTGCGCAATGAACTAAGAACCCATCTGGCTGGACCGATTCCGACAGAATATCCCATGAGAGCCATGTTTCCGTGAAACAGAGGATGTTACAGGCCCTGATGTCTCTCTGGAAGGAAATCCTTGCCGTAGTTCGTCGAGCTTGTTAACCAAAGACTGAACATTAGCGAGTTGAATACTTGGAAGCGGTGGGTGGTGTGTGCACCTCCTAAGTCGAACCAGCAGGTCGCTCTGAGTGCCTCTCCTCCGCCGGCGATGTTTTGGGTCAGCCGCTGGAATCTGTTCAGTTGCCCTGGGGAGAGCAAACAAAGGATCTGCTTTGGGAAAGTCGTATTCCTGGTCGTAATGCTGGTGAGTTACTGCCGCTCTGATATCCAATAGTTTTTCCCGGCTGAGCTAATAATGTAAAAAAGAATACATAAAAAAACTAAATACTGCAAAGTTTCCTAAGACCTAGTCACGAGGCCACCATCTTCGTCGGCGCCAGGAATACACCATCTGGCAGTCCGACGGACTAATCTGGGTTTGGTGATGCCAGGAGAACGCTACCTGCCCAAATGCATAGTGCCAACTGTAAAATTTGGTGGAGGAGGAATAATGGCCTGGGGCTGTTTTTCATGGTTCGGGATAGGCCCCTTAGTTCCAGTGAAGAAAAATCTTAACGCTACAGCATACAATGACATTCTAGATGATTCTGTGCTTCCAACTTTGTGGCAACAGTTTGGGGAAGGCCCTTTCCAAGAGCCCGATGAGGAGGCACAAAACCGGACAGGCAGATGATGTCAGTGACTCAACCCACTCAAGTCGAGTATAGCGAAATAGCCTGGCATGACATGATGCATCCCTCCTAGGGACGGCATTGGAGAGCTAGTGACTCAGCCCCCGTAATAGTTTCAGAGGCAGAGAATCCCAGTGGAGAGAGGGGAGCCGGCCAGGCAGAGACAGCAAGGGTGGTTCGTCACTCCAGTGCCTTGCCATTCACCTTAGCACCCCTTGGCCAGACCACACTCAATCATAGGATGTACTGAAGAGATGAGTCTTCAGTAAAGACTTTAAGGATGAGACCGAGTCTGCTTTTCTCACATTGATCGGCAGACCATTCCATACAAATTGAGCTCTATAGGAGAAAGCCCTGCCTCCAGCTGTTTGCTTAGAAATACTAGGAACAATAAGGTGACCTGCGTCTTGTGACCGTAGCGTACGTGTAGATATGTACAGCACGACCAAACCTCAGCGATATGTAGGAGCAAGTCCAGCTAATGCTTTGTAGGTTAACAGTAAAACCTTGAAACCAGCCCTAGCCTTAACAGGAAGTTGGTGTAGAGAGGTCTAGCACTGGAGTAATACAATCAATTTTTTTGGTTCTAGTCAAGATTCTAGCAGATGTATTTAGCACTAGCTAAAGTTTATTTATTGCCTTATCTGGGTATCTGGAGAGTAGAGCATTGCTCTAGTCTAATCTTGAAGTGACAAAAGCATGGATTAGCTTTTCTGCATAATTTATGGCAGAAAGATGGAAAAAAGCTGCTCTTTAGATACTTTTAATATGTTAGTCAAAAGAGAGATCACTACAATACATTTTAATAGAAAGTTAGCAAAAATAAATAAGATCTTGCTACCATGGAATGGAAAATAACTGTCTATTTGTGGAAAAATCACCCTGATAAACTCTTTAGTCATATCCCAGTTCTGTAGCTCAATTGGTAGAGCATGGCGCTTGTAACGCCAGGGTAGTGGGTTCGATCCCCGGGACCACCCATACGTAAAGATTTATGCACACATGACTGTAAGTCGCTTTGGATAAAAATGTCTGCTAAATGGCATATTATTACTTTTATTTGCTTATGTCCCTGGCTATACCTAAAGACTTGTTTTTTAAATTATATGAGCAAAACATTTGCCATTTTATTTGGAACGGCAAGCCAGACAAAATTAAACGGGCCAATTTATATAATGAATATGAATTCTGAGGGCAGAAATTATTAAATATGAAAGCGTTAGACATCTCACTAAAGGCTTCAGTCATACAAAAGCTATACTTAAATCCGAACTGGTTCTCCAGCAGATTAGTAAGAATGGCTCACCACGTGTTCAAGAATGGCCTTTTTCCCCTTTATTCAGATTACAACATCTCACTTTCGGTTATTTGAAAAAGACAGAACAAATATTACAACAAATATTATGGTTAAACTCAAATATACTAATTGATTAAAAAAATGTAATTTTTGAAAATAATGTTTAAAAACGGTACAATCTGTGTAAATGATATCATAAATAGGACTGGTGGAGTTATGCCACACATGCAGTTAACATAATATATGGAAATGTCTGCTCTATCCAAAATTACAACAAACTGATTGCAGCATTACTGCAAAAAAATGGAAAAGGCAAGTGGAAGGGGAAGAAAGTAAGGAGATGCATTAAAGACCAAAATTGGTTAAAGAAAACTGTGATAAATAAAAAAGTATACCAGTTTCATTTAAGGACCAAATAATGGACAGCTCTGCCATACAGATTGCAAAACAGTTGGGAAGAGATTTTCGATGTACCGATTCTATGGCACATGGTTTATGAACAGATAAACAAAACGACGCCGGATTCAAAACGTACAGTTTTTCAATTAAAATTATTATGAACATTTCTTGCAACCAATAGAATGTTATAAATATGGGGGATACAACCATCCCAGCTCTGCAGATTTTGTTGCGAAGAGACAGAATCATTAGATCATTTGTTTTGGTCCATATGTAACTTGTTTTTGGTTGCAGGTTCAAGAATGGCTGAAGAATTGCAACATTTACATGGAGCTAACTCTGCAAATAGCACAGCTGGGGGATTTGAAAAGTCATAGTCAATCGATCAATAATATAATAATACTTTACAATCTGTGGAAACTATGAGAATAGAAAGGTTCAGAACTTTTGTGAAACATCACAGCACAGTTGAAAAATATGGCAAATACAAATCAAAACTGGATGGTGTTCAGAGACAGACGGGAGGGGTTGAGGGGAGCTGAAGGGTGGGAATAAAAAGAACCCAAAAAAAGTAATAACTAGTGTAAAATATACTGTGTCCGTAAAATGTGTATAGTATGTACTGTGTAAGCTGGAAGTAGAAGCTTAAGTGTTGTTGTCCAGTAGTTTACTCAAATTAGGGGAACAAATATACATACAGTGGGGAGAACAAGTATTTGATACACCGCCTATTTTGCAGGTTTTCCTACTTACAAAGCATGTAGAGGTCTGTAATTTTTATCATAGGTACACTTCAACTGTGAGAGACGGAATCTAAAACAAAAATCCAGAAAATCACATTGTATGATTTTTAAGTAATTAATTTGCATTTTATTGCATGACATAAGTATTTGATCACCTACCAACCAGTAAGAATTCCGGCTCTCACAGACCTGTTAGTTTTTCTTTAAGAAGCCCTCCTGTTCTCTACTCATTACCTGTATTAACTGCACCTGTTTGAACTCGTTACCTGTATAAAAGACACCTGTCCACACACTCAATCAAACAGACTCCAACCTCTCCACAATGGCCAAGACCAGAGAGCTGTGTAAGGACATCAGGGATAAAATTGTAGAACTGCACAAGGCTGGGATGGGCTACAGGACAATAGGCAAGCAGCTTGGTGAGAAGGCAACAACTGTTGGCGCAATTATTAGAAAATGGAAGAAGTTCAAGATGACGTCAATCACCCTCGGTCTGGGACTCCATGCAAGATCTCACCTCGTGGGGCATCAATGATCATGAGGAAGGTGAGGGATCAGCCCAGAACTACACGGCAGGACCTGGTCAATGACCTGAAGAGAGCTGGGACCACAGTCTCAAAGAAAACCATTAGTAACACACTATGCCGTCATGGATTAAAATCCTGCAGCGCACACAAGGTCCTCCTGCTCAAGCCAGCGCATGTCCAGGCCCGTCTGAAGTTTGCCAATGACCATCTGGATGATCCAGAGGAGGAATGGGAGAAGGTCATGTGGTCTGATGAGACAAAAATATAGCTTTTTGGTCTAAACTCCACTCGCCGTGTTTGGAGGAAGAAGAAGGATGAGTACAACCCCAAGAACACCATCCCAACCGTGAAGCATGGAGGTGGAAACATCATTCTTTGGGGATGCTTTTCTGCAAAGGGGACAGGACGACTGCACCGTATTGAGGGGAGGATGGATGGGGCCATGTATCGCGAGATCTTGGCCAACAACCTCCTTCCCTCAGTAAGAGCATTGAAGATGGGTCGTGGCTGGGTCTTCCAGCATGACAACGACCCAAAACACACAGCCAGGGCAACTAAGGAGTGGCTCCGTAAGAAGCATCTCAAGGTCCTGGAGTGGCCTAGCCAGTCTCCAGACCTGAACCCAATAGAAAATCTTTGGAGGGAGCTGAAAGTCCGTATTGCCCAGCGACAGCCCCGAAACCTGAAGGATCTGGAGAAGGTCTGTATGGAGGAGTGGGCCAAAATCCCTGCTGCAGTGTGTGCAAACCTGGTCAAGACCTACAGGAAACGTATGATCTCTGTAATTGCAAACAAAGGTTTCTGTACCAAATATTAAGTTCTGCTTTTCTGATGTACCAAATACTTATGTCATGCAATAGAATGCAAATTAATTACTTAAAAATCATACAATGTGATTTTCTGGATTTTTGTTTTAGATTCCGTCTCTCACAGTTGAAGTGTACCTATGATAAAAATTACAGACCTCTACATGCTTTGTAAGTAGGAAAACCTGCAAAATAGGCGGTGTATCAAATACTGTATGTATATTTGTTCCCCTAATTGGAGTAAACTACTGGACAACAACACTTAAGCTTCTACTTCCAGCTTACACAGTACATACTATACACATTTTACGGACACAGTATATTTTACACTAGTTATTACTTTTTTTGGGTTATTTTTATTCCCACCCTTCAGCTCGGCAAAAAAACTTGTTCTCCCCACTGTATATGCACTACCGGTCAAAAGTTTTAGAACCCCTACTCATTCAAGGGTGTTTCTTTATTTTTACTATTTTCCACATTGTAGTATAATAGTGAAGACATCAAAACTATGAAATAACACATATGGAATGTAGTAACCAAAAAAGTGTTAAACAAATCAAACTATATTTATATTTGAGATTCTTCAAAGTAGCCACCCTTTACCTTGATGACAGCTTTGCACACTATTAGCATTCTCTCAACCAGCTTCATGAGGTAGTCACCTGGAATGCATTTAAATGAACAGGTGTGCTTTCTTAAAAGTTAATTTGTGGAATTTATTTCCTTCTTAATGCGTTTGAGCCAATCAGTTGTGTTGTGATAAGGTATGTAGAAGATAGCCCTATTTGGTTAATGACCATGTCCATATTATGGCAAGAACAGCTCAAATAAGCAAAGAGAAGCGTCAGTCCATCATTACTTTAAGACATGAAGGTCAGTCAATACGGAACATTTCAAGAACTTTGAAAGTTTCTTCAAGTGCAGTCGCAAAAACCATCAAGTGCTCTGATGAAACTGGCTCTCATGAGGACCGCCACAACATGATTCCATATGTGTTATTTCATAGTTTTGATGTCTTCACTATTATTCTACAATGTGGAAAATAGTAAACAATAAAGAAAAGCCCTTGAATGAGTAGGTGTTCTAAAACTTTTGACCGGTAGTATATATATATATATATATATATATATATATATATATATATATATATATATATATACAGTGGGGAAAAAAAGTATTTAGTCAGCCACCAATTGTGCAAGTTCTCCCACTTAAAAATACGAGAGAGGCCTGTAATTTTCATCATAGGTACACGTGAACTATGACAGACAAATTGAGGAAAAAAAATCCAGAAAATCACATTGTAGGATTTTTTATGAATTAATTTGCAAATTATGGTGGAAAATAAGTATTTGGTCACCTACAAACAAGCAAGATTTCTGGCTCTCACAGACCTGTAACTTCTTCTTTAAGAGGCTCCTCTGTCCTCCACTCGTTACCTGTATTAATGGCACCTGTTTGAACTTGTTATCAGTATAAAAGACACCTGTCCACAACCTCAAACAGTCACACTCCAAACTCCACTATGGCCAAGACCAAAGAGCTGTCAAAGGACACCAGAAACAAAATTGTAGACCTGCACCAGGCTGGGAAGACTGAATCTGCAATAGGTAAGCAGCTTGTTTTGAAGAAATCAACTGTGGGAGCAATTATTAGGAAATGGAAGACATACAAGACCACTGATAATCTCCCTCGATCTGGGGCTCCACGCAAGATCTCACCCCGTGGGGTCAAAATGATCACAAGAACGGTGAGCAAAAATCCCAGAACCACACGGGGGGACCTAGTGAATGACCTGCAGAGAGCTGGGACCAAAGTAACAAAGCCTACCATCAGTAACACACTACGCCGCCAGGGACTCAAATCCTGCAGTGCCAGACGTGTCCCCCTGCTTAAGCCAGTACATGTCCAGGCCCGTCTGAAGTTTGCTAGAGTGCATTTGGATGATCCAGAAGAGGATTGGGAGAATGTCATATGGTCAGATGAAACCAAAATATAACTTTTTGGTAAAAACTCAACTCGTCGTGTTTGGAGGACAAAGAATGCTGAGTTGCATCCAAAGAACACCATACCTACTGTGAAGCATGGGGGTGGAAACATCATGCTTTGGGGCTGTTTTTCTGCAAAGGGACCAGGACGACTGATCCGTGTAAAGGAATGAATGAATGGGGCCATGTATCGTGAGATTTTGAGTGAAAACCTCCTTCCATCAGCAAGGGCATTGAAGATGAAACGTGGCTGGGTCTTTCAGCATGACAATGATCCCAAACACACCGCCCGGGCAACGAAGGAGTGGCTTCGTAAGAAGCATTTCAAGGTCCTGGAGTGGCCTAGCCAGTCTCCAGATCTCAACCCCATAGAAAATCTTTGGAGGGAGTTGAAAGTGTTGCCCTGCGACAGCCCCAAATCATCACTGCTCTAGAGGAGATCTGCATGGAGGAATGGGCCAAAATACCAGCAGCAGTGTGTGAAAACCTTGTGAAGACTTACAGAAAACGTTTGACCTGTGTCATTGCCAACAAAGGGTATATAACAAAGTATTGAGAAACTTTTGTTATTGACCAAATACTTATTTTCCACCATAATTTGCAAATAAATTCATTAAAAATCTTACAATGTGATTTTCTGGATTTTTTTCTCTCATTTGATGAAAATTACAGGCCTCTCTCATCTTTTTAAGTGGGAGAACTTGCACAATTGGTGGCTGACTAAATACATTTTTCCCCCACTGTATATTATTATATGGGGGATTGGAAATGATGCAGACAATTACGTTGATTGAAGCCACAATCAATCTGCAATATTAAAGCTGATCTATCGTTTGGTATCAAATTTTGCCAAAAGGTTCCCAAACGGCCCAGCCATTGAAAGAACGGCACCGTGTGTGAAAGATCCTATGTTTTCCTATAGATTTTTCAGATTTTCACTCTCAAAATCACACTTTTTTTAAATACAAAAAATACAAAAAGTCCATAACAATGCTTAAACCACATCAATCTGATTGGGTGGGCCTGTCAGGGCCTGGCTCCCCAGTGGGTGGGCTTGTGTCCACCCAGGCCCATCCATGTCTACGCCTCTGATGCAAACAGCTCATGATGACAATTGGCTTCACAAAAAGCCAACACTTCGGACTACATTTTTTCAATACCTGGTTTGCATACCCATTGTTGCCATAGTTAGCATTTACTGGTAGATATAATAAATTGAAACATCTTTCCTACCCTACCATCTACCAATGCAGATGATATTCCGCTGAAACTGGGCTATGTGTGCGGCACACTTGAATATATTTCACGTGATTTGCGATTGTGTAGGCTACTTTGTGCATGATTTCTCTATTGTACTACATAATTGATAAGTCGTATACCTCCACTACACAACATTGATACGCATCAGTAGGGATTAAGAAGTGAGTATACGCAATGTCCACACAAAAGTAAGTGGGTATACGGTTTGTACCAGCGTATAGCCTCCACTACACCACTGGGCCTTTGTGTTTTACAAAAAGTGCACTCTCCTACATGAGTGCGCTGGTAATACGGTTGCTGTCCTTTCAGAATCATGAACCTGTCACACAATGAAGGCCTATAGGTTCACCACTGCACAAACATGTCTATAATAGAAAAGGCTGTTAAGATATTAATGTTTCAAGAAAGGAGTATACATAAATTATTTGGCCAGGCGAAGCGGTTTTATCCGCTGACAGAATGGAAGCTGATAAGTGAGTTTTTTTACTCCACTGGTCTCAGGAAGAAATGACATGTCCTCACTGTCGGAGACTGAGTCAAGACCGAGTACAAATATATCTGACACCAAGACAAGACCAAGACACTCAATATGTGGTCTCGAGACAGGACTCGAGACCGAGACCTCGGTCTCGAGTACTACAACAACACTCGCAAGACAATTTTGACAATTTCAAGACAAAAATCTTGACTTCACTTGTTTTTTCTTCCTCCTTTCCTCATTCAGCTCTTGTTGTGTCTGTTGTTGTATTCTGACTGACCAGTCACCAGTGACATAACCCAAAGGTTCCTCTCAGCAAGGCTACATGCTCCAATGAGGGGCCGGCCATTGCTGTCTAGTTAGCACCCATGGACAAGCACTTCCGTCAGTGCTTGTCCATGGCCAGAATGATCACTATGTGCCATGACATTTTATCAACATTTGAATAGGCTATGGAAAAGGAATTAGTTTTAAGACTTAATCCAGTAGGTTTATGTGGGCTCATGCCTACTCAGGAGCCTATTCAGTTCCATTAGGGGAATTGCACGTGGAAGGAAGACCATGACAGGAGACTGGCATTACTTGAAAATAGCCAGTCTTATTGAAACAAACACATCCACTGTCTGGTCAGCCGTGGCTTCTTATATTTGTACCTCCCGACGATTAGTATGTCATTCTTTTAAGATGGCTCACTTTAAAAAGGGAAGCTAGGAGAACTAACAAATATTTGAATATTTCTAAGATGAGAAACATCCAAAAATGTCTACACAGATATGATAGTATTCATATATTTATGCCCTTCTTGAAATATGCACTTCTTAAAATAATACTTGAGGTAAAAAAACAAATGTTTGGGAAAAGGTTCAAGTACTATGGTCTGTACGCATCTCACTAGCAACAAAGCTTTGAAAGCATGTACGGCATTGTGGTGTGTGTCAGTTGAAAGATCTCTGGCACATACTCTATACAACAGGAGCAAGCCGTCCAAACCTCTTGCTCCCTGTGATTTCGTTTGCAGCGCAATGTAAGGCGTTTTATTACCCAGTGTCACAAGTGTAGAGAGGAGTAGGAAGGAGGCAATCGCAGGTTTAGAACTACTGAATTCATTTAAGCACCATAGCTTAAAGCGGGACGAAACCCATAGTGCAAAATATAAAGTACTTAGGAAATAGTCGGAGAGATTCCTCTCAGGAAAACAAGCAACATATACAATGACCAACAAAGACAAATGACAGAAGGAGTATATTTACAGTGATAGAGTGGGGATTGTAATGATGACGAGACAAGTCCGGGGTTGATGAGGAAGGGTGTTTGCCAGCAGCAAGTTTGGCAGCAGCTAGAAGGCCGGTGACGCCGAACGCCTGAGCTAGACAGGAGGGGGAGCCAAAGCGAAGGCTAGTGTGACACCCAGCTTAAAATATCCTCTATGTCCTTTCATCAATCATGGTCAAGTGACCACATTTGTCATATCAAGTTTTGGGAACATGAAATTGGTACAATAATCAAGAATATGAACTTGTTATGCTGATAGTTGCACTTACCTTTAGATCAGCGTTTCCCAAACTTAGTCCTGGGGACCCCAAGTGGTGCACGTTCTGGTTTTTGCCCTGGCACTACACAGCTGATTCAAATAATCAGCTATTCATCAGCTATGTATTGCTAGGGCAAAAAACAAAACATGCACCCGTTGGGGTCCCGTGGACTAAGTTTGGGAAACACTGATCTTGTCACGCCCTGACTCTGAGGACTTGTATTTGTTGAGTCAGGGTGTGTATTTTCTGTGTTGTGTTTGCTATGTCGATGTTCTATGTTTAAGATCTAGAATGTGTAGATCTATGTTGGCCTGTGTGGTTCCCAATCAGAGGCAGCTGTTGCTCGTTGTCTCTGATTGGGGACCATACTTAGGCAACCTGTTGGCACCAGTTAGTTGTGGGATCTTGTTCCGTGTAAAGTATGTTGTTTGTATGCTACCTTGGACTTCACGGTTCGTTTGTTGTTTTGTCGGGTGTTTATTCAGTAGATAAATAAACATGAATGCTTATCACGCTGCGCTTTGGTCCTTCTCGTTCGTAAACGATCGTGACAGATCTAAAGGTAAGTGCAACTTTCAGCATAACAAGTTCATATTCTTGATTAGTTATGTCACCATATAGGATAGTGACATAGAAACAAATGACAGAAAGACTAGTAGAGCTTCTGTACAAACCGTAACAATACCAACAACAATCTGCACAACATGTTGTATCCCCCAGCCGGTGTTTGGAATTCTCATTCGGATCATGACCAGACTGTCAAAGCAGCAGTGATTACATAGAAGTCGCTCAGTGTGAAGGATGAAGATCTCAGATATATCGGAAACACACACGTTGCCATGGAGAGGACAGAGTATAAACAGGCATTACACTCTGCCATTGGAAATGCAGGAACAACTGCATAAACAAAGTCTGTCAGACACGACTGTCAGACAGATGATGAGATAAGGTTTTGACTAGGCTGTGTAGTATCTGAACATTCCAGAACTTGGCTCTGCTTGCGGAAACATCTGGAAAACATTACTATAGGGGCCCCCTAAGACAGAGGAGATTCGGATGTGTAAAGGCCAGGTATTGGTCTATAAAAAAACACCCATATTATGTTACATATTATAAATACCATGGTTGGAACAAAGGACGGAGAGAATAACATATTAGAGATTGGGTCAGTTGTTCTCCAGATGTCTGCAGGAGTCTGTAAATTGATACTGTAATCTTTGATGTAATAAACCATTATAATCAAGGACAGTGTCAGCGGATTTCTTGTCATCACAGCATATCAGCATCGTTGTCTCGACACCACAGCTGTTTTGACGCTAACATCATGGGTGCGGTTTTCATGCTTGTTCTCCTGACTTCTTTATGCTATCAGTATCCTTTCAAGAAGTGATCATGTACACTGAGTGTACAAAACATTAGGAACACCTGCTCTTTCCATGACATGGACTGACCAGGAGAATCCTGGTGAAAGCTATGATCACTTATTGATGTCACTTGTTAAATCCACTTCAATCAGTGTAGATGAAGGGGAGGAGACAGGTTAAAGAATGATTTTTAAGCCTTGAGACAATTGAGACATGGATTGTGTATGTGTGCAATTCAGAGGGTGAATGGGCAAGACTTAAGTGCCTTTGAACGGTGTATGGTAGTATGTGCCAGGCGCACCAGTTTGAGTGTGTCAAGAACTGCAACGCTGCTGGGTTTTTCACGCTCAACAGTTTCCCGTGTTTATCAAGAATGGTCCACTGCTCAAAGGACATCCAGCCAACTTGACACAACTGTGGGAAGCATTGGAGTCAACATGGGCCAGCATCCCTGTGGAATGCTTTCGACACCTTGTAGAGTCCATGCCCCAATTAATTGAGGGTGTTCAACTCAATATTAGGAAGGTGTTCCTAATGTTTTGTACACTCAGTGTATATTAGAGGAATGCTGAAACTGAGATCCTTGTATTGAGGGTTTTCCTTTTACAAGAGTCCCAAGAGTCCCCCAATAACAACTCTCTCGGAGCACTACCAGGAATAGAACAAGAAATGCCAGATACCCTTTATTATGCAACACATTTTACATAATGCGTTTAGCATGATGAAAGGAGCAAGTGACTCCTTCTTAACCTCAACCTCTGAAGTCATCACAGCTGATGAGCATTAGAGCTATGACAGGTCAGCTATGTAAGGTCAATACGAACCCACGTTGTGTTTGTCCAGCCATATGGGAAGCATATGGTGTCTCCGTCTTTTCACCTTGATGAAATAACAAACATTTTCTTTGAAAGGTTTTTTTTTGTGGGGGGGGGGGGGGGGGTGGGATAGATCAGCTTTAATGTTTCAGATTGTAACTTCCATCAATGTAATTGTCTGCATCACTTCCAATCCCCCATATGTTTTTTTTTCTCGCATATATATATATATATATATTAGGGGTGTAACAGTCCATCTACTACATCGATTTATATTCCTATGATCCAACTACATCGATCTGTGCTCGGCGAGTTGGCCTTTTGGACAACATATATCAATCTAACATCGTTTTAAAATGTAATAAATCGATTGTATCGATACTAGGAAATAACCCATTGGATTTAAGCACATCAGACTTTATATGGATGTTTTTTCTTAGCACTTTTAATGATAAAGGCTTTAAACATTACTCGATTCAGTCTGCCTATCCGTGACGTCATCGCCCCGCGCCAGCAGCAGCGCAAAGGCGCAAAGACAACAAAACATAGCATGGCGGACGACAGAGGAGAAGCCGACGAGCGAGAAATTATCAAGCCACCATTGCGGTCCTTACAAGAAACAGGAATCTAGGAAACTTCACCTGCACTGTCCAGTATCCAGGTATTTATTTCAGTCACACTGGTTGAATTTTTGGCTAAAAGGTTACTGAATCGATTTCAAGTCACTGAATCGTTTCGGATCGTATCGTTCTAAATGAACCAATATCGTCCTTGAATCGTATCGACAACCACAAATCGTGATACAAATCGAATCGTTGTTAAAATGAATCGTTACACCCCTAATATATATATATATACATACATACATATCCTTTAAAATATATATATTACCCTTTATTACTTTCCAACCCCACCACCCCTTCCCTAATTGGAGTAAACTAGTGAACAACAACGCTTAGGCCTCTACTTCCAGCTTATACATACTATATACATTTTATGGACACAGTCAATTTTACAATAATTCTATTTTTTGTTTTTACTCCTGAACTTCCTCTACCCTCAACCTTTCCGATCATTTTCATGATGTCCATCCGGTTTGCCATATCTTTCTAACTGTGCTCTTTCACAAAAGCTCTCAACCTATAACCTACAGTATATACTTATTATGGACACAGTATGCTTTACATGACGTATCTTGTTGTTATTAGTTGTTGTTATTAGTCCCATCCTTCAGCTCCATTCAACACCTCCCATCTATCTCTTAACACCATCCATATTGGATTTCTATTTGGTATATATTTTTCAACTGTACTGTGATGTTTCACAAAAGTTCTGAACCCTTCTATTCTCATTGTTTGTACAGATTGTAAATTGAAAATATTTTTTTTTGCTAAAAGTATTATTATATTATTGATCGATTGACTATGACTTTTCAGATCACCCAGTAGTGCTATCTGCAGGGTTAGCTCCAGGTAAATATTGCAATCCTTCAACCATTCCTGGACCTGTGACCAAAAACAAGCTACAAATGGACAGTACCAAAACAAATGATCTAATGATTCTGTCTCTTCACAGCTAAATCTGCAGAGCTGGGAAGATTGTATCCCCCATATAAATAACATTCTATTGGTAGCAAGAATTTTGTATAATAATTTAAATAGAAAAATTATACGTTTTGAATCCGCCATCCTTTTGCATATCAGTTCATAAACACTATGCCATGGAATCGGTACGTCAAAAATCCTCTTCCCAACTATTTTGCAATCTATATGGGAAGGCTGTCAATCCTTTGGTCCTTAAATGAAACTGGTATACTTTTTTATTTATCAAATTTTTTTTAACCAATTATGTTCTTTAATGCAGGGCCGACAGACAAGTTCCTTACTTTTTCCCCCTTCCACTTTCCTCTTCCATTTTTGCGGTAATGCTGCAATTATTTGGTTGAAATTTTGGGTAGAGCAGACATTTCCATATGTTTTTGTTAGCTGCATGTGCAACATAACTCCACCATTCCTACGGATAATATCATTTACGAAGATTATACCTTTTAAACATTTTCTCAAAAAATAAAGTTTTTTTATCAATTAGTATATTTGAGTTTAACCACAATATTTGTTGCATTATTTGTTCTGTCGTTTCTGGAGGATTAAATTGAAATTGCAACCAACTTTCTATGGCTTGTTTTAGAAATAGTGATATTTGGAAGATGATTTCCTTTTCAAATAACTGAAAGTGAGAGGTTGTAATCTGAATAAAGGGAAAAAGGCCATTCTTGAATATGGGGTGAGACAATCTTACTAATTTGCTAGAGAACCAGTTCGGATTTAAGTATAACTTTTGTATAGGTAAACTGGGATAATACTAAAGAGTTAATCAGGGTGATTTTTCCACAAATAGACAGGTATTTACCTTTCCATGGTAGCAAGATCTTATCTATTTTTGTTAACTTTCTATTAAAATGTATTGGAGTGAGATCATTTATTTCATTTGGGATATGTATTCTGAGTATATCCACATCGCCATCAGATCATTTTTCTGGTAAACTACATGGTAATGTAACAATTTTATTTTTTAGTGATCCAATACGTAATATTTATCATAATTTGGTTGTAATCCAGAGAGTTTAGAAAATGTATCTAGATCCTCTATGAGGCTGTGGAGGGATTCAAGTTGTGGATTTAAAAGAAAACATGAATCATCAGTGTACAATGACACCTTTGTTTTTAAGCCCTGGATTTCTAATCCCTTGATATTATTGTTGGATCTGATTTGAATAGCTAACATTTCGATGGCCATAATAAATAGATATGCGATAGTGGACAACCTTGTTTTACTCCTCTTGACAGTTTAACACTTTTGGAGAAATTGCCATTATTTACTATTTTACACCTAGGGTTACTATACATGATTTTAACCCATTTTATAAGAGATTCTCCTAAATTGAAATGCTCCAGGCATTTATATATAAACTCCAGTCGTACTTTATCAAATGCCTTTTCAAAGTCTGCTATGAATAGCAGGTTTGATTTCCCAGATTTGTCATAGTGTTCTATTGTTTCCAGTACTTACCTTATATTATCTCCAATGTATCGTCCATGTAAAAAACCTGTCTGATTTAGAATGAATAATGTCCGACAATACCTTTTTAATTCTATTATGGTCCCTGGAAATGAAATGTCAGGGTTGACCCTACTCTGTATGAACTTGCAATGGTAAGTTAAATGTAGCTTACCTTCCAGTGGCCTTTCTACAGCTCACGTCCTATTAGTTCTACTCAGACTGTATTTGATGGCTTGGGTATTTCCTTGGGTATTTCCTTTGGGTATTTCCTATTTCCTGTTCCTATGATGACACTCAATTCAAAAATTTCTCCAAAGATTTACTACCAAGCAAAACATCGAAGGCAGCGAGGAAATACCCCAGGAAATACCCAAGGAAATACCCAAGCCATCAAATACAGTCTGAGTAGAACTAATAGGACATGAGCTGTAGAAAGGCCACAGGAAGGTAAGCTACATTTAACTTACCATTGCAAGTTCATACAGAGTAGGGTCAACCCTGACATTTCATTTCCAGGGACCATAATTCAGATTTCAATCCCAGGCATACCCGAAACGAACCTGCAGAGTTTTAAGGTATATTGGGTTTTGAAAAAACAAACCCTGAGGGATGTAGTACGAGGGAGACCAGTCGGTATCAGGAATTACCATACTTTGTCTATTTGTAGTTTTGAATTATGCCATTGTGACAATATATCCGTTTAACTGTTCTACACTGGACCAATTCTGTATTTTCCCCAATCAATCTGACCGAGCACAGTATCTCTGTAATTAATTGATTCCTGTCGTCAATTTGTTATAATGCAATATTTCCTGCTGCACACAATTAATGTAGTGTTATTAATGAGATGTGGGTTAAAGTTTGTGTAGGCTATTTAAGAACATTTGTATCAGCATTTCACTGTGGCGTGTTTAACCACTGTGGTGTGTTCAACTGAAATGTGTCTTCCGCATTTAACCCAACCCCTCTGAATCAGAGAGGTGCGGGGGGCTGCCTTAATCGACATCCACGTCGTCGGTGCCCAGGGAGCAGTTGTTGTTGGGGGTAACTGCCTTGCTCAAGGGCAGAACAGCAGACTTTTCCACCTTGCCTGCTCAGGGATTTTAACTAACAACCTTTCGCTCTTATCTGTTAGGCTACCTGCCGCCCCGTAAGGACAGGCATAGCGAAGACATATGAAGTCATTGCAGTAGGCAGGCCTGGGTTCAAATACTATTTGCTTTAGCCTGCCTGGAGTGCCTGGTGGACGGCGTTTGCACTTTTGAGACTTTTCTATTGGTTACATTGCAATAGACAAGCTCAATCAAGCACATAGTACATACAGTGTTTAAAATTATTTCAAATAGTAATTGAACCCAGGTCTGCCAGTAGGTTACCAGCAGGGTCACAGCTAACTATAGCATGAGATGTGTGCACAATCAGTGTTTGATCTGCTCTTATGACTCTCACGAGACAGAGGAACATGACAGGAAGGGAATACTTGGCATCCTGACGTTCATTCCAGTCATACACTGTTTATTTAGTATGGTGCTATGATGACACTCAAATCCCTTTTGGACTCTTCCCTGTAGCATTAACAATTCAATTGAAACTGTAGCTGCTGTGAATTTCACAATTTAAGAGTTTGCCATTTTGTTCAGCAGGGTTGATTTATTGTACTCACATCAGCATATACTTCTTGTTTTGGAATGTGTTTTCCCTTTTTTCGAGGATAAAAAATAAATCCTGTACACCAATCTCTCGGATCACTCTGATTGATTTGTAATACTGAACTGTGCCCATATTTCATCAGGTTTCATTTAGATTGCTAGACTAAGCCTCTCACTATGTATCAGTTGGCAGGTACACATGCAAGTGAAGTTCAAAGGGTTTAGACTTAGAGCATGGAACACTCAATCAGAGCAGCATTTCTGGGTGATTCCACGCCAGCGGTCCGAGCAGAAAATATTTTTGTCATCTCAGATTGTTCTGGCAATTCTCCCATAGGAACTTCATTGAGAGGAAAGATGTTTAACATGTTTTTTACATTTGTACAGTATATATTTGTTTTAAATCATGATGAAATCGCCAATTTTAGGCCCTTTTTAGACCTACTGTATAGAGGCCTCCTGTAAGACCGTATGATCTGTGAACAGTACATGATACAGAAAACATCTTGGTGCATTATACTCCTTATAGTGTGCACTAACTTATGGAGTA
Organism: Coregonus lavaretus; assembly: GCF_964263955.1. Lineage (NCBI taxonomy): Eukaryota > Metazoa > Chordata > Actinopteri > Salmoniformes > Salmonidae > Coregonus > Coregonus lavaretus. The sequence goes on from NC_140009.1 coordinate 26,263,302, forward strand.
TGTCTGGATTCTGACTCATGTATGTTCAGAGATCATACATGGAGGCATGTATAGGTCTAAAAATGGCCTAACATGGTGTCGTGACATGACTTACTTTAATGTATGACTGTTATTTATCGAATCACCTAATTATGTTTAATTGTCACTCGATTAAATTAATCATGTAACAATTAACTCATTAGGAATTTGGGGCACCACGGAAAGACGTTGTTTAACGAGTTACCATCTCCCGAATTAAACTATTAGAAGATATATATGTTATATATCGATAATAGTCACTTATCAAATAATTACCTCTTATCAGTCTCATTCTGAACTTCGCATAATCCTTGAACCTGCAAGAACCCTAACCTTATTGATGAATCAGCAATACACAAATTGGCTTGATTATTTATTTACTAACGAAATAATAACACAATACAAACACACACTCACACCTAGGTTATTGATGACTAACGTAATACAACGAAAACAGGTCCCTAGTGGACTGGACTAACATTAGTATGAATGCTTGGGTAGAAGGAGGATCAGAGTGGAAGGGAGAAAGAGATTCAAACTATCGTGGCTACTTTGGAAACTACACTCATTCAGATTAGAAATGCAACATGTATTTACGTGTAGCTGTCCTCGATAGTTGAGTTGATGATGAAGGACTCTGGTTTGCCCACCAGAGATCCCAATGTGGTCCTCTGTAGCTCAGCTGGTAGAGCACGGCGCTTGTAACGCCAATGTAGTGGGTTCGATCCCCGGGACCACCCATACACAAAAATGTATGCACGCATGACTGTAAGTCGCTTTGGATAAAAGCGTCTGCTAAATGGCATATATATATATATATATATATAATGTCCTTGGTAGAGTTTCTGGTCGTAGTAGTGGTTAGAATGAATACTTCAGATGTACCAGCGGTTGTCTGAGCGGGATTGTTCTCTCCTCTCATATATTTAGTGAAAGTTCTCTAGACAAATATACATGCCAGCTGCAGACTGAAATGATACGGTCTAGTGCATTGTCTTCTTCTTCACCTCGTGTAGAGGTTGAGAGATTCAGAGTTTCTCCATTTCAAACGTGTGGACTGACGTCTCAGGTTATCTGGTCTTTTTGGTTTAACCATTTTGTAACGTGTAGCTTCAGCTTCACGCTTCTTGGTGTTGTAGAAATTCAACCACTTGCAACATCTGGCTTATACCGTAGTATGCTTGGTCTTCCTTTTGTAACGTTTAGCTCACGCTTCACGTCTGCTGGTCTAATGTTTAAATGTTTTTCAAGGCTTTTTATGCACTCTGGGTATTTTTTTTTTTAGGGGGTAGATCAGCTTTAATAATGCAGATAGATTGTAACTTCAATCAATGTAATTGTCTGCATCACATCCAATCCCCCATATGTTTTTTTCTTCTTTTTTTCGCATATATATATATATATTTACACAGTGGGGGGGGAAAAGTATTTAGTCAGCCACCAATTGTGCAAGTTCTCCCACTTAAAAAGATGAGAGGCCTGTAATTTTCATCATAGGTACACGTCAACTATGACAGACAAATTGAGAAAGAAAAATCCAGAAAATCACATTGTAGGATTTTTTATGAATTTATTTGCAAATTATGGTGGAAAATAAGTATTTGGTCACCTACAAACAAGCAAGATTTCTGGCTCTCACAGACCTGTAACTTCTTCTTTAAGAGGCTCCTCTGTCCTCCACTCGTTACCTGTATTAATGGCACCTGTTTGAACTTGTTATCAGTATAAAAGACACCTGTCCACAACCTCAAACAGTCACACTCCAAACTCCACTATGACTAAGACCAAAGAGCTGTCAAAGGACACCAGAAACAAAATTGTAGACCTGCACCAGGCTGGGAAGACTGAATCTGCAATAGGTAAGCAGCTTGGTTTGAAGAAATCAACTGTGGGAGCAATTATTAGGAAATGGAAGATATACAAGACCACTGATAATCTCCCTCGATCTGGGGCTCCACGCAAGATCTCACCCCGTGGGGTCAAAATGATCACAAGAACGGTGAGCAAAAATCCCAGAACCACACGGGGGGACCTAGTGAATGACCTGCAGAGAGCTGGGACCAAAGTAACAAAGCCTACCATCAGTAACACACTACGCCGCCAGGGACTCAAATCCTGCAGTCTACTTCATGCTTATACATACTATATACATTTTATGGACACAGTCAATAATTATATTTTGTTTGTTTTTACTCCTGAACTTCATCCGATCATTTTCATGATGTCCATCTGGTATGCTTCTATATGCCATATCTTTCTAACTGTGCTCTTTCACAAAAGCTCACAATATATAACCTATATACTTATTATGGACACAGCATGTCTTACACTAGTTATCTTGTTGTTATTAGTCCCATCCTTCAGCTCCATTCAACACCTCCCATCTATCTCTTAACACCATCCATATTGGATTTCTATTTGCTATATATTTTTCAACTGTATTGTGATGTTTTACAAAAGTTCTCAACATTTCTATTCTCACTGTTTCTACAGTTTGTGAATTGAAAATAAACATTTTTGCTAAAAGTATTATTATATTATTGATCGATTGACTATGACTTTTCAGATCACCCAGTAGTGCTATCTGCAGGGTCCGCTCCATGCAAATATTGCAATCCTTCAACCATTCCTGGACCTGTGTCCAGAAACAAGCTACAAATGGACAGTACCAAAACAAATGATCTAATGATTCTGTCTCTTCACAGCCAAATCTGCAGAGCTGGGAAGATTGTATCCCCCATACAAAAAACATTCTATTGGTAGCAAGAGTTTTATATAATAATTTAAATTGAACAATTCTAAGTTTTGAATCCGACGTCGTTTTGCGTATCAGTTCATAAACACTATGCCATGGGATTGGTATGTCAAAAATCTCTTCCCAACTATTTTGCAATCTATATGGGACGGCTGTCAATCTTTTGGTCCTTAAATGAAACTGGTAAACTTTTTTTATTTATCACAATTTTCTTTAACCAATTATTTTCTTTAATGCAAGGCCGACAGACAAGTTCCTTTACTTTTTCCTCCTTCCACATTCCTCTTCCATTTTTGTGGTAATGCTGCAATTATTTGGTTGTCATTTTGGGTAGAGCAGACATTTCCATATGTTTTTGTTAGCTGCATGTGCGACATAACTCCACCATTCCTACCAATAATATCATTTACGAAGATTATACCTTTTAAAAATCTTACTAGTTTGCTAGAGAACCAGTTCGGATTTAAGTATAATTTTTGTATGACTGAAGCTTTTAGTGATAGGTCTAATGCTTTAATATTTAATAATTTCTGTCCTCCTAATTCATATTCTTTATATAGGCCCATTTAATTTTGTCTGGCTTGCGTTCCAAATAAAATGGAATTTATTTTTCTCATATAATTTAAAAAACTGTTCGCTAGGCGTAAGCAAGACCATAAGCAAATAGATATACTGGGATAATACTAAAGAGTTAATCAGGGTGATTTTTCCACAAATTGACAGGTATTTACCTTTCCATGGTAGCAAGATCTTATCTATTTTTGCTAACTTCCTATTACATTTTGTTGGAGCGAGATCATTTATTTCATTTGGGATATGTATTCCGAGTATATCCACATCACCATCAGACCATTTTATTGGTAAACTACATGGTAATGTAAAAAATTGTATTTTTTAGTGATCCAATACGTAATATAGTACATTTATCATAATTTGGTTGTAATCCAGAGAGGTTAGAAAATATATATAGATCCTCTATGAGGCTATGGAGGGATTCAAGTTGTGGATTTAAAAGAAAACATGAATCATCAGCGTACAATGACACCTTTGTTTTTAAGCCCTGGATTTCTAATCCCTTGATATTATTGTTGGATCTGATTTTAATAGCTAACATCTCGATGGCAATAATAAATAGATACGCCGATAATGGACAACCTTGTTTCACTCCTCTTGACAGTTTAAAACTTTCTGAGAAATAGCCATTATTTACTATTTTACACCTAGGGTTACTATACATGATTTTAACCCAATTCATAAGAGATTGTCCAAAATTGAAATGCTCCAGGCATTTATATATATATAATCCCCAGTCGTACTTTATCAAATGCCTTTTCGAAGTCTGCTATGAATAGTAGGCCTGGTTTACCAGATTTTCCATAGTGTTCTATTGTTTCCAGTACTTGCCTTATATTATCTCCAATGTATCGCCCATGTAAAAAACCTGTCTGATTAGAATGAATAATGTATGACAATATCTTTTTAATTCTATGCGCTATACATTTTGCTAGAATTTTTTCATCACAACACTGAAGTGTAAAGGGCCGCCAATTTTTTAAATGGACTGGATCTTTATATTTTCCACTTGTATCCTGTTTCAGTAATAATGAAATCAGACCTTCTTCTTGAGTGTCTGATAATCTACCATTTACATAGGAGTGGTTAAAACATGCTAATAACGGTCCTCTGAGTATATCAAAAAAGGTTTGGTATACCTCGACTGGTATGCCATCCAACCCTGGAGTTTTCCCGGACTTAAAGTCTTTAATTGCATCCCGAAGTTCCTCCTCTGTAATTTCACCTTCACATGAGTCTTTCTGTATGTCTGTTAATTTTACATTATCAATAGAAAAAAATCTCTACAATTTGCTTCAGTTAGAGGAGATGGAGGCGACTGAAACGAAAACATATGCTTAAAATACTATGTTTCCTCCTTCAAAATATCATTTGGTGAATCCTGGGTGACTCCGTCATTTGTAACCAGTTTCAATAAAATATTTTGGGTAGCATTCCTATGTTGAAGATTAAAAAATAATTTGGTGCATTTTCCCCCATATTCCATCCAGTTTGCTTTATTTTTATAATATATTACACTTGATCTTTCTTGAATAAGTTTCTCCATTTCTTTTTGTTTTTCCTCTAATTTATTCTGAGCCTCAATGTTACAGTTTTTATTGCTACAGTATCTATCTGTTCTGTTAGACCTTCTATTTCCTTTGTTAATGTGGACTCTTTTGACCTAAATTGCTTTTGTTTTCGAGATGAGTAGTGAATTGCATGGCCTCTAAAGGCACATTTAAAGGTGTTCCATACAATAAGGGGATTTGCTGTACCTATGTTATGTCGGAAAAAAATCAGTTAAAAATTCCTCTGTCCTAGTTAAAAACAAGTTATCATCCAATAGGCTTTGATTAAATTTCCAATATCCTCGCCCACGTGGAAATTCAGTAAGAGTAATGTATATGCCAATTATGTGATGGTCCGACCGCATTCTGTCCCCTATCAACACTTTTGGTGCCAACGAGAATGACATAAGAAAGAAGTCAAGACGACTAGCTTGATTGAGTCTCCGCCATGTATATCTCACTAGATCAGGATATTTAAGCCTCCATATATCTACTAGTTCTAATGTATCCATGACATTCACGATTTCCTTAAGAGCATGAGGGTGATTGTTTGTAGTGTGATTTCCTTTACGGTCCATTGAGCTATTTAAAACGGTATTATAATCTCCCACCATAATAATAGTCTTGAATTGCTTGCAAGGTCGATCATTTATTATATATATTTTCAAAGAAGTGTGGATCATCATTATTTGGTCCGTAAAGGTTAATGAGCCATATTTGTTTATGGTCCAATAACATATTTAAAATAATTCATCTACCTTGCGTATCTGTTTGGACAATTTGCACATTCGGATCACAATTACTGTTAATTAATATCATCACCCCTTTTGAGTTTCTTAGCCCATGGGAGAAGTATATTTTGCCCCCCCCATTCCTTTTTCCACGCAACTTCATCTAGAATTGTTGAATAGGTTTCCTGTAAACAATAGATATTATATTCCTTCTCTTTGAGCCATGTAAATATTGTTCCTCTTTTGTTATTATCTGCTAAGCCATTACAATTATAACTGGCTATACTTATTTCACCACATACCATAATGAGATACAAGTTTCAAATCTATTTGTCATTATATATGTTTGTAAATTTACCAATAGAAAATACCATAGTGATTGAGTCTCCATATACTGTGTGTATATACACTGCTCAAAAAAATAAAGGGAACACTTAAACAACACAATGTAACTCCAAGTCAATCACACTTCTGTGAAATCAAACTGTCCACTTAGGAAGCAACACTGATTGACAATAAATTGCACATGCTGTTGTGCAAATAATATAGACAACAGGTGGAAATTATAGGCAATTAGCAAGACACCCCCAATAAAGGAGTGGTTCTGCAGGTGGTGACCATAGACCACTTCTCAGTTCCTATACTTCCTGGCTGATGTTTTGGTCACTTTTGAATGCTGGCGGTGCTTTCACTCTAGTGGTAGCATGAGACGGAGTCTACAACCCACACAAGTGGCTCAGGTAGTGCAGCTCATCCAGGATGGCACATCAATGCGAGCTGTGGCAAGAAGGTTTGCTGTGTCTGTCAGCGTAGTGTCCAGAGCATGGAGGCACTACCAGGAGACAGGCCAGTACATCAGGAGACGTGGAGGAGGCCGTAGGAGGGCAACAACCCAGCAGCAGGACCGCTATCTCCGCCTTTGTGCAAGGAGGAGCAGGAGGAGCACTGCCAGAGCCCTGCAAAATGACCTCCAGCAGGCCACAAATGTGCATGTGTCTGCTCAAACGGTCAGAAACAGACTCCATGAGGGTGGTATGAGGGCCCGACCTCCACAGGTGGGGGTTGTGCTTACAAACCAACACCGTGCAGGACGTTTGGCATTTGCCAGAGAACACCAAGATTGGCAAATTCGCCACTGGCGCCCTGTGCTCTTCACAGATGAAAGCAGGTTCACACTGAGCACATGTGACAGACGTGACAGAGTCTGGAGACGCCGTGGAGAACGTTCTGCTGCCTACAACATCCTCCAGCATGAACGGTTTGGCGGTGGGTCAGTCATGGTGTGGGGTGGCATTTCTTTGGGGGGCCGCACAGCCCTCCATGTGCTCGCCAGAGGTTGCCTGACTGCCATTAGGTACCGAGATGAGATCCTCAGACCCCTTGTGAGACCATATGCTGGTGTGGTTGGCCCTGGGTTCCTCCTAATGCAAGACAATGCTAGACCTCATGTGGCTGGAGTGTCAGCAGTTCCTGCAAGAGGAAGGCATTGATGCTATGGACCGCCCGTTCCCCAGACCTGAATCCAATTGAGCACATCTGGGACATCATGTCTCGCTCCATCCACCAACGCCACGTTGCACCACAGACTGTCCAGGAGTTGGCGGATGCTTTAGTCCAGGTCTGGGAGGAGATCCCTCAGGAGACCATCCGCCACCTCATCAGGGGCATGCCCAGGCGTTGTAGGGAGGTCATACAGGCACGTGGAGGCCACACACACTACTGAGCCTCATTTTGACTTGTTTTAAGGACATTACATCAAAGTTGGATCAGCCTGTAGTGTGGTTTTCCACTTTAATTTTGAGTGTGACTCCAAATCCAGACCTCCATGGGTTGATACATTTGATTTCCATTGATCATTTTTGTGTGATTTTGTTGTCAGCACATTCAACTATGTAAAGAGAAATTATTTAATAAGATTATTTCATTCATTCAGATCTAGGATGTGTTATTTTAGTGTTCCCTTTATTTTTTTGAGCAGTATATATATATTACCAGTCAAACGTTTATTTTTACATTTGTTTTTACATTGTAGAATAATAGTGAAGACATCAAAACTATGAAATAACACATATGGAATCATGTAGTAAACAAAAAAGTGTTAAACAAATCAAAGTATATTTTATATTTGAGAATCTTCAAATAGCCAACCTTTGCCTTGATGACAGCTTTGCACACTCTTGGCATTCTCACAACCAGCTTCACCTGGAATGCTTTTCCAACAGTCTTGAAGGAGTTCCCACATTTGCTGAGCACCTGTTGGCTGCTTTTCCTTCACTCTGCGGTCCGACTCATCCCAAACCATCTCAATTGGGTTGAGGTTGGGTGATTGTGGAGACCAAATAAAATAAAATTGTATTTGTCACATGCGCCGAATACAACAGGTGTAGACCTTACAGTGAAATGCTTACTTACAAGCGCTTAACCAACAATGCAGTTTTAAGAAAGAAAACAAAAAAAAATCACAAATACAATATAAAAAAATATGAAATAAAAGTAACAAATAATTAAAGAGCAGCAGTAAAAATAACAATAGCGAGGCTATATACAGGGGGTACCGGTACCGAGTCAATGTGCGGGGGCACCGGTTAGTCGAGGTAATTGAGGTAATATGTACATGTAGGTAGAGTTATTAAAGTGACTATGCATAGATAATAAACAGAGAGTAGCAGCAGCTACTAGTGTGGCTGGAGTCTTTGACAATTTTAGGGCCTTCCTCTGACACCGCCTGGTATAGAGGTCCTGGATGGCAGGAAGCTTGGCCCCAGTGATGTACTGAGCCGTACACACTACCCACTGAAGTGCCTTGCAGTCGGAGGCCGAGCAGTTGCCATACCAGGCAGTGATGCAACCACTCAGGATGCTCTCGATGGTGCAGCTGTAGAACCTTTGGAGGATCTGAGGACCCATGCCAAATCTTTTCAGTCTCCTTAGGGGGAATAGGTTTTGTCGTGCCCTCTTCACGACTGTCTTGGTGTGCTTGGACCATGTTAGTTTGTTGGTGATGTGGACACCAAGGAACTTGAAGCTCTCAACCTGCTCCACTACAGCCCCGTCGATGAGAATGGGGGCATGCTCGGTCCTCTTCTTTTAGCATTCTCACATAGGTGTTCCTTTGTCCATGTCTGAAAGGGCAGTGTGGAGCGCAATCTGTGGATCTGTTGGGGCGGTATGCAAATTGGAGTGGGTCTATGGTTTCTGGGATAATGGTGTTGATGTGAGCCATGACCAGCATTTCAAAGCACTTCATGGCTACAGATGTGAGCGCTACAGGTCAGTAATCATTTAGGCAGGTTATCTTAGTGTCCTTGGGCACAGGGACTATGGTGGTCTGCTTGAAACATGTAGGTATTACAGACTCAGACAGGGAGAGGTTGAAAATGTCAGTGAAGACACTTGCCAGTTGGTCAGTGTGTCATGCTCAGAGTACACGTCCTGGTAATCCGTCTGGCCCTGTGGCCTTGTGAATGTTGACCTGTTTAAAGGTCTTACATCGGCTACGGAGAGCGTGATCACACAGTCGTCCGGAACAGCTGATGCTCTCATGCATGTTTCAGTGTTACTTGCCTCGAAGCGAGCATAGAAGTAATTTAGCTCGTCTGGTAGGCTTGTGTCACTGGGCAGCTCACGGCTGTCATCTGATGCAGTACTCCATCACTCTCCTTCTTGGTCAAATAGCTCTTACACAGCCTGGAGGTGTGTTGGGTCATTGTCCTGTTGAAAAACAAAGATAGTCCCACCAAGCCCAAACCAGATGGGATGGCATATCGCTGTAGAATGCTGTGGTAGCCATGCTGGTTAAGTGTGCCTTGAATTCTAAATATATCACAGACAGTGTCACCAGCAAAGCACCCCCACACCATCACACCTCCTCCTCCATGCTTTACGGTGGGAAATACACATGCGGAGAGCATCCGTTCACCCACACCGCGTCTCACAAAGACATGGCGGTTTGAACCAAAAATCTCCAATTTGGACTCCAGACCAAAGGACACATTTCCACCGGTCTAATGTCCATTGCTTGTGTTTCTTGGCCCAAGCAGGTCTCTTCTTATTATTGGTGTCCTTAAGTAGTGGTTTCTTTGCAGCAATTTGACCATGAAGGCCTGATTCACATAGTCTCCTCTGAACAGTTGATGTTGAGATGTGTCAGTTAGTTTGGGCTGAAATTTCAGAGACTGGTAACTCTAATGAACTTATCCTCTGCAGTAGAGTTAACTCTGGGTCTTCCATTCCTGTCGCGGTCCTCATGAGAGCTAATTTCATCATAGCGCTTGATGGTTTTTGCGACTGCACTTGAAGAAACTTTCAAAGTTCTTGAAATGTTCCGTATTGACTGACCTTCATGTCTTAAAGTAATGATGGACTGTCATTTCTCTTTGCTTATTTGAGCTGTTCTTGCCATAATATGGACTTGGTATTTTACCAAATAGGGCAATCTTCTGTATACCCCACCTACCTTGTCACAACACAACTGATTGGCTCAAACGCATTAAGAAGGAAAGAAATTCCACAAATTAACTTTTAAGAAGGCACACCTGTTAATTGAAATGCATTCCAGGTGACTACCTCATTAAGCTGGTTGAGAGAAAGCCAAGAGTGCGCAAACCTGTCATCAAGGCAAAGGGTGGCTATTTGAAGAATCTCAAATATAGAATATATTTTGATTTGTGTAACACTTTTTTGGTTACTACATTATTCAATTTGTGTTATTTCATAGTTTTGATGTCTTCACTATTATTCTACAATGTAGCAAATATAAAAAATAAAGAAAAACCCTGGAAGGAGTAGGTGTGTCCAAACCTTTGAGTGGTACTGTGTATATATACTGCAAATCAGTTTCACACAAAAAATTGATAATTCTCTAGCCCACAGACAGTTATGAGTAAGATCTCAGTCTGACACTTTTTTTGTGATTCTGTGTTTTGGCATATTTATCAGTGTGTTCCATAGACGTACCATGTCCCCTTTTTGCCTAACCACACATGGTTCCCAACCCATACCTCCACAGATGGCCAGGTTTGGAGTCAGTTTGTACACACCAAGAACGCAGCGGATTGCTCTGTTTTGAACATTGTTTCAATTATTACGCACTTTGGATCCCCATACCCCAGCAGCATAGTCCATCACTGGACACACACAAGATTTATACAACTAAGAATAAGCACAGTAACCAAGATCCTTACTTATTTTAATTTTGTTTAACACTGACCCCAAGGCTCTACCTGCAGAATCTGCCAGTGATCTAAAGCCATCTTCAAAGGTCATGTGTTCATCCAGAGTGAAACCAAGGTATTTATGGAGCCCAATGTAGAATAATGTTGTTGTACCAAAACAAAGGTTGTGTGCACTTCTCTGCAGGCCCTTCGTTCTGAAATGAACAATCTGGGTCTTCTCTTGATTTACCACTAGTCTCCATTTAGTACGCCATAAATTAACAATATTCAACATATTTTGGAGGTCATCTTCGGTCTCTGCAAGGAGAACTATGTCATCAGCATACAACAAGATGCTCAGGAATATATCCGCAACTTCAACACCAAGTTTAGCATGTTTTATTTGTAGTGCTAAATCATTAACATATAGTGCAAATAAAGTGGGCGAGAGTATGTCTCCCTGCTTTACACCGTGAGGGTTTGGAAACCAGCCAGTCTTGAGGACATTGACCTGAACACAGGCAACTGGAGCCCGATAAAGAGCTTTGAAGGCATCATAGAATCCTCCATCAATTCCCATTTTAATTAGTCTAAAAGCAAGTCTCTTTTCACCCAATCGAAAGCCTTCTGAAAATCAATAAAACAGGCAAGTTGGTTCTCTCTCTTGAATTCTAGCCCAGACCACTGTGAAGAAAGTGTGTGTGTATATATATGGTCTATAAACGCTCTGGCTTTCCTAAGTAATTCTGTTCATCAGCAAGCTGACCAGACAGTTCTAGATAGTGGGAGAGCCTGTTATTTAGAATGCAAGAATACAATTTACATACAGTGCTAATGAGACTTATCCCTCTATTGTTCAATGGGATTTTAGTGTCATTTTTGGGGATAGGCTTGATTATGGATTTGTACCATACAGATGTAATAATGCCTCAAAACAAGCCTGGAAGAGTTTTTGGAACAAATAAGGTATTTCCACAGCTCTTAACTTTTGAGAATTGCCTCCCATACCAAGACCCTTATACGATGACCTTTGTCTTCCACTTTTTGGCGAGACAATTCTTAGGCTGCATTTACACAGGCAGTCTAATTCTGATCTTTTGCCAATAATTGGGCAAAAGATCAGAATTGGGCTGCCTGTTGTCGTGGAAATTCTAATTATTTAATGAGGAGAGACAAGGTCAATCACCAATCAGGATATTACTTTATTCTAAACGTATTACTAAGGGAGCAGGTCACACCACACACAAATGAATAGAGTGAGTGCTCTGCAATAATGAGGCTGGTCGACCCCACACTCTTGAGTATTGGGCCGAGAGCTCTGACACACAGAGATAAACAAAGTCTTATATAGTAGACCTATAAATGCTTAGTCATGGCTAGTTCCACCACAACTGTCTCAATGTGTCAAACCAACAGATATCTACTGGATGAGGTGGCCAAATATTCGGAGTCCTCTGTGTTCTCATGCGAGTACTAAGAACTGTTTGTTCTTAGAATAGAGGATAAGGAGAGACTTCGTTCGGAACAGAGATACCTTGTATCTGAACATGCAAGTTTCAGAGTACAGAGGGTGGGGGTAAGAACATGAGATGTGCACAGCCGTGGTGGATTAGGTACAAAGTTATGTTAAAACAGCAATTTACACAACCAGAGTAACAGGATTGTACACACCTATCATTTATATTAACCTTAAAGTAATGCTAATACTAATGTTTCTCTCACACTGTGTAAATACAACCTTAGTGGATTTAATTAATGGGGATTTAAAGCTATTTAGATATGCATTAAACAAGTAGATATGGTTTTTATACTTATAACAAAAACCTTGACCTTGCTATTTTTATCTGCTTACCTATTCAAGTATAACCCCTCCATTCATTTGCACAATGTCGGTGACAGCATGGTCATAGTTTTATTAGGTACAGTTGAAGTCAGAAGTTTACATACACCTTAGCCAAATACATTTAAACTCAGTTTTTCACAATTCATGACATTTAATCCTAGTAAACATTCCCTGTCTAAGGTCAGTTAGGATCACCACTTTTTATTTTAAGAATGTGAAATGTCAGAATAATAGTAGAGAGAATGTTTTATTTCAGATGTTATTTATTTCATCACATTCCCAGTGGGTCAGAAGTTTACATACCCTCAATTATTATTTGGTACCATTGCCTTTAAATTGTTTAACTTGGGTCAAACATTTCGGGTAGCCTTCCACAAGCTTCCCACAATAAGTTGGGTGAATTTTGGCCCATTCCTCCTGACAGAGCTGGTGTAACTGAGTCAGGTTTGTAGGCCTCCTTGCTCGCACATGCTTTTTCAGTTCTGCCCACACATCTTCTATAGGATTGAGGTCAGGGCTTTGTGATGGCCACTCCAATACCTTGATTTTGTTGTCCTTAAGCCATTTTGCCACAACTTTGGAAGTATGCTTGGGGTCATTGTCCATTTCGAAGACCCATTTGCGACCAAGCTTTAGCGTCCTGACTGATGTCTTGAGATGTTGCTTCAATATATCCACATAATTTTCCTTCCTCATGATGCCATCTATTTTGTGAAGTGCACCAGTCCCTCCTGCAGCAAAGCACCCCCACAGCATGATGCTGCCACCCCCATGCTTCACAGTTGGGATGGTGTTCTTCGGCTTGCAAGCGCTACCCCTTTTTCCTCAAAACATAACGATGGTCATTATGACCAAACAGTTCTATTTTTGTTTCATCAGACCAGAGGACATTTCTCCAAAAAGTACGATCTTTGTCCCCATGTGTTGCCAACCATAGTCTGGCTTTTTTATGGCTGTTTTGGAGTAGTGGCTTCTTCCTTGCTGAGCGGCCTTTCAGATTATGTCGATATAGGACTCGTTTTACTGTGGATATAGATACTTTTGTACCTGTTTCCTCCAGCATCTTCACAAGGTCCTTTGCTGTTGTTCTGGGATTTATTTGCACTTTTCGCACCAAAGTATGTAAATCTCTAGGAGACAGAACGCGTCTCCTTCCTGAGCGGTATGATGGCTGCGTGGTCCCATGGTGTTTATACTTGCGTACTATTGTTTGTACAGATGAACGTGGTACCTTCAGGCGTTTGGAAATTGCTCCCAAGGATGAACCAGACTTGTGGAGGTCTACAATCTTTTTTCTGAGGTCTTGGCTGATTTCTTTTGATTTTCCCATGATGTCAAGCAAAGAGGCACTGTGTTTGAAGGTAGGCCTTGAAATACATCCACAGGTACACATCCAATTGATTCAAATGATGTCAATTAGTCTATCAGAAGCTTCTAAAGCCATGACATCATTTTCTGGAATTTTCCAAGCTGTTTAAAGGCACAGTCAACTTAATTTTAATGACTCCAACCTAACTGTATGTAAACTTCCGACTTCAACTGTATGTGCCCTGTCACACGCACAAGGTCTTGGCTGTTAAATGAAGTGCAATAATCTTTTGAATCCCATGTAATTAAATTGTTTTCTGATGGTTCTTAAATGAGCATACCACCAAAATAAGATGAAAGGCAATGCACTGTATGCTATTTCTTTACCAGACTATGAGGAACACAGCAATCACACACAAACACACGTTGCCTTACTCAAGATACACAATCATACGCATCCCATAAATTATGAAATGTCAAAAGACAACAAAGAAGTTGTGACGAGTACTGAGGATACGAAGAGGCAGGACGCAGACATCAACAATGTAAAGGTTTACTTAACACTGAGCAAGAGAACAACAAAGAGTGAGTACACGACAAGACACTAACAATCACACACAACACAACACTGAACAGTCCAGGGCTATATAAGGGTGGTGATGAGATGATGAGGTGATTAGGGTGTGTTGGTTTTCATTCCGGTGGTGCGCTCAGACAGGTGGCTCAGTAGACCGGTGAATCAGAGTGCCGGAGGGGAGCCACGGGAGGAGACATGACAGTACCCCCCCCCCCCCCCCACCCCCCGCAGGACGTCACCAGCCAGGAGAACGACCCAGAGGATGAGGAGCGGGCCGGTCAGGGTGGCGACGGTTGAAGTCCCGAATTCGGTTGGGGTCCTGAACATCACCAGCCGGAACCCAGCTCCTCTCCTCAGGACCATACCCCTCCCAGTCCACCAGGTAACGGAGTCGTCCCCCACGGAACCTGGAGTCCAGCAGGTCCCTCAACGCATACGTCGGACTCCCAGGCTGGAATAAGGGGGCCTCACTGCAGTGGTGGTCGGCTTGGTCCTTCTGCCGACGAATGGCCCTCTGGAGATGGACATGGGCGGCGTCCCAGACCTGTCCGGCCCTGCGGAACCACTCGTCGACAGCGGGCTGGCTGGTACCCCAGGACTCACTGGAAGGGTGTGAGCCCCATGGAGGAGTGAACGTTGGAGTTCTGGGCATATTGTGCCAAGGGAAGAAACCTTGCCCACTCACCCTGCTGGTCCTGACAGTGGCAACGAAGAAACCTCCCCAGCTCTTGGTTCATGCGCTCTACCTGCCCATTCGACTGAGGCCTATAGCCAGAAGTGAGGCTGGCCGTGGCCCCGATCTTCTCCAGGATAGCCTTCCACACTCTGGAGGTGAATTGGGGGCCACGGTCCGAGAAGATGTCCTCCGGAAGTCCATAATGCCGGAAGACCTGTTGGAACAGGACCTCAGCGACCTGGAGAGCAGAAGGAAGACCAGTTAGTGTCAAAAAACAGCATGATTTGGAGAACCGATCTACGACCACCAGGACTTTGGTGAAGCCGTCAGAACGTGGGAGGTCGGTGACAAAGTCTATGGACAGGTGTGACCAATGTCGCTGAGGCACTGGGAGAGGAACTAGTTTGCCTGCCGGGGCATTCCGAGGGGTCTTCGTTGGCAGGCGCTGGGTCCTCCTGAGTCGCCAGGCGGATGTCTTCGTCCACATCCCAAATGACAGGTGCCACTATGAGAGACGGAGGAAGGATAGGACCCCCCCAGATCCTTCCTTTCTCCGGTATGGTGCATCCTGGAGAGTATGTCGGCATTCACATTCTGGGATCTTGGCCGGTAGGACAGAATAAACTAAAAGCAAGAAGAAATTGGGCAACCTGGCTTGACGAGAGTTCATCCATTTTGCAGCCCGTATGTGCTCCAGATTCCGGTGGTCAGTGAGAATCCGGAATGGATGGACTGCGCCCTCCAGCCAGTGTCTCCATTCCTCCAGAGCGAGGACCACCGCCAACAGCTCCCGGTCTCCAACTCCATAGTTCCTCTTTACGGGGGTAAGCTTTTTTGAGAAAAAAGCACAGGGATACATTTTCTCTGGCTTACCATGCCGCTGGGAGAGGACCCCACCCACGCCCTCCTCAGATGCGTCCACCTCCAGGATGAAAGGACGAGCTGGATCTGGGTGTTTTAGGAGGGGCGCTGTGGTGAACTTCTCCTTCAGTCACTTGAAGGCAGCGTCAGCCTCAGGGTTCCAGGCCAGCTTCTGAGGTCCCCCCTTAAGGAGAGAGGTGAGCGGAGCGGCTATGGAGCTGAAGGACCTGATGAAACACCGGTAGAAATTTGCGAAGCCCAGGAAGCTCTGTAGGCCCTTGATGGTGGTGGGGACTGGCCATGACCTGACGGCATCCGTCTTCGCTCTTTCCATGAACACCCCGAGGACTGATCCTGTATCCCAGGAAGGAGATGGCCATTTCTCCCCCTTTACAAACAGGCTGTGTTTCCGGAGGCAGAGTAGTACCGATCTGACGTCCTTGACGTGCTCGTCGAACGTAGCCGAGCAGATCAGGATATCGTCGATGTACACCACCACCTGTCTACTCAGCATGTCTCGGAACACGTCATTGACGAAGGACTAGAACACGGAAGGTGCGTTGGCGAGGCCGTAGGGCATGATGCAGTATTCATAGTGGCCTGAGGTAGTGCTGAATGCCGTCTTCCACCCGTCTCCTTCCCGGATTTGGATCAGGTTGTAGTCACTCCTCAGGTCCAACTTGGTAAAGTACCGGGCCCCTCGCAGCTGCTCGATGGCCGACGGAACCAGAGGGAGGGGGTACCGGTACACAGAACAGACTGTGGGAAGATCTCAATTGCATACTCCTCGCGTCCTCTCTCCTTGTCTCCTTCTCAAAACCTATTGGATGAGAAAGCTAGAGGTCCCTCCCCTCTGACCTTCTCCTCCAATGGGTTTTGCGTGTGCAATTGAGATTCTCCCTAAGACAGAGAAGACCTCAAACATCAAGCTTTATCTTCAGAAGGACCCCAATGATTGCCAGAGAGAATGAAGATGGGAAGTCGTTGTGGTTCACTGTGGTATTGCAGGAGCCTACAGTATTATCGGCAGCATACTGTATGTTGCCAGAAAGCCTGCTTTGAACATAGCTAAGTATACCTGCCAAGTAAAACCATTTTTGATAATAGCTGGGTTACAAAAATGCTTTAATCATGCCAATTATTTTCCCAACATACACAGGAGAAGATGTTTTACTTTTTTTCATATTGCGAAAAGGCTGTCCTTATGTAGATAAGAACCCAATGGAAGAAATTGTACTTTGGTTATTTCTTAATGCAGTGTGGCTAGTGGGCACTAGTGTGATAGATTAGTAGTATCTTATGCAATTACAATAAAGGAACTGATGAGACAAATATTTTGCTTTATGGTAATGAGTAAGAAGATACTACTGAGGACCACAGAATGCCAATAGCAGAGCTCTTGCCAACTCGTAATCCTCAGGCTCTATGGATGTACCAAGGTTCCTGATCAGTCTATTATGAGATGAACAACCCCAAGACAAACCACAACAGAAGGAATCGATTACAAAATAAGTACATCTTGTTTCAAGTGATCAGCAGTTTCAGAAGAGATTACTGCAAGACCCAAAACAAGGAACAAGACAGGATGGAACACAATTTAGAATGAATGTTCAGTCTCATTGAATATTGAACTGTGCAGATGAGCCGGAGTCTCAAGAGGAGGGCTGTCTCTTTTATACACAATGGCATCTCTCTGAAATATAGCCATTCAATCAGAGTTGACCATAAACACATGAACATTGGAATTGCCCTGAGGATGGGGAGGATGACGGAATGGACAGCTCTAGGGTCTAGTAACATGTCTCACAGAAGAGAAATAACATCTCTACAACAATAAATTGTCTGAGAAATTAATGAACTTGTATTTCTCTACTGACTTGGTCCTCTTCATTAGGTTAGTCCATAAAGGGTATGTCTTAAGTGGTATTATCCTTCATTACTTGTTATAAGCATATACATGTATGAGCCTTTATGGTGTTTTATTATAAGGCTTATAATACGTTATGTCTCTATATATTTGCGGCTTTAAGTAAAATGTTACCATATTATTGTATGTCTGGAATCTATCCTGTCTTTACCATACATATCCTAATGTCTCTATACCAAGTACTAGGTCTCAGCCATGTCTTTGCCAGAAAGGTTCTTCTCCTCTCCCTTTCCCCTCCCTCTCCCCAAGTCCTTACCAGGATTAATGTCTCTTGTCCCATCTGCTTCCATGTCATCACTTTGTCTTTGCATGCCCAGGCCCTTCACAGGCTGAGCAGGAAGAAGATTTTAAAAAAGGTAGGACAGTGATTAATAGCAAGTTTTGCTTTTTCACTCACTAGTGTTTTGTTTTTCAAATTCCACACAATGAGGTAAATTGATTTTGATTGTGTGTCCTGAGGTTAGACATATTCTGGGCAACCAATCAAATCAGTTTAGCTCATGCTGTCTTTAGGGCAGATCTGAATATGAAAAACACAAACAACCAAAATGTTCAAGCTATTTTTGATGAAAAGAAACAGTGGTATAGTATCTGTATTGTATACATATTTCTAGAAGAATGTGTAGTATGCATGCACATTTTTCTGGAATGAACATGCAGAGAAATAGAAATGTAAATTTTCCTGAGAAATTGTAAGACATAGAGAGAAACTGTAATCCGTGTACTTCAGGATAAAGAGGTTGGTTTTATCTCTGATGTCTACATTCTGTTAAGATATATATATATATATATATATATATATATATATATATATATATATATATATATATATATATATATATACACAATTGCTCTTCTCATTACAAAACACTTCCTAAACCTCCAGGCCATTCTCCTGTGTGATAATGTAAAATGCTATTCAGATTCAAGGACAACAATAATACAAAATGTGTTATAGGCTGCCTAGTGTACTTTGGATTATCATTGTCCTGTGATGTGCACGGTAAAGACTTTGAAACCATTTCCAGTACCTCACTTGGGGAAAAGCATGCCATGACTGACATCTGCTGGTAGGAATACGTCTGTCATGCAAAATACAGAACCGCTTCATTTTAGGGCCAGATATGCAGCAGATGCATAGTATGTGGTCCTGTGTGGCTCAATTGGTAGAGCGTTGCGCTTGCCACGCCAGGGTTGTGGATTTGATAACCACGGGGGAACAGTATGAAAAAGCAGGAAAATATATGCACTCACTACTGTAAGTTGCTCTGTATAAGGGTGTCTGCTAAAAGCATGTGTAACTAGCTACTGTAGTCTAGACCCAGGCCTACTGCTAGCTAAAATAACAGGATGCCTCCTCTCCACTAATGACTTGTAAGAAAATGGAAATAAATATACCATCATTTAATAATTGTCCCCCACAATGAAATCGGGGAGGGGACTGTGGATCTGTCTGCATCCGTTCATTCGTTAGTAACGCGCGATAGCTGACACAGCACTGGGCTGATTTTGACGAAACTGAATGATGAATGATGCAATCCACTGATTGAAGTGGATTTAACAAGGGATCATAGCTTTCACCTGGATTCACCTGGTCAGTCTATGTCATGGAAAGAACAGGTGTTCCTAATGTTTAATGCACTCAGTGTATCTGACTTATTTTCTTTTTGCTTCTCATGTTTTCTCCAGCTGGCATCAAGAAGAGGTCCAAGGTTCCTGGGGTCATGATCACGCAGTTTATAGAGGAGCTACCGGAGGGCAAGAGCACCCCAGACTTCCTTAGCAAACCCATCGCTCTAACCATTCAAGAGGGTGAGCCCCTTAGATGTTTTAAGAGATCTGTATCAGGCCTATGCCCTCTCAGTGTCTGTCTATGTGAGATAGCTTTTGGAGTGTAATTCACATTGGGATTGAGGTATTTTATAATGAATCAATGTTTTTGCACATCGTACAGGTAAATTAGCCATTTTCAAAGCCCATGTGTGTGGGGATCCAAAACTGGATGTGACTTGGGGAAGAGCAAAGGGACAAACATTTCACAGAGAAATTTGTCAGACACAGAGAAATTTCAAAACAAATATGAAGAAGCTACTGGTGAATACACTTTAGAGGTGAGTCTAACCTTGTGCAATGGCATGCATATAACCCATTAATCCAGTCAGTTATATAGTTGATTTATTTCACCAGATTCCCAGAGTGTCTGGAGAGGAGACAGACACTTACAAATGCTATGCTACAAATGAATATGGCAATGCTATTTGCACTGCAGCATTGAATGTGATTGAGGGTGGGAATGCCTGGTATACATATTATATGTTTTCTTACACTTCATATAACTTTGTATGATGAGTTGGGTCTTTGTATGTTGGTGCTAATCTTTAACATCTCTCATTAGTTGGATTCAAGAAGAAGAAGGCCATGGAGCAGCTGGAAGACGTAGGTGGGTCTTTTCATTCATCTATCCATGATAATGCTAAATTCATAACCAAGTGGGAAGGTGGTATTTACCACATACGACTAGGAAGAATCCACTTGAACGCCCCTCCAACTTGTACTAGTGGGAAACAGCATCTATAGTCCCTCAGCATCTGCAGTCCCTCAGCATCCATAGTATCAATAGTTTATATAGTCATAAATGCTAGGGTCTCCATAGACTCTATAGTCTTGCCGCTTCCCATACATATAGAATAGCACCTTGTGCTATTACCTGAGCTCCGACTTCTCCCACATGCTGATCTCTGACGTGACCTACTAAGGAAATTACCTCGATAACAACATTGTCGGCAGTTAAAAGTAACAGCAAAACATTTTTTATAAAAATAAACAAAATCTATTAATATGGTTTTTGAACATAATTTGTTTACAAGCAAGATATATGTACTTTTAGTTGATGCAGCTTGATGGCCATTAGCCAATCAGTGTTTCTCAACAAGTTCAAAGGACGTGAATGCATCCAACTGGTATTTACGACTTCACAACTGGTAATTACCACCTTCCCACTTGGTTATTAACGCAGCACAAGCGTAAGAAACCTACAACAACAACAAAGGAGGAGTATTTGGAGTCATGGAGTTGTCAGTCTGTGGCCCAATATTTTCAGCTGCTTAATAAAAACCAGCATTACTTATGGAAACCATTGATTGATTGTGAAAAGCACATTTAATAATTGTGTTTACACTGAGTGTACAAAACATTAAGAACACCTTCCTAACATTGAGTTGTACAAATCTTAAATCTTTTGTCTTGCCTATTCACCCTGTGAATGGTGCACACACACACACAATCCATGTCTCAATTGTCTCGGGGCTTAGAAATCTTTCTTTAACCTGTCTCCACCCCTTTATATACACTGATTGACGTGGATTTAACAAGTGACATCAATAAGGGATCATAGCGTTCACCTGGATTCACCTGGCCAGTCTTTATCACGGAAAGAGCAGGGGTCCTTAATGTTTTGTACACTCAGCGTATGTGTTTGCTTACGATGTCATCTGGTAACGTTGATCATTACATGTATAATCGTGAACCTCAGTTCTCTGATAATATGAGTATATCACATACAGTACCAGTCAAAAGTTTGGACACACCTACTCATTCCAGGGTTTTTCTTTATTTTTACTATTTTCTACATCGTAGAAGACATCAAAACTTTGAAATAACACATAAGGAATTATGTAGTAACCAAAAAAGTGTTAAACAAATCAAAATATATGTTATATTTGAGATTCGTCAAAGTAGCCATCCTTTGCCTTGATGACAGTTTTGCACACTCTTGGCATTCTCTCAACCAGCTTCATGAGGTAGTCACCTGGAATGCATTAAAATTAATTAACAGGTATGCCTTGTTAAAAGTTAATTTGCGGAATTTCTTTCCTTCTTAATACGTTTGCGCCAATCAGTTGTGTGTGACAAGGTGGGGGGGGGGGGGGGGGGGGGGGGGGGGGGGGTATACAGAAGATAGCCCTATTTGGTAAAAGACAAAGTCCATATTATGGCAAGAACCGCAGAGTGAAGGAAAAGCAGCCAACAAGTGCTCAGCATATGTGGGAACTCCTTCAAGACTGTTGGAAAAGCATTCCTCATGAAGCTGGTTGAGAGAATGCCAAGATTGTTGTGATGGAAATGTTTATGTTTGTACTTTTCTATTCTATACATTTCTATGTTTGTGCTTTTCTATAAACCAATTTCTTTCTTCATGCAAGTGACTGATCGGACGAATCCTCACTTTGGCAGTACGCCCAGACCTTGTTTTGAGAACGAAAGATATCTCAGTTTCAAGGTCTCAGCTTTGAGAGTAAAAGCCTCGTGAGGTATTGGTCTGTCACAGGTTATGAACCAGTATTGGTTGGTCACATGAATAGAACAAAACGATAATGATGAATTCATTATGCTAAATCATGCAAATATAACTTGTCTGTGTATAGCCGTGTATAAGACAACTGCTGGGACTGCCCCAGCAGAGCTCCTGAATGACATGTGTGCTATGGTGCATTGAGTTGGTTGGATTGACAATAAACTATGATTCATTTAAGATTGACTTCGAGTGTCCCTGCTGCTGAATTTCCACGACAATGTGGCATCACGGACATGATTGATTTTGCCTGCAGAGCTTTCCAGTAGCGGTTTGCAAGGAAAACCGGTGGCACATTTTATGAAGCGTGAGGGAAATTCCTGTCTGACTAAAAGAGGACGAGGACCGCCCAGACCAGACCCTTACTGTGAGCTGCCCAGGAGGAGACACATCATCTGTGAACAATTGAGGGACGGCAACTGATTTCAGTAAGTCAATTTATATGAATTTGTATTAAAAAATAAAAAATATATATAAAACCAATGAAACTCAACATAAAGATGTAGAAGAGGGTACCACAAGCCATAGGTAATAGCACGAGGTGCTATTCTATATGTATGGGAAGCGGAAAGACTATAGAGTCTATAGAGAACCTAGCATTTATGACTATATAAACTATTGATACTATGGATGCTGAGGGACTGCAGATGCTGAGGGACTATAGATGCTGTAGGGACCATAGATGCTATAACTATAGGGACTATGGATGCTATTGGGACTACAAATGCTTAGGGACTACAGATGATCAGGGACTATAGATACTGTAGAGACTATGGCGACTGTAGAGACTATAGAGGAACTGCAGAAGATACATATGATGTGGAAGAAGGCTAGAGCTAGTCTTAGAGAGAAGACTAGAGCGAGGGCAAGTAACGGTACCATGCCCCGCTGACAGCTGTCTGTAGGCATTTATAAGAGAAAGATCTACGTGGTCTGCAGCCACTGGTAGAGAATAGCATAAGGTGCACTCTGTGCTATTTTATATGTATAGTGAAGATACATATGGTGCATAGCAAGTGACGACAAGAGAATAGTTGACGATGCACATGGGGTAATGAGGGAGATTACAGAGTGTGTTTGGGAATAGTACTAAGTGAATGTGGATGTGAAAGTTGTGTATGTTTGTGTGCATGTGGAAAGGACGTGTTTTGACAACGAAAGATATCTCAGTTTCAAGGTCTCAGCTTAGAAGAAGCCTTGTGAGGTATTGGTCTGTCACATGTTATGAACCAGTATCGGTCGTTTACATGAATAGAACAAAATGGTAATGATGAATTAATTATGCTAAATCATGCAAATATAACTTGTCTGTGTATAGCCGTATATAAGACAACTGCTGGGACTGCCCCAGCAGAGCTCCTGATTGACGTGTACTATGGTGCATTGAGTTGGTTGGAACCTCTCCAGCGCGCTGACAATAAACGATGATTCATTTAAGACTGACTTAGAGTGTCCCTGGTGTTGAATTTCCATGACAGTGTTCAAAGCTGTCATCAAGGCAAAGGGTGGCTACTTTGAAAAATCTCAAATCTCAAATATATTTCGATTTGTTTAACACTTTTTTGGATACTTCATGATTCCATATTAGTTATTTCATAGTGTTGATATCTTCACTATTATTCTACAATGTAGAAAATAGTACAAATAAAGAAAAACCCTGGAATGAGTAGGTGTGTCCAAACTTTTGACTGGTACTGTATAGTGATTTGTCGGATCACCAATACTCTCGGAAGGACCAATGAGGTACGCCCCACACCTCCTTATAAGGAGCCACTCTCCCGCCCTCTGGTTATTCTCAAGCATGCTCTCTTCCTCGCGCTCTTGCTGGCAGGGAAATGCGGTCATACATCTCACTCATTATCAAATAACCGGGGTTACGAAAGTAACCTCATGTTCTCTTTCAAATACTTGTTTTGATGTATCACATATGGGGATCCCTGCCTTGCTGTCTGCATAGGCATGAATTTTAAGCCCGAGCCCCTACATATTTTAAGAGGTGAAATGTTTGTTCCTTTTTTCGTGCTCAGGAAGTGGGCGTGTCAACAAGAACTGCATTCGTCCTTGTGTTCGTCCATCCTTTGTGTTGGGTAATGCCAAATTGGCTAAACCCCAGGGGGAGAGCAATGTGTACCCAGTTTAATTTAATTCTTAGGCATGGTTCTACACTAATAATTGAAGTGTGTATTTATGGTAATTGTATGCTTGTATTACCTGAATTCGTTTTTGTGCATTTCATGCATTTATTTCATTCCATTATTTGTTGATTTGTTGCTTAGTGGTATATTCCGAGGTGTGAGGCCTTGATGGAAACAAGGCAACAGTAAAACTGTCGCCCCCCATGAATAAAAAAAACAATCAAGGTCCTTATGGGAAACTTGTTTCTGATGAGGAGATGCATATATGTACACAATTACATGACTGTAGCTCAAAAGGGGCAGGAGATATGCTTGTTCAAAGTTTGGTGGGGAACAAAAAGTATATTTTGCAGAAAATCTAATAGATAGAGTTTATAGGTCCTTATTGGAAACGTGTTGCTCATAAGGGGCTGACATACCGTACCAGTCAAAAGTTTGGACACGCCTACTCATTCAAGGATTTTTCTTATTTTTACTATTTTCTACATTGTAAAATAATAGTGAAGACATCAAAATATGAAATAATACATATGGAATCATATAGTAAGCAAAAAAGTGTTAAACAAATCAAATTGTATTTTATATTTGAGATTCTTCAAATAGCCACCCTTTGCCTTGATGACAGCTTTGCACACTCCTGGCATTATCTCAACCAGCTTCACCTGGAATGCTTTTCCAACAGTCTTGAAGGAGTTCCCACATATGCTGAGCACTTGTTGGCTGCTTTTCCTTCATTCTGCCGTCCGACTCATCCCAAACAATCTCAATTGGGTTGAGGTCGGGGGAATGTGGAGGCCAGGTCATCTGATGCAGCACTCCATCACTCTCCTTCTTGGTAAAATAGCCCTTACACAGCCTGGAGGTGTGTTGGGTCAAAACAAATGACAGTCCCACTAAGCCCAAACCAGATGGGATGGCGTATCGCTGCAGAATGCTGTGGTAGCCATGCTGGTTAAGTGTGCCTTGAATTCTAAATAAATCACAGACAGTGCCACCAGCAAAGCACCCCGACACCATAACACCTCCTCCTCCATGCTTCACAGTGGGAACTACACATGCGGAGATCATCCGTTCACCCACACTGCGTCTCACAAAGACACGGCGGTTAGAACCAAAAATCTCAAATTTGGACTCAAGACTAAAGGATACATTTCCACTGGTCTAATGTCCATTGCTCGTGTTTCTTAGGCCAAGCAGGTCTCTTCTTATTATTGTCCTTTAGTAGTGGTTTCTTTGCAGCAATTCGACCATGAAGGCCTGATTCACACAGTCCCCTCTGAACAGTTGATGTTGAGATGTGTCTGTGACTTGAACACTGTGAAGCATTTATTTGGGCTGCAATTTATGAGGCTGGTAACTCTAATGAACTTATCCTCTGCAGCAGAGGTAACTCTGGGTCTTCCATTCCTGTGGCGGTCCTCATAAGAGACAGTTTCATCATAGCGCTTGATGGTTTTTGCGACTGCACTTGAACAAACTCAAAGTTCTTGACATTTTCCGGATTGACTGACCTTCATGTCTTAAAGTAATGATGGACTGTCATTTCTCTTTGCTTATTTTAGCTGTTATTGCCATAATATGGACTTGGTCTTTTACTAAATAGGGCTATCTTCTGTATACCCCCCTACCTTGTCACAACACAACTGATCGGCTCAAACGCATTAAGAAGGAAAGAAATTCCACAAATTAACTTTTAACAAGGCACACCTGTTAATTGAAATGCATTCAAGGTGACTACTTCATGAAGCTGGTTGAGAGAATGCCAAGTGTGTGCAAAGCTGTCATCAAGGCAAAGGGTGGCTATTTGAAAGATCTCAAATATAAAATATATTTTGATTTGTTTAACACTTTTTTGGTTACTGCATGATTTCATATGTGTTATTTCATAGTTTTGATGTCTTCACTATTATTCTACAATTGTAAAAAATTGTAAAAATAAAGAAAAAGCCTTGAATGAGTAGGTGTGTCCAACCTTTTGACTGGTAGTGTACATCGTCAGGCCCAGCGTTATGGGCGGGCCATAGGGGGCCTGGCCCACCCTACCGTACCTCCTTGCCCGACCCCCCAAAAAATATTGAAAGATTTATACTTTATTTGACCGAGATTTGCGTCGACAGAAAGATGTATCGATCTCAGATAAAGTATCCGAGTGAGCGAAACAGCGGCCCCCTGTCTCCGAATGTGTACACCATGTATCTGGAGGAATATGTCAGTCTCCCGAGTGGCGCAGTGGTCTAAGGCACTGCATCGCAGTGCTAGCTGTGCCACTAGAGATCCTGGTTTGAATCCAGGCTCTGTCGGCCGTGACCAGGAGACCCATGCGGCGGTGCGCAATTGACCCAGCGTCGTCCAGGGTAGGGGAGGGAATGGCCGGCAGGGATGTAGCTCAGTTGATAGAGCATGGCGTTTGCAACGCCAGGGTTGTGGGTTCAATTCCCACAGGGGGTATGAACAAAAAATAATGTATGCACTAACTAACTGTAAGTCGCTCTGGATAAGAGCGTCTGCTAAATGTAAAAATGTCATACTTTTTCTGGCCAGACAGCATCAGATACATGGGCTACATATAGCAGACTGCTAGTTTTAGCAGAGAGGAAGAGGTAAAGCGAGAGGGCTCACTCTCGCCAAAATCTGTCCTCAATAAGCCCAAAGCGTTTCTAAGGGCATGATATGCAGACCTAAACTTGTTGCCTGCATTCCCAAACTTGTTGCCTGCATTCCCGGCTTTGGGACAACGACTCGCATTGTTAGGGCGGAGACATAAGCATCTCGTCATTATATAGAGATCTCTGGTTTCAGCCACTTGCGAAATAGAAAGGAAAGTTGGCGGATGCACAGTGCACTGTTCGGATGCTGGCATCCCCTAAAGTAAATTGATGTTTTGCCAAAATTACATAATTACTCCTGTCTAAGTAGAATCATTCAAAATACTTTACCAGAGAGCATGACTTAGCCACAGAGGATCATTAGCTTATTTTAAATTGTTTTGCTGTGGATTGTTTCAAATCACAACTGCATAGGCTTATGCCTATTTGGGAAGCCAGCTATTTGGGCAGCGCGCGTGGCAATAGGCCTAGCTGATTATTGAGTTGCGGCTGTCAGTGAAAAGCATCTAAAATTTGTGAAAATAATGTCTTGAGTATAATTTAAAATGTTGAGAAAACAAGAAGGGTGTGTGGCGAAGATATGGGCTTCTCTCTCCAGAATGCATGCACTCAGCTCTCTAGAGTGTGCTCCGTTGTCTCCCGCCAATTCTTGCAAATTCATTGTTTCATTGTGTGAATTCTTGATTGTTTATATTTATCAATTCCCCATTACATATGTAACCAGTAGGCGTAGTAAATGTACCGTTAATCCCCATCATTTAGTACATTAATTTCTGTTAATGCATGTATTACAGTAATTTACCATTCTCATTCTCGGAGCAGAAACGTTGTTTACAGAGTTCACAGCCTGCTACACTTGTAAGAAACAAGTTTTGTTTTATTTCATAATCATTATTTAGGAGTTTAGTCAATGTTTTTCAATGTCTTTTGTTTGGAGTGCTCCATGTGAGCAATGAGTATGTGTGTGGTTTCTCTGTCCTGGTAAAATTGAGGGAGCACGCACGCCTGGACATGCCAACCTGCTGAGTTGATACAACGTTGCAATTCACTAGCAGTAGCTCAAGTCAAGACAGATAGAAAGGGAGGCAGACAGGCGGAGTAGAGAGATTAATGCTATCGATTAACCGCGTGACAATTTTGAGAATCGAAAACCTTATTATTGAAATGAAACTGTTCCATGAAAATGCTGGCACACAGATAGGTAGAAATAGTAGGATAATTGTAAGCTTCCCCAAACTTGAAACTCACGAGCTGCCTATGGTCTTTATTATAACACCCATTAACAGGTCCAGTGAAAAAAACGGGCCCGCCTATAGAAATCAAATGCCCGTCCAACTGATTCGTTCTGGCGACCGCCCTGCGCATCGTGGTGATTAAGAAGTGAGTATACCCAATGCCCACTGAAAAATAAGTGGGTATATTGCGGATACCTGCGTATACCCTCCACTACACCATTGCTGGCCGTGACCCCACTCCCTGCGGGTGTCTCAGGGGGAGTTGGGATATGCAAGAAATACATTTCCATGAACAAATCAAATAACCCCCAAAATTATTATTATTATTATAAATAACACATTCATTTTAACTTGGAGGTCCTGAGTTTCCGACGACGTGAACGAGGAATTAGAGCTGCACACATGTACAGGGAGACTAGCCACTCACCGGCACCGAAAGACCCCTCACTCATGCTTATTTTCCTGGAACAAGTACCATCATAGAGATAGGTAGAGGACTCTAGTGCCCCAAAGCCCATTTTTGCATAGGCAGCGCCATTGAGGACGTTCACCATTTTGAAGCAGTCAACTGGGTGGGACTTCCAATAGTTTAAGGAAGGATAACATAATTCCATCAAGGTCACCAGGAGGGATCAGCCAATAAATTATACTTGTGAGGAAACATTCCTTAACTGCAGGTGGCAGTAAATCACCAACCTTGGCTTTATACCTGTTCAAACAACACACTCTAGGTGGAAGTGTGCACCCTTTGAGTTTGTTTGCCAACTCAAAGATACATACAATAATGTGATGTCTATTAAAATCTATGGGTACCACATACAGACCTCTTCCTTTTCTCATCTGCAGCCCTACCCACCCCTTGAGCATGTGCTCCCTTTGAGTTCGTTTGCCAACTCAAATATGCAGTTGAAGAAGAAAATGTACTACTTTACAATGGAGATGGACTCAATTGCGCTGCCCATGCGCTCACAGACGCCATAGTGGATCAGATACAATAATGCGATGTCTATCTAAATCTATGGGTACCACATACACGCCTCTTCCTTTTCTCATCTGCAGCCCTACCCACCCCTTCACCGAGAACTTGCTTTTTTCGCTACTTTGTTGAGCGGTGTTGAATGAGGACCAAATTGCACTGTGTAACATCAATTAAGGAATAAAAGACAGACGCGTCTGGAAAAGTCACCCGAGCAAACATCTTTCAACACCACTTCTGGCCTTTAAATTAACTACTACGCCACTGTGTAAAAATGACAGCAAAGCACCGAGGGAAGAAGAACAAACACAATCACGAAGATTTTAACAATTTTAATCATGAATCTTCGGAACCGGAGGCGCGAGGTGGAAACCAGTATGCACTTTTGTTCATTTTATTCCTTCTGATTGTGGTCGGAGGTGCAACGGCGACATGGTTCTGTTTCCAGCAACACCAAAGTATAACCTACTTAGCAGACAACCTCATGGGCATGCAGATGAAGATAGTGAAGCTTCAGTCCTTCCAGGAAGAAATTCTACAGACAAATGAAAAGGTAAATAGCCTAGTTAACCATGCGTAATAACAACATGGGCAAAAATAATAGGCACGTCAAAGGCTGTTACCATGCATCAGCAAACATATCAAAGGAACATTGTGTACAAGGTAATTTGTGGTGAAGTCCTGTGTTGCAATACTGTTCCGACCTTCCTCATTTATTCTGCACTAGGTGACATATATTTACTATTTTCCTATGGATAGCCAGAGCCCTAAAGGCCCCCAAATGTGAGCTTCACATTTTATTTATATGGACAGCTCTAGCAGTCGGTATTTATAGGTCTTCACTACAGTAGTCAGTAAAAGGTCATGATAGTTGTGAAGTCATATCAAATGTCATACTGCAAAGACACTGAACTGAAGTGAGTCGCAATTATCCTATTTCTAACCCCGGTCAAGGTGGGCTTCACGCAGCTGTTGGCATTTGTAATGGCGTTTGACCTACAATTTGGGAACATTCACTGCACCAATAGTTTATGTTAGGGTAAGCCACTGAATGTCCCTACAATATAGGCATAGTAAAATGAGATTTATAAACACATTTGACAAATATTCCACTTCCAATTCAACTACATTTTACAGCAGTTGACCCTGCTTGTAACCATGCTCTTGACACGGTCATGGTGCTGATTTCAGTGTGCACTGTGCAGTTGCTAAAAGAAGCCAGTTGTCTACATGGGAATAGAAATAGCCTGCTACAATGCTCTATATTGACCTTAGTTGTGGTGAGTCCCTGTAACAAGTTATCCTAGTGCAAGTTGCCAGCTTCATTGCACTGTTTCCACAGCTGGTCTTTAATCATACATATAAGCATGTTCTATAGATTAAACCGATTCAGACGTGGCCACCCGGGTGAGTGTGCCCAAAACATTGATTAAATAAGAGCCAAGGAAAATTAATAGACTAATTGAACCCTTTTATGGGCTCAATTTACTTCCCAATTAGGATGAGGAGGTATAATCACTATCTGCACATTCTTAATGCATGTTCCAAGTGGGTTAAGCATACCAGGATACCCTGCATCAATGAAAAGTTACTTTGTTGTCAAAACATGGCCCCACCTACAGGTATTACATCTAATTCATACAGACAGTCGCGAGATAAGAAACCTCCATTCAGAAGTTTGTTGAAGTTCTTTTACAGGACAAAAGGTTGACTGCCAACACCTGGTTGCAGGGCTGAATACAGGCATATGATTTTCCACATAAAGATCCTATGGTTTTAACATGTTTTAACATTGACCTCCACATACAGTGCATTCGGAAAGTATTCATACCCCTTCCCTTTTTGTTACGTTACAGCCTTATTCTAATATGGATTAAATATTTTTTTCCCCTCATCAATCTACACACAATACCCCATAATGACAATGCAAAAAACAGGTTTTTAAAAATGTTAGTACATTTATTCCACAAAAAAAAACAGAAGTATCACATTTATATAAGTGTTCAGACCCTTTACTCAGTACTTTGTTGAAGCACCTTTGGCAGCGATTACAGCCTCGAGTCTTCTTGGGTATGACGCTAAGCTTGGCACACCTGTATTTGGGGAGTTTCTCCCATTTCTTCTCTGCAGATCCTCTCAAGCTCTGTCAGGTTGGATGGGGAGTGTCGCTGCACAGCTATTTTCAGGTCTCTCCAGAGATGTTTGATCGGGTTCAAGTCCGGCCTCTGGCTGGGCCACTCAAGGACATTCAGAGACTTGTCCCGAAGCCACCCCTGCGTTGTCTTGGCTGTGTGCTTAGGGTCGTTGTCTTGTTGGAAGGTGAACCTTTGCTCCAGTCTGAGGTCCTGAGCGCTCTGGAGCAGGATCTCTCTGTACTTTGCTCCGTTCATCTTTCCCTCGATCGTGACTAGTCGCCCAGTCCCTGCTGCTGAAAAACATCCCCACAGCATGATTATGCCACCACCATGCTTCACCGTAGGGATGGTGTCAGGTTTCCTCCAGACGTGACGCTTGGCATTCAGGCCAAAGAGTTCAATCTTGGTTTCATCAGACCAGAAAATCTTGTTTCTCATGGTCTGAGAGTCCTTTAGGTGCCTTTTGGCAAACTCCAAGCGGGCTGTCATGTGCCATTTACTGAGGAGTGGCTTCCATCTTGCCACTCTACCATAAAGGCCTGATTGGTGGAATGCTGCAGAGATGGTTGTCCTTCAGGAAGGTTCTCCCATCTCCTCCACAGAGTAACTCTGGAGCTCTGTCAGAGTGACCATTGGTTTTTGGTCACCTCCCTGACCAAGGCCCTTTTCCCCCCGATTGCTCAGTTTGTCTAAAAACATGTTTTTGCTTTGTCCATTTTGGGGTATTGTGTGTGGATTGATGAGGGAAAATGTTTATTTAATCAATTTTAGAATAAGGCTGTATCGTAACAAAGTGGAAAAAGGGAAGGGGTCTGAATACTTTCCGAATGCACTGTATATATAAAAAAAGAAGAAACTCTCAAGAGGTAGGGCTTCAGGTGCTTTCGGAAGATTGGCAGGGACTCTGCTGTTCTAGCTTCAGGGGGAAGCTGGTTCCACCATTGGGGTGCCAGGACAGAGAAGAGCTTGGACTGGGCTGAGCGGGAGCTGGGAGGGCCAAGAAACCAGAGTTGGCAGAACGGAGTGCTCGGGTTCGGGTGTAGGATTTGAGCATAGCCTGAAGGTAGGGAGGGGCAGTTCCTCTTGCTGCTCCGTAGGCAAGCACCATGGTCTTGTAGTGGATGTGAACTTTGACTGGAAGCCAGTGGACTGTGTGGGGTTACATGGGAGAACTTGGAAGGTTCAAAACCAGGCAGGCTGCAGCGTTCTGGATAAGTTGCAGGGGTTTGATGGCACAAGTGGGGAGTTCAGCCAACAGCGAGTTGCAGTAGTCCAGACGGGAAGGGAGGGAGAGAAAAGTAGTTGAGTATCATCCTCATAGCAATGATAGGAGAGACCATATGAGGATATGACAGAGAGCCTCCGTGACACAGAGGAGCAGTCTCGGTTGAGTGACCCATCTTGAAGCCTGACTGGTTAGGGTCAAGAAGATGGCCAACCTTTGACCATAATTTATAAGGTTAGCCTTCACACAGAGGGACTTCATCACTGATGGGGTCAGAATGTGGATTCACTTAACTGCTGACATAATTAAATTGTCCTACTTAAATCATAGGGTTATCCTACAGCCATTGCAGTACCTGGTCAATATCTTGTTCTCATTTCTTTACACCCACTTACTGGAACTGTCTTCGCCAATAGATAGTTCCCTTCAAGGATGAATAGCATGAGTGGTAAAAGACTTGATAAATGTTGTCTGTTTCTGACTGCTCACTTACTTGCTTATGGCTGCACAATGCATTGTATGATGGCTTGCCATAATTGTCTGTTCATCATGAAAGAAGCTGCCCTTTGTTTGGAGACCAGTGTCTGGGCAGATGTTTTTCAATATGTTATTTTGACTCTGAATAAATGAGGTTTATTTCCTTGCAGCAGCTCAGTACCGACGGCTTCGAGCATCGCCTCAACACCCTGGAAGAGTCATACGCACTGGCCCAGAAGCAGGTAGGCATGGCCCTGGCCATGGCTGAACAACTGAAGACCTCAGACCTGCCCACCCAAGTCCTCTCTCTACACACAGAGATGACGGCCCGGCTGGCAGAGATGCAGCTGGGCACAGTGTCCGCTGATCAGCTGACCCAGCTGCAGGCAATGCTGAAAGGGAAGAGCGAGGAGTTTGAGGCTGTCCGGCTGCAGGTGGAGGGCCTGGAAGGGTTGAGCACAGAGCTGGCCCAGAACGTGGAGGGCCTGACAGGGAGCCTGGCAGAGGCTGAGTCCAAGCTGGAGGAGAGGGCAGGGCTGGTGGGCACACTGAGCGCCACATTGGAGGGCCAGGCATCAGAGCTCCTGGGGCTGAAGGAACATCTCGCTGCCAACCAGGCTCAACTAGAGGCCAGTACAGCGGAGATTGCAAGTGTCAAGTATGTAGTGTATTTGGGGTTGGTAAATTCCTGAAACTTTCCCAAAGTTCACTTTATTTGTATTTATTTTTATCCCAGAAGCAGGAGGAAACCTGTGTTCTTTGGGGAAACTTTTTTTTAAACCTTAAATATATTGGTTTCTATTTCTGTATTAGTTGGTTTCACTGTGCATCTCACAGTGTGTGCATACCTGTGTTTCAGGGAGCTGATGGAGACGGGGCAGTTTCAGAGGGCCCAGCAGGCCAGTGTGGAGGAGAAGCTGGTGACTGTAGAACAGAGTCTGCAGGAGCAGAACTCAGCGGCCCACAGTCTGCACTCTGAGGTCCGCGCTCAGCTGGAGGCCGCGCAGAAACAGGTCGCCCAGGTAACGCCTACAGGAACTCTCACACATGCCAGGGTTTAGAATGTTGTGTTAGTAGGGAACTGGGTCACCCTCAAATATAGCCAAAATAGTTTGTTTTACATTTTTCTAATAGGCCTTTCTTCCTTTTATGAATATTGAAATATTTCTAATAGTATTTTCTTTTAATGAATATTCGGATGTACAGGTACATCAGGACCAGTCACAGGTTATTATTTTTCTAAACTTTTTCATATTTTCTCATCTTTCTCATCATCATTTTTTTGGCGTATTTTGTACAGAGGAGCATGCACATTCTCGTAACTATTTTTGCCCTGCATGTGTCCATGGGGAACTTTTATGTGATTGCTGCTTAACCATTAGTATGTAGAGGCTAATTGCCTGCTGTGGATTCTCTGATGAATTCTGGGGAAATGTTGTATTGCCATTCATATATTGCAATGTAGGCCAAATACATTACACCAATGTGATTACAAAGTCACCATAGGCCCTGTACTTCCTCTAAGTACTAACTCACTATAATTCTGTCTATTCCAGCTGGAAGGAGGGGTTCAAGCAGATGAGCCCTCAGAGGAGGTGGAGGAGACTGTTCCGGCTGCTGCTGAGGAGGTGGAAGAGGCTGCTCCTACAGAAGAGGAGCAGGCTGCTGAGGAGGTGGTGGTGGAGGAGGAGGAGGCAGCTCACTTAGATGGGGAGCCTGTTGAACAGGAGGACTCTGCTGTCCCAGAGGAACAGACTGCTCCTGCAGAGAAGGAGGAGGAGGAGATGGTGGAAGAGCAGGAGGACTTGGCAGAGGCAGCACCGGAGGAGGTGCGGGCAGAAGAGAATGTAGAAGAGCAGGCCGAAGAGGAGGATTCTGAAGCGGAGGAGAAGCAGGCCGTGGAGGAAGAAGGGGAACAACCAGAAGAAGATGGGGCCTCTCCTGAGGAGGAATGTAAGTCTGTCTTAAAATGCATTTCAAACTAGAGTACAAACCTCCAGTGACTGCAAAGTGCAGGGTACAAAAAGTAAACTAACGAAGTAAAGATGGATACCCGCACACCGACGAATGCTCCTGCAGCGTTATTGTGCAACATTTCGACTCAAATGTCTTCGTTAGCCCGATTTTAATATGCTCAGTGGTGAGTGGATCCATCTTTATTTCAAGGGTTTTACAATTACTCTACCTCTTTTGGCCTGAAATTGTTTCAAATGAGGAACACTAATGTGTTAATACAATGTTACTAGTCTAATTAGTGTTATTACACAGGTATAAGAGCAACTTAATGTAAAGTGTTACCGATGCCACTTACAAAATATAACAGACCATTTAGGGTTTCAATATCTTCTCTCATTGGTTGAGCAGTGTTCCTCACTAAAGGGCATTGTGGGCAATAGTGTATGAAATGTTTTTTTCTGATTTGCCTGGTCAGCTCCAGGGCCTTTAGTGAAAAACATGACCATTGATCTCTCTCCTAACTGTAATGTTAACTGTTATGTTATTCTATTTTACAGTGTGAATGTAAGCAGCAAGGAAAATCTTCTACAACCACCAAACTCACAGAGGATAATCAACACGTTCAGTCTGCATCATGACAAATGGGAAGGCATTGCCGATGTTGAGGTGCAATAAACATTTACTTTTTCTTTCCAAGGGGAAAAATCAGGTCGATAGGATTTACACAACTCTCTAGAATCAGTATTGTTACATCAATTAATGTGTGTATGAGAGGGCTAACTGGTCAGGCGATGGTTAATAATATTCAGGACTCACCTGTCAATATCAACCTCAAAGCCTTAATCTATTTTAACAACACATCTCTTTCTATAGATTATTTTACATACACCAATGTCACACTTTTTCTGCAAGCTCAGTT
This sequence comes from Coregonus lavaretus, assembly GCF_964263955.1. Taxonomy (NCBI): domain Eukaryota; kingdom Metazoa; phylum Chordata; class Actinopteri; order Salmoniformes; family Salmonidae; genus Coregonus; species Coregonus lavaretus. The sequence continues at coordinate 26,299,289 of NC_140009.1, forward strand.
GAAACCGTCTGCGTTCAAAGTGACAAGGAGAACTAACTAAAAAGCCAATAGAAAAACAGTAATTCACTCTCACAGTCACACACAATCAAACAAAGCCATAAAAACATACCCATCTTGTTGATATGAACATGGCTTTCCTTTTGTCATTGTCTGAAATGTCTTGTTGGGATTTTCACTGGAATAAGGGATACGGAACAAGAGTTGGTGAACGACAGTTACTGTATCCTATTTGTTTACACAGGAATAAACAGCCTACTAAAGGAATAGCATGGGGGTAGCAAGGGCCATATCTATGAAATGCTAACATTTTCATGCAGTTTTACTAAAGATTGTTAGTCTAGTTGTTTTTTTACTGACAGTTTTCTTTTGACTTTTGTCTGTACACAATGTGCACTGTTACTGCCCAGGCATTGGGTAATTATGTCTCTCACAACGTACCACTCATCTCAGATCTCTGATGTATCTTTTATAAAATAAACCCTGGTTTATCCTCCGTAATTTTTTTTATACTGAGTTCAGTCTCCTTGTTAATTTTTTTCTACGATTTTATAGTATCTCATATGAACTGAAGTGAACATCTTTGATACAGTCTCGTCATTTTACAGTTGCAGAAAATGCCTTAATTTCTCTTCATGGCTTAATATGTTGTCTGTCCTATTACAGGGAGTAAAAAATGTGGTGACAGTGACACACTTATTCTCCCTGTACAATCAGCTCTGTAGTCTGTCACCTTCACCAAGGTCAAACTAATGTGTTCCCATTTTTACATTTCTGATGATGTACTGCTGTGAAGTGGTCCCATTTTTACATTTCTAATGATGTACTGCTGTGAAGTGGTCCCATTTTTAGTGCTACAACGCAGCATAGATATATTGTGGAAGAGTGTCTGTAATAATTTTATTCCACATGTCCGTGCATGCCATGTGAGGATCGACTCATAATGAAATGCTGAAAAACACAGACGTGTGTGGTTGCACATGCCTGCGTGCATTTTTGTGTGGAATCTTTACTCTGGTTAAGAATAATGACTTGAACTACCGGTTTGGTACTGCCACTATGGTTTACTATTATACCTGTTAAGCTGAGTTGACAAACTACTGCATACCTGGAAATAATTTAATTGACTAGAAATATTGCCAAATGTGTTCACACCCAACCATTTTATATGATGTACACTGAACAAAAATATAAATGCAACAATTTCTAAGATGTTACAGTTCATATAAGGAAATCAGTCAATTGAAATTAATGAATTAGGCCCTAATCTATGGGTTTCACATGACTGGGAATGCAGATATGCATCTGTTGGTCACAGCTAGATAAAAAAAAAGTAGGGGTGTGGATCAGAAAATCAGTCAGTATCTGGTGTGACCAACCATTTGCTTCAAGCAGTGCGACACCTCTCCTTCGCATAAAGTTGCACAGGCTGTTGATTGTGGCCTGTGGAATGTTGTCCCACTCCTATTCAATGGCTGTGTGAAGTTGCTGGATATTGGCGGGAGTTGGAACGAGCTGTCGTACAGGTCGATCCAGTTCATCCCAAACATGCTCAATGGGTGACATGTCTGGTGAGTATGAAGGCCATGGAAGAACTTGGAACATTTTCAGCGTCCAGGAATTGTGTACAGATCCTCGGGCCGTGCATTATCATACTGAAACATGAGGTGATGGTGACGGATGAATGGCACGACAATGGACCTCAGGATCTCGTCACGGTATCTCTGTGCATTCAAATTGCCATTAATTAAAATGCAATTGTGTTTGTCTGTAGCTTATACCTGCCCATACCATAACCCCACCGCCACCATGGGACACTCTGTTCACAACGTTGACGTCAGCAAACTGCTCGAAACCAGGATTCATCCACGAAAAGCACACTTCTCCAGTGTGCTAGTGGCCATCAAAGGTGAGCATTTGCCAACTGAAGTCTGTTACGACGCCGAACTAAAGTCCGGTCAAGACCCTGGTGAGGATGACGAGCACGCAGATGAGTTTCCCTGAGACGGTTTCTGACAGTTTGTGCAGAAATTCTTCGGTTGAGCAAACCCACAGTTTCATCAGCTGTCCAGGTGGCTGGTCTCAGACGATCCCGCAGGTGAAGAAGCCAGATGTGGAGGTCCTGGGCTGGTGTGGTTACATGTGGTCTGCTGTTTTGAGGCCGGTTGGACGAACTACTAAATTCTCTAAAACGACGTTGGAGGTGGCTTATGGTAGAGAACTGAACATTCAATTTTCTGGCAACAGCTTAGGTGGCCATTCCTGCAGTCAGCATGCCAATTGCACGCTCCCTCAAAATTTGAGACATCTGTGGCATTGTGCTGTGACAAAACTGCACATTCTGCGTGGGCTTTTATTGTCCCCAGCACAAGGTGCACCTGTGTAATGATCATGCTGTTTAATCCGCTTCTTGATTTGCCAAAAACCTATCAGGTGGATCGATTATCTTGGCCAAGGAGAAATGCTCACTAACAGGGGTGTAAACAAATTTGTGCACAATATTTGAGAGAAATAAGCTTTTTGTGCATGTGGAACATTTTCTGGGATCTTTTCTTTCAGCTCATGAAACATGGGACCAACACTTTACATGTTGTGTTTATATTTTTGTTCAGTGTATTATTACATAAAAAAATTACATTTTAGTCATTTTAGCAGACGCTCTTATCCAGAGCGACTTACAGTTAGTGAGTGCATACATTTTTCATACATGGTAAAGGATAAGGCCCCAGGGAGTTATATTTTATTTTACCTTTATTTAAACAGGAAGTCACCATTGAGACCAGGGTCTCTTTCACAAGGGAGCCCTGCAAATACACTGAGTGTAATAAAACATTAGGAACACCTTCCTAATATGAGTTGCACCCGCTAACATGAGTCTCAATTCATCGGGGCATGGTCTCTACAAGGTGTCAAAAGCGTTCCACAGGGATGCTGGCCCATGTTGACTCCAATGCTTCCCACAGTTGTGTCAAGTTGGCTGGGTGTCCTTTGAGTGGTGGACCATTCTTGATACACACGGGAAACTATTGAGCGTGAAAAACCCAGCAGCATTGCAGTTCTTGACACACTCAAACTGGTGCGCCTGGCACATAATACCATACCCCGTTCAAAGGCACTTAAATATTTTGTCTTGCCCATTCAACCTCTGAATGACACACATACACAATCCATGTCCAATTGTCTCAAAGCTTCAAAATGATTCTTTAACCTGTCATCTACGCTGATTGAAGTGGATTTAACACGTGACATTAATAAGGGATCATATCTTTCACCTGGTCAGTCTGTCATGGAAAGAGCAGGTGTTCCTAATGTTTTGTACAATCAGTGTGCAATTTATAAGACAACATTGAGTCAAAATCAAATGCAATGTAAAACAAACTAAATTACTGCACAACACAAACATGACATTGCTTTGTCACAATGGATTAGTATCGTTGTACAATTATTTCTAAATTTGTGAAGACTACAACCATTGTGTGTGTTATTCTGTTGTATGTGAACGTTTTCAGTGTGTTTGAGAGGATCAGCAGATCTGCACAGAATCACTGATCTACAAAGCATCTTGCACCCTTGTAATGTGGTTAAGTTCAGCGAATCAGCGCAGCAGCTGTGTGGTGTGTAAACTGCAGTGCTTGCATCAGGCTCTTGGAGACACAATTGGCTCAGAGTGCCTTGCGGCCCGCCTATGAGTCTGTGTATTGACTGCACTGTGCCTTGCCTAGCTGATGGAGAGGAAACCATCTCTCTCTCTCTTTTTCCTTCTCTCCCCCTCCACATTATTGCTCCCCTCTTTCTCTCTCTCTCTCTCTCTCTCCCTCTCCCAGGATCCTATCCGGCCTCTCCCACTGCAGTCTCTGACCTTCAACTAGCCTGGGACCATGCAAGCCTGCCTGCCCAGGTATGGAACTGACCCCTATCCTATCCCCTTATCTGCATGACTTCCCTGTGTTTTTACACGCAGAATGAAAAAGCTAGCCACTTCTGTTACTTTGATCCGAGAGGGGGTGTGGCCCCCTCACTAGTGTTTGGTATTTCCTGGTATTGGAAGGTATACACTTCTCTGGAATTTGTATTGTACTGCGTGGGAAGTTGGTGCCCCTGGGTTGCGTGTGTTAGTGGAATGGTTTGGGGTGTGAGTGTGTTTAGCTAAAGTACATATTTAGTACACTTAATGGAAATAAATACATTTTTCTTCACATGCCCCATTTAGGGTTATTACATTTTGTTGGTCAAGTTCAATAATACGGTCATTTGCAATATAAATGGAATAGTAGATGCTGGTGCATTGGCACTACAATACCACACACCAGTATGTTTAAATTACAACCCCAACAAATGCATCCTATATGAATATTTGGTCTCGAATTTGACATGCTTAAATCAAATTAGACATGCTTAAATCAAGTGTTTTTGAAACGTACTTTAAGTCCTATATCACATTTGCCTTAAGTATTTTTCATGATTGTGAATCTGCCACTGTGTAGAAATATGACTGTAATGTTGCTACAGAAGCTCAGTTGCTAGTAATGTAGCCATCCACAGCCCTTTAATCAGTGTTAAATAATGCAGTAGACTGAGGTCCTGACAGACTGTCCACTTAGGCTTTCTCTCAGGATGGAGGGTGTGGAGGGTGCCTTCCTGGCAGAGCAGAGGCTGATCGAGTGATACTCAGTACAGTAAAAGGGAGGGAGGGAGTGCAGCCTGCAGCCGGTACTAGTGGGAACAACATGAGCCATTACCCTGAATGCTGCTTACTCGACTCTTCCTCTCTCTGTCTATGGAGCCCAACGGCTGCTAACGTGGCTGTCACTCAGAGGTCATTGATTGGCTACTGTCAACGCCTAGAGTCATGAAACATGATCATGAAAGGAATACCACACAATGTCCTAAGAGAATTGTACCATTGATTAGCGCTAGGCATTGAGGGGGTGATTCAGTCCTCTGGTTACTATTGTGAACTTATTGTGTGCTTTGTACAGTCCATTGTTGTTTTGTGATTTGCATAATAAATATGTGGTATTTCATCAAGTACTGAATGATATGAATAACTGATCAAGTTGTTGAGCGATGGAATGAAGAACCACTTCAACATAATGAGGACGTAATTACATGGAACCTGCTCTGAATATCTGTTTTGGTAGTAGCTTTCAGAGCGATCACTTTCCATTAAGATTTTGGATGTGTTTGATTTCACTGCTACCCTCTTATCCTGAAAGGTTGTGATGACTATTTGAGCCTAATGTCAGCTTACCCTGATACGTTGTTACTAGGTGACAGTGTGGCCAGAGTTCATAGAAACTATTTATAGGGCATGACAGCTATGCCCTGCAAAGTGCAGCTGTCCTGTTTCCAACCCTGCAGGTCGTATCTAACCCCGGTGAGAGATGAGGAGGCAGAGTCTCAGAGGAAGGCCAGGTCTCGACAGGCCAGGCAAACCCGCAGATCCACACAGGTACAACACACTCCAAGGGCCAATTTCCCAGACACAGATTAAGTCTAGTCCTGGAGTGAAACTGCATGGTCAATGGAAATTCTCCATTAGGAATCCAAGACTAGGCTTAGTCTGTGTCAGGCAACCTGACCCCAAGATATTCTTTACTATTCATGTGATTTTATTGGACTATTTATCTATAGTATCTTGTTAATCTTAGGATGTACTGTCTGCATCTTCCTCAGGGTGTGACCCTGGCTGAACTGAAGGAGGCTCAGAGGACCTACAGCCTGTCTCCTCTGGACAGAGACAGACAGACAGAGGATGGATGTAGCAGACCGACTGACAGGTCCTGTCTGCGTGGGGCTACAGCGGACAGAGGAGAGGCCAGGTCCAGCCTGGCACAGTATAAGGAGACAGAGGATCATATTCCTACATGGAGCAGGGAGATAGACGAGGTGGGGATAAAACTTGAGTCATTTAGCATTAACCTTTCACCTCAGGATCTTATTGTTGTCATTAGATATTGTTTATAGATCATCTATGAATATGTCATCTTGTGAGAAGTCATCTTGTACTATAGTAGCTGTGTAGTTTAAGGTTCCAATGAGCCAAGTATTGAAGCGCTGTTTTTACCATTTCAAGCTTGGAAATCATAGATCAAGGCTGGGGACCATAGAGGCAGAGTATTCCACTGCAGGACCATGCCTCACATCTCCCTCTGCCAGTGGACCCTATACCCTGCCTTTCTCCTCCAGCCTGGCCAACCGCACATCCTCCAGAGGTCAGCAACCACACATTGTACTCAGTCATACAGAAACGACTGAATCCAGATGTTTACATTTTATTGCTCAAGCATGTTAATGAAGTTGCTTTGTTACAGAAATGTTACTATATCGATACAGTGGGGGAAAAAAGTATATAGTCAGCCACCAATTGTGCAAGTTCTCCCACTTAAAAAGATGAGAGAGGCCTGTAATTTTCATCATAGGTACACGTCAACTATGACAGACAAAATGAGAAAGAAAAATCCAGAAAATCACATTGTAGGATTTTTAATGAATTTATTTGCAAATTATGGTGGAAAATAAGTATTTGGTCAATAACAAAAGTTTCTCAATACTTTGTTATATACCCTTTGTTGGCAATGACACAGGTCAAACGTTTTCTGTAAGTCTTCACAAGGTTTTCACACACTGTTGCTGGTATTTTGGCCCATTCCTCCATGCAGATCTCCTCTAGAGCAGTGATGTGTTGGGGCTGTCGCTGGGCAACACAGACTTTCAACTCCCTCCAAAGATTTTCTATGGGGTTGAGATCTGGAGACTGGCTAGGCCACTCCAGGACCTTGAAATGCTTCTTACGAAGCCACTCCTTCGTTGCCCGGGCGGTGTGTTTGGGATCATTGTCATGCTGAAAGACCCAGCCACGTTTCATCTTCAATGCCCTTGCTGATGGAAGGAGGTTTTCACTCAAAATCTCACGATACATGGCCCCATTCATTCTTTCCTTTACACGGATCAGTCATCCTGGTCCCTTTGTAGAAAAACAGCCCCAAAGCATAATGTTTCCACCCCCATGCTTCACAGTAGGTATGGTGTTCTTTGGATGCAACTCAGCATTCTTTGTCCTCCAAACACGACGAGTTGAGTTTTTACCAAAAAGTTATATTTTGGTTTCATCTGACCATATGACATTCTCCCAATCCTCTTCTGGATCATCCAAATGCACTCTAGCAAACTTCAGACGGGCCTGGACATGTACTGGCTTAAGCAGGGGGACACGTCTGGCACTGCAGGATTTGAGTCCCTGGCGGCGTAGTGTGTTACTGATGGTAGGCTTTGTTACTTTGGTCCCAGCTCTCTGCAGGTCATTCACTAGGTCCCCCCGTGTGGTTCTGGGATTTTTGCTCACCGTTCTTGTGATCATTTTGACCCCACGGGGTGAGATCTTGCGTGGAGCCCCAGATCGAGGGAGATTATCAGTGGTCTTGTATGTCTTCCATTTCCTAATAATTGCTCCCACAGTTGATTTCTTCAAACCAAGCTGCTTATCTATTGCAGATTCAGTCTTCCCAGCCTGGTGCAGGTCTACAATTTTGTTTCTGGTGTCCTTTGACAGCTCTTTGGTCTTGGCCATAGTGGAGTTTGGAGTGTGACTGTTTGAGGTTGTGGACAGGTGTCTTTTATACTGATAACAAGTTCAAACAGGTGCCATTAATACAGGTAACGAGTAGAGGACAGAGGAGCCTCTTAAAGAAGAAGTTACAGGTCTGTGAGAGCCAGAAATCTTGCTTGTTTGTAGGTGACCAAATACTTATTTTCCACCATAATTTGCAAATAAATTCATTAAAAATCCTACAATGTGATTTTCTGGATTTTCTTTTCTCAATTTGTCTGTCATAGTTGACGTGTACCTATAATGAAAATGACAGGCCTCTCTCATCTTTTTAAGTGGGAGAACTTGCACAATTGGTGGCTGACTAAATACTTTTTTCCCCCACTGTATATCCATGTCATGTGATGTACGGTATGTACCATAGGAAGAAAATGATATACCTGACACCCTTCGCACTATGATTATGCAGTCAGTTCACCAGTTTTTTGTTGTTGTTTTTGATTGTTTTTACTATAAGATCTCTATAGGATAAAGACCTTGGCATGGTTGGGCGCAGTAACTGTTTAGTGATTGTCTCTTATCATGTGAATACTGTAGTTGTTGAATGGAAAGATGAAAACCAGAACCCCGTTGAGGATCCCTCCAAACGTGTCCTCGCCACAAGAGAGAAACATCTTCGGTTCTGCGACCAAGAGGCAGATGAAACCTACCAGACTTTTAAGGTATGTGGGTTTGATCAAATTCGCTACCAATGTTAAAGCTATGATCTTATAGATTTGACATTTTTCAGAATTGAAGGTGAACAAAAACAAAATCTAAATGTTGAAACAAACTCCTTCTAGAAATGTCTGTGCCATTTTCAGCTACCACTAGGTGGTGGCAAAAGAAAGTATGATTTCAGTACAGTATCATTCTCCTCCCAGATGATGGGGCGTTTGTTGAGCAACAGTTGCATTTGCAGTGGGGAATTGTATTATATTCTATTACACACTTCACTGATTATATTGTCAGAGTAATAGCAGGGGATTTCTATGATTCTTGAAATACACTACATTCATTCATTCATTCATTCTAGTCATTTAGCAGATGCTCTTATCCAGAGCGACTTACAGTAGTGAGTGCATATATTTTCTAATTTGTTCATATTGGTCCCCTGTGGGAATCAAAACCACAACCCTGGCGTTGCAAGTGCCATGCTCTACCAACTGAGCCACAAGGGACCAAAAGTATATGGACACCTGCTCGTCGAACATCTCATTCCAAAATCATGGGCATTAATATGGAGTTGGTCCCCCCCCCCTTTGCTGCTATAACAGCCTCCACTCTTCTGGGAAGGCTTTCCAATAGATGTTGGAACATTGCTGCTGGTCGGGCACTGATGTTGGGCAATTAGGCCTGGCTCGCAGTCAGCGTTACAATTCATCCCAAAGGTGTTCGATGGGGTTGAGGTCAGGGCTCTGTGCAAGCCAGTCAAGTTCTTCCACACCGATCTTGACAAGCCATTTCTGTATGGACCTCGCTTTGTGCACGGGGGCATTTTCATGCTGAAACAGGAAAGTGCATTCCCCAAACTGTTGCCACAAAGTTGGAAGCACAGAATCGTCTAGAATGTCGTTGTATGCTGTAGCATTAAGATTTCCCTTCACTGGAACTTAAGGGCCTAGTCCGAACCATGAAAAGCAGCCCCAAACCATTATTCCTCCTCCACCAAACTTTACAGTTGGCAGTATGCATTCGGGCAGGTAGCTCCTGGCATCCGCCAAACCCAGATTTGTCCGTTGGACTGCCAGATTGTGAAGCGTAATTCATCACTCCAGAGAACGCATTTCCACTGCTCCAGTCCAATGTCAGCGAGCTTTACACCACTACAGCCGACGCTTGGCATTGCGCATGGTGATCTTAGGCTTGTGTGCAGCTGCTTGGCAATAGAAACCCATTTCATGAAAATCCTGACGAACAGTTCTTGTGCTGACGTTGCTTCCAGAGGCAGTTTGGAACTCTGTAGTGAGTGTTGCAACCGAGGACAAACGATTTTTATGCGCTTCAGCACTCGGTGGTCCCATTCTGTGAGCTTGTGTGGCCTACCACTTCACGGCTGAGCCGTTGTTGCTCCTAGATGTTTCCAATTAACAATAACAGCACTTACAGTTGACCGGAGAAGCTCTAGCAGGGCAGAAATTTGACGAACTGACTTATTGGAAAGGTGGCATCCTATGACGGTGCCACGTTGAAAGTCACTGAACTCTTCAGTACGGCCCATTCTTCTGCCAATGTTTGTCTATGAAGATTGCATGGCTGTGTGGTCGATTTTATACACCTGTCAGCAACAGGTGTTTCTGAAATAGCCGTATCCACAAATTTGAAGGGGTGTCCACATACTTTTATATCATATTCTATTGCAATTACTGATACGTGTGTGTGTGCGCGTGTGTGAATGCGTGTGTGTTTAAATGTGCTTACTTTTCTTTTATACAAATATTGATTAACATCTGATCAGTAGTGTTGCGTACAGAGGCCATGAAAGTGTTGTGTATTGCCAGAGGAGCTGTACTACAATGTTAGTGTAGTTTGAGTGTTTGTGATAGAGCTGTTGTGCTATCACACTGGGAGAGAGTCCAGGGAAGGCAGCAGCACCCACATACCCCCTCTCCTCTCCTTCCCTTTCCTTCTCCAACCACATCACATGCTCCAGGTATCTTGACATTCCATACCATATTGGGCAAAATGGGGAGCTCCTCTCCTGCGTCTTAGCCTTGAATTCTACAGCCAGAATTATACTGTTCTCTCTCTCTCTCTCTCTCTCTCTCTCTCTCTCTCTCTCTCTCTCTCTCTCTCTCTCTCTCTCTCTCTCTCTCTCTCTCTCTCTCTCTCTCTCTCTCTCTCTCTCTCTCTCTCTCTCTCTCTCTCTCTCTCTCTCTCTCTCTCTCTCTCTCTCTCTCTCTCTCTCTCTCTCTCTCTCTCTCTCTCTCTCTCTCTCTCTCTCTCTCTCTCTCTCTCTCTCTCTCTCTCTCTCTCTCTCTCTCTCTCTCTCTCTCTCTCATGGTGTTTTCCTTCTGCCTGTAGGTTAGACATCTGCACAGACTGTCTCCATGCAGCCCACTGTGTACATTCCTCCCAGGGCAGAGTGGCCCTATCAGCCTGGAGAGCCCTTTCAAAACAATGTTTCAGCTTAAGGAAAAAGCTCACAGAGTTACTGTGAGGAGGAGATTTTGTTCCTTTCCCTTAATGGGCTTAGGGGAGAGTGGGGTAAATAATAATTTGACCAAATATTTAGGAAGAGGTCATAATTTCATGGAGTCTATGAAGGAAGACACCACATGGAAAAAGTGGTACGCAAGTTAGGTCCAAAAAAACAGATTTTCACCAAGTCAAATGAATTTATTGTGTTAGAGCAGGGATGGGCAACTGGCGGCCCCCCTTTTTGTATGCACCTCGTGTATTCTACTATTCTGTCAGTCACTGACAGTCATTCAAGTAGCCTACAGTGCATTAGGAAAGTATTCATACCTCTTGACTTTTTCCACATTTTGTTACGTTAAAGCCTTATTCTACAATGGATTAAATCGATGTTTCCCTCATCAATCTACACACAATACCCCATAATAACAAAGCAAAAATAGGTTTTTAGACATTTTTGAAAAAGTTGAAATAAAATTACAACTGAAATAATACATTTACATAAGTATTCAGATATTTTACTCGTTACTTTGTTGAAGCACCTTTGGCAGCGATTACAGCCTCGAGTCTTCTTGGGTATGACGCTACAAGCTTGGCACACCTGTATTTGGGGAGTTTCTCCCATTCTTCTCTGCAGATCCTCTCAGGCTCTGTCAGGTTGGATGGGGAGCGTCGCTGCACAGCTATTTTCAGGTCTCTCCAGAGATGTTCGATCGGGTTCAAGTCCGGGCTCTGGCTGGGCCACTCAAGGACATTCAGAGACTTGTCCCGAAGCCACTCCTGCATTTTCTTTCTTGTGCTCAGGGTCATTGTTCTGTTGGAAGGTGAACCTTCACCCCAGTATGAGGACCTGAGAGCTCTGGAACAGGTTTTTATCAAGGATCTCTCTGTACTTTGCTCCGTTCATCTTTCCCTCGATCCTGACTAGTCTCCCAGTCCCTGCCGCTGAAAAACATCCCCACAGCATGATGCTGCCACCACCATGCTTCCCCGTAGGGATGGTGCCAGGTTTCCTCCAGACGTGACGCTTTGCATTCAGGCCAAATCTTCGTTTCATCAGACCAGAGAATCTTGTTTCTCATGGTCTTGAGAGTCTTTAGGTGCCTTTTGGCAAACTCCAAGTGGGCTGTCATGTGCCTTTTACTGAGGAGTGGCTTCCGTCTGGCCACTCTACCATAAAGGGCCTGATTGGTGGAGTGCTGCAGAGATGGTTGTCCTTCTGTAAGGTTCTCCCAGCTCCACAGTGGAATTCTGGAGCTCGGTCCGAGTGACCATCGGGTTCTTGGTCACCTCACTGACCAAGGTCCTTTTCCCCCCTATTGCTCAGTTTGGCCGGGCGGCCAGCTCTAGGAAGAGTCTTGGTGGTTCCAAACTTCTTCCATTTAAGAATGATGGAGGCCACTGTCTTCTTAGGGACCTTCAATGCTGCAGAAATGTTTTGTACCCTTCCCCAGATCTGTGCCTCGACACAATCCTGTCTCAGAGCTCTACGGACAATTGCTTCCACCTCATGGCTCAATTTTGAGTCTCATTGCAAAGGGTCTGAATACTTATGTAAATAGGGTATTTCTGTTTTTTTTTAAATAAATTAGCAAAAATTTATTAAAACCTGTTTTCGCTTTGTCATTATGGGGTATTGTGTGTGTAGATTGATGAGGGAAAATAATAATTGTATCAGTTTTAGAATAAGGCTGTAATGTAACAAAATGTGGAAAATGTCAACGGGTCTGAATACTTTCCGAATGCACTGTATATCAGTTTTCTTTTTTTGATTGGTAAGTTAGTCTAGCCAGTTATCTAAACTTGTAGTAATCATGGTTGAATTACTGACCGGGGGGGCCCCCATTGATTTTCTTAGTCACTCTCACTCAGATATCATATTAAAAACTGCAAACATTTCTCTCTACCCTATGGCAAAATGTGTAGAATTGCAGGAAATTAGCTGTAAACTTGCTAATTTCTCTCCACCTCATGGCAAAATGAGTAGAATTGCATGAAATGAGTTATACAATTGCTAAATCTTCTCTCTGCCAAATTGCAAAATGTGTAGAATTGCAGCAAATTAACTCTAAAACGTGAACATTTTCTCTGCTGTCAAGAGGGGGGCCGCTAAAATATTTTGCTTGCAATAAAATCTCACTTAGGGCCCCATTTAAAGGCATATGTGGGTATGTATGTGGGTACGCAGACCCGCAAGCCGCTGCGGCCCCTCATGATGAGTTCTGATTTTTTGTGGCCCCCACCTACATCGAAGTTGCCCATCCCTGTGTAAGAGGTTTTATGATGCTTGTATCTAAACCAAAGCAGGTACTTTCAAGATTGTTCTATACATCAGTTGGGGTCTCTATAAGCGTCAATATGAGGTCCTTATCTTAGCATGAAAGTGCATCCTTGTAGCTGTGTGGGCTAATATAGTCAAAATGTTTGCCTTGGGGTAAGGTGAGCCAATGGCCAGTTGAGTAAATTGAAGTGTTTTCTTCCCAGGTGTAATGCAAGGCATTATCTCTGTGATGTGAGGTAACAACAGGGCCTATGTTAAAAGTGTTCAAAAAGTACAATGTGTTTGTTAGGTGTTAAGCCTGTGTTAAAATAAAATATATATATTAAAAGGTAAAAAAGCTATTGCATTGTTTTGAATAGTGTTTGGGAAATAAAGATAGGCATGGTTTTAAAAGGTAGTGGTAATATTTAATTCAGTACAGGAATTTGAAGGTGGCTTAACTTACCCTGTCCCGAGGCTCATCTGTGCCAAGAGACCAATTTTTTGGACAAGCTACAGTATGTTTTAAAAACTGTAATGTTTACATGAATTCTGATTATTTCCAGGGATATACAACATCCTGAAATATATGTAGATATCTTTGTTAGAAATAATATATTATATTTCCCTTGATGGAGTAATGCTGAATGTAAAACATTTCTCAATTTACCTCACCCTCCCCTACAGTGAAATGGAGATGCCCAGAAATAGATACTAACAGGGGGAAAAGAGAGCTGAGGCAATTTGAGGGATGCCGGTGCAGTGGAGGGGAGTCCCAGAGAAGAATGTAGATTAACTTGGGGATGGTATACTGGATTGTAGTGTGAGAGGGGTAGTGATTGCTTTTTGAGCTCACTGTCTCTATCGCAGTCCGGCTGTCCCATAGTGGAATCCCAGACATGGACAGTCTGTAACATGAGCATTCCTCTACGTTTAAACCCAGGCCTAAATCTGACTGTGATAATCGCCCCCCTAACCAGACAGCATGGTTTCATCTGGAAAGGATGGAAAGGTGACCGCAGGCCCCATTACCAACAATTACCTCTGCCTGCCTCTATAATGATCTTAGCAGAACCCAGAGCAGAGACAGGTGCAGTAGATCTCAGCTAGAGACCTCTCACGGCTTTCACTGCTCTGAAAGGGGATAATTAACGGGGAGGCTGAGGGAAAGAGAGAGAGAAATACTTTGCTCCTAGGCATAAGTTCTACTTTCTCCGGCTCCTGATGTTGAGATTAAGTTATCAGAGAGAGCTTCCTGTTCCCTCTCCCTTCCTCATTTCCCAACTTGATTATTCCCTTATTCCAAATTCATGACAGCTCTGAGAGATAAACACAGGAGTGTTTGATAGACCCACTCGCAATGTAAGGAGAGCTAGTTCTGGATAGCCCATCACGGCAAGGAGCTTAGCTGTGTGTGCTACAGAGATACAGCAGTTCTGCTGCTGCAGTGAGCAGGTTTGCTTAGGAGGGTTGAAGGTAGTATTAGAACCCCAGAGTATCTGTAAATTCTGAGGTTCTCAGAACTCATCATCTCTCAGCTGTGACTTAGGCCACGGGACAGCTCATCCCCCGTAAAGATGCTAAAGATCTTGACAGACCAGCGAAGGCAAGAAAACAGATGGAGAGAGAGTCTGACTGTCTGAATGTATCTGTATGTGTGTGTCTGTCTCTCCGTGACTGTTTGGGTTTTGGCCTCTATGTGACTTGTAGAATGACCCCACACCAAGGACCTGTCTCTGCCAGTAACACTTAAAGGGGCATTTAAAAAATGTTCAACTTCATATTCATAATCTCCAGCACTACCCCAACATCAACAAATGTGAAAATGGCACATTTCTATGTTTTGTAGGAAAGAATATAGAGGATGATAAGTGTTTCCAATGACATCATCAACCAGTTAGTAGGCAATGCCCACTCATAAATGGTTAAAATCACATGACGCATACCGATGATGTCATTGGAAACACTGATCTTCCGCTATCTTTTTTTCCACAAAACATAGAAAAGCGCCACTTTCACATATGTTGATGTTGGGGTGGTGCTGGAGATTATAAATATGAAGTTGGAAAATTGTGAAATTTCCCTTTAAACTAGTCAAGTAGCCACTATCCACTCCTTGAAAAGTATTTATTTTACATCTGCCAGAGTAACATATGACTACACTGATGACATTAACCTGATTACTTCAAAGAATTTTACTTCAAAGTAAGTGTTTAAGGACCAGAGTTATTCTAAGTCAGAGGGGGAGAGAGGAAAGGAGCGGAGGAGACCATAGCCAAGTGATGTTTGAGAATGTTCCATATGGAAAGTCATGAAGGAAAGAGTCCGTCTACTCAACCTAAGCCCCAGATCCAGTATGGGGAACTCCAGCTGAAATCAACTCTTTATATAGGTCTCAGTAGGCCTATCTCCACAGCCAGAACCAGTGCAGTTCACTGCCACAGGGAAGCTATTGGACTTCCTGATGAGCTAGTAGAAATGCAAACTGTCCAGCACCCTATTCCCTATATAGTGCACTACTTTTGACCAAGGCCCATAATGCTCTGGCCAAAAGTAGTGCATGTTGTAGGGAATAGGGTTCCATTTGGGATGCAGACACTCTCCAGCACACAATTCCCAGAAGGCGATTGAGGCAGGCTGGGTAGAATATGAACTGGAACAATTCATACAGATAGATTGGAATCTCATATTTGATATATGTGAAACTTCTATGGTGCTTATCTTAAACTATGGGTCATAAAGCACAGATAATGTATCATTGAGATGACATGGCACAAGTCAAAACTCCAGGTTTTAAATCACACCAAGGTTTTAAATCACACAGGTCTAATGTGCAAAACCAATGTGCATAAGATTGGTCAAAGATCAAACTTTGAAAATGTGCTCAGATTTACTTTCTCTTATTTTGTCCCATTGCTGTGCTGCAGTTGAATGGCTGCATTTGCCCTGTGCAAAGAAACAGACCTATGTCCTTAGTATGACTCAGATGTTGGGAAGGGAGCGCCAGGCCAGGGCTCAAAACAAGACCGCCAGGCCAGCATTCATTCTCTCTCTCTCTCGCTGGCTTTTTCAGTAGATGAGCGAGGAAGATAAGAGTTCAGGAACAGCCACAGCGCTGCAAACCTCTATAAAAGGAAGGTAACAGTGAGCCTCTGGCCTGTGTGTGCAGACTTTGAGAGGAGGGGATGGGGGTTGTGTAAGATAGAGAAACGCAGCAGCAACTTAATATTTCAGTGTTCTAGAACCCCATGCAGTTGCCACAGATTGAGTCATTGTTGACGAGCCTCTGTGTGTAAAATTAGCCTGTGAGCTCAGCTCACTGTCATGGTTTTTACAGCAGCATGGCAAGTACCTAGAAAAACAGAGAGGGCTCGAACACAGTGGCCCTACATCCAAATGTCAACACTCATACTAACATCACTTCTCCCTGAAGCGTCATGGGAGGACCGGGTTACTTGACCGGTCACTGTTGATCTCGACCCCCCCCCCCCCCCCCCCCCCCCCCAGTGGTAAAGCTGACCCTCTGGGACCTCAGTTTCAGCCCCCTACTTCTGTCTGTGTACCACCCCCCTTATCCTCATTCACATCAGTGGACAGCTTTAGCCTGTACACAACAGAGCCTCTGGCAGCCTGCCAGAGAGTACTGCCAGAGCTAGAGTGAGCAGGGAGAGAGAGGGGAGGGAGTGAAGGGTGAGGGAGTCGGTTGGGACTGGAGAGATGAGAGTTGGGGAGGAGAGAGGGAGGGAGATGGAGAGAGTGAATATTTACAGAAACATGGGAAGCGAGATCATCTGGAACAAACTTTTCACTGTGGTTGGGTTTATCTTTGGGTGCGAGGACTTAGTGCGTTCTGTCGACTTTGATGTACGATAGGGAGTGCTGAAGCTGTGGTCTAACAATCTTCAACTAAGTTGATTAGTCTACTTCTTGAGTAAAACAGAGGTGCATGTGTTGTACGAGTTAAGAGGAGAAAGTTATTTTGGTTGTTTTCATTCTTGTCTAATGATTGTTTTGCTATCT
Organism: Coregonus lavaretus; assembly: GCF_964263955.1. Classification (NCBI taxonomy): domain Eukaryota; kingdom Metazoa; phylum Chordata; class Actinopteri; order Salmoniformes; family Salmonidae; genus Coregonus; species Coregonus lavaretus. The sequence continues at coordinate 26,316,292 of NC_140009.1, forward strand.
ACACTTTGGGGAGGAAGAAAAGGGTTCATATCAGCAGTAATCATTCCAAAGTTAGCAGTGGTCTCTCTCTCCAGCCCTCTGGACTGTGGAACGGGACTCCTCATACACGCACACACCTGTTGGTCAGGATCCCGGTGAGGCTAAGCGCAGCAGCAACCACAGTCACAATCGGTACCGCTGTTCTCTGTTCTGGATTGGAAGCCTCTGTCTGTGGACCAGTACTGTAGAGGCTTGGCCGGACCTGCCTCTGTGTCCTAGGTAGTGTGGAGATGTCATCTTTGTACCCGCGCACCAAGGAGCTGTCCAGGACTAGGAAGTCTCTGTCAGACTCACCACCCTCCTCACCCTCTCCCACGGCCAAGAACTTCAGAGTAAGACACCAACTGTTACCTTTCTGTCGGATCCTCAGAGTAGTTTCTGTAGCCACTGCTTCCACTTCAAGCTTATTTGAACTGTAGAAACGAGTGCTCTCTGCTAGTTTGAATTCCTGCAAATTCTATTTAGGTATCACTGATTGTCCCTAATTGTGTGTTTGTGTGTGTGCGCGTGCCTTGGCTATCAATATTAAATGTTGATTATGTTGTGGCCGGTTTACTCCCAGCTCTTACTGTAATTGTCACCTCTAGTGTGCTAATCCAATATCACTCTACGTTAAACCTAAACAAAACACCTTACAGTATGTGGGTGTTAGTAGCTGATATATCATCCAGACTCATTTGATCTGTTCCTCATAGAGAGAAAAAAGCCTTCTCTGTAGATTAGATGTATTTAGGTCTGTGCTCTGGAGGCTCCTTAACACATGACCGGACGTGTCACTGTGCCAGCCACTTGAGTGTTACACAACCCTTGAAAGAGAGAGATGGGACTGGGGAGAATATGCGCTGCCTCGGAAGCACAGTGCGCCTGGCAGCATAGTCTGGAAAATATTTTGGGATTGAAACATTCCATTTGGGATTTCCTGTTGTTTTTCACAGTGTCTTATTAACTGATATGATTGGTGTTTATTGATGTTATTTATTAACTGATTATTTCATGGTATTGCCTCTGCCCTGGTAGTACAGAGCCACAGCGGAATATGCTCATTTAAATAATAAAAAAGTACAAGAAGAAAAGATGTCAACCATAAAAATAGGTTTTCAGATGGAAGTAATGGAGACAGGTGCTTAACTATAATGGCCCCCCACTATCGCAGTACTGACAGTACCGTATCATGGCCCTCCACTACCACAGTACAGACAGTACCAAATCATGGCCCTCCACTACCACAGTACTGACAGTACCATATCATGGCCCTCCACTACCACAGTACTGACAGTAGAGTATCATGGCCCTCCACTACCACAGTACTGACAGTAGAGTATCATGGACCTCCACTACCACAGTACTAACAGTAGAGTATTATGGCCCTCTACTACCACAGTACTGACAGTAGAGTATCATGGCCCTCTACTACCACAGTACTAACAGTAGAGTATCATGGCCCTCCACTACCACAGTACTGACAGTAGAGTATCATGGCCCTCCACTACCACAGTACTGACAGTAGAGTATCATGGCCCTCCACTACCACAGTACTGACAGTAGAGTATCATGGCCCCCACTACCACAGTACTGACAGTAGAGTATCATGGCCCTCTACTACCACAGTACTGACAGTAGAGTATCATGGCCCTCCACTACCACAGTACTAACAGTAGAGTATCATGGCCCTCCACTACCACAGTACTGACAGTAGAGTATCATGGACCTCCACTACTACAGTGCTAACAGTAGAGTATCATGGCCCCCACTACCACAGTACTGACAGTAGAGTATCATGGCCCTCTACTACCACAGTACTGACAGTAGAGTATCATGGCCCTCCACTACCACAGTACTAACAGTAGAGTATCATGGCCCTCCACTAACACAGTACTGACAGTAGAGTATCATGGCCCTCTACTACCACAGTACTGACAGTAGAGTATCATGGCCCTCCACTACCACCGTACTGACAGTAGAGTATCATGGCCCTCTACTACCACAGTACTGACAGTAGAGTATCATGGCCCTCCACTACCACAGTACTGACAGTAGAGTATCATGGCCCTCCACTACCACAGTACTGACAGTAGAGTATCATGGCCCTCCACTACCACAGTACTGACAGTAGAGTATCATGGCCCTCCACTACCACAGTACTGACAGTAGAGTATCATGGCCCTCCACTACTACAGTACTGACAGTAGAGTACCATGGCCCTCCACTACCACAGTACTGACAGTAGAGTATCATGGCCCTCCACTACCACAGTACTAACAGTAGAGTATCATGGTCCTCCACTACCACAGTACTAACAGTACCGTATCATGGCCCTCCACTACTACAGTACTGACAGTAGAGTATCATGGCCCTCCACTACCACAGTACTGACAGTAGAGTATGATGGCCCTCCACTACCACAGTACTGACAGTAGAGTATCGTGGCCCTCCACTACCACAGTACTGACAGTAGAGTATCATGGCCCTCCACTACCACAGTACTGACAGTAGAGTATCATGGCCCTCCACTACTACAGTACTGACAGTAGAGTACCATGGCCCTCCACTACCACAGTACTGACAGTAGAGTATCATGGCCCTCCACTACCACAGTACTAACAGTAGAGTATCATGGTCCTCCACTACCACAGTACTAACAGTACCGTATCATGGCCCTCCACTACTACAGTACTGACAGTAGAGTATCATGGCCCTCCACTACCACAGTACTGACAGTAGAGTATCATGGCCCTCCACTACCACAGTACTAACAGTAGAGTATCATGGACCTCCACTACTACAGTGCTAACAGTAGAGTATCATGGCCCCCAGTACCACAGTACTGACAGTAGAGTATCATGGCCCTCTACTACCACAGTACTGACAGTAGAGTATCATGGCCCTCCACTACCACAGTACTGACAGTAGAGTATCATGGCCCTCCACTACCACAGTACTGACAGTAGAGTATCATGGCCCTCCACTACCACAGTACTAACAGTAGAGTATCATGGCCCTCCACTACCACAGTACTGACAGTAGAGTATCATGGCCCTCTACTACCACAGTACTGACAGTTGAGTATCATGGCCCTCTACTACCACAGTACTAACAGTAGAGTATCATGGCCCTCCACTACCACAGTACTGACAGTAGAGTATCATGGACCTCCACTACCACAGTACTAACAGTAGAGTATCATGGACCTCCACTACTACAGTGCTAACAGTAGAGTATCATGGCCCCCAGTACCACAGTACTGACAGTAGAGTATCATGGCCCTCCACTACCACAGTACTAACAGTAGAGTATCATGGACCTCCACTACTACAGTACTGACAGTAGAGTATCATGGCCCTCCACTACCACAGTACTGACAGTAGAGTATCATGGCCCTCCACTACCACAGTACTGACAGTAGAGTATCATGGCCCTCCACTACCACAGTACTAACAGTAGAGTATCATGGCCCTCCACTACCACAGTACTGACAGTAGAGTATCATGGCCCTCTACTACCACAGTACTGACAGTAGAGTATCATGGCCCTCTACTACCACAGTACTAACAGTAGAGTATCATGGCCCTCCACTACCACAGTACTGACAGTAGAGTATCATGGACCTCCACTACCACAGTACTAACAGTAGAGTATCATGGACCTCCACTACTACAGTGCTAACAGTAGAGTATCATGGCCCCCAGTACCACAGTACTGACAGTAGAGTATCATGGCCCTCTACTACCACAGTACTGACAGTAGAGTATCATGGCCCTCCACTACCACAGTACTGACAGTAGAGTATCATGGCCCTCCACTACCACAGTACTGACAGTAGAGTATCATGGCCCTCCACTACCACAGTACTAACAGTAGAGTATCATTGCCCTCCACTACCACAGTACTGACAGTAGAGTATCATGGCCCTCTACTACCACAGTACTGACAGTAGAGTATCATGGCCCTCCACTACTACAGTACTGACAGTAGAGTACCATGGCCCTCCACTACCACAGTACTGACAGTAGAGTATCATGGCCCTCCACTACCACAGTACTGACAGTAGAGTATCATGGCCCTCCACTACCACAGTACTAACAGTAGAGTATCATGGTCCTCCACTACCACAGTACTAACAGTACCGTATCATGGCCCTCCACTACTACAGTACTGACAGTAGAGTATCATGGCCCTCCACTACCACAGTACTAACAGTAGAGTATCATGGTCCTCCACTACCACAGTACTAACAGTACCGTATCATGGCCCTCCACTACTACAGTACTGACAGTAGAGTATCATGGCCCTCCACTACCACAGTACTGACAGTAGAGTATCATGGCCCTCCACTACCACAGTACTAACAGTAGAGTATCATGGACCTCCACTACTACAGTGCTAACAGTAGAGTATCATGGCCCCCAGTACCACAGTACTGACAGTAGAGTATCATGGCCCTCTACTACCACAGTACTGACAGTAGAGTATCATGGCCCTCCACTACCACAGTACTGACAGTAGAGTATCATGGCCCTCCACTACCACAGTACTGACAGTAGAGTATCATGGCCCTCCACTACCACAGTACTAACAGTAGAGTATCATGGCCCTCCACTACCACAGTACTGACAGTAGAGTATCATGGCCCTCTACTACCACAGTACTGACAGTAGAGTATCATGGCCCTCTACTACCACAGTACTAACAGTAGAGTATCATGGCCCTCCACTACCACAGTACTGACAGTAGAGTATCATGGACCTCCACTACCACAGTACTAACAGTAGAGTATCATGGACCTCCACTACTACAGTGCTAACAGTAGAGTATCATGGCCCCCAGTACCACAGTACTGACAGTAGAGTATCATGGCCCTCCACTACCACAGTACTAACAGTAGAGTATCATGGACCTCCACTACTACAGTACTGACAGTAGAGTATCATGGCCCTCCACTACCACAGTACTGACAGTAGAGTATCATGGCCCTCCACTACCACAGTACTGACAGTAGAGTATCATGGCCCTCCACTACCACAGTACTAACAGTAGAGTATCATGGCCCTCCACTACCACAGTACTGACAGTAGAGTATCATGGCCCTCTACTACCACAGTACTGACAGTAGAGTATCATGGCCCTCTACTACCACAGTACTAACAGTAGAGTATCATGGCCCTCCACTACCACAGTACTGACAGTAGAGTATCATGGACCTCCACTACCACAGTACTAACAGTAGAGTATCATGGACCTCCACTACTACAGTGCTAACAGTAGAGTATCATGGCCCCCAGTACCACAGTACTGACAGTAGAGTATCATGGCCCTCTACTACCACAGTACTGACAGTAGAGTATCATGGCCCTCCACTACCACAGTACTGACAGTAGAGTATCATGGCCCTCCACTACCACAGTACTGACAGTAGAGTATCATGGCCCTCCACTACCACAGTACTAACAGTAGAGTATCATTGCCCTCCACTACCACAGTACTGACAGTAGAGTATCATGGCCCTCTACTACCACAGTACTGACAGTAGAGTATCATGGCCCTCCACTACTACAGTACTGACAGTAGAGTACCATGGCCCTCCACTACCACAGTACTGACAGTAGAGTATCATGGCCCTCCACTACCACAGTACTGACAGTAGAGTATCATGGCCCTCCACTACCACAGTACTAACAGTAGAGTATCATGGTCCTCCACTACCACAGTACTAACAGTACCGTATCATGGCCCTCCACTACTACAGTACTGACAGTAGAGTATCATGGCCCTCCACTACCACAGTACTGACAGTAGAGTATCATGGCCCTCCACTACCACAGTACTGACAGTAGAGGATCATGGCCCTCCACTACCACAGTACTGACAGTAGAGTATCATGGACCTCCACTACTACAGTGCTAACAGTAGAGTATCATGGCCCCCAGTACCACAGTACTGACAGTAGAGTATCATGGCCCTCTACTACCACAGTACTGACAGTAGAGTATCATGGCCCTCCACTACCACAGTACTGACAGTAGAGTATCATGGCCCTCCACTACCACAGTACTGACAGTAGAGTATCATGGCCCTCCACTACCACAGTACTAACAGTAGAGTATCATGGCCCTCCACTACCACAGTACTGACAGTAGAGTATCATGGCCCTCTACTACCACAGTACTGACAGTAGAGTATCATGGCCCTCTACTACCACAGTACTAACAGTAGAGTATCATGGCCCTCCACTACCACAGTACTGACAGTAGAGTATCATGGACCTCCACTACCACAGTACTAACAGTACCGTATCATGGCCCTCCACTACCACAGTACTAACAGTAGAGTATCATGGTCCTCCACTACCACAGTACTGACAGTAGAGTATCATGGCCCTCCACTACCACAGTACTGACAGTAGAGTATCATGGGCCTCCACTACTACAGTACTGACAGTAGAGTATCATGGCCCTCCACTACCACAGTACTGACAGTAGAGTATCATGGCCCTCCACTACCACAGTACTGACAGTAGAGTATCATGGCCCTCCACTACCACAGTACTGACAGTAGAGTATCATGGCCCTCCACTACCACAGTACTGACAGTAGAGTATCATGGGCCTCTACTACCACAGTACTGACAGTAGAGTATCATGGCCCTCCACTACCACAGTACTAACAGTAGAGTATCATGGTCCTCCTCTACCACAGTACTGACAGTAGAGTATCATGGCCCTCCACTACCACAGTACTAACAGTACCGTATAATGGCCCTCCACTACCACAGTACTAACAGTACCGTATCATGGCCCTCCACTACTACAGTACTGACAGTAGAGTATCATGGCCCTCCACTACCACAGTACTAACAGTAGAGTATCATGGCCCTCCACTACCACAGTACTGACAGTAGAGTATCATGGCCCTCCACTACCACAGTACTGACAGTAGAGTATCATGGCCCTCTACTACCACAGTACTGACAGTAGAGTATCATGGCCCTCCACTACCACAGTACTAACAGTAGAGTATCATGGTCCTCCTCTACCACAGTACTGACAGTAGAGTATCATGGCCCTCCACTACCACAGTACTAACAGTACCGTATCATGGCCCTCCACTACCACAGTACTAACAGTACCGTATCATGGCCCTCCACTACTACAGTACTGACAGTAGAGTATCATGGCCCTCCACTACCACAGTACTGACAGTAGAGTATCATGGCCCTCCACTACCACAGTACTGACAGTAGAGTATCATGGCCCTCCACTACCACAGTACTGACAGTAGAGTATCATGGCCCTCCACTACCACAGTACTGACAGTAGAGTATCATGGCCCTCTACTACCACAGTACTGACAGTAGAGTATCATGGCCCTCTACTACCACAGTGCTAACAGTAGAGTATCATGGCCCTCCACTACTACAGTACTGACAGTAGAGTATCATGGCCCTCCACTACCACAGTACTAACAGTAGAGTATCATGGCCCTCCACTACCACAGTACTGACAGTAGAGTATCATGGCCCTCCACTACCACAGTACTGACAGTAGAGTATCATGGCCCTCCGCTACTACAGTGCTAACAGTAGAGTATCATGGCCCTCCACTACCACAGTACTGACAGTAGAGTATCATGGCCCTCCACTACCACAGTACTGACAGTAGAGTATCATGGCCCTCTACTACCACAGGACTGACAGTAGAGTATCATGGCCCTCTGCTACCACAGTTCTAACAGTATCACGGTCTCCCAATACTGTCAGGAGAATTCCAATGAATACTGTCACACTTTCTGTTTATCCTTTTCTTTTCATTAACTGTCATTTTCTAGGATTCCTATTATATCCACACTAGAGCTCAGGCATGACGTTTCCATGATGTCAGCACAGCAAGAAGAGATTTTGGCAATATTTTCCTGGGAGAAAAAAGTGCACCACAAAAAGCTACTGGAAGTGTCATGGTGTGATATGTTTAGAACTCTCCTCTTTGTTATGAAGACCTGGTGCATATCTCTCTCCAAGGGAGATGTGTTGTTGTGTGCAGTAAAGCAGCAGATATTAAGCTACAGGCCTTGACTGTAAACAAGCAAACACATCTGCCTCCTCAGAGGAAATGCTTCATGTCACACTTTGGACAAGAGCAGAGATTTGGCTAGAAGTCCTGCCGCCTCTCAGTCCTTGGACGAGGAAAAGTCTTCCAAGTGAGAATAATAAGCCAAAATGGGGAGGTACTTTAGTTGTTTACTCTTATCAGTAATTTCCTAAATTATGGCCAGAAACAGGAGAGATCTGCAGTGAATAGCTGGAAAAGCAACATAGGCTTTTATGGTTATGTGTACAGTACAGTAGCCTATGGTCATTACGGTAGGGTGAAACTCACTCATATTTTCCAGTAGGGTGAACGGGCAAGAGTCCAGGCAGCCAGCCTAAGGGATAAGGGGGTGAGAAAGAAGAGAGAGGAGGGAGCTGACCATTAAAGGGGTCCTTCAAGAAATTAAACACTTTGCAGAGCAATAACATTAAGCACAGCCTCACTCTGATAGGCTTTGCATCAGGGCTGGGACAGGGAGGGAGCTGATTAAAAAGCATAGATAGTGTGTAGGAGGGAGTGATGGTGATTGTTTTACTGGCTGCATAGAATGGAGTGCTGGTAACTGGGGAGTGTTTATATACTGTACAGTGCCTTCAGAAAGTATTCACACCCCTTGACTTTTTCCATATTTTGTTACAGCCTGAATTTTTAATTGATTACATTTAGATTTTGTGTCACTGATCTAAACACAATATCCCATAATGTCAAAGTCGAATTATGTTTTTAGAAATGTTTACAAATTAATAAAAAATTAAAAGCTGAAATGTCTTGGGTCAATAAGTACTCAACCCTTTTGTTATGGCAAGCCTACGTACGTTCAGGAGTAAAAATGTGCTTAACAAGTAACATAGTAAGTTGCATGGACTCACTTTGTGTGCAATAATAGTGTTTAACATGATTTTTAAATGACTACCCCATCTCTGTACCCCACACATACAATTATCTGTAAGGTAAAATATACAAAATCTTGCAGAGAGCCTATCTAACTGACAATCTCTTTGGAACCAAGACTTAAAAATAACTGATATTGGAACAAGATGGAAGGAATTTGGAACATAACTAACAAAATTACAGTTCACTAAAATGTACGCTTAATCCAGTATAAACTAATGTATAGAATGTATTATACAAGAGACAAAATTCACTAATTCTACAGCACAAGGGCAGAGTCATGACTCAATAATCTGTCTTCAGGGAATGCTATGAAGTCCAAAAGTTATGGGCGGAGTTAGAAGTAGAAGTATTACAATGTAAATGTACTTTTAATCAGTCTGTTTGCATATTTCAAGACATGGCATATGAGGGTGCAGTGAGAGAAACAAAATTGTGCCGTTTGAGGCCATGTGGTGGCGAGTGATGCGGGTGCTGGAGATGGGGGTGTGAGCAGGTGGGTCTGGGTATGGTGATGTCATTGATGTTTGTGTGTGTGTTTGTATGTGTATGTTTTGTATTGTTTAAAAAATATATATATAATTGTTTATTTAATCCCACTCTGTAACAATACAAAATGTGGAAAAAGTCAAGGGGTGTGAATACTTTCTGAAGGCACTGTAGGGAGTGTACTAAGGAGTGACCCTCCACAGCAGCCCAGTCAACCCCCAGCATGTGTACTGTACAGCAGCAGACCCTCTGTGTGCTATGTGCTGGTTGGTCGTGACGAGCTGTAAACCCATCGGCTGTGTGTTTACATAGAGCCCACAGTGCAGTTCAGGCACGCACCCGTTCAGCACAGCCAGCTCCATCAATCTAAGGCTGTGCTGTTATTTCTACCATTGTGGAATGTCTCCCCAGGCATCTGTTAGGCCTTACATGGCTTATGGAATCCCATGCAGATTCTGATTATTTTATATGAATAGAGAGAGAGAACTTTGTCCAGGCGCAGTGCCATGATGTGCCCATCATATCTCTCTTTGCTGCTCTATAAGGTTCTGCTAGATAACTCAGAACACAGTGTAGGTTGCATCCCTAAACTCACTGCTTCCTGAGGCACTCCTACTGTCCATTTCCATAGCTGCTTGGCCCCACTACGAAGTCTTGCAGCTCTTTGGCCCAATGCTAAGGAACCCAGATGTTTTTAGGTGAGATCAAAGCCCACATCACTGTTTGACTATGTTCATTTACAATGTTTCAGGATCCATAGACATTGTAAAATAATTATAAATAAATTAACTTGCCAAGAATTTTTGATTAGCTTTGAAAAAAACCATTAAGGAAATTCATCTTGGTAATTCATTAATCTGTGAAATAGGTCCCACATGTCTGATCCCCGAGCCTCTGGCCCGCTCACTATAAGGCTAATGGAGCTAAAATGGAAGGAGATTTAGAAATGTCACAATGGATGTTTCTGCATGACCTAGATTAGTGGTTCCCAAACTGTGGTACTGGTTTGGGTATCCCCGCTATCTGCAAGCCTGCTCCAAGAGGTACCTGGAAATGACTAGTGCCATTTTTCACAGTGTAAGAATATTTATGGGGACTTGTTGCTCAAAGGCCAAATTCCTTTACTATTAGTTCAGTACAAATTAGCACTCTTAAGTACCTTTAAACTTATTCCAGCAGTTACACAATGAGCTGATAGGTTTCATAAGTCAGGGGTATGCAACTGATGGTCTTAGAGGTATGCAACTGAGAAAGGTTTCACACTAAAAGTGAGAAAATATGCCTGTTTGGAGACTAATTGTAGCCTCAAGTGAGACTCAAGTGAGCTGCCTGTCAGTGAAACTGTGGATAGATTGTCAAAGACATGAGACCACCCAGTGTTAGTGTTTTATCCTGTACAGTTCATCAGAGCGGTCATCCTGGCCCTCTCATCCTTGGCCCTTCTTCATCAGAGGTCACTGGGGTCTCTCTGTCCCTGGATGGAGACAAGGCTGGATGGAGTCGAACACATGACCACATAAGGCCAGGCAGCTTTGGCAGTGCTGTATAAACATTCACAGAGGAGAGGACTCTCTCTCGTGGTGCGCCTTGAATTTACTCCCCCTCCAAAATCCATGTGGATGTTAGTGTATGAGCCTCCTAATAAAGACCAGGCAGTTAGGTCTGCTTCTGCTCTTGGGTGTGTCCTGCATAGACTCACAACAAACTTTTACTTTAAAAAAACATATTGTATTATCTTTCTAGAGATCTCATCAACTGTAATGTATAAAATAATATCAATATGTATATATAAATAGTGTGTAAATAGTATTTTTGTTGTCTCTTGGTGTCTCGACAGTATATAACTCCTATAATATTTTTTATGTATTGTCTTATTTTGTTCTTGTCTATAACTGTTCTGCACTCTGTAATGTATTTTGTTTTTCTGTGGACCCCAGGAAGAGTAGCTGCTGCATGTGCAATAGCCAATGGGGATCCTAATAAACTAAACAACAGTGCATCATCCCATGCAGCTATCCATGCAAAAGTAATCTGCAGTATTTGAATGGTGAACTGCAATGCACTTATTTAACAAGGTTTGCACTTATCCCATGTGCACTTCAGGAAAATTACATTTCAGATTTAGATATGATACTTTTTCACCAGTTAGTTTTGATGTAGTCAACTACTTTTTCAAAGTAGCTTTAACTTTCTAAACTATATTTCTCTTTAGCTTTAGTGTAGCTCAACTTCTTCCAGTGTGAATTAATTGGTAGCTTGGTAAACTATATTTTCAGAGTAGCTACCCCAACACTGACAGACCAGAGTCTCATCCAGAGTGTTTCCACAAAGGATAGATCCAGTGGCCAGGGAATAAGCTGATCTCTTTGTGAGTGTTTAAAAGGCTCTCTTTCCCAGGCAGGAGAACAGCTCCAAATCTCAAAGAATGCAAAGAAAACATGAGATCTGAGCAGAGATCACAAGGATATCACACTATCTCTCTCCTCTCTCTCCCACTCTTGATCCCTCTTTCTTTCTCTCTATCGCTCTCTCTTTTTCACAATTACACAATTTTCTCTGTATCGTGTCATGTCATAATGTGCAATGATCCAGGATCAGCCACCATGACCATGTTTATCGACTCTCAGAACACTACCCTGCCCTCCACCCAGTACCCTACTCTGCCCCTTAGTCACTGTCACTAGCCGGCTACCACCGGGTACATTACCCTGCACCTTAGGGACTGCTGCCCTATGTACATAGTCATGAACACTGGTCAGTTTAATAATGTTTACATACTATTTATATATCAACTGCTGTATAAAAAAAATATTGTGTGCTTGTTTGACATTTACTGCATTGATTGATTGAACTAGGAACATAAGCATTTCACTAAACCCACAATAACACCTGCTAACTGTGTACGTGACCAATCAGATTTGATTTAAACACAGTGTTGATAGGTCTAGTCATTATTGAGTGCAGACAACCATATTTGCTGCCTGATTCACTAAGAACAGAGAGCACAGATGGAAACTGAAGATACACATGTTGGACCAAACATAGTCTAGACTTTACACTTTATTCAAGTAAATGGCTCATATCCATACACAATTTACCCAACTGAAAGGCAGTAAACACCTCCGGTCAGGTCAGGGCAGCCATGCAGTCAAATAGTCAGGACTAGATCACACCAAGCCAGTATGTGTCTCAAATGGCATCCTATTCCCTACATCCCGATAGGGCTCTGGTCAGAAGCAGTGCATTATATAGGGAATAGGGTGCTATTTGAGGCACATCCAGTATGATTTCAGCAGCATGCTGTACCCTGAGGTCATCACTTGGAGTCTCTCACCCAGTAAACTGGGTATTTTAGCGACATGATGTCAATTCTGCGCTGCAGGCATCTGCGCGGCAAACACTCACGAAAAGATTAATGGGGTTTACTGGATCATTTGTGTAGGCCCTGTCCTTTGGGACACAAGCCATCTGAACACAATGTGGCTTGGATGTTACAAAGGTTCTCTTTTTCTTTGCATGGTGTCCTAATGGAAAATATTTTACTCTGTCTGAAGTCTCTGGTTGATATGTCATACAATTGAAATGTCTCAGATTGATTTCACAAAGTAAAAGCTGTTTGTTATTACGTTTCTGACTTCACTAACATGTTTTTTCTCTGTTCATTTTCAGCATGACAGGGCATCAAGGTATGTACAGATTCAGATATTCCTTCTCTTGCGTACTTCTAAACCTGATTGCTATTTTAGTTTTTTAGCTCATGAGATATACAGTACCAGTCAAAAGTTTGGACACACCTACTCAAGGGTTTTTCTTTATGTTTACTATTTTCTACATTGTAGAATAATAGTGAAGACATCAAAACCATGAAATAACACATATGGAATCATGTAGTAACCAAAAAAGTGTTAAACAAATCAAAATATATTTTATATTTGAGATTCTTCAAAGTAGCCACCCTTTACCGTGATGACAGCTTTGCACACTCTTGGCATTCTCTCAACCAGCTTCATGAGGTAGTCACCTGGAATGCATTTCAATTAACAGGTGTGCCTTGTTAAAAGTTAATTTGTGGAATTTCTTTCCTTCTTAATGCGTTTGCGCCAATCAGTTGTGTTGTGACAAGGTAGGGGTGGTATACAGAAGATAGCCCTATTTGGTAAAAGACCAAGTCCATATTATGGCAAGAACAGCTCAAATAAGCAAAGAGAAATGACAATCCATCATTACTTTAAGGCATGAAGGTCAGTCAATCCGGAAAATGTCTTCAAGTGCAGTCGCAAAAACCATTTAGCGCTATGATGAAGCTGGCTCTCATGAGGACCGCCACAGGAAAGGAAGACCCAGAGTTACCTCTGCTGCAGAGGATACGTTCATTAGAGTTAACTGCACCTCAGATTGCAGCCCAAATAAAGTTCAAGTAACAGACACATCTCAACATCAACTGTTCAGAGGAGACTATGTGAATCAGGCTTTCATGGTCGAATTGCTGCAAAGAAACCACTACTAAAGGACACCAATAAGAAGAAGAGACTTGCTTGGGCCAAGAAACACGAGCAATGGACATTAGACTGGTGGAAATCTGTCCTTTGGTCTGATGAGTCCAAATTTGATATTTTTGGTTCCAACCGCCGTGTCTTTGTGAGACGCAGGGTAGGTGAACGGATGATCTCCGCATGTGTGGTTCCCACCGTGAAGCATGGAGGAGGAGGTGTGATGGTGTGGGGGTGCTTTGCTGGTGACACTGTTGGTGATTTATTTAGAATTCAAGGCACACTTAACAAGCTTGGCTACCACAGCATTCTGCAGCGATACGCCATCCCATCTGGTTTGCGCTTAGTGGGACTATCATTTGTTTTTCAACAGGACAATGACCCAAAACACACCTCCAGGCTGTGTAAGGGCTATTTTACCAAGAAGAGTGATGGAGTGCTGCATCATGTGACCTGGTCTCCACAATCACCTGACCTCTACCCAATTGAGATGGTTTGGGATGAGTTGGACTGCAGAGTGAAGGAAAAGCAGCCAACAAGTGCTCAGCATATGTGGGAACTACTTCAAGACTGCTGGAAAGCATTCCTCATGAAGCTGGATGAGAGAATGCCAAGAGTGTGCAAAGCTGTCATCAAGGCAAAGAGTGGCTACTTTGAAGAATCTCAAATATAAAATATATTTTGATTTGTTTAACACTTTTTTGGTTACTACATGATTCCATATGTGTTATTTCAAAGTTTTGATGTCTTCACTATTATTCTACAATGTAGAAAATAGTAAAAAGAAAGAGAAACCCTTGAATGAGTAGGTGTGTCCAAACTTTTGACTGGTACTGTACATACAGCACTCCAAATTGATAGTTCTATGTCAATGTTCCAACAGTGTTTGTTTAATGTATGTCACTGTTGCAATGTCAGCTGTGTTGCTGGATGTTGTAAACCACCCACTCAAGGAGCTGTGCATCTGTCTTCCTCCCAGGTCGGACTCTGGTGGTGGGGACAGCAAGGCTGAACCCCTGGGCAGAACCAGCTCCTACACACGGAGGGAGACCAGACTTGCAGCGCTGAACAAGCAGGAGGACTACAAGAAGGTAGGCCTAGTGTAGAACCCAGAAGGGATGCAGAAGTTTGCTCTTGAAAAATATATTTTTTTATCTCAATGAGACTAACTGATAAAAAAAAACATATGTACATATTATTTCTCCCACATACAATGGCATTCATGTCCTATTTAGGAGAAAGTTGTGTATGGGGCAAGAAGTGAGTAATGTAATACAATCCCACTTCTTGTTGATTCACCTGGTGTAGAGCTATCAGAGCTGGACTATCATAGGACAAATGTTATCATATGATAAGGTATCTCCAAGTGGCATAAGCATTAACCCTTTGGTTTGTCCTCTTTCAGATGTATGAAGACGCCTTGGCAGAGAATGACAAGCTCAAGTCCCGGCTGGATGACAGCAAACAGGAGCTGACCAAGATACGCACCCAGCTGGACAAAGTCACCCAGGTACAGTATACTAGGAGTGGGTCTGATTGGCTGATGACTATCAGTCATACAATAGAGCCCCTCTCCAAAATCGATACTGCGCACAACACTGAGACTGTCCTGTATAACCATCTGTAGACCATCTTAATTAAGTTCAGTCTAGTTCACACGTCTCAACAACATGCATATTGCATTTTAGCAATACATTGTTCAAGGCAACTGCAAGCTGATTAGAGAACGAACCAGTGTATCCCCTACAAAGTTTTCAAACATACTGTATTTAAAATTCAGTTTTAACCCACTGCATTCTTTTTTTTCACTTTGTGATAACAGTGCCACTCTGTCTTACAGAAACAGGACAGAATATCTGAAAGGTCCACTGTACTTGAATCAGAAAAAAGGGTATCTATCACTTATTATAAATCTTGAGGGCTTCTTTTTCTTTTTTTATCTGCCTCATCTACTTGATTTCACCACTCCAATTCTCTTTCAATCCTGACAGCTTGATGTCGACATTTTCTTTCACTCACCTCTTTTTTTCTGATCTCAGTCTCTTTTTTTCTGATGTCGTCCATGTCATTTTACTGTAGTGTGTTGGTCTCTGTATGTTAATTCCACTATGGGCTCATTATCATGTGTGGGAATCAAAAAATTACTCTTATCTTAACGTCCATTATGATTCTGACCTGAACGACCTGTTCTAACATTTCCCTTCCTCAGGAAAAACAGGCTCTGGAGAAGAGGGTAACAGACATGGAGGAGGAGCTAAAGGTAAGGTCTCCACTGCAACAGGAAGGGGGGAGGTCAGTACAAGGCCCTGGTTGGTTAGCATAGGCAAACAGGTGAAGGTGAGGTTGAGGGAGTAGGTCAAAGCTTCAGGCTCATTACCCAGTATCATTCTGAGTATCCCCTGCCAAGGTCAGGGCTCAGGAAAAGGAGTGAGAAACTCCAAGCTGCTGCTACAGTGACACACCCAGCAGTACAGCCTGCTGTCTGTCGTAGGCTACACATATTCTGCATTTCAAAGAGCAAGGGGGAGAGCAAAACAGCAGCAGAATATCATTCAGGACTGAATAGATGTGAACCTGATGTAAGTCGGAACCACTTCTAGCAATATCCAAAGGTTAGGATGACAACTCAGCATGTGACACAGAGATGTGAGACGGAAGACGGGAACAGAATGTTTGACCCCATGTTATGACCCCATGTTGCCTCAGCAGGAAGCTGCCCCAGTGAGAAATTTCCGCTGTGGGTACCAGCCCTGAGCCCCGAGCATGAGGCAGGCTGGCTCAGGGCCAGGGAGGGGGGACGGGACGGTGAGTGGTCTGGTCTGTACGCCACGGAGGAGTGATTGACACCTGCCTGTCACCTCACCTCTTTAGAGACCTGGGCATGAACACATGTCTGTGCACACAAACAAACACACACATTGCATACGTTAGAGCACATACACCAGATACGTATGTAAAGTCATATCCCCGCAGGCTGGCTGTAATGTCATTACAACCAGAAACTAGGTTGTTTGGACGTCATTGCAACAAGTTTTGCTCACTGGGATAGAGATATGCACATACAACATTATACAGATGCTTTTTCTCTATTCACATATACTGGTGTGTTTCTACACTTTTCCCTGTGCCACAGTGTCTGTCCAATGTGTGGAAATTCTGGTTACTCTCTATGGCTCTTTCTTCTTTTGGATGAAGGGCTAGGATTATTTCTGTCAGCCTCTGAAACTCCAGCACTGGCAAAATTTGTGAATTTATCTACAGGGCTTAGTGAAGTCAGCTCTGGTAGATATCAAAGAGTTCAAGAGCATTAAAACATCATGATGGATAATTATGCATTCTCTCTCAATCTCACCCCTCTGGCTCCCTCCTCTCTCTTCTCTCTACTCTCTCTCTCCACTCCAAGATACACTTTTTAATAGTGGTCCTTCAGAACAGTGTGTTGTGAAAGGCTTACAGAGACAGCACAGAGAAACAGTCTGACATATCCATGGAATTTTCAGTCCGAGTAAAGGCAGACTTCAAATGGTTTCCTCCAAAGTGCCCTGGGGTGTTAGCAGCTGGATCTCCTCCATCTCTTTCTCCCTAGCCTTCTCTCTTTCTCCCTAGCCTTCTTCTCCTCACTCGGCTTCTCTCTTCTCTTTCTCCCCAGCTTCTCTCCTCCCTTCAGGCTCATCTTAACTTCTTCCCTTTCTACCTGACTTTCTTTTCCTCTCTGGGTTTCTGGGGAGAAGCCTCTGAGGCCACTCTCTGAGCCACATGGGGCTCTACTTTCCTCTGTCTCTGTGTGTGCTACCTCCTTGCCTGCCTGTGGTTTTCCTTAGGAACGGCATCAAACCACATACCTCTCCACTGATCCACACTGATGTTTACCTCAAAGTCTTGCCAGGGAACCCAGGGAAATTAATCATTTCCATTGTCCTATAACTTATTGGGCTCTCTTACTTATGGCTCAAATTGAATGTTATATTGAAAGTCCCCTGCCCTCTTCTCACCCCAGCATGACTGACAAGCTATGTAATCCATATAGCACCTCCCCAGCCACTGCCTTTTAAAACTGCCCAGGTTTGTGGAGAGCAAACCTAATGATAGCTCCCTGCTGTGCTTAGCTTTTCTTTTGCATAGATGTCTCTTTTGACGATTTATTTCTTGTTTCCTTTTACAGTATCTCTTTGTGTGTGAATGTCATTGAGGAGCTCCTCAGTGTGTACGTCTGCCTCTGTGCGTGAATGCGTGTGTGTGTTTATATCTCTACCTCCTCCCTTGCACTGGCCTGCCCCCCTGCTCTCTCTTTCTATCTCTCCTTCTCTCTGAATTCCTGTGTGTATAGGCCCTCTCTGTTCTGGCACTGCGGAGCGGCAACGAGCGTCTGCTGGCTGAGAACAGGGCCATGCTGCGTGTCCTCGCCCGCCTCTCCGAGATGGCCTCCCTGCCTGAGACAGAGGACCTCTAACCCCACTGTCCCCCAAGCCTCCACCTCTCTATCCCTCCTCTCGCTCAGCCACACCTCCTCCACTGCCTTCCTCCTTCTGGTTCTCCTCCTGCTGCAGCTCCCCCTCCCCTCTCTGCTGCTGTACTCTTCTCAGGCAGGTTCCGCCCACCTCCCACTCTCACTCCTCCACCTTTGGCCTCTCTCACTCATGTGGCATACCTCTCTCTGACTCACTCTCCCATAAAACCAATGAAGGGCAACCCCCTAAAACCCCTTCCCCTAAATGATATTGTGACCGCTGCCTTTAAATCTATTTTGAGCTACATCCATGCTGCATAGGTGAATTACTAGGCGGCGTAAAGACCAGGACAGTAGTGGTTGCAGCCTGACATTTCTCCAGTGGTTATTATTACAGTATAGTCAAGCGAGTCACTTAATCATCAGCTTGAACGAACCCAGAAACAGTCTGAACGCTGCTTGAGAGACTGCTGCATGGCATAGTGCCGAGGTCACCAATGGAACCTTGTAGGGATTAACATGATTGCAATTTTCCATTTCACAAATCTGAAATGTTCATTGTTTGCCTCTTTTTTTGCCAGTGTCCAATGTAAAGTGGCTGACAGGGAATTTTACATTTTAAACTATTACGTTTGTCTCAATCATGTGGTAGTGGGAGTGGAATGTGTAATCTCATTGGCATCCATTAACTCACTAAACCCTTTTCCACTGGCCCAAAAAACATGTGCACATTAGTGTGTGTGTGTACTACACACAGCTATGTCTGAGACAGAGACAGAACAGGACAAACAGTCCTTGTTCTCCAGGGGCATTCGCAGTATGCACCGTCAAATGTAATGCATAACAATATGCTGCTATTTAATTGTGGTAACTGGACTAGACAGGAGAGAAGAGATGAGTGCATCATCGTCTGTGTTGGCTTTTTCATGCAAGCAAAAAACGTTATTGTTCAGTGCACTGTCTGTGGGGGATGGGGGAGATTTTGACAAAGATTGTGGTTATTTTTAATCATTACTCATGCTGTGGGAGATGACCTAGATTGAGGAAGTTGACCGCCTTGCATCTCTCTCCCTTTCGGTTCGCAGTTTGCAAATAGAACCATACGCCAAATAATGTCCCTACTTTTTGCACGATCATACTGTATTGGCATGCTCTCATTGCTTTACATCATATTTGGCTGAAAGCCAGTCTTTTGTCCATCCTTTGCATGTCATGACTGTAGAGATTGTAAGGTTCAATCATTTAGCAATGAGTTCTTGGTGATTAAATATTGAATATCATTCTTAATTTTCCTGAAAATGATAAACAATGTTTATATCATGTCTGTCAATGTCCCTCAACAGAAGGAACATAGACAAAAGACAAGGCAGTGTCACTTTCACATATTGTATTTCTGTACACAGTATGCGTCACCACTGTTCCTTGTAGTGAACTAGCTACCATGACAATCTAATGCTGCTCTCTCTGTTCCTGTAGGTCTTGACAGAGCTCAAATCAGACAACCAGAGACTGAAGGACGAGAACAGTGCTCTGATCCGTGTCATCAGCAAGTTGTCCAAGTAAGAGGGTGGATGCCCCCTGTCCAAAGTCAGACACTTCCCTGAAGCTTGCAATGTGTCACTATCATTGGCATTTGGTACCCTCCCACCCTGACACTGAACCATGGTGCTTCTCAGAGGCATGGTGAGGAACCTTCCAACTCCTGATGACCCCTGCCCTGACCCTTGACCTCCATGCTCTTAGGCCCACTTCATACCAGGAGGTCAAAGGTGAGAAGAAGAGCACACAGCGTCCGCACAAAGAGAGTGTTGGTCTGGGGTATAGTAAACTCCGAAACTCCAGACCAGCAATCCAAACAATATTACATCCACATATTTTACCTGTACATCACAAACATACTGTATGTATGTATTTATTTTGTGCTTCATTGTGCACTGCAAAAGATTCTTCTTTCTTTTTCTCAAACTACTGAAAAAGCACTCATAGGAATTACTTTCAATAATCTTTCATTACAGTAATAACATTACACATTGCCATGAATGTTTCTGATGTCAGGTGTTGTGACTTGTTTATGATTCATGTTTATGCTTTGTAGTTCAATTGAAGTCACAATTTCCGTCACAGACCCTTTTCTCTGAGCTGCTCATTAGTGTGGTCTATCATAGTCTCTGAGATGTCATATTTGTCACATTTGTTGAATATTTTAATAATTTATTTATGCGTTTTTGGTTTAGAATCTTTATACTTATACTCAACTATATTTCTACCAATATATTATTAATATGTATCCTCTTAAAGCATTTTATGAAACCATACTGTTTGGAGTCCACATAGTGCTTCATGTTATGAGATGGACATCATCTTTTTTATTTCAAGTGAAACCTGTACATGATTTGTAATGCAGATGGCACAGGGAACAACACACAAGGGCCTTCTTTACGTGCCTTTCCTGAAAGACCAATACAGCTGTCAGTCTACACATGTACTGTACGTATATTTAAAGACAGTATTTTACGTTGAAACAACTTTACCATGTATGTATGTATGTATTGAGATGTACGAGACCGGAATACGGACATGCTACTTGTACACACGGCTGTGGTTTGATCACTTGCTTAATAAACTATAGAGGTGAAATATATGATAAGTCATAGTGAGTTCTCACTACCAATGTGCCCTAAATTCCAGATATCTTGCGAAATGAAATGGGCAGCTCTTAATCCAACCCTCTGATGCTGAAGTTGAAATCCCCTTGTAAAGAATAAAGTAAAGTCATGATGCACAGACAACACATGAATCCAAGCTAATTAAAAGGCCTTTATTTCCTGTTTGTTTTGTACAGAGCTGGTAACACTTATGATAGATCTGTATTGAGTTATTTGGTTCCCTCGATAACTTTACAAGGATCCCCGATGCTCATCCACTGACGGGTTGTAGGGAGTTTGTATTTGAGCAACGTTTTTTTGTCCAGTCAAGGGCTAAAGCATGCGATCCACAGTAGGCACAAGTACTGACATGAACACGCGCACCACAACACTAAGACACATAGAAATACAGCCAGAGGACACACAAGGTCCTCTGAGGCTTAAAAAGAGGATGAAGAGCGAGGAGAAAAAAGGAAAACATTCTTTTGGAATACAATTCTAGTATGGAGAATGAGGAGTGAAGGAAAAGTTCGAGAGGGTTGGTACTATTCTGCGCGTTTTGGCAGTACAGTATATATATCCATGTTGTAAACGTGAAAGACGACGTTCCTCTGGAAATCAGTCATTATAATTCCGGATCCAAAGACCTCAGCGAGCCCAGTTCCACAACAACAGCACATTAATGGTAAGACAAAACAGTGAATTCATGGTGGAAAAGTTCAATAATTGTCTCTTCCATTGGCCCTACTGCAGTTTCGCATTCTAAATATAACACAATAGAAACACAACACTAACATAGTGATTATTACAGTACAAAGAGGAAACAAAGCGAGCTACAGAGACAGAGACAGGAGAACACATCGTTAGGTGGTGAGTGACTTAGGCCCACTGAGACACTCCCTAACACATTGCTGACATGGAAGTTGGATAATATGATGGACTCTAGTTTGGAGGGTTTCCCTTTAAGTCTCATTGACCCCTTTTTATAATGTACTTGAATACTTAATTTAAAATGCCTGATAGAAACAAAGCAGCCAGTAGTACAAAATAAGTGTAGTATGTAGTGTGTGTGAATCATCATGCTCTTAATCCATTGTTTCTTCCCCTGCTGAGATATAGCCTACAGTTAGTTTCTAAAGCAGTTGTGCATAAAGTAGAATATATATTTAGGTAGTATATCAATTTAGGCTATCAAAAAATATGTATTCCTATAATAGAAATCATTTTAAACTCTTTTAACCATTGTAAATAAAAACATGTTTGTTAATTATTTTCATCACCACAAATGTACAATTAAGAATGGTTTATGTATTCTGGGCATGCAGATATATATGTCTAGGTATAGTAAGTTGCAGTAGTACTGTGTTTTTGCACTGCAACCGCTGACTTTATAAAGGGCCTATGCTTTTTGTTCCTGTAACACAGGGGTTCTCAAAGTGGGGTCCATGGTCAGATCTCAAATCATATTTCATTTTGTTTTATGAATATTTCAGATTAAATGCATTTTGGCAAAGGGATCTGTGGCATAAGTTTAGAGGGTGTAATATAATACAATGTAATATTATTAATCTAGAATTTGTTCTTAACCCTGGGCAACATGGGCCTGGGAGTCTCACAAGGATATTGGTATCCAAAATGCTCCACCAATTATCCATTTTTCTACTTAATAATTCATAAAGCTAGAATTCTTAGTTGCTACATCAATTTTTGTTATGGAATACCATAATATACCCATTGATTCTTGAAGAATATAACTTATAAATGCCTCATGAGATTAGTTCAACTGTCGTACCGCACCCCATCAGAACCCAAAATATAAGCTTGTTTTACTCCAATGTTTGTAAACAATGTAAATGTGAACAAACACTGTATAGCCTCAAAATATTGTTAAAACTATCATTTTGATTTCATGGATGGTCAGTCCTTGTATCCATAGCTCTTCAGTCCTTGTATCCATAGCTCTGTCTATGCATTTGAGAGTTGATACATTTCTCCAGGCCCATCTCTCAGCTTTTTACCAAAACAGAGGTGGGGTGATGCGGGGTGTGCCTTTGTTATTGTTTCAATTATAAGGACTAGCTTCAAACTTTAAAACTGCAACATTTTCTTTCTGCCTCATTGCAAAATGTGTAAAATTGCAGGATATTAGCTTGAAACCTGCAAAATTGCCAAGAGGTGGGCCTTTAAAATGTTCCTTGACCAGAGACTTGGTTCATCCGGCCATGCACTGCTGAAGTCATAGTAAAACTCCCTGTATGCAATTTTCTTTATCTCACTCAAGTTATGAGGGGGTCCCTGATGAATTTGCTCTCACAAAAGGGGTCCCCGGCCCCAAACAGTTTGAGAACCCCTGCTATAACACACACAGTTCTCAGTCTCTTTTCCCCATAGAGCTACAGTGGCTTGTGAAAGTATTCACCCCCCTTGGCATTTTTCCTATTTTGTTGCCTTACAACCAGGAATTTAAATGGATTTTTTGGGGGTTTGTATCATTTGATTTACACTACATGCCTACCACTTTGAAGATGCAAAATCTTTTTTATTGTGAAACAAACAAGAAAGAAGACAAAAAAACAGAAAACTTGAGAAAAAAAAAAGTCAATACTTTGTAGAGCCACCTTTTGCAGCAATTACAGCTGCAAGTCTCTTGGGGTATGTCTCTATAAGCTTGGCACATCTAGCCACTGGGATCTTTGCCCATTCTTCAAGGCAAAACTGCTCCAGCTCCTTCAAGTTGGATGGGTTCCGCTGGTGTACAGCAATCTTTAAGTCATACCATAGATTCTCAATTGGATTGAGGACTGGGCTTTGACTAGGCCATTCCAAGACATTTAAATGTTTCCCCTTAAACCACTCAAGTGTTGCTTTAGCAGTATGCTTAGGGTCATTGTCCTGCTGGAAGGTGAACCTCCGTCCCAGTCTCAAATCTCTGGACGGCTGAAACAGGTTTCCCTCAATAATTTCACTGTATTTAGCGGCATCCATCATTCCTTCAATTCTGACCAGTTTCCCAGTCCCTGCCGATGAAAAACATCCCCACAGCATGATGCTGCCACCACCAGGCTTCACTGTGGGGATGGTGTTCTCGGGGTGATGAGAGGTGTTGGGTTTGCGCCAGACATAGCGTTTTCCTTGATGGCCAAAAAGCTCAATTTTAGTCTCATCTGACCAGAGTACCTTCTTCCATATGTTTGGGGAGTCTCCCACATGCCTTTTGGCGAACACCAAATGTGTTTGCTTATTTTTTTCTTTAAGCAATGGATTTTTTCTGGCCACTCTTCCATAAAGCTCAGCTCTGTGGAGTGTATGGCTTAAAGTGGTCCTATGGACAGATACTCCATTCTCCGCTGTGGAGCTTTGCAGCTCCTTTAGGGTTATCTTTGGTCTCTTTGTTGCCTCTCTGATTAATGCCCTCCTTGCCTGGTCCGTAAGTTTTGGTGGGCGGCCCTCTCTTGGCAGGTTTGTTGTGGTGCCATATTCTTTCCATTTTTATAATGGATTTAATGGTGCTCCATTGGATGTTCAAAGTTTCTGATATTTTCTTATAACCCTGACCTGTTTGGAGACCTCCTTGGTCTTCATGGTGCCGCTTGCTTGGTGGTGCTCCTTGATTAGTGGTGTTGCAGACTCTGGGGCCTTTCAGAACAGGTGTATATAAACTGAGATCATGTGACAGATCATGTGACACTTAGATTGCACACAGGTGGACTTATTTAACTAATTATGTGACTTCTGAAGGTAATTGGTTGCACCAGATCTTGTTTAGGGGCTTCATACATATGCACGCACCACTTTTGCTTTTCATTTCACTTCACCAATTTGGACTATTTTGTGTATGTCCATTACATAAAAATCAATTTAAATTACAGGTTGTAATCCAACAAAATAGGAAAAACGCCAAGGGGGGTGAATACTTTTGCAAGGCACTGTAACTGTCCAGCTGGTGGTCTTGATTGCAATGACCGTGGCAGTGTAAAACGCGTTTAAACAATCTTTTTGAGAAAAATGTGCTGTATATTAACCTTTAATGAAAGTTATCTTATCATCTAATCTGTATCCGCATCAGTGGAATTATTTTGTCTCTGAAATAGATTCAAACAGATTACTGATGATGATTTTCATGGAATTGTAAATATAGATGGATATACTGGCAGTATTTTAGAAAGACACTGAAATCTTCAACTGGATTCATGTTCTATGTGCATCGGTTCGGTCACAGTTCAACAGGATTGATTGTAACATTGAGTGAAGAAGCAACATCAATGATCCCGCTATTAAATTGTTGCAAACATGTTGAATGTGACATCAGACAACACTATTATTATTTAAATAGTGTTGCCATTAGAGGACATGTCGACATGACACAGCTAGTTTCCATCAAAGTGGCTAAGATTATGCTGTAGATTATTTATCTTAACTTTACTGTTTACCATGAATGCAACATATGTTGATCAAACAATAATGCTGAGGCTTGGCATTGTTACAAGTTAGATCTAGATTGTATGCCATATCACAATATTATTTCATATTTATAAGTCATGTCTGTAAAGCCACTGCAGATGAAAACACAGCTATTTCGTGACAGCATAGTTCCTATAGAGGGGTCCATACACCGAAGTCAGGGTCCTAAATGAATTGCACTCAGCCCAAGGATCACCGAAAGGCCAGCCTGACACTCACAGTTCGATAATGTAAATGTTCTGCATGCCTTCTTTGAGTATTTTTGATGACATCTTTTGATATAAGAAGACCATGACCCATGATTCATACTATCAAAACAAGGCATATACAAATTACATCACAGGAAAAAATCTGCTACTACATTTATAAAATAAAGACAACTTCAACAACTTCATAGTAGAAAACAAAATCACATCCCCTCTACTAAATTCACAACTGCTCTCAGTGCTCAGTGTTTTGCCTTCTAGAATCTAGATGAGTGCAGAGTTCGGAACAGAATGAAGAAGAGAAACACTGACCTAGGAATATAGAGAAGTGTTTTTTTGACACATCAATAACTCTAGTTACACAGCAGAGCTCTAAAGAGTTAGTGCTTATGTCTTATGGCTTTAGTTTTTATCTAATTCAACTATCTGTATACACATACACATATTTGTTTAATAAACACTGTAAAATATCCATAATTGCAAAGGGTGTCAGGTCATTAAACCAATGTAAAGGAAAGAAATATAAAAAAAAAAAGCAAAAGAATGTACAGTAGGGGGCTTTTTGTCCACAGTGTGGAGGTGTGTGGATTCAGTTCTGTCTCATTTCAGCATTGGCACTTATAATTGGAGAGTTCCACTTTGGAATAGATGTAATTCTTGAACTGTGAGCCCCCTAAATGTTTGATATTTGTCATCAAGACAAGAATATGCTTAAATAATCACAAAATAAAACATTGTATGAATAAATAAATACATACATAAATCAATCAATTTTAAATAAATTATGATTAATCCAAATTAAAAGTATCACAAGGAGTTAGATAGCAAGCATGCTGCTACGTTTTCATCCTACATGAACTCACACACAGTACTTGACAACACACTTGCTTAAAAGTTCAGGCGTGGACAGGATCGTCTTTCTAATATATTATGACATTCTCTCCAATAACCCATTCATGGAAAATAATACACATTTGTTTCATTTAGAAAATATACTGTGCATCTTTTTTCCTCCATTGTGTTACAGTATT
Source organism: Coregonus lavaretus (assembly GCF_964263955.1). Lineage (NCBI taxonomy): Eukaryota > Metazoa > Chordata > Actinopteri > Salmoniformes > Salmonidae > Coregonus > Coregonus lavaretus. The sequence continues at coordinate 26,343,071 of NC_140009.1, forward strand.
AAAATGACAAATGACACCCACATACGTACACAAGATATAATTGCTTTATCTCTAAAACATGCTCTTATGTACAGTATTTTGTAGAAACATGCAGAATCAACATGTACGAACTATGTATATAAGCAAAACTACACACCGATGGGTTGTTTGATTGCTTGCATGTTGTCTTTTCTTTAGTGTTGCTTTTTGAACATACAGAAGAAACTAAATGTAAAACATAACTAATCTGACCCCTACTGGACATATAAATAAAGATATGGTCATCCAATAGAGAAAAGTAATAAATGAACCAACAATCACTACTGTAATTCCCAAAGACTTACAGTATAAAATGTTCTCAAACTGTTAAAACATTAAATTCCTTTGCTTGTTATTTAACACAATCAAGTCGTTTTTCATCATCATTAAAATACATAATTGCTTTGCTTAGTACCATTTTGTTGTTTTGAACAAGATGGTGCACAGGGACAGTTCATGTTCCATCAAATTACCAGTGTGGCTCTATTGTCTAATTATATTTTGCTAACTTTTACATGTTTAAGAGGGTAAGCAAATTGTAAATTTCATTCAGTCATATGACCAGTTTTATAATCAAATGTATCTCAAGAGAAAGTCCAAATGTAAAAATCACTCATTCAGTGAAGGATCTGAGGAGCAGCATTTGATTGAAATGTGTCTCTTTCCCAATCAGAAGACTTTCTAATATGAGATCTGACTTGTGTGGCTGTACATGCCACAACCAACTCAAACTCACGACATCTCATCACAAAAACGACATAGATCGAAGAACAACGTCTATAACCACGTAACAGAGTGATATCCAGTATAGTGCAAGTGGATTCAGCAGTTTGGTAATCTGTGTATAACATACACATAACAGTACCTCCTTCCAGACCTTATCCTTTCAATCAAATTTAAGAAAAATGTTCTCAGAACAATCAAAGTATATTCACAAGACAGGCAAAGTTACAAATGATCAAACAAAACAACAAAAATAATGATTCACTCAAATTCCCTCTCTTGCTCTTATTTTTTAAACCAGGAATTATTCATCATAAAATAAATAGTTAAACTCTGGTTTTCAGAGTAGAATAATAAGAACAGAACATTTTAAAGTGCTTGAGGAATAAAAGTGTTTGAAGTTAAAAAGAAAAGGGTAAGTAAAAAACAACACAGCTATTTGGAAGGCGTCCCTGGTAGTTGAGAATTGCTTATTTCATTTCTTGGAAGGCTTGTCTCCTTTATGACTGTAAGACGGATACAGGGATTCCTTTGAAGAAGTGAAATCCTTGTTGTGAGTCCATGACTAATGGCAGTAGCACTGAACAGGGAGATAGATCGTAGATAGTAGAGGCATTGGAGGGGAAGATGGTAGATTGCAGGCAGTAGAATAGACACCTGACAAACAACATTGTGTCTACCAGGGTCCCATTCAGTCCTTGGAGTTTCCACATAGATATTCTCTCTCTCGCATGCTTTCCCAGCAGAGGCCATGCTAGACACTTACAGTGGCTCATAGTCCCTTTATCCTAAACATGTTTCACATCTCAACTCTGTTGATTGACAGCCACAAACTGTGTTTTTGAGAGACACTCTAGAGAGACTATCTCCTGTTTCATTTCAGTGATTAACTTAGACTAGTCTCAGATCATGGAACAAGAAACCAATCCAGCACCAGACAGAGGTTTTCAAATCATGTTGCGGAGCATTTTGAATAACAACCCGTTTAGAAAGAAAGGCATGAAGTTTCAGTTTTCTCTCAGTGTACCTGAGAATATGGGTGAGCAGATGAGCTAATAATCAAAAAGGCAGTGTGTTAACAGTGTGGGGTAACTGGATATTGTCTATCCCTACTCTTTACCCAACTCTAGGAATGTAGTTCAAACTAATATAATCTAGTATGTAGTAAGTAAGTAAGTAACTGGCAGGTGTGGAGCATGGTGCAACAATACACCTAAGGAATGAACCTGCTTGTGTTTTTCCTCTATTACATGGCAGTATAAAGCATTTTAAGTATTAAGCAGTATTGAAGCAAACATAGTCTCTAAGGGGAGGGGGTGAAAAGGTACAGAATGTGTGAATACATGGTTTTACTTTCCTAATCCTCCATCACATTGGACTCCTGTTTTCACACGCTAGGCTCCTATCTTCATGATAAAATGTTACTAACTGCAACCCCAATACAAATATATGTTTAAAATTAAATCAAATGAGTAATCTGTCTTGTAACATCTCACTGTCTCCTTGTGGAATGGCACATCTGAGGGGGAATATAATGTTTTTCTTTTCTATACTTTTTTCATCATGTCAATTAGGATATAAGTAAATATATTTTGTGGTGAAGGGTGTAGAATTGGTTGGTGTGTTGGTTTGGAATGTAGTATTGGGAGATGTGTAGGACCAGGGGTGAGGAGGATGGGTAGGTTTGGGTGTGGGTGTTTGTGGGTAGAGGAGGTTTACTTCTTGGCATTCAGGGCTGCCAGCGAAGCGTCAATCTCCTCCTCGGGCTGCAGTGGATGCCACTGAGCGATGGGGCGGCGAGGGTTGGCCAGCATGTCAGACCAGTGCTTCAGCTGGGTGCCCGTCGCCTTGCTGCCCACCCAGATCTTCCCGATGGCATCATTTTTACCGATCTTGTCATAATCCAGCACTGTGACCACAGCTTGGATTTTCTAGGAATTAGAAAAATAAAGTGTTACATTATTGACATTTAGAATGAACTTACAGAATACAATTGCATCATCTAATTCCATGGTGTAGTATGTCTTTGGGCACTTTGTTCCCACCCAGCTGTACACTCTTGCATTACTGTCATTTAGGGTGTATCATCTAATTCCACGGGGTATTAAAGCAATGATACACAAGGGGGTGTGATTTAATTCTGGTTTTAGCATGGTGTGCTAATCAGCCCTCTGAGAAACAGAGACACGCTATGATGCATATAGATGGAGCTACTAACAGGCCAGGCAGGAAACTCCCTTCAGCATGGATGATGTTGTCACACTGCCAGTACTGTACTGTAGTATGTTAATCACATCCACTTCCTCCTCAGGTGTATGTCTTAAGTATGTCATCATCCACAGACGGTAAAGTATGATCTCTGTAGCTATGTGATACAGTATGTTTTGGTTTGTTCTATGACCTTGCTTGACTGTGGTAGGGTAATTAGCTAAGCACCTTGCCCACGGGCATCTTTGAAGGGTTCAGAGGGAGTTTCCCTAAACCGTGTGTGTGTGTGTCTGTCGTTCTGTCTGTCTGTGGGTGCTTTGTTCCCAGCTGTACACTCTACCTGCATCTGCTCAATAGGGATCTCAAAGCTGAAGGACTCGTTGTAGTATGGATTCAGAGTGTTCTTCTTCACCGTGGTCTTCTTCTTCTTCAGACGCTTGCCGTTCTGCATCAAGTTGATTTTCACATAGGGATCTGCACACAGAGGGAGTGATACATACAACCATGTATTAAAACAAGCCTGGTCACAGACTCGCTATTGGGATTATTAACAAACATGGCTTTTGTGAAAGAGCACAGTTAGAAAAATATGGCATATAGAAGCAAACCAGATGGACATCATGAAAATGATCGGAGGAAGTTCAGGTGTAAAAACAAACAAAATATAATTATTGTAGAATTTGACTTTGTCCATAAAATGTATATAGTATGTATGGGCTGGAAGTAGAGGCCTAAGCGTTGTTGTTCACTAGTTTACTCCAATTGGGGAAGTGGTGGTGGGGTTGGAAAGTAATGAAGGGAAATATAATTTAAAAAAGGATATGTGTGTGTGTATGGATGTATGTATATATGTATGTATGTATATATATATGTGTCTATATATATATGTATGTGTATATGTATATGTATGTATGTATGTATGTATGTATGTGTATATATATATATATATATATATATATATATATATATATATGTATGTATATATATATGTATATATATATATATATATATATATATATATATATATATATATATATATATATATATATATTTGCGAGAGAAAAAAACATATGGTGGATTGGAAGTGATGCAGACAATTACATTGATGGAAGTTACAATCTATCTGAAATATTAAAGCTGATCTACCCCCACCAAAAAAAAAAAAAGAACATGGCTCTTTGTAGCTTAATAGATTTATTCTTATTGCCCATGTATCACTGTTTCAGCAGAGTTCGATCTTAAAAACACAATACTTCATTACCATCAAGGCTCCAGTAACAATACAAAGGAACTCAGCAGTGGTTGCAATGCAGTAAACCGCCAGCAGATGGTTGCAGTGCATTTTAGCTGAAGGGAGTGGAGCTACTGAAAGGACAGTGGTGGGTACTGCAGAGTCAGCACGTGAGCACAGACTGAATCGCCCCGGAGATTGGCTGCTTGCAATGTAGGCTACAGCAGCTCTCCATACAGATACAAATCACATGGTTGATTCACAAGGTTTTACTGGTATTTAGCGTTTATCACATTATAATGCACATATAAACACTGAAAATAGCTGTATTCTTTTTTTATTAGCTCTCTAATGGGAATCCAGATTTGGGTTTCGTACTGTGTGAATAGAGGTAGAATACTGGTTCTTACAGTACAATCTTCTTGTCCTTGACCAAGGGGAACACATTGAACCAGGATATGGGAGATATGGACGGCTTAAACTCCACAGTGCATCTGTTTCCATTGTTTTGTTCACAGTGATTATCTTTCCATATTTTACCTGACAGTCCTCCCACGTCCATCTTCTTGAGGTTCTTGGCCTCCAGGATGCAAATGGTGAGTTTCCCGGCAGTGGGCACATAGCGCAGAGATATGCAGATATCTCCCAGCTTCTCTTGCTGCGTGTGGGATGGGTAAAGAGGAGAACAAAACTTGTTCAATGTAATAACATTCATCCTCAATGTATGCATGTCCTTGCCCATAGGAAACACCTACATATAGGGAACCATTCACACAATGAGGATAAACATCGTTCTGAACTGACATTCAGAACATGATATTTCAAAGGACTGAATAAAAGTGGGGAGATGGTCCTCCACATTTACCTCTTCTTTCTCTGCACTGTCCAGGTCCCTCCATTCCTCCAACGGCTGGGCCAGGTCCAGTTTGTGCAAGGGTAGTTTCACCTCTCCGATGACGTCATGCTTAGAGAAGCGGTCAAAGTCAAAGACCTGCATGACCAAAGTCTTGCCACCCATCTCTTGGAATGGAATCTGAAAAACATCAACAACACCATCAATATTAATAGCACCATCTTTTATAAATGTTACCCTCTGAAGCAATAACACCTTTGCTTAGATGAGGAGAGTGTTAACAAGTCTTTGAGAACAGGTTTGCTAATGCCATTTTAGATAGCATTTTTTTTAACCTCTTCTACATACCTTGACCTTGAATGATGAGAGCCAGACATGCACAAATAGCTGTATGTAGCATCCAAAGAATCTCACAATTTGGAAGTGTATAAATGAGGGCAGAGTTTCTTGGACCTCTTTGGTCATCTCTGGGCAACATATCCCTGCTTGGAGTAACCCTGGATTGTAAACTGTCATGGTCAAAACATATTGATACAACAGTAGCTAAGATTGGGAGAAGTCTGTCCATAATAAAGCGCTGCTCTGCCTTAACAGCACTATCAACAAGGTAGGTCCTACAGGCTCTAGTTTTATCGCACCTGGACTACTGTTCAGTCGTGTGGTCAGGTGCCACAAAGAGGCCCTTGGATGTACACAGAGAGCAAACATTCATAATATGCATGTCAATCTCTCCTGGCTCAAAGTGGAGGAGAGATTGACTTCATCACTGCTTGTGTTTGTGAGAGGTGTTGACATGTTGAAAGCACCGAGCTGTCTGTTTGAACTACTGGCACACAGCTCAGACACCCATGCATACCCCACAAGACATGCCACCAGAGGTCTCTTTACAGTCCCCAAGTCCAGAACAGACTATGGGAGGCGCACAGTACTACATAGAGCCATGACTACATGGAACTCTATTCCACATCAGGTAACTGATGCAAGCAGTAGAATCAGATAAAAAAAAAAAAAGATAAAAATATACTTTATGGAACAGCGGGGACTGTGAAGCAACACAAACATAGGCACAGACACATGCATACACACACATGATAACATACGCTCTATAAACACACGTACACATGGATTTTGTGTTGTAGATATGTGGTAGTGGAGTAGGGGCCTAAGGGCACACACTTAGTGTGTTGTGAAATCTGTTATGAATGTATTGTAATGTTTTTTAAAATGTATAACTGACTTAATTTTGCTGGACCCCAGGAAGAGTAGCTTCTGCCTTGGCAGCAGCTAATGGGGATCCATAATAAATACAAATACAAATGGGAGCTAATGCTCTCTCTGCCCCCAGAGAAATGATGGGCGTGTGGGGATGATTAGTGGGAGAACAGGAACAGAGGGCCAGAGCCAGCCTAAGTTGTGCGCTGCACACTCAGCAGAACCGAACAGTACAGCCCTGTCAGCAGTCAGACGGAAGGAAGGGAGGTGGCGTTCTCCTTTAACTGGATTGCCATCCCATCCTATCCCCTGCTCAGATCAGCTCAGCTCATAGGCTTCAAAAGTTCTGCTTTATCACTGGCCAAGCTCTGATTTCCAATCACATTCTCCAGCCAGAATCTAGTTTAATGAATAGTCTATACATCTGATCTCCTTCATATGCGCACAGATGTGCGCGCACACACACACACACACACAGACTGTAGCTTTAATTAGATTCTGACATTGGGACGCTTGAGGGTATTCATGGTTGCTGAAATTATAGTCATACAGTGGGGGAAAAAAGTATTTAGTCAGCCACCAATTGTGCATGTTCTCCCACTTCAAAAGATGAGAGAGGCCTGTAATTTTCATTATAGGTACATGTCAACTATGACAGACAAATTGAGAATATTTTTTTCCAGAAAATCACATTGTAGGATTTTTAATGAATTTATTTGCAAATTATGGTGGAAAATAAGTATTTGGTCACCTACAAACAAGCAAGATTTCTGGCTCTCACAGACCTGTAACTTCTTCTTTAAGAGGCTCCTCTGTCCTCCACTCGTTACCTGTATTAATGGCACCTGTTTGAACTTGTTATCAGTATAAAAGACACATGTCCACAACCTCAAACAGTCACACTCCAAACTTCACTATGGCCAAGACCAAAGAGCTGTCAAAGGACACCAGAAACAAAATTGTAGACCTGCACCAGGCTGGGAAGACTGAATCTGCAATAGGTAAGCAGCTTGGTTTGAAGAAATCAACTGTGGGAGCAATTATTAGGAAATGGAAGACATACAAGACCACTGATAATCTCCCTCGATCTGGGGCTCCACGCAAGATCTCACCCCGTGGGGTCAAAATGATCACAAGAATGGTGAGCAAAAATCCCAGAACCACACGGGGGGACCTAGTGAATGACCTGCAGAGAGCTGGGACTAAAGTAACAAAGCCTACCATCAGTAACACACTACGCCGCCAGGGACTCAAATCCTGCAGTGCAAGACGTGTCCCCCTGCTTAAGCCAGTACATGTCCAGGCCCGTCTGAAGTTTGCTAGAGTGCATTTGGATGATCCAGAAGAGGATTGGGAGAATGTCATATGGTCAGATGAAACCAAAATATAACTTTTTTGGTAAAAACTCAACTCGTCGTGTTTGGAGGACAAAGAATGCTGAGTTGCATCCAAAGAACACCATACCTACTGTGAAGCATGGGGTTGGAAACATCATGCTTTGGGGCTGTTTTTCTGCAAAGGGACCAGGACGACTGATCCGTGTAAAGGAAAGAATGAATGGGGCCATGTATCGTGAGATTTTGAGTGAAAACCTCCTTTCATCAGCAAGGGCATTGAAGATGAAACGTGGCTGGGTCTTTCAGCATGACAATGATCCCAAACACACCGCCCGGGCAACGAAGGAGTGGCTTCGTAAGAAGCATTTCAAGGTCCTGGAGTGGCCTAGCCAGTCTCCAGATCTCAACCCCATAGAAAATCTTTGGAGGGAGTTGAAAGTCTGTGTTGCCCAGCGACAGCCCCAAAACATCACTGCTCTACAGGAGATCTGCATGGAGGAATGGGCCAAAATACCAGCAACAGTGTGTGAAAACCTTGTGAAGACTTACAGAAAACGTTTGACCTGTGTCATTGCCAACAAAGGGTATATAACAAATTATTGAGAAACTTTTGTTATTGACCAAATACTTATTTTCCACCATAATTTGCAAATAAATTCATTAAAAATCCTACAATGTGATTTTCTGGTTTCTCATTTTGTCTGTCATAGTTGACGTGTACCTATGATGAAAATTACAGGCCTCTCTCATCTTTTTAAGTGGGAGAACTTGCACAATTGGTAGCTGACTAAATACTTTTTTCCCCCACTGTATATATACCGTACACATAAGACAGTAGTTACACAATACCTGAAGAATAGCTTGTAATTCATAGTTCATAAATCATCTAATAATTTCTTTGAACTTCAGATATTACCAGATATATGGAATTTATACGATAGCTTTATACGATAGGGATTTATTTCTAGCTTAATGATAAACAGTACATGTCTAACATTTAATTAAACAAATACGAGGGATGAATGGAGATTGTTTTAAAGGAGAACTAATCTTATAAAGGATAGATATATGTGTGTAAATGCATCTGAGCATCTATAAATGCAAGGCGCTGACTCTATTATCCTCCAAGGCAATTTGCTTGTGGAGGCTAGCTGGTATCAGATGCCGGGAGTCTGCAGTGGATTGGGGAATATCCATTATGAGGTGTTATCTGAAACATCAGTCCAGCAGATTAATCGGATGAGAGAGAGAGCATAGCTGATGCATCAGACTTTGGGTAACTGGCTATATGGCAGGAGTTATGGTCTGGTCATCTACCACAGCTTAGGTCTATTAGATTTATCTTTATAATTCTGATATACGGTATAGAAGAAAGAGAGAGAGAGAGCGAGAGTGAGAGAGAGAGAGAGAGAGAGAGAGAGAGAGAGAGAGAGAGAGAGAGAGAGAGAGATCAAAGTACAGTAGCCTACCTTGAAGATGAAGGTCTCATTGAAGGTAGGGTTCAGCGTCTTCTTGTGCACCTTGGTGGTAAAATGCTTCTTCTTGTCTGGGAGGACGTAGACCTTGACATAGGGGTCAGAGGTGCCACCGCTGTCCATGGAGAGGAGATCAGCTGCTTGGAGGAGGCCCACTGTGAGCTAGGGGTCAGAGGTCAAGGGTCAAAGAGATCAGTCAATCTGCCTCAATGCACTATGTACCCAGACAGTGTCCTTTCACAGTTCCAGAGACAACCCACAGTTTAACCCACTGTTATCGGAACAGATATTTATTTGAACAGATCAAAGAAAGCCTTTGCTTTATGCTTGTATAACACATTACGATGAACATGATAACGATGCTTTGGTCTGTTGTGAGGTCCTCAAGGTCTCAGTGAACAAAGAAGATTCTCCACAGAAGAGTACGAGGATGGAGCAAATGCTGCGTATCAGGTCAAGGAAATCCATTCATACGTTGCTTATATAACACAAACAAGGAATGGAGTCTTGGTAAAAGTTTGACTGATTTGATCTTGAAAGCATAACTGTAGAATGATGGGTTGAATCAATCCTTTAGTGTCAGCAAGTTCACATTTACAGCTGTCCTTGGCTTTTGCCCAACCAAGACATATTCACTCAAAGCTGCATTTTTTGGAGGCTAAAAAACACTCGGCAAATGGCAAAAATCCATTGCTTTGAAAGCAGTGATGTGGAAAACTAACTGGACTAAAGGCAGTTTGCACACTAAAGCTTATTTTTTTTACTTTTTCCCAACACAGTAAAATAGTATATTTAAGCTCCTGGGTCGTAAGAAAGCCATCTGCTCAAGTCAAAACACCCACCTTGTTGTCCTGGAAGTCGTAATCTATGGAGTACTGAAGCTTCCCGAGCTTTTCTTTCTCCTTCACCTCTTCCTCTTTCTCGTCTCCAGTCATACCAGTCTCAGCATCATCTTCATCATAATCATCATCGTCCTGTTTCTGAAATGACAAGGGGGCAGGAGGGGGCAGAGGGGGCATCAGACATTTGAACAGAGAGAGTAAAAAACATCTATAGGTTATTCTTCAGTAGTCTGGTTAGTCACAGCAGCCATCTACCTGCCACTTACCCCCTGCTTGCTTACCCAGATGTTACCAGTGCAGTGTGCACATCTTTTTATCGATGACCTTAGTTGCAACATGACTTGATTTCACTATTCCTTGGGTGACACCATTTGCTTTTGCACTCTATGTTCATCATTCATTATTTACTGTATAGTCATTGACAGAGAGAGAAATAGAGGGATATACTGAATGTAAAAATAAGAACATGTGAAGTAAAACAGTCAATATATAGTCAGTTTGCTACAGGGGTAGCCCCAGGCAGGACAAATGCTGGGCACCCTATAGATCAGATAAAAGCATCCTTTAGGCATACATGTACTATAGATTGGATCAGATCTGAGATAGTGATCCCTGTAACTACTCTTGCTTCTGAAACGTTGAAAATCTAGCCCATTACAACACTCTAACAATAGAGTGATAAGAGTCAAATATACCACAAAATGTCCTTCAGTGAGTACACCTCCACTGACATAATCATCGTAATTACTGAAAAAGCAACACTTATCTACAGCAGATATGAGCTAATAACTTCTGCTAATACACAATACTTGTTACAGATGTATTGTACAGTATCTATAGTTATTGGGAACATTTACAAATCCCATTGTCAGTTCATATGATCATACAATTAATAAAATAGCTAACCATGACACCATGGTAGAATTACTGACTCTTTTAAGGGATTTGTTTGAATATTCATTTTTAAATATTGTCCATGACACACAAACTGCACAATATGTAAATTAGTAGGGCCATGCTATTCACCGCAGAGCTTACCCTGGAAGAGGAACCGGGGCAGTCTGCAGCTCATTCTACGTTGTATTCTAAAACACAGACACCCATCCATACACAACACACATTCACAGACACAAACACCCACCCAATTACTAACACATTCACACAGACACTGTATTCTACATACTATATTCACCCTTGCATACACAGCCTTACATACTGTATATACCTCACATTAACTGAGCATACTTTTAACCAGCAACAAGCATACGTAAGCACACAAGCCCACACACACTCACTCACAAAAGCGCTCGTATAAAAACTCACCTACTATTCAAACACACGCGCACGCACGCACACACACACACACACACACACACTCCATCTCCTTATAGTGGCATTCTGTAAATTTGTTGTGGTAAATGCTTTGCATTCGAGCATGCCAGGCCACACAATGCAGGAGAATATAGTAGTCTTTATAGAGAGCAAAATGTAGATGAAATGACTCAGTTGTTTTCAGTCTCTTATAGTCTTCTGATATACATGTAAGTAATGTATCAATGTCAGTAATAATCTTGGTAGTCAAGATTGCATGCTTTGCAATCCTGAAAAACTGTGTACGTGAAAATTTCACAGCCATGTGAAGTCATGCTATTTTGGAGAGTTCCAGTCTAAATCATACCAAACATGCAGTGGGATTCAAGGATTACCGAATGGTATGTCCGAAAGTATGCCCCCATTGTCAGGACTTTCGTTTGTGAGCTCATTCATGGAATTATGAAATCCAAATCTATGCGGTCAATTGGTGTACTTACCTCTGGGGTTTACATTTTAATCATGCTGTCTAAAGAGAAGTCAAATGTGGCTCACATTTTAACCATTGATCAAACTTTCTGGCCCACCATTCTTTTCCACTAACACCACTGCTCCAGGGAGGAAGGGAAACGTTGACTAAAACCTAATTGGTCAGCAGCATCATGGGTCATCCAGGATAGTTACTCTCAAGTCAAGTTGTGGCCATTCAATGGTACCTACTGAAAGGGCTTGTGTTGATCTTTGTCAAGAGATACAAACCTCTTTATCTCACCTTGATCTCTGAGCATGTTTGCACAGCTGAATTTAGGATGTAGAAATGACATGAATTTCACACTCAAAGCAGAGCATGGAAAATACTTGTATTATAGTTACTGTAAGTGACTTGTAGTGATAATTACTATGCACAATAATGTGCTTGATTAGTTAACACGATTGTGGAAACATGTTCAAAGATCTCAATGAGGTAAAGTTTCACCCATTATTTGACAAATAGCCAACCTCACCCTTTGCACATGCATGTTAGTGATCTCTACTGGGTTGCCTCAGTGCACTCATCATCATTCATCAACCATAGGATGAGTTTCACGTTCATTTCAAAACCGTTTCAAATATTTCCACTTCAGAGGTCGTATAGTTTTTTAAAAAAAATTTCCCAAATTGCAACCTCTCCATGGATACTCAAGACATCATCATGGTAGTCGGTGAGGCAGCATATCAAATCAGTGGACTTGCGAAGCAGCTTAATCGCTCCCATAGCTACACCCTCAAGCACCCGCAGCACCTAAGCTTGCAAGACTTAGAAAGCCATAGCATCCATTGTCATCATCGCCAATCCCCTTCCACAAGCCCAGCCCACCCCCACCTTTCCCTCTGCCCTGGTCTGCGCTTACACAGAGCGGCCAGAGAGGGGCGCCGCGTGCCGTCAGACCTACCGTAGGCAGAGAAGTCCACCACAGTCAAGATACACGGAGCACACATAAGACACAAAGCAGGAAGGAGGAGGAGGAGAGCAGAGAGAAAGGAAGAGATTGAACTCACAGCAGACACCAGAGAGGGAAATTAGAGCAGAGGCAGAATCAACGACTACACGATAGAACCGAGGGAAAATGACACAGTGCTAGAACCCCACTGAGACAGTAACTGTAGTCATTAACATAATCATACTCCCCTCCAAGCTCTACAGGGGCACTGTGTTTTAATGAACTCCATCAGTTCTTGGATGTTGCTGTTGTTGAATATTAAATTACTCATAATGTACTTCATAAAATGATCTACGGTGCACTAGACTAGAACATTTAGCCCCACATTACCACTATGGACTGTTTAGAATTAGAATTTTGCAGTGGCAGTTTTGTGCTACATGTAATTGGTAAGCTTTATATTCCATCAACAATAGTATAATTCCCCCATACAAAAGAGCTCAGCTGTGTCATTTTTCACCCAGGTCCCAATGCACAAGAGAAAGCAGGACTAAACATTTCTGACAAATACACAATATTTAACAACAAGAAATGAAGAAGGAAGTGAGATTGTTTTCTAGAGATTTTGACAGTTCAATGATGGGCTAAATTATCTACAAAATATTTAAATTGCTATGAATTCTAAATGTCTAGACATGGCTCTATTTTCAGTGATGTGGTTATCAATTAGGGGACAATAGGTCCTCTATGCTGCTTTTGACAAATATTCTACTGAAAGAGCAACTTTTTGTTGGGTGTTTGTTGACATCTTATTTCTTATGTTTTTATAACTATACAATTATTATTTTCAAGTCGGAATTATCCATTTATTCAATTAGAAAAAAATATTCCTTTTACGATTTGGTCCAGACCAAATTACATTCACAACAAAATAGTTTTTCTGGGGATGTATTATTTGGTAAATATTCCTCAGGTTAAGCATCCACAATCTTTAAAGCTTAGCAGCTCTCTTGTAGTTATAGCTTTAAGGCAATGTAGGCCTAAGTTAGCTTGTGTGAAATTCATGACAGGGTCCTCCTTCATGACAATACCCCGCTCCCCCAGGGTTCAACATACCTCTCCTCCTTTCATGTTCTTCATGCCCATTTCACCCTTCCCTTTCTTGCCCTTGTTCTTCTTCTTCTTGCAACAGCACTTCTTAACGATGCAGAAGCAGCAGGTGAGAATCAGGGTAGCAGCTACCACAGCGATGGCGATGATGGCCCATGAGGGCACTGAGATACACACCCAAACGCAAACACACACACACAAACACATACGCAAAGAAACACATAACATAAAAATAGAATGGTTTGACAGTTGACCAACCAATGATTTCCCCCTGCTGATTGATATGAAAGGCCAAAGTCATTGTATAGAGGCGCTAGCTTAGCTAACAATTAGATTTGGTGCAAATTAGATTCCATGGAATTAGATTCCATTAGGAACAACATCACCTGATCGATTCAGAATAATGGCATAATGGGGATGTCAATGGCTTCAGGGGGAGAACAGATCTAATTCCAAAGCCATTGTTTTTAGAGTATTATCAATAAAAGTCATGCAATCTCATCTGGACAGGTCTGGGTGTTAGTTGCTGTGCAACGTCCAGACCCTCACCAGACAGGCACTCACGTGGGATCTTGTCGATCTCATTGAGGAACTTATTCTTGATGTCATCGAAGTCGCCGTTCTTGACAGCCTCTGTGGAATTGTCAGCTGCGGTGGAGGCCACGGGGCCAGGGGCCACAGTTAAGACAGCAGCCCCGGTGGGCTCAGGTCCGACCATGGCTTCAGGCTTTTTCTTGAACAGGTTCCACTTCATCCTAGACGGCTAGGCCAAACACAGTTCCTATGAATAGAGAAAGAGGGCTGTTAACACTGAGTCATGAAGGCCACATACAGGTATTTCATTATACCCTGATGAAGACAGCTTGTCTGTCGAAACGTTGGTTATTAAGATATTAAATTATTGCATCTGAGCTCCTAGAGTGTGCGGCTTTCCTTTTCTTTTTGAAGTGTTTTACGCCGTCAGCCAGCACCTCGCCTAAATAGGTGTGCGTTTCTTTCGCCTTTATCCACATACAGGTACTTAACATTCTGGACAATCTTGATGATTGAGCAAGGCTGTTACTATTCAGGTGCATCATTTGTAATGAGTGTCTGCTAAATGATGTAAATGTAAATGTAATACTACAGTACAGTGGCTCCCTTTCAGCAGCACATTGTATCTATCTTTGCATTTTGTATCATGAATGCATGAGCCAAAACAGTGTAGAAGTATGAATAGTGTGAAGTTAGGTGCCAGAGCCAGCAAAAGACAGCTTTCATTCTCTGATGCTGGCTCTGTGCGTGGTCAAAACAGTTGTTTTGTCACAAAGCTATTATCAGGGCTAGGAGTCAAACTGCGACAAACAGCAGCGGAGTGTGAGCAGCATTGTGTCAAGTGATGAGAGATTGAGCTGGAGTCAGATTCAGAGAGGGGCTGTGACTTCTCTCTCTGATTTCATTAAAGCCATTGCGATATGGGCAAACAAAAAGGATTTCTAATTTCTCAAGCGCCAATCCTCTGCTCCACTGACGGAGATCCTGTCTGTCTCTATTGCTGCATGTGAATAATTTAATGAAGTTGACAACAGAAAGGGTCATCTTTATATTATTCAGGGTGACTAGAATTAGTTATAAATGTAGTATGACGATAGAATAACGTATGTTTGCAACGTTATGCAAGTTGATGTTGCATAAGACAAATGGCTTGCGGAAAGACTGCAACTACTAAATTAGCTAAGCGAAAGAAGACCATGAGGGGATAACAAATCATTTTTGAAGTGAGTCATAAAAGCCATAGTTGTATTAAAAACACATTTTGGCAACATTTAAGAGGGAAATTCACCCACACACATACAGTACCCTACAGTAACGGTCAGTTAGGATTCTATTCAAACACTATAGTGTTTTTTTTAAAGAATGTTTGGAGAAGTAAATTGCATTGTGGGGAAGACCACATTACATTAAGATTTTCTCTGTGGGGAAGATCTTCAGTCTACAGACAGGAGCTATGGTGTACCATCATGCCATCCATGTCACACCCCATGTAAACAGTGTTGTCCCTGACATCTCGCCTAATAGTTTCTCCTCTTTCTCCACCATCTTGCTCATCCTAAATGCTCTGTCTGAAGACTCTTGAGGCAGAAACTGTCTGGATTTCATTGTTCTTCCATTTAAACACATTCTATCTTGTTGAAATACAGTAGATACTTCACAGAGTATCTTAAATAAGACATTTTAGTAGATGCTCTTATACAGAGCGACTTACAGTAGTGAGTGCGTACATTTTCATACTTTTTCCATACTGGTCCCCCCATGGGAATCGAACCCACAACCCTGGCGTTGCAAGCGCCATGCTCCACCAACTGAGCTAGACGGGACTAGACATCCCGCCACCACACATATAAAATAACTTATTTATTGAGGAAAAATGTACTTACTACGACTATGATATGTGATCCTCACCTAGCTATCGTAAGATGAATAACTGCAAGTCGCTCTGGATAAGAGCGTCTGCTATAAATGCCAATGTAAAATAACATCAAAGACCTTGAATGTTCAGCCAGCCTGTAAGCCAGGGGTGTTAGGGGAGGTGACCTGTCTGTAGTTGCTCTGCCCAGAATTGCTAGTAATTGCTGACATCCAGCCACTGGGGGAATCACAGTGTGGATCCTCCATCTGTGTAGGCAAACCCACCCAATCAAATTCTTACAAATAGCATGCTGCGTTTGATTGGCTGTGGGGCAAGTCTGTTACAAAACATGTCTGTTACAAAACAGATATGTCGAAAGTTTGATGGACTGTATCAGGGGACAGACATTGTTAAACATGAGGTACGTGTCACACACAGCCAACAACAGTCATCATAGTCCAACTCTTGGCTGTGAAGACTTAGTGTTGGGTGTTTGGGTTGTGTGAACAACAACCCAGTGATAATCACCAGCCAGCCAGGCTCTAAGGCGGGTAGATTTATCCTTCTGTTTGACCCTCATGGCAGACTAGGCTAGGCAGAATTGAATTAACATTGGCAGAGATGTTGCGGTGAAGCATTTTATCTCTTCTCCTGTAGAAGGGTGGCGGGCCGTGGAAGGGTTTGGAGGACCAGGGTTAGTCCAATGCTTCATGGCAGCCATTATCCCTGCTTTATGATCAGCTCTTACCACTCACTCCTGGTGAATTAATTATACATGGTGTTTTCCCTTTGAAGGAGGCTTTAAATTCAATGAGAAATACCTCCTTTACAACACAAGCCAAATAAATAGCCAAACAAATATATCAATATTTAAATGTCTTTCTTCTGCCTTAATGCCCTAACTATATTTGTACAATAGCCTGGTCAATATCTTATCATGAATATGCTGTCTAAATACTACATTAAATGCATTCTACCATGAATAATCTTGTTTGCCTATACAACTGGTCTGGACAGAGCTTTTCTAAACCTTGCCGTCACAATTCTAAAGTAAAACTGACTCTGTCTAGACATATCCTTAGAGGCAGCATATCAGATGAACAAAACATTTGCAAATACTTACTTTCGCTGCTTTAAATGAAAAATATACCAACTAAACAACTAGCTACAGATCTGTGACAAGAAGCAGCATCAACTGTAGAGCCACATCTCTCAGTGTGTTTCTCACTGTTAGTTAGTGACTCCTCTACTTCTCCTCATAACTTCAAACAAAATGGCTGTGCTCCACATCCCTGAGCAACATGGTTCCTGGTATGATCTGGCCCTTATCACTAAGCACACTGCCTCAGACTTGGATGGGAATCAAGGACTCTTAGCCTGTATTCTTCAACTGCATATAAACAGACTGGAATAAAGAGCAGCTCTCTGACACTGTGTTGTTGACTTCAAATAATCACACCACAAAAGGTAGGAAATTATACAGCTCATTTCTGGTTTGCAGCATTTTTTCTAACTACCAGCTGAGATGTGGATGCTAGGGGAATTACTGTCGGTAAGTAGAGGAGAGGAACGTGGCTTTTTCAAATCAACAATGTTTTGGTAGACTCAATGTCGGAGCATTGTATAATCTACAGTTCAATATTTACACTGTTTTACTGACGAATGACGGCAAAGCTAGCTTAGGCAGAAAACTTCAATAAAGAGGCACTCTGTTCAATTGTCATTACCATGTACATTAGTAATGGGGGTGTATCTTGCTATGGTAGAGAGAAGGTATTACAGTAATTAATCTAATTGCTGCACTACTTTGTTTTAGTATTTATAGGTCATTTTTATTTTGGGGTTTTAAGCCCTTGAGTCATGAATAAAGCAGATTCTAGTAACACCTCAGTGTGGACTCTAGAAAGCTCTCTCTATATCTATCTTTCTTTCTATCTATCCATCTTTCTCTCTCTCACACACGCACACACGCATACATGCATGTAAACACACAACATTGTGTTTCCCTTGTGTGTTCTGGTGTTCTCTTGGCTAACATTGTCACGCGTGTATGCGGTCAGCGAAGTCAAACGCAGGACACAGAGTGGCTGGCAACGTACTTTTACTGAACACAGTAAATATAGTGCAAAAACAACAAACCTCCAAACAGGGAGGAAAACACAATAACCCGTACACCAAAGCAACTGCCGGAATGACAAAGAACAATCACACACAATAACCAATGAGAGACAGGGCGTAATATAGGGAATACAATATAACATAATGGGAAACAGGTGTAAACAATAAAGACCAAACAAGACAAACACCGAAACATCGATCGGCAGCAGCTAGTACTCCGGGGACGACGAACGACGAAGACTGCCCGAGCAAGGAGGAGGAGCAGCCTCGGCTGAATCCGTGACAAACATATTACCCAGCTTAAACAAAAGTGAAATGTAATTATGGGCCAGACAGGTCAATGGCAAAGAAATCCAAACTCATCCCTCTGAACCCTTCAAAGATGCCCGTGGGCAAGGTGCTTAGCTAATTACCCTACCACAGTCAAGCAAGGTCATAGAACAAACCAAAACATACTGTATCACATAGCTACAGAGATCATACTTTACCGTCTGTGGATGATGACATACTTAAGACATACACTTAAAGACATACATGTACAGTATGCTGAGGAGGAAGTGGATGTGATTAACATACTACAGTACAGTACTGGCAGTGTGACAACATCATCCATGCTGAAGGGAGTTTCCTGCCTGGCCTGTTAGTAGCTCCATCTATATGCATCATAGCGTGTCTCTGTTTCTCAGAGGGCTGATTAGCACGCCGGTCAGTCCTACTAGAAAATGACCTGATGACAGAGGCCACTGAGCAGTAGTAGTACAACAACAAGTTCCCTGACTATAATTAATTAACACACTCCTACAGCCAAATGGACGTACACATTCCTTGTTTTCCCCTGGTCCCTGACAACCTCACCTCCATCCTCCATCCCACTCCTGCACAGCTGTTTGCCAGTGCCCTGTCTGTGTCCGGATGTGAGCTAACATTTAGATTATACTCCCTTTTACTCTACTTGGAAGGAACATACATCATTCTAAACCAGTCTAAACCATGGAAAATAGATCATTCTAAACCAGTCTAAACCATGGAAAATACAGTTTATATTCCTCTGTATATTCAGCTCAAAATGGTCAGTTTGTGTAAAGGAATAATTGGTCACAGGAGCATGTGGGCTGTGGCTCGGGGGCAATGTTGCTGGGATGCTGGGAGCAGTCAGGCGGTAAATTAAGTATTGGACGGTGGGCATTGTGAAAAGGTTGTTATATTCACAAGGACCGCTAGCTCAGCTAAGGTCAGCCATAGTGATGGTTGGTTGTTGTCAGCTTGGTTGGTTATCAGTTAGGGTAGGTTTGACAGCATTGACGGGGGCTCTGTGAGATACAGGGTGATGTAATGTATGACCCCAATGGAAGCATTAGCCCCCTGCAGCACAGCAGCCCCCTGCCTGCCATCTGGGACTGTATGGGAGGTCGGTATGACCTACAGCTGATCCAGCCTGCATTCTCTACTACATGGAAATTGTACTGAGTGGTGAAGACAGTCAAGACAGCCTTTACTCAGATAGTCCTTTATTGGCATGAGATTTGTGTATTTTCTAGAGAGGTGTACATATCTGTCCTTTCCATTTTAACACAGAGCAATTATATCCATCCAAATTGCACTGAGCGACTCTAGGCGCAAATTAATTGCAATAAGTTGACAGAAATAATTGCTCCAAGACACAGCACAGCATGGCGACATCATAAACGAACATGAGCGTCTTGGTTACGCTAATGGGAATAGAATAAATATTGACTGTAGTAACGTTGATTCGCTCCTGGAGTCCTGACCAATGCCCTCCCCTATTTGAGCTGATCATCCCAATCCTATAAGAACAGAGGGACATTAACTTAAATTAGGAGCCAGACAGACATTGTAAGGTTGAACAGAACACCCTTATTGGATATAGCCTATTGTGGTTGTTCTTTATTCGACTGAGTACCCAAGCCTTCACTCTAAACATATTTAGCCCCTCCTCCTATAGAACAACTCTTATACTTACTAGGCTTATAGGCCTACTTTGGCTGATTTGTTTCGTGACCATGTTGTTTTGTATTAGAATGCTAGCCAACAGGCCAACTTGAGTTTCCACGCATCTCAACTGACTCTGAGAGGAGTTGAGCGGAAAAGGCTTGGGGTGCCGTTTCAATTAGATATTATGTGCAGATTTGTTTCTTAAACTCTTTACTTCCCTTGGCAAGGCAATTTACCCCTGCTGAAATGGACCGGGGGCTCCCAGAGCCTTAATGGCCTAGTTTGTGCACAAGTTTTAATAGGATTACTGTGAAACTACTAGAATGGCTGCTGCCTCTGCTTATTTACCATCTGAGGGTGGTAAGAGATGGAGAGGCTGATCTGGACTGACTGGCTCTGAAACTAAGTTATTTCAAATATTTGGTTGTTGAGATTGCCACAAATGTCTCATGAGTGCAGTCATTCTGGATATTTTTCAGACTGAATATACAGTATCATCAGTACAAGAGACAGTGGAAAACACTTTGGTACTTATCTGGGTTTCTTTCAAAGACAGCTGGCTGCTGAATATGTCACAAATCACTATGTTTAATTCATGTCCACTGTGTTTGGTCGATGATGTCTAAAGGTGACATTTGAAGTGTTATCTGCCAGAGAGAGACATTCTCACAGGCAATCCTCTTACATAGCTAGCTCAATGTTTGAAGTGTTTGCCCTACTTTCTTTGACAGTATTTTTCGCTGCAACCTCCTACACAGTATCTGCAGTCAGTTAATCTGCAGCAGCAATGTATCTGTCTCCAATAATCAATATTTTAGGGGAATGTGATCTAAATAAAGCTCTGTACTTCAGACAGTAGCTGTTCTACTAATACAGCCAACAACCATAATGCAGCAAACAACAGTCATTCTCACAGCAGGTTTATTGAGCTCTTAGCTCAGTCCATAATGAGTACAGAGTCAGACTTTTACATTTGGCACTAGTAACAAAGCATGTATCCACTGCTTTGGGGCGCTTTCAGCGAATGTCAAGAGACTATGGTCAAATCTTAGACAAAACCTTTATAACAAAATGGTAGAGTGCCCATATTCAAAGGGCTAAAGACAATGTAGAGATGGTGTACTGCAGTTTGACTCTGACCTGGAGCCTTCTGGGCTTGTGCCACACTGAATGCCCCCAATAGTCTAGTAGTGTATTAGTCTGCAATTAGGGAACCGTAATTTATTTTAATTAAAGCTTGCAATTAAATTAATAGGCATTGAGCGGCAGTATCCAGCTGACTCATCGCAGCCCTAGCCCTGTCTCATCAAACCCAAAGGCACGCTTGTCTACTAGTGTTAACCTGTCTCAAAGACCACCTCAGAGTCCATTGGTTTAGGATTAGTAATACAGCATGCCATAGGGTTGTGATCTTTACTCTGAAAGATATGAAATGAGGAATCTAGTCTCTGGGTATTAGACAAACATTTGATAGCAGTAAGACATACAGTAATGCACCAGGAGTGGTCTGGAAAGGGTTTAGCTTATCAGGTTTCCACACCAATGCCTAGAGTAGGTAAGAACATTCTTCCCCATCGCCAATTCTTTCATTCCTGCCCAGACAGGGATCTCCCCTGCTTACTGCCTTATAACCAGGGAGGGTGACATTTTCACATTCATACAGCCATTGATCACCACTACTTTGTCATCAGCACTGCTTGAGCAGTCCCCTAGGAGAGGACAGTTACAGAGACATGGAGTCACACACACACGCACGCACAAACAAACACGCACGCACAAACAAACACGCACGCACGCATGAACACAAACCCCCGCTGTGAAATGTATTGTGGACACCTGACAGTCCAGCTAAAGTTCAATACACCTGCAATACAGTGCAATCCAAGTCTTGTCACGGTCGATAGCTTGTATAATTTCTTTCCCTCATGTCACTTCAACTTGAATTGTCACAAAACCATTTCAGGGATCCGGTCCCATACATTAATGGATTCTGTCCTGAGAGCCCAGGATCAGGATGTCAAAGAAAAAGAAAAGCTTGTGGATGATCTGTTTGAACTGAACCAAAGAAAAGCCTTGTGGATGATCTGTTTGAACTGAACCAAAGAAAAGCTTTCTCTAACGTTTAACATTGTGTCCTGACAGTCCCAAAGGAAAGATTTACAAACCGGCTGGCGTGGATAAAACAATGGTAGCTAACTCCTACCTGCAGCTGATTGTGACTCAGCTATTATCTGAGGGGTCCTTCAGAAGACTCGGGGTCAGGGTTGCTGTTTGAATGCCGAATGAGGCCTGGGCTGGGATCATTTACAGCTAGGCTATAATCCCATGTTCCTTTTCCTCTCCCCCTCCCCCAACCCCATTCCCCAGACTGTCCCCAGATAGGCCGATTAATCATACTGCCACAGAGATAGTGAGCCAATCTGCATGTGAAGCTGTAGTGAAAACAGAGAAAGAGCCGGGCTTCTGCAGCAATGCAGATAGGACGACATCTATTGGGATCCCAACAGCCTCTTGTTTCAAAATGGAGGGCAAACACAATGGATGCTCCTGCAATGATAACCCAAGGTTTCTGTTACTGGATGACATTCCAAGTCACGTTTTATAAAGGATATCTGATGAGACCATGTTTAAGAGCCCTGTGATAATAACCATGTTGTCCAAACATAACGATGACACATTATGAATGGAGAGAATAATTGGAAATCTCTAACTCTCATTGTCATTAGCAGAGAGACTCAGTCCCCTTCTTTTCAGTAAATATACAGCTTATTATCTAGCCCAAGTAACTTCTGGACAACAACACAACCCAAAGCTATCTGCAGATCTAAAAGTGGCACATTTAAAGCGGCATGCTGCTTATCTTTCACCTCTGCAGATTAAAGAGTGTTGAAAATGCCTTGTCAGCAGCATGGTGGTTGGCGGAAGGCTGGGATTGATGACAGGGCCTGGACCTTCACTCTGCCACTCTCTGACCCACCTGCCTGGCAGGCAGCACAACATCACAAGGCCAGACAGCCTCTATCACTCTCTCACTCTCACCTGGCTGGCATGAAAAGGTGGACAGCTGAGCAATCAGAAATGTTGTTATTGTTGAGTTGACGTATCAGAGGAAAGAGTCACACATACTAATCATATGCATTAATGTTACCTCTGATAGCTGGTAGCTTTGCAATCTGCAAACTTAATTTGGACCCTGTGAGATTCTTAGTAGAGAACAAATAAAAAATGTATTCTCTGGGTTCAGCCTTTGAAAAACATCCTTTAGTCTCGTATCAACTAAAATATTCTAAGTTCAAAGAGAAAACTAAATCGGGAGGGTTAGAGTTAAACCTGGTTTTTGGCTTTGATATTTGTTCCAATGATCTGCTTGCTGTTGCTAGTCGTTCGTATATTAGAGCCGTGGTGAAGGGAGAAATAGTATTATCCCTCGTTTCTCATAGCAAACAAGTCCATACCTAATGAACCGACTCTACATTTGCCTTTAAGACTGTGCTGGGTAAAGCACTGGAATCATGAAGAATGAAGAAGTATGCATTACAACTCAGGAATTACACACATTAACCCACATACAAAATAGGCAATCACTCACGAATGATTGATTCCACCCAGGAAATTATTAGGGAAGCGGCAAGTATCTGACAGCTGTCACTTGCAGTACTGGGCTGTCTCTTTACAAAACAGCAGCAGGAGCTCTTGAGATGAGAGCAAAATGGACACTGCAGTGGACACTGTATGTACACTGTTAGATAGGAGGACAGGACACACAAAATAGTTCAAATGAGGCTCTATTTTAAGTTTATTTTAGTGGGACACCAGCTGTTAATTCATGGTAGAAGCTGACAAAAACCAAAGCTGGTGGACTTGAAAAGCAGAGACAGACTGTCTGCATGTAGTCACCAAGGGATTCGTCAGGCTGAGCTATGGGTGCAAAAGGGCCCAAATTACCCTGTCTAAATGTTTTGGAGGCTGAAGAATGACACAGTTTTGACAGTTATCTTCCAACATCCAACAGTCCGCAATCTAGGTAATTTTAAAGCAATTCTTAGCCAAAATCAGAAAGTGAAGGGTGTTGTTTTACTGGTGCCATTGATTTCAGTCAATTATGGATTTCAGGCCATGAGGGTGCTTTTTCCCAAGGTTTTCCCTCCCGAAACTGACATGCTCATTTGTTTTCATATGAGATGTATTGCAAGTACAAGTTGAATGTAAAAACACACAAGATAAATCACTGTGTAATTAATCATTTTCAATTATTCTTAGGCACCCTTTTACATGTGGTGTGGTACTGTGATAGTCATGTGACCACTCGGACCCCTGAAATTGATTAGCTGAGTGTGAGTGGTACAACAGCAGAGACTGAGACTCTGTCTCCAGGGACAGGATCAACGTGGTTGGTTGGTTTGCATTTCAGGAAGTCACTTCAGGACACAGAGCCTGGTGGAGGGCAGAGACTGTAATCTACATAAGACGCTTCACTTCCACTTCCGATTGAACGGCAGAAATACTTACACACTTGATTCAAATTACCATGTAATAACAATGAACATATACGGCTCTCATCTCAATGAGATGTAAAACTACCAACCAATACATGTATCCTGATTCAAAGGCACTTTGTGATATTTTCATATAAGAAGGCTGTATGAAATAATCAATATCCTTTGCTCTGGTGCAGAACTCCATCAGTATACTGTCCTGACTGTGTATGGGCAGACTGCTGCAGAGCAGAGCCCAACAATGAGAATCAGCAACACTGTCGAGGTGTGAAGTGACCAGCCCCAGATAGCCAGGGCTTTGTCCTTGGAACTGTCCCCTTCACAGCTCTGCCTGCCTGCCTGCTGGCCTGCGCTGGCTACACATCGCACAGGACAATTCGGTAAAATGTTTTATCCTACAGCACTTCATAAAACCCCCATGGCCCCTCTTCGGTCTCCCCTCTCCATCCTCCTCAGCATATCGGTCAGCCTCTGTCTTATCTGCTCCTCCTCTGTCCTGTCTTAGCCTACACACAGAGTCTGTTTGAGTACATAGCAGACCCTAGGCTCCTGCCCTAGCATAGAACAGGTACCGACAGTGGAATAAACTGGTGTTTGTTAGGCGGGGTGCCGTGTGTTTGTGGCTGCACCACGTTGTGGTTCCTGACAGTGCAGGACAGGGTGAGGTGTTAATAGACACTGGTGGGATAAACAGAGCAGCTGTCAGCAGGGCTGCCTCCTGGAAATATTCCAGGAAAATAGGTAGCTACTCCACTACACTACACACAGAGCCACCCAGGCTAAATGAGCCATGATCAATGAGAGTGACCTACTGTATATTCGCAACCATAGTGTTCATTCAAAGTGCCTAAAGCAAAATATAACATTTCCAGGTCCCAAGCCAGAACTGCAATCGGTCATAGTACA